>NC_137872.1:4499595-4522095 GCF_963924005.1 Protomyctophum bolini
GGAAACCACTGTACTATACAGTATAGGTCTGTTGTATTAACATGTACTTCATCCCATAAAGCCTAAAGTTCTGGATCGCAGCTTTTAATTATTGTTGCTGTGAGTGAAGATGGACTGAACCGCCGTTACATTAACATGGCGTTGGATCTCTTTATCTGCTCTCTCTCTCTACCTCTCTACCTCTCTCTCTCTCTCTCTCTCTCTCTCTCTCTCTCTCTCTCTCTCTCCCCCTCTCTCTCTCTCTCTACCTCTCTCTCTCCTCTCTCTCTCTCTCCCCTCTCTCTCTCTCTCTCTCTCCCCTCTCTCTCTCTCTCCCCTCTCTCTCCTCTCTCTCTCTCTCTCCCCCCTCTCTCTCTCTCTCTCTCCCCTCTCTCTCTCTCTCTCTCTCTCTCTCTCCCCCCCTCTCCTCTCTCTCAGATCCAGTATATCTAATGAAAGTCCCTATATGCAGGGGCACTACTGTACTGTACTGTACATTATCACAGCTCTTAGGGTAAAGATGGAGGGAGGGGAGGGGGAGGGGGGAGGGTAGGGGAGGGGGGGCAGAGGAAGAAGAAGAAAGGGTGGGGGGATGGGTGGGGGGGGGGGGGTCGCTGAAGGGTTGGGTTAGGTCTGGAAATTCAATTACATTCTGTGCCCTGGCAGTATAATTCCACTGGTTGAAATGGTGACGGCAGAGAGAGAGGGAGAGAGAGAGACAAAGGATGGATAGAGATGGATGAAGAGAGAGAGAGGAGAGATGAAACGTTGCAGAACAGAAAGATACCCATACAGGGTTGAAGCAGGGGCTGGACTGGGACAGATGTTCGGCCCGCAAATTTGGCCCAGACCGACCCACCACAACCAGCGCGCAGATAGCAGAAAACTCTACGGCCCGCTCCGTCGAGGCACACACACACACACACAAGCCCTAATAATACCACCACTTTTACAGAACAACATAAGTCATACAAAACCAACATACAACTACACAACCCTTGGTTGCTCTCACAAGAATGATCCCCGGAACACATATTTTCAGATGGGGGGGTCGGCGGCCAATTACATATATTTTTGGGGGTCCTTGACATGAAAATGTTTGAGAACGACTGACACGGAAACATGCGGTTTTTCAGAACGCTGTCAGGATTTAGAAGGCATTTCTAGAATCGTCCTCAGGTCTAAACTTGGTAACATCTGTCCACTCTCAGAGTTAAATTGACAATGAGGATTTTAAGTTTATACTTGATGAGTTCAGAGAGTGTAAGATTCAGTAATGATTCAGTGGCAACAGAGCAACCAAGTCTGACGTCAATATCGCTATAAGTCAACGGGTTCATGTACTTTATTTAATTTTTTATTATAATCCCCCATATCTTGTCCAAACATCACAAACGCTATTATCCTGGTGGAGACCTGCAGTGCCCCCGAGGGGAACTTTCTCTAGTTTTAGTAGTTCTCTAGTATTTGTGACGTTTTAGTGTCCTCGGGCCTCCTCCTGGAGGAGGAGGTTCTTTTCCAGAAGAAGTATTATTAAAGTTAAAGTTTTACAATATCAGAAAAAAAAGGTTGGATGTCTTCGATGAATCTATCACGGTTCAAATGGAGTTTGAAGTTATAATGGGTTACGTATAGGAGGGGGCGGGGCAGCTAAAATGAACGCATTCTGACCTGAGATCAGATTCATACGAGGTTTCCACTGGACACACACTGGTCCTGATTCTAACCCATTCTGACCTGAGATCAGATTCTAAAATGTCAGTCGTTCTTCGATTTTTCAAAAACAGCAGACCTACAAGCTCGTATCGCGCCACTCGGTGGCGCGCTACGAGCTTGTAGATCTGCTATTTTTCAATAGCTAAAGCATAACATGATGCTAACACCAGAATGGGTTCCCGTTCAGAATGGGTTAATATCAAATATCTTAAAATGCTGAATGGAGCAACTTAAAAACGGTGTGGGGTGTTCACATATCAGTACAGACGATGAAATGACCGACCAAAATATCCCTTTCAATGCAGTCTTACTGTATGTTGCTACTGTATATGGCGTGTTCAATTCCACCAACGTGACACACATGTGTCACCGTTCATCATTGTTATATACAGCAGAAGGATAGAAATAGAAGCGACTTAAAACTACTCATAAACTCCTCTTTCAATCAGTGGCATATTCTTCCTGTTGTCATTAATGTGGTCACATGTGCGCTTCCCCTGGGTGGGTGTGTGTGTGGGCGGTGGTGTGTGTGTGTGTGTGTGTGTGTGTGTGTGTGTGTGTGTGTGTGTGGAAGGGGGGGGGGGGGGGTCCAAGGCTTTGATGTTGAGGAACAGACAGTCCTGGGAAGCCAGGGATGATTTCAACACCCCAAGCAAGCCATGCGATGAGTCGATGACAGCTAGGGTGATATAGTGTGTGTCTCTCTCTCTCTCTCTCTCTCTCTCTCTCACACACGCGCACAGACGCACACACAAACACACACACACACACACACACACTGGCCTGACTATCCACTAACTCTCACACGTTGTAGAAGTGCAGCGTGTTGTCTAGACTGTATCTATGTCTCTCACCTCCTCCTCCTCCCCCCCCACTGCTGTCCAGCTCAATATTCCATCTCAACTGTGGTGCTGCTGACTCTCCGGCTTATTTATCTGTGTGTGTGCGTGTGTGCGTGTGTGCGTGTGTGCGTGTGTGCGTGTGTGCGTGTGTGTGTGTGTGTGTGTGTGTGTGTGTGTGTGTGTGTGTGTGTGTGTGTGTGTGTGTGTGTGTGTGTGTGTGTGTGTGTGTGTGTGTGTGTGTGTGTGTGTGTGTGTGTGTGTGTGTGTGTGTGTGTGTGTGTGTGTGTGTGTGTGTGTGTGCGTGCGTGCGTGCGTGCGTGCGTGCGTGCGTGCGTGCGTGCGTGCGTGCGTGCGTGCGTGCGTGCGTGCGTGTGTGTGTGTGTGTGTGTGTGTGTGTGTGTGCGTGCGTGCGTTCGTGCGAGACAGAGAGGTGAGCTATTATGTCTGGGATGAGCACCTTTTACGATGGAGAGGGCCACTATAGTTACACACACTCACCCCAGAGGGGCATATTCCCTCTGGGCCGCGACCGTAGGGGGCCGCCAGGTTATTAAAAAATATATATAATTTGTACTGCAGGCAAGGCAGGCCAATAGGCGGGCAGGCCACCAGGAAAGGTCCGGGCGTGCTGCCCTTCTGCCATCATGATAATGTCACTGTACCTGTAGCCTATCAGTGAGTGACAAATAAACCCTCTTCTATCGCGAATCCTTTTGCCTGCATCGTCGTTCTTGCGAGAGCAAACAAAGGGTTGTGTAGTTGTCTTCTGTTGGTTTGTATCATTTATGTTGTTCTGTAAAAGTGGTGGTATTACTGTAATTAGGGCTTGTTTGTCTGTGTGTGCCTCGGCGGAGCGGGCGGTGTAGTAGCGGCCGGTTGTGGTGGGCTGGGCTGGGCTGGGCTGGGCCAAATTAGCTGAATTTGTGTCCCAGTCCAGCCCTGCATGCGAGCAGTGCTTATTGCGCGTATAGGTAGCGACAGTGCTGTGTGCAACATGTGCACATCTTGTTACCGGTGGCGGACCGGGTTTTTTTTTCTTCTCCAAACCACCCAAATCACTGAATTCTCCTTTAAGTGAAGGTGGGGGCCTCATATGGCCGCCAGTAGGAGGGACTGTATGTGGTATAAGTTCTGACGTGGTGGCGTCCTCTTGCCCTGTTACAGCCAGGAGTTGAGTATACTTTGTCCGCTGTATCTGAGTAAACTGTATTACTGGGTAATAGTAATAATAATAACCATAATGAGATTTTTGGTAACAGTTTTGTATTTTTTTCCCCCCTGCATAATGGTGGCCTAACTCTGGCACGCTCTCATTACACCATTAGCACGGCTCTACAGTAACTACATGCTGATTCATGCTTCCTCGTTATTGTCACCGTGCGGCGTGGCAGAGCGACGGAATATAAATTAAGCTTAATAATGACAACCCAATGAAGATCCTAGATTAATCACCCCCTGTGTACGAGCACTTCACTAGACGTGGATAAAGGATCTTAACCCATTTTGGGCGGGGACCCCTTTTGGTGTTATAGCATTATGTTAGCTATTAGCTGTTATAGCTATTGAAAAATAGCAGATCTACAAGCTCATAGCGCGCCACCGAGTGGCGCGCTACGAGCTTGTAGGTCTGCTATTTTTGAAAAGTCGAAGAACGACTGACATAGAAACATGGCTTTTTCAGAAAACTGTCAGAATGTGTAGAAGACATTTTTTAGAATCTGATCTCAGGTCAGAATGGGTTAATGAAAGTCGGGACCGATGCCATTACCCAAGCAGCACTGTCTATAAGCCCTTTACTCTCTCTCTCTCTCTGTCTGTCTCTTTGTCTTTCTGCCTCTCTCGACCCCATTCCCACTCTCTCCTGTGTGTGAGGGGGACTTAACGAGACCTCTCCTCCTCCCACTGTGTGCTTTACCACCAATGCTCCGTACAAATACGCTGTATTTTAACACGGACACTAAACTATAGTTCAGGGCCAATCTTTGTTACGTAACGCTGCTTATCGCCGGGAGGAAACCACGTAACTAATTGTTTTTAGGTTTTTGATTATTATTTTTATTGTTTTTTTTGTTTGTTGCATAAGTCAGTGCTATTGAACACCCTTTACGTCTGTGTGTTGTTCCATAAATCAGTGCTATTGAACACCCTTTACGTCTGTGTGTTGTTTCATAAATCAGTGCTATTGAACACCCTTTACGTCTGTGTGTTGTTCCATAAATCAGTGCTATTGAACACCCTTTACGTCTGTGTGTTGTTCCATAAATCAGTGCTATTGAACACCCTTTACGTCTGTGTGTTGTTTCATAAATCAGTGCTATTGAACACCCTTTACGTCTGTGTGTTGTTCCATAAATCAGTGCTATTGAACACCCTTTACGTCTGTGTGTTGTTTCATAAGTCAGTGCTATTGAACACCCTTTACGTCTGTGTGTTGTTTCATAAGTCAGTGCTATTGAACACCCTTTATGTCTGTGTGTTGTTTCATAAATCAGTGCTATTGAACACCCTTTATGTCTGTGTGTTGTTTCATAAATCAGTGCTATTGAACACCCTTTACGTCTGTGTGTTGTTTCACAAGTCAGTGCTATTGAACACCCTTTACGTCTGTGTGTTGTTTCATAAATCAGTGCTATTGAACACCCTTTACGTCTTTGTGTTGTTTCATAAGTCAGTGCTATTGAACACCCTTTACGTCTGTGTGTTGTTTCATAAGTCAGTGCTATTGAACACCCTTTACGTCTGTGTGTTGTTTCATAAGTCAGTGCTATTGAACACCCTTTACGTCTTTGTGTTGTTTCATAAGTCAGTGCTATTGAACACCCTTTACGTCTGTGTGTTGTTTCATAAGTCAGTGCTATTGAACACCCTTTACGTCTGTGTGTTGTTTCATAAGTCAGTGCTATTGAACACCCTTTACGTCTTTGTGTTGTTTCATAAATCAGTGCTATTGAACACCCTTTACGTCTGTGTGTTGTTTCATAAGTCAGTGCTATTGAACACCCTTTACGTCTGTGTGTTGTTTCATAAGTCAGTGCTATTGAACACCCTTTACGTCTGTGTGTTGTTTCGAAAATATTGAACCAATGAAAAGTAGTAAAAAAATGCTTCGGGAGAAAACCTCTTAACTCCATTGGACCCTCAAAATGTCTGCTAAAGCACCTAACTCCACCACCTCTCCCTCTCCTCTCATGGAAGTAATTGAGAGAATATATAAAGTCACTACGCCAACTTTGATGAGGCAAGCGTTGCTTTGTTTTCAATAAAAGGCTTTCTTAACCCATTCTGAACGGGAACCCATTTTGGCGGTTCCATACATTTCATTATGTTATAATTTAGCTATTGAAAAATAGCCACAGAGTGGCGCGCTACAAGCTTGTAGGTCTGCTATTTTTGAAAAATCGTGAAAATGTGCCTCAAATCTTTCAGAAAATTGTCTGTTGATTTAGAAAACTATATTTTTTTAAATTTCAGGCCTTTCCTGAAACATTTACATTTTTCATTTTACTGAAAAACAATCATTTTGGCAGAGATAATCACATGATGTCCCCTAACCCTTCCACTCAATTCAACTCACGCACGAGAAATTTACATTTAGATTTACATGGCTAAAGTGGAACAAAACAATCCAGATAAAACAATGTTTGTACAAATAAATATTGAATATGAATAGGAATAAAATGGTAAAAAAAAGTGTGATTAACACTTTGAGTAATACTATCTTGTGAAACTATAAAAAAAGATTGTGCATTTTCTGTCATAGTACACCCATATAGGAGAGGTTAGCCTGGTATAAATCAAATCAAATCAAACTTAATTTCTAGAGTACATTTACAAAGACCAGAAGGTCAAGCAAAGTGCTGTACACGATCATGAGGCAAACAAACAATCAGCACAAGTAGCATAGCAAAATTGCAACATCAAAGCAACACAAACAGTACACAGGTTAATTAGGTCAAACATTGATATAGACCGATATAGATTGGTATAGACTTTTGAAAGGTGACGGTATTGTTGTTTGCATTCACTTAGTATAACCTTTGCACAAGTATACAGAAATGTTTTCAAATGTAATTGATTCAAAGTTAGTTGCTCTGTTTATAAGGCTGTGGCTCAGGAGGTAGAGCAGGTCGTCCAATGATCCCTGGGTCGGCGGTTCGAATCCCGGCTCCTCCTCCTGTCCACATGTCGAGGTGTCCTTGGGCAAGACACTGAACCCTACATTGCCTCCAATGAGTCGGTCGGTGTGAGCTCGCCACCATTGGTGTGTGAATGTGGGAAGTGAGGACGCTGGCGTCGACTGTTCGCCGCTTCACCTCCCAATGTATGAATGAATGAACCATTGTAAAGCGCTTTGAGCACTTGGAAAAGCTCTATAAAAATGCAATTCATAAGAACCGTATGTACACCGATGTCATTCTGGTGTAAACACTGCAGGGATATGACTTGTATTCCTTAATAAGGTGGTTGTATATATATATTCCATTTGACATCCTTCTCTTGACATATAGAAACATAGGTTTTTTTCATAAAGCTTTTAGGATTCTGAAGACTTTTTATTTTTAGAATCGGCCTCCTGAATAATATGTTAAGAAAAAGTGGAATATTGTTCAAGCAGAGGCTACAGCTGTTTATCTCTATATGCGCTTCTGGTTCTCTCGCTCTTTATCTATCTATCAAAACAAGAAGAAGAAAAGTTTAAATTCTGTATAGGTGGATGGAAAAGGTTTTATTCCATCCATCCATCCATCTTCAAAAAGGAAAGGAAAGGTACTTTGTTTACCCAGGCCAGGGTAACTGGACTAAGGAAAGGAAAGGTACTATGTTTACCCTGCAGGGTAACTGGACTAAGGAAAGGAAAGGTACTATGTTTACCCAGGGTAACTGGACTAAGGAAAGGAAAGGTACCATGTTTACCCAGGGTAACTGGACTAAGGAAAGGAAAGGTACCATGTTTACCCAGGGTAACTGGACTAAGGAAAGGAAAGGTACTATGTTTACCCAGGGTAACTGGACTAAGGAAAGGAAAGGTACTATGTTTACCCTGCAGGGTAACTGGACTAAGGAAAGGAAAGGTACTATGTTTACCCAGGGTAACTGGACTAAGGAAAGGAAAGGTACTATGTTTACCCTGCAGGGTAACTGGACTAAGGAAAGGAAAGGTACTATGTTTACCCAGGGTAACTGGACTAAGGAAAGCAAAGGTACTATGTTTATTGTTTACCCAGGGTAACTGGACTAAGGAAAGGAAAGGTACTATGTTTACCCAGGGTAACTGGACTAAGGAAAGGAAAGGTACTATGTTTACCCAGGGTAACTGGACTAAGGAAAGGAAAGGTACTATGTTTACCCAGGGTAACTGGACTAAAGGAAAGGAAAGGTACTATGTTTACCCAGGGTAACTGGACTAAGGAAAGGAAAGGTACTATATTTACCCAGGGTAACTGGACTAAGCTCAAGAACTTGTTTACAGCCAGGCCCTGCTCATAGAACATTCCATGGTAGAGGTTCAATGCCTTGTCCATTAAGGGCACTTCATCAGCGGTGGTAATTTTAACGTGCCGGTCCGGTGGATACGAACTATAGCGACCTTCTGATATCAAGACCGCTCCGCAAACCGTTCGGCCAACCGCTGCCTTTTCAACCGCTTATCCGTAGTCGGGTCGCGTGGGCAACAGCTCCACCACAGACTTCCCTCTCCTCCAGAGCAACATTAGTGACTTCCTCCTGGGGGAGATTCCGAGACGTTCCAAGGCACAGTGAGTCGATGTATTTCCTCCAACTGCACCTTGGTATTAACGGTCTTAAACCCCTCTCTCTCTCTCTCTCTCTCTCTCTCTCTCTCTCTCCTCTCTCTCTCTCTCTCTCTCTCTCTCTCTCTCTCAGGATGACAACTCCATGTTCTTCCAGTTCGGTCCCTCCATCGAGCAGCAGGCGTCGGTCATGCTGAACATCATGGAGGAATACGACTGGTACATCTTCTCCATCGTCACCACCTACTACCCTGGATACCAGGACTTTGTCACCAAGGTAGAACCACACACACACACACACACACACACACACCACCTACTACCCTGGATACCAGGACTTTGTCACCAAGGTAGAACCACACACACACACACACACACACACACACCACCTACTACCCTGGATACCAGGACTTTGTTACCAAGGTAGAACCACACACACACACACCACCTACTACCCTGGATACCAGGACTTTGTCACCAAGGTAGAACCACACACACACACACACACCACCTACTACCCTGGATACCAGGACTTTGTTACCAAGGTAGAACCACACACACACACAGTCACACACACACACACACCACCTACTACCCTGGATACCAGGACTTTGTTACGAAGGTAGAACCACACACACACACACACACACACACACACACACACACCACCTACTACCCTGGATACCAGGACTTTGTCACCAAGGTAGAACTGCACGCATGTGTGTGCACACGCACTCACATACTGTATGCATACGCACACGCACATGCGTGCACACACACACACACACACACACGCACACACACACGCACACACACACACACACACACACACACACACACACACACACACACACAAACACAGCTCACGTGAAACATCACATGTACTGTGCACAGTACATGTGGATGGACTTTGATGGACGGTTCTGTACGTATACTGTCCAAAATGCAACAGCGTAATGCTGATATTTTGTAGTATATACAGTATACATTATACAGTATAAAACACAAATGGAAGATTTTCTGCCAAGAGTTGATTTGTGTTCCACTTGTCTGGAAGTGTTTGTTTGCCTCCCTGATATCTACTGAAGAGATTGTGAGGCTAAAAAACATTGCCTGAGATTGTTTTGTTTGTTTCATTTTAAAGATCCTGTACTGTGCTGTGCACAGTACTGTACATGTGGACAGAAAAGAAAGTGGATAAGTGGTGCTCAATATTTCATGTCAAGGATCTCAAAAATTGGCCGCCGAACGCACACCTGAAAATATGTTGTTTTCCAGGGAGCAAAGATTTGAATTTAAAAACGTTGACTCTGTAACAATATTGTAACCGAGGGGGACCCTACAGGGCCTCCTTGTCTGGTCTGGTGAGAACGAGTGCCGAAGGATTAACAGGAGAACAGGGCCTATTTCCTTTGAACGCAGGCAGAACCGGGGATTACTAGCGAGGCCTCGATATGGAGTCTGCTAGGTGATCTGGGTTCTTTCTTACTTCATTCTGTCTATAACCTGCGCAGGCACTCGTTCTTATAGTCCCGGGACGTCGGGGTGATGTCACGCTCTGACGTCCCGGTATTGATGTCAGAGACATCGTGACGTTCCTTCGTAACACTCCCCCTTAGTGAAGCTATCAGCTTCACTATCCGTTTCCTCTTGTCCCTGCGGCTGTAGCCGGCAGCTTCCTGGAACTCGAACAGCCGCGTCATGGGCCGTGTGTAGTTGCGGCTGCATGACTGCGTCTGGGGCTTCTTCACGAGGGGCGACTGGCCGATGTGGAACCGGGGGTTGTCGCTGGGCAGTGGTGACTGGTGGCATCGGGCTGGCCCATGGGGAGGGCGATCCGGTGTCCGGATCGGGCATGCAGGCCTGGAGTCCAGGATGGCTCCTCTTGATCGGCGCCGAACTCTCCGCTTCCTCTGGGGCGGCTTGCGTCGCTGGTATTGCGGATTGGGTGCAACTCTGCCTTGGGGCCTTGGCACTACGGCTGTAGTGCAGATGGGGAGTCCTCCCTCGAGCTCCCCCCCTCACACCCATGGCGGCCATCGCCGCACCGGGCTCTGGTCTCGTGTGCGCGAAGGCTTCCATCGGATTCTGCCCTGAGGTGTGTTGAGGTGCTCTCGCAGACTCTGTCGGAGTGCCAACGGGCTTGTCGTTCGGACTGCGAGGACCGAGGGGTCGTCGGCGCCGCTGGGTGGTGGCGGCGCGTCAATGCTGGAGGTGGGCTGCGCAGCGATGCTTGGGCCGCTGCAGCGTATTCATCGTGTCGGCGTGCGCTGTCGCTGTGGTTTGTTCCGTTTGTTCCTCTCCCCCCCTGCGTTATTTCAACGCAGTGGCCTCGGTGCGTCCTTTATAGGACGAGGCTGGGGTGTCGGACAGCACTAGGCTGCGGAGCGCCGACTTCGCCGCTGACTTGCAGTCAGTGGACCTGTTGGTCGGTGGGCGCCAGGGCCATTCGACCATTTGACGTTCGGGTCGTAAAGCCGGGCGACAAACGGGCTGGCGTTCGGGTCGTAAAGCCGAACGACAGGCCTGGCTAGCATGGGAGGGCGTCTTACGGCATCTGAAATGATGAGTGGAGGAGGCACCATAGCACCTCAAGCATGAGGCGTTTGAACGTGGTGTGGGGTCGCGTCCAGCTAGCGGCCGCTGGGAGTGTCCAACCAATGACTGCCAGGGATACAGGCTCCTGCTGTTTCATGACTGATCTGAGGCCGGGCAGGCCGAGGAGTTCGGCCTTGGCTGCACGGGGCTTCGTTATTGGTCCCGGCGGGTTGCCAGGCTGGGACGTGCTTGGGTCGATTGGTAGCAACCAGTCGTTCCTCCGATGGGCGCTAATCTTCTGATTGCCCGCGGTGATCATTAGCGGTTGCTTGGGCCGTGCCGTGCCGGTGTGATGAACCACTGCGGCTGTCAGTGAGATTACCAGAATTGCCAAACCTAGCCGGCCTAGTCTAGTCGGCCTGGCTTTGTTCGGTTTCATCTCATTGATCTGCAACGGCTCTCCGTCGGGCAGGACATTGTCGCCTCTCCTGGGCGCCGGGTGGGATGTCTTCCCGGTCTGCTGCTGTAATGAATGGACATGCTCGTCTCGAGGCGAGTTCACACGAAGGACAAGGTGGAGCGTGGCGACTTGGCCACTCATTGGGGCTAAGGTGGTGCTCCCCTTGTTCCCTGTATGCGCGATGCTGGGTTGCGTGATGCTAAATCTCTTGGTCTCTAGCGATGTGCTCGCTCTTGGGGCGGGGACGGGGACAGCCTTGGCTGCCAGCGTTGTGGCGGTTAGAGCTGTGCTTGAGGCAGACGTCTCGGCCGTTGGCACTGTGGCAATCGGCGCTTTGGGGGCGTTCAGGTCGTAAAGCTGAATGTCCTCGGTGGTCGCTCGGCTTCCCTTGAACTCTCCTGAGTGGAGGTTCGCTGCCGGCTTTCCCTTTTGAGTGACGGGGTGGCCGGGGGTGCCGGCGCCGCGGTCGACCATATCGAGGCCGGGGCCGATCTTCCTCCCCCCGTCGACCGTAGCGTCGGGTGCTGGCGGAGGGGTACCACGTATGCTGCTGTCTTCACCCGGTGAGGCAGAGTGCTCACGGGCCTCGTTGTCCGGGTGCTGGATTCCAACATCGGTGGGCAGAGTGGGCTCTGCGATGTAGCGCGCTGGGTGGGGTGGTGTGTCTGCTGGCCGTGCCGTGTCCTGAGTGGGCGGGGCGTGGGCTCGCATCGCACCGAGGGCTAGTTGGCTAGTGGGCGGTTGGTCGTCGCGGTAATGCGGGTCTGCGCCCGCCGACTGTGCGTGGTAAGCATTGCCGGGTCCGTGCTCGGTGCCCTTGGGGGGCCCGTTGGCGGGCGGTCCATGTTCCGAGGGCGGAGCTGGGGCCTGACCCGTACAGGCTGAACCGTGACGTTCGACGTCCGGGTGCGCATTGGCAGGCTCCGTGGGCGCCGAACGGACTGAGCCGTGGCGTTCGGCGTCCGGGGGCGCGTTTGCGCGCTCCGTGGGCGGAGCTGCGGCCTGGCGCATGCAGACTGAGCCGTGGCGTTCGGGTCGTAAAGCCGGGCGACAAACGGGCTGGCGTTCGGGTCGTAAAGCCGAACGACAGGGGTCGGAGTACCTCGTGTTGTCACCGAAGTTTTGCACCCAATCCGCGAAGCGATTGTAGGACCAATGGGGTGGGCGGCTGCGATGCGGTTGATCTGCCGGCCGTTCGCTGGGGTATGGTTCGTCGTATGGCTGGTAGCCAGTGTCGGAACTGTGGCGGTTGGCGTCTGGCGGGGCGTTGGCACGCTCCGTGGGCGGAGCTGGGGCCTGGGGTCCCCCAATTGTACGGGCCGACATGGCTGCAATGAAATCTGCGGTGGACGCGGTAATGGACGCGGTCATGGCGGTCATGGCCGCTATTGTCTCTGCGTGGCGTCTGTCCTGGGCCGCCTGGGTCATGGCCGCTATTGTGTCGGCATGACCGCCGACGGCCCGAGCCAGTTGGACTCGGGCCGCCAGGGCAAGGTTGGCCTCCGTTGAGGCAGCGTCGGGTTGATGCCCGTCCTGCTGGGCCATGATGAAGATTCTCAGTGGGTGAGGTGGGGACTGTATGTAGACGGTGTTAAGGCGTCTTCCTTAGGTTTTGTGCGCTGGGTGGGCGGTCAGGTCAAGATAGGGTGTAAACCTTGTTTTGCTGGCCGCTCTATCCGGCTCGAAGGACCAGTTGTAACCGAGGGGGACCCTACAGGGCCTCCTTGTCTGGTCTGGTGAGAACGAGTGCCGAAGGATTAACAGGAGAACAGGGCCTATTTCCTTTGAACGCAGGCAGAACCGGGGATTACTAGCGAGGCCTCGATATGGAGTCTGCTAGGTGATCTGGGTTCTTTCTTACTTCATTCTGTCTATAACCTGCGCAGGCACTCGTTCTTATAGTCCCGGGACGTCGGGGTGATGTCACGCTCTGACGTCCCGGTATTGATGTCAGAGACATCGTGACGTTCCTTCGTAACAATATATATATATTCAAAGATTTGAGGCGCTTGCAGAATGCAGCGTTTGCTTACGGTGAAAGAAATGCAAACGCCACTCCTCTCCTTTGCATGCCATGCTGGAAGGGAAGGCAGCGTTCAGGAGAATGGCTTTTTTCATCTCCCGAAGTCGTCTCCTGAACTTGAACGCAGTATTTTGCGCTGAACAAATTTGTTTATAAATCCATGTCGTTACACACCGTATCTCCACTAGCTAAAGAGTGCTGGGTTGCGCCCCGAAAATACAAGCTCACAACGCGTCGCAGCGGGACGTGTTGTGAGCTTGTAGATCTTCTATTTTCCGCTATTTTATTTAATCCATTTAATCAAGCGATTTTTAGCAACATAGCAACATTTATAGCCACATCCGGAAGTTATACCGGATGTGGCTGGAGCAGCTAAATGTAGCCAAAACACTCTTAACAACAACGGGAGGCATGATTAAATCTAACGCAACGAGTTATTAACGTTTTAAGATTTTCGTTGTCGTCAATGACGTCCCTCTGTTGTGCAACATCGAGGATTGCGCAAACAGGCGCTCCCAGGCTGTAGAGCGATGCGATCGGTTTTCATATCAATAATCTTCCTCTTTTTGGATAAAACTTCGTCCTGGGCGCTGGGTGTTACAATTTACAATTTAGGCATTTAGCAGACGCTCTTAATACAGAGTGACTTACATCAAGCAAGAACAAAAAGCATGGGAATACAGCACATATCATTTATCATGAAACATGCGTAAGCTAAGAAAGTAACAGTGGAATATCTATATAATGAAACTATGCATATAAACTATGCTATACATATGTACTATGGCGTGCTATAACTACATACAATGCGATTATAGTGCTGTCTACATAACATGCTATAAGTCTGTATCAAATGCTATCTAAATCTACAGAAATGCTATCTAAGGGGGGTGGGGTAAGTGCTATGGGCCATGATGGAGTCTGAAAAGGTGGGTTTTCAGACTACGGCAGAAGATTGTTACTAATAGTCGACGGTGAACTTCGTCCTGGGCGATTAGGGTGTTAACGGGATTTCAGCCCCCGCCTCTCTAACACTCTGCACGTCCCTGTATCCCAGATCCGCAGCACCATCGAGAACAGCTTCGTGGGCTGGGAGCTGGAGGAGGTTCTGCTGCTGGACATGTCGGCCGAGGACGGAGACACCAAGATCCAGAACCAGCTGAAGAAGCTCCAGAGCCCCGTCATGCTGATGTACTGCAACAAGGAGGAGGCCAACACCATCTTCCAGGTGGCGCACAGCGTGGGCATCACCGGCTACGGATACACCTGGGTGGTGCCCTCCCTGGTGGCCGCCGGCTCGGACCTGGTGCCGGCAGAGTTCCCCACAGGTACGCTTTATGGTTACAGTACAGAGTTCCCCACAGGTACGCTTCATGGTTACAGTACAGAGTTCCCCACAGGTACGCTAGGTTACAGTACAGAGTTCCCCACAGGTACGCTAGGTTACAGTACAGAGTTCCCCACAGGTACGCTAGGTTACAGTACAGAGTTCCCCACAGGTACGCTAGGTTACAGTACAGAGTTCCCCACAGGTACGCTTGGTTACAGTACAGAGTTCCCCACAGGTACGCTAGGTTACAATACAGAGTTCCCCACAGGTACGCTAGGTTACAATACAGAGTCCCCCACAGGTACGCTTCATGGTTACAGTACACTGTAGTGTACAGTTTGGTTCCCAAGCTGTGGTGCGTGCCTTCTTAGGTGTGATTCATACTCCTATTTTAGAGCCGAATAAAAGTCGGTTCGGCGCTGTAGAGCCTACAATGTGAGGGTTTATACCGTCCTAAAGTCGGCTCTTCGGTGCTACTGAATAGGAGTATTAAATCAAATCAAATCTAACTTTATTTGCATAGCACCTTTACAACAGCCAAAGCTGACCAAAGTGCTGAACAGAGTAAAAACAGGACAGTAGAGCGTAGCAACATAAAACAATGAAAAGAGACAATACAATATAAAACGGAGCATACAATAAGCACAGGACAGGAAATCAATATACAGGTAAATCAGGTGCAGTTAAAGACGAGGGAGAACAGATGAGTTTTGAGGAGGGATTTAAGAATCGGCCCTTAGGGGGTGAGCGACATGACAAGGCTAATGGTGGTGCTATATGGTTTTATTTTAAATATATTAACATATTATGCCAATATTATGGCAAGTATTATGCAGAATATAGCCTATGCTGCATATATTATGTCATATTCAGGTTCATATATGTGGATAAAAAGGACATATATGTCTCTACATAGCTTATGGAATTTATATTTATATATATATGTGGGGCGACTGGGGGGGTGTGTCTGCATGGCCCAAAAGGTTTGGGAACCACTGCAGAATAGGAGGAACACAGTGTTGACTCTGTTGTTTTCCATCCATCCATCTTCAACCGCTTATCCGTAGTCGGGTCGCGGGGGCAACAGCTCCCTTACCTCACTGCTCCAAACTTCCCTCTTCCATGAGCAACATCAGTGACTTCCTCCCCAGTGTTGATTTCGTCAGCATTCGTGTAATCTATCACGAATCTATATGTAAAGGTGTATGAATGTGTGTGCGGATGGTTGAATGTACGGTATAAGGCACAATCTGTGTAATCTCCTTTCATTGTAAAAATGGCAAATATTGAGACGTATCATGGGGACAAAAGCTGTATATAGGACCCTATAGCGCCCCTGAAAAACCAGCAGTATATGGTAGTGTATTTTAGCCACCGTTGTAGAGTAAATCATAGTGGATTTATGCCGGACATATAATATAAGTGTGATAATTTGTTGGCGTTTGCCTGGTTGATTTACGGTTCGGGGCAGAGATTATAGACCTCATGGCGCTTTCTGGGAATCGGCTTCCAGACGGGAGATCACTGTGGCGTTGTTTTTTTTTTTTACGATCTCGTATTGGCATCCGCCCATGATTTACTGTAAATGGGACTTAGGGGTGTGTGTGTGTGTGTGTGTGTGTGTGTGTGTGTGTGTGTGTGTGTGTGTGTGTGTGTGTGTGTGTGTGTGTGTGTGTGTGTGTGTGTGTGTGTGTGTGTGTGTGTGTGTGTGTGTGTGTGTGTGCGTGTGCGTGTGCGTGTGCGTGTGCGTGCGCGTGCGCGTGCTTGCGAGCGTGCATTCCTTCATTTGTGCAAGAAAATATTTGGTGCGTAAAGTCAGATTAATTTGTATGTATTTGCCTTCATGCTTGCATGCATTCATACGTGTGCATATGATGTATACTGTATAATATACAGTGTCTGTCTGTCTGTCTGTCTGTCTGTCTGTCTGTCTGTCTGTCTGTCTGTCTGTCTGCCATTAGCGTTCCAGGCCACAGAGTGTGATGTATTACGTTGTCAGTTCATGTAAATCATGCAGTATTATTATGCCAACCGTTGATTTACAGTTGCCAGGGGAGATAATAATGTGTGGACGGTGACCATGCTAATTTATTAGTTGGCTGCATGATTAGTTGGCATTTATACTTGTATACTTTACCTTATTATTCAGACCATTTTCCAAAGCATATTATACAGTCTCAGGTGCCCACTCTTTTAAAAAAGAAGAAGAGAGTGGGCAAATATGCCCAGTTTGCCCACAAAGAGTCCATAAGGGAGTTGGCATGTTATTGCAATGGTCAGGAGGTGCACGGCTGCTGCACGCACAACCACACATCCACAAATGAAAGAAAAACATTGTATTGAAGTATGCTGGTGTAGTGGCAAGCTCAAACAAACTTTGCCACTTGGCTGGGCACATGCATGTACAGTATATAGAAACCGTTTTTGACCCGTTCAAATTATAATGTCCAGGCATTGACTGTTGTAGGGTGTAGGGTTCCCATTTATTCAACACATTAGGTATTACAGCAGTTTTCTTTATGCAAAATAAAATGAGAGGGTAAAAACCGTGTGATCTCTAGCCTGTATGCCCATACCTTCCAAAACATCAACCTGGCTTGTTGCACCTGTGGTCCCTATGTCACTGTGTGTCACTCATTGTGACACACACCCCCCCCATGGCCCATCTAACAGGTTAAAGGCACACACAGGCTCCTGTGCATTGGTATTCAGATGGTACTACTCCGGCCCCTGTGTGTGTCCATGAACCAACCCACCCATCCATCCATCAGAACTCCTGCATTGTGCCAGAAACCAACGGTTGGTGTTACAGGAGGTCACATTTGGCCTGTGGTTTTAAAGGGACATGTCAACGCTGGAATAAACTGCAATAAACAGCAGTCACTCAATGTTAAAGGGGAGTTTCGCACAAGCTGTTTTCTTACCGTAATATATGAAGACACTGAAAAACACCCCCCAAAAAGCGTTCCAGACCAAATTAGCAGATTGATGATTGGTGGATCAATTAAGCGCTCTGAAAGAAAATCATTAACATGGTGAATCACATCTTGATGACAATCACATCATCAAGATGTGATTCACCATGTTTTTGTTCAGACCTCCGGTTCTAGGCAACACAGAATGGGGGGGACATTCACCATGTTTTTGTTCAGACCTCCGGTTCTAGGCAACACAGAATGGGGGGGACATTCACCATGTTTTTGTTCAGACCTCCGGTTCTCTAGGCAACACAGAATGGGGGGGACTTTATTATTTCACCATGTTTTTGTTCAGACCTCCGGTTCTCTCAATCACATCATCAAGATGTGATTCACCGTGTTTTTGTTCAGACCTCCAGTTCTCTAGGCAACACAGAATGGGGGGGACATTCACCATGTTTTTGTTCAGACCTCCAGTTCTAGGCAACACAGAATGGGGGGGGACATTCACCATGTTTTTGTTCAGACCTCCAGTTCTCTCTAGGCAACACAGAATGGCTCTATAAAGGTCTATTAAGGACATAGTAAAAATGTTGAAAATGAGGGGAATGCCCCTTTAAGTCTGGGACACTATTGGGTGACTGGAGTCACAAATCCACAGATGTTCAGCATAATTATGCTCATTACAGGATTGGAACATTTTTTGTCTACTTTAGGGTCATAATGACATTCAGCCCAGGCCACTGTTTTTTGCTATACCTGATATATGTACTTTACTTCATTTTAACTTACTTTTCTTAAGTACATTTAGTGTGAGCTAATTTAACACTGAGAGTGTATACAAATGGTACACTCTCAGAGTTACACCCATAAGGGTCCATTTGGTTCCTATCATTAACCCATTCTGACCTGAGATCAGATTCTAAAAATGTCTTCTACATCCTGACAGTTTTCTGAAAAAGCTATGTTTCTATGTGTCAGTCGATAGCAGACCTACAAGCTCATAGCGCGCCACTCGGTGGCGCGCTATGAGCTTGTAGATCTGTTATTTTTCAATAGCTAAAGCATAACATAAAACAACAAAAGGGGTTCCCGCCCCCAAAATGGGTTAAGCTGGAACTTCCTCAAGGACCCCTGGGGGTCCCCAGACCCCACTTTGGGGAACCACTGACATATACAGTATATGAATACATGGTGGCGCCGGTTCCGAGGTGAACCGGGTCTTGAGCAGAGCGTTCTGTTGCATTCTCTTGACATGGTGATTATAGTTACAGCGTGTCCTCCGTTTCTTTGAGTATTTTCAGAACTGCAGGTATATTGACGATCAGGCAGTGGTTGTTAAGTGTGTATCTCTGACATTAAACAGCTCTCAGGGTATCACGCTCTCAGATTAACACGCCCAGTGTCCATGATTAATTTAGTGAGCTAGCGCTGCTAGCAACACAAAGAATCTCCACTGAAATAGACCGCATGGCAGTGCAAGGTCATCAGTGACTTCAATATTCACTCCCACCAACTCAGAATCTAAACATTTTATTAAAACAAATTGGAGTCATTTGACTGGTGGGTGGGCATTATGTTATGCTTTAGCTATTGAAAAATAGCAGATCTACAAGCTCATAGCGCGCCACCGAGTGGCGCGCTACGAGCTTGTAGGTCTGCTATTTTTGACGACTGACATAGAAACATAGCTTTTTCAGAAAACTGTCAGGATGTAGAAGACATTTTTAGAATCTGATCTCAGGTCAGAATGGGTTCAAGTGTGTCTCTCACAGCTCCTCACCTCCGATTATCATTATTATATAATGGCTCCTCACAGTCTCGTGATTTCCCCACTTCTCTCTCGAGTGTCCAATTATCACGATCCTCAGTCTTAGATACTTGAAAACATCGCCTACTTAACTAGTTCATACCCGTGCACGGGTTCATGAGCAGAGCACTGTTGATTCATTCATTAACTAGTTCATACCCGTCCACGGGTTCACGAGCAGAGCACTGTTGATTCCCTCCACTGAAACTAAGACGAAAAATGTTCGTCGACTACCTTTTTTTTCCACTGATGGAAACTCAATAAAAACTAAGCTATGATATACTAACAATTTCGTCAACAAATTAACAACTAGACTAAAATGCTAGGAAGGGACTCTAGTGGTCAAGAGATCCAGTATAAGTCATTTTACAATTACAATTAGCCCACAACGCGTCGCGCTGCGTTTAGTCGAACAAAACACATTTTGTTCGACTAAATCAACTGTAGATTTAGTCGACTGAAACTAGACTATAACACTAAAACATTACAGGTGACTAAAATGTGACTAAAACTAAATGAAAACTATTCAATATTTGCTGCCAAAAACAACACTGTTCATGAGCGCCACAGTTTTGTGCGGAGATTGGGTCATGCACTGTGCAGACTTACGCACGCACGCACGTGCCGTGTGTTGTGTTGGCTGTCTGCCTATAAGAAGGGGGTCGTACACAGTAGCCTTTATGCTTAAACTTTGGGAGACCAGGTTTGTTGCAGTCTTGCATGCTAATAATGGAGACAGACATGCTGTGGCTATGTGGGGGGGGGGGGGGGGGGGGAGTGTTGTTGGTGTTCCACGAAGCATTGGCCGGGGGTCCGCGGACCCCCATGGCTGGGGTTCAACTGCACTAAGCATGCTGTGGTACGACGACATATAAGTGCATCTTTCTTAGGACCATCTTATATTCTAACTCGTGTAGCACGACTACAGTGAGACTAAACTCATTGGTTAGCATTAACAATACATACAAAAAATACATACGGTAATTACAAATACATTCAACATTCTATATTCTATAGAATTAAATGCAACATAATAAGAATAACATTATGGCCATGTGGTCAGCTGTAGCAAGTGTTCCTTTAAAGATAATTTATGTTGTGTTGTGTTAATGTGAGGTGGTAACATGTTCCAAAATGATATTGACCGATACGTAACTGTTTGTTTAAGGAGGTTCGTTTTTGGAGCAGGGAGTGATAAATGACCGAGGCTTGCAATTCTGGTGTTATGATTATGTCTGTCACTTGATTTTAATAACTGTTTGAAAAAGTAATCTGGTGTTTGCTTAGAAATTGTGTTTCTAACAAACATGAGGACACTGATAACCAGGACAGGCGTTTATGCATATATTCAATATTTGTGCGAGTAGAACAATGAAGCTCTACAACTTGTTCAGAACCGAGCTGCTAGACAGACGGGCACTTCATTGTTCTACTGGCACAAATATTGAATATATGCATAAACGCCTGTCCTGGTTATCTGTTAAAATTTAAAAACAAACTCTATATCACTTTTAGAATGAATACCAGGCTTTAATTTCTTCCGCGGTGGCAAGCCTGGTGACGCGAGGTTAGCTTATCGCTGCTGTATATGCTGTTCCCATAGAGTAATTTATTTTAAAAAGGATCGAGACCGAACCGGAGCGTTAGCCCCGCACTCCCCTGCTATTCATTTCAATAGAAGTCGCTCAGTGGCGTTTTGAAGCACCCGGAAGACTGCCGGAGGTACAATTATAACTCAACGGCTCGAGCGAGCGGAAGTTTAGCCTAGCCTAGCCTATAGCCCCGGACCGGGCTTACGCACGTGACGTCATGAATGTCCGTCCACCTCCATTAAAGTGCTACAATTCCACACTTCACCAGTAGGTAGTGGTATAGCTTCAACGTTGGATATAGCCTTATAGTCTAGTATCCAGAATGTGAACCCGGACATGTTGAGTACTGAGTACACCAACGTTTTATGTTATACATGTTGAGTGTGGGTCCCCAGCATGTAGAAACTGCCGGATGCTACCTTGCATAATGTTGAGAATTTTTCAGAATTGGCATAATATCTGACCATACCATTAACAACCAAAAAGAAAATCTAAATTTCATCATGCTTTATGTAGAATGTGACATTTTTTCATTATGCTGAATCCATTCCAAGCATTGAATGAATGAATGAGTTTATTTCGAACATTATTTGAAATCAAATACATTAAAACAAAACTGAAAAAAAGAAATAAAGAAAATACTCCAAACAATGTCCGAAAAGGAGTAGTAGGGTGAACTGAAGTATTAAACTTATTAAGCCCCTATACCCCCCTTTTGCTTTTACCCATAGGCTATAATATATATACATGTATACACACGTATATTTACAACAACCCAATTTATCGTTGCTTAAAGGAAGACATGAAAATAGAGCAAATTAAAATAATCTCGGCAATAACGGAAATAAAATTGATACAACTGGTAAAACCAGTACTTTAACTAAAAAAATATATATAGATAGATTTATTTATTTTTGTGTCATGCACCAAAGGCGCCCAGCCCACATGGACTTACAGGACACACCATATCATTGCATTCAATATTGCATTGTGTACAATAAACAGATATGTTTTGTTGATATTCCCCTTTTTTTTTTTTTTTTTTTTTACACAAACAAAACATTCTGCCTTATTTCCCACGCCCTGCATAAAAAGTCTGCCAAAGCCTTTCCTAAAACAAAATTCCAGTTTTTCATAGTCCTCCAACCAGAACAAGTCAGCACAGATGGTTGTCATTTTACAAAATAATACATGTCTTAATTCTTCATAAAACAAAAGATGAATTTCATTTTCAATTTCTTTTAAATCACACACAAGACAGACTCTGTCCTCCTCAGGAGTACCAATGAATCTACCCGTTTCTAAAGCTAATGGTAAGGTCCCAGAATGCTATATATATAGGATATATATGGATATATATATTGGATTATATATATCCAAAGGCCCACAGCGGGCTGGATTGCCACAAAGGTGCTTTAGGACAGACAATCAGTTGTGTTGACTCATTGCGTCAACACCGCCCCTCCTCGTCTAAGTACCTCCTAAATATTTATTAGTTTCATTAGTTTTGCACAAAATAAAACACTCCTTAGGCTAAAACGG
>NC_137872.1:4527095-4534595 GCF_963924005.1 Protomyctophum bolini
TGCGTACCAGCCGCTCCTCCAGACCATCATTGAACTAGGCTATAGGTGCAATCTATATGTGTTTATCTTCGGCAGCCTAGGACATGTACACAGTTGGGTTGTAAGAGGCTTCCAACAACTTGGGATGCCAAAAAAAGCAGCCAAACGGCTTGCGAAATTCTGTGCAATATCTTCCACTATCGGTAGCCGCCAAATATGGCGAAGACGCTGTTACTTGTACCCCTGAAGGGTGTGTGGGTATTTGTTCGGGATTTGCTGATTGCATTCTGTACGGCACCTTGTAAATATTTGTGTCCTTGTATTTGTATCTCTTATGTGGACATAAATAAATGATTAAAATGTGTGTGTGTGTGTGTGTGTGTGTGTGTGTGTGTGTGTGTGTGTGTGTGTGTGTGTGTGTGTGTGTGTGTGTGTGTGTGTGTGTGTGTGTGTGTGTGTGTGTGCGTGTGTGCGTGTGTGTGAGAACGAGGGACAACTGTGAGAGAGTATATGTGAGTGTCAGAGGGTCCACACGCTGTCAGCAATGAATGACTGACTGAGAGAGAGAGAGGGAGGGAGAGAGAGAGAGACATTATGGTAATGTAGTCAAAGCTGACATTCGGAGGGGAACGGCCAGGTCACTGACCCCACTCAGAATGATCAATTAGTGGACATAGAGGCATAATGGAGCAGCCTTAAATGTCTGTCCATTCCTCACACGCTCCTCCTAATTCATCCTAAATGTCTGTCCATTCCTCACACGCTCCTCCTAATTCATCCTAAATGTCTGTCCATTCCTCACACGCTCCTCCTAATTCATCCTTAAATGTCTGTCCATTCCTCACACGCTCCTCCTAATTCATCCTATAATGTCTGTCCATTCCTCACACGCTCTTCCTAATTCATCCTATAATGTCTGTCCATTCCTCACACGCTCCTCCTAATTCATCCTAAATGTCTGTCCGTTCCTCACACGCTCCTCCTAATTCATATTGAACCGTATTGGCCACAATATGCTGTTGGATTTGAACCAAAAGGTCAAGTGTTCTAAAAAAAATACTCAGAATACACCTCAGGATTTACTGTTCGGCACTGAGAGAGACGTGGAAGGAGGGAGGGAGGGCAGTGTTGGAAAGTAACTAAGTACATTTACTTAAGTACTGTGCTTAAGTACAATTTTTTTGGTATTTTTGAGAAGCACTATAGCCCCTCCTATATTCAGCTATTAGTGTAATTTTGTCCTACACAAAGAATAAATTCCCATTGACAAGAAATGGAGAATTTATACGTCATATGTGTCTGAGCATGTTATGATGATGTACTGTACTGATGATAAGAACTCCCCTCACTTCACACGGGTGTGATTTTTTTTTACTCGACTTGAGTATTTTTGATTTCCGATACCTTTACATATACTCCCAATCCCCAGTCTGAAACCCCCCCCTCTTCAGACTCCATCTTAGCCCCATAGCACTTGCTGTAGTATAGGGGCGACTGTGGCTCAGGAGGTAGAGCAGAGGTCGTCCAATGATCCATGGGTCGGCGGTTCGAATCCCGGCTCCTCCTCCTCCTGTCTACATGTCGAAGTGTCCTTGGGCAAAGACACTGAACCCCAAATTGCTCCCGATGTGCTGGTTGGTATACCTTGCATGGCTTCCGCCGCAATCGGTGTATGAATGTGTGTGTGAATGAATGGGTGAATGTAATGCGCCTTGGATAAAGGCGCTATATAAATCAGGGGGGCAGTCAGACAGATATTTTGTGAAGCCACTAATAGTCCAAATGAAAGTTCATATAATGGCCTGTTGTGGCGCTGTCATTGGGCTCAAAAAAAAAAGTATGTATTTGGGCCCAACTTCACCTAGACTGTATTACCTTAATACATATGGTCATGAATACTTTTTGCTTCCAGTCACTAGTTTAAAGTCTCATTTCTCATGTCATAATATTCTTTTTGGAAAATTATGGTCCCATTAATAAAAAAAAATGACCATAAAGTCGCGCATGTTCTGAGGGGCGTGGCTACCGTTACAGTCTATGAACGGGATCCCCCACCCACTCGAGTCAAAATAAAAACCAATAACGAAGAAGAAGGGGGGAAGTCCCGCCTCGTTGTCTGGGCCAGCCAATGGGCCAGCTGGGCCCAAACGGATCTAGAAAGATGGCGACTTCCATTGCAAGGACTGACAGGCTTCATTTTACGTTCATGTTAGACCCGCGGAACGCTTTGTCCATATTTTTTTTACAGTGTATGATATAAATGCACCATTTACCATTTAGTACTTGCCCTAGCCTCGACCTCCTACGCAAAGGCTCAACTTATGTAACTTAAATGTCTAGCTTATGTATGATTCATGATAACTACTTTATATAATGATGTATTGCATGCCATGCTTTTTTTGTTCTTGCTTAATGTAAGTCGCTCTGGATTAACCCATTCTGAACGGGAACCCATTTTGGTGTTGGCATCATGTTATGCTTTAGCTATTGAAAAATAGCAGCCCATAGCTCATAGCTCGTAGCGCGCCACCGAGTGGCGCGCTACGAGCTTGTAGGTCTGCTATTTTTTGAAAAATCGAAGAACGACTTACATTTTTTTTAATCTGATCTCAGGTCAGAATGGGTCAATCAGACCAGTGTGTGTCCAGTGGAAACCTCGTATGAATCTGATCTCAGGTCAGAATGGGTTAAGAATGTCTGCTAAATGTTAAATTGTGTACCGTACTCCATATAGAGATGCGTGAAATAGTAATTGACCAGGAAAATAACGGTATTCAATTAAATCTGAACACAAACCCTCTGTCCCAGCTGTCTCTCTCTCCCTATTAAATGAAAGAAATAAACAGGCAAACAAACTTGAATCAAAAAACAATAATTACTTTCTAACCCCCCGCCCCAAACAAGTCCCAATGTTCTCTGTAAAGGCCTCGGGTTACAAACACAATGTCCAACAAACAATGACCCCCAAAGTCAGCGGAGCAGAAGCACACTCAGTATTAATTAAATGAAGAACAATGCGTCCGTCCGTCCGTCTGTCCGTCCGTCCGTCCTCTTCAAACGCAGCGCGTGCACCAGATAGTCTAACAGTTCCAATATCCGAGTGATCCAAAGAAACGAAGAGTTCTTCTTAAAGATGCAGTGCCACCTTTTCTTTCCACCCTAAAACATGATCATCAGTAAAATAAAAAAAAATAAAACAAAACACCACTGGAGCAGAGCCTGTGTGCGGACTGCTTTCTTCTTTCATGTATCTACCTTTAGTCCAGCACCAGCCATGAGGAACTGGATGTGCGCATGAAGCCACCTGCTTTTTAAACTGTTTGAGTTTTTCCCCCCATTCCTCATGTGTCACTTTTTCTACATAATAAACATTGGGTGGGTGGCGACATCAGTCACTGTCACCTGTCAATCACCCCCTGTACAATACCCGTTACCTTTCTCATGAATATAGGAAAGAATACTAATATTTTCACAGTGATGCGTTAATACCGTGAGAGAGTTATCTGATGGTCCAATAAGCAGGCTCTACACGTACAGTATAAGTCATGGAATCATAAGATCTGGCATATTTTATTGCCCGGGATACTTATCCCAAAATGAATGGTTATGTGATATGCATAATTGCATATGAACAGCAAAGACATAGATGAAAGCAAATACGACCTGTTACATCACAAATCAGATTGGATCATATCAGTCCGCTGATTGGGGCGCCCCTTGAAGCGCAGGCCAGAAGTTTGTCTGTCCTGGAGAATTCTGACGTGTCTCTACTTTTTCAGACACTAGTATAGAGAAATCTTTCTGTCTCTCTGTGACCTTGCTTGAGCACAGCTAGGGTGCACACTCTTATGAGTAATGAGTAACTGCTTAAAAGGTCTACTTTATCCCAACAACAGTTAGTTCACATGTTAAACAAAATATATATTCCCGGCCCTGCACCGGGAATAGGCCCGGTACGTCACTATGGCCAGTCCAGCCCTGCTTTTACTTAACCCATTCTGAACGGGAACTCATTTTGGTGCTGGCATCATGTTATGCTTTAGCTATTGAAAAATAGCAGATCTACAAGCTCATAGCGCGCCACCGAGTGGCGCGCTACGAGCTTGTAGGTCTGCTATTTTTGAAAAATCAACATTTTTTTAGAATCTGATCTCAGGTCAGAATGGGTTAATCAGACCAGTGTGTGTCCAGTGGAAATCTCGTATGAAACTGATCTCAGGTCAGAAGTAAAACAATGGAGTACGTTTTCCAGCAGTGCTGAAGAGAGACATGGGAGGAAGGGAGGGACAGTATGTGAGTGTAGAGAAGAGAGACATGGGAGGAAGGGAGGGACAGTATGTGAGTGTAGAGAAGAGAGACATGGGAGGAAGGGAGGGACAGTATGTGAGTGTAGAGAAGAGAGACATGGGAGGAAGGGAGGGACAGTATGTGAGTGTAGAGAAGAGAGACATGGGAGGAAGGGAGGGACAGTATGTGAGTGTAGAGAAGAGAGACATGGGAGGAAGGGAGGGACAGAATGTGAGTGTAGAGAAGAGAGACATGGGAGGAAGGGAGGGACAGTATGTGAGTGTAGAGAAGAGAGACATGGGAGGAAGGGAGGGACAGTATGTGAGTGTAGAGAAGAGAGACATGGGAGGAAGGGAGGGACAGTATGTGAGTGTAGAGAAGAGAGACATGGGAGGAAGGGAGGGACAGTATGTGAGTGTAGAGAAGAGAGACATGGGAGGAAGGGAGGGACAGTATGTGAGTGTAGAGAAGAGAGACATGGGAGGAAGGGAGGGACAGAATGTGAGTGTAGAGAAAGGAAGAAAGATAAATAAACAGGTGGACAGGATGACAGATGGTGGAGCAGGGGGCAGGAACGAGAGCGGAACAGAGACTATATCCACTGTAAATGAAATCTAGACAGACTAGACAATAACGCAGACAGGCAGAGAGAGACTTAAAGACCAAGGGTGGGCGACTGGCGGCCCGGGGGCCACATGTAGGTGGCCCTCACCTTCACTTAATGTGGCCCTCAGGTTAATGTCAGAATACTGATATAATATTGGTTTCAGCTTGTTTACAATTCCACAACATGCAAACATGACCTGCTGTACTTACTAAATTACCGGTAGTAGCTCATTGCTCAATGTAATTAAAGGCATTTGAAATGACATGAAAATGTTCATTTTCAGGATTTCCAATTCAAAAATAGCAAAACAAATATTCAAAGGTTTTTGAATATAGCAAAAAGGCAGGCCAATAGGCGGCAGGCCACCAAAGAAAGGTCCGGGCGTGCTGCCATTCTGCCAGTGCCATCATGATAATGTCACTGTACCTACTGTATCAGTGAGTGACACATAAACCCTCTCCAAAGAGTTGTGTAGTTGTCTGTTGGTTTGTATCATTTAGGCCTATATATGTTGTTCTGTAAAAGTGGTGGTATTAGAGCTTGTTTGTTTGTGTGTGTGTGCCGCGACGGAGCGGGCGGTAGAGTTTCTGCTATCTGCGCGCTGGTTGTGGTGGGCCGGCCGGTCTGGGTCAAATTCACGCGAAAATGCCCGGGCCGAATTTTTGTCCCAGTCCAGCCCTGCAGGACAGGAGGCATTTAGGACCATATTGAGCTGTTATTGGGGACAAAAAGGCTTTTCATTATGGATGCGAGGCGTATAATCCAGTGCAGTGATAGTTCACTGAGCCTCGGAAGTCAGAAGGTTTAGTTTATAATCCCCCCCTCTCCCCTTTAATTAAGGCTCTATCAGTAAGTTATTCTGCTCCTTTAACACCCGAGGTCCATTCTGCAAAATGTCTTCTAAATCACGACAGTTCATTCTGATAAACCTATGTTTCTATATCGGTGGTTCTCAAACTATATGGAGCCCCAGAATTATATGTTTTTGGCCGCGGCCCCATCCATCCATCCATCCATCTTCAACCGCTTATCCGTAGTCGGGTCGCGGGGGGCAACAGCTCCACCAGAGTGCTCCAGACTTCCCTCTCCAGAGCAACATTAGTGACTTCCTCCTGGGGGATTCCGAGACGTTCCAAGGCACAGTGAGTCGATGTGTTTCCTCCATCTGCGCCTTGGTCTCCTCCCAGTGGGACGTGGTCCTTGGTCTGCCCGGGGTCTCCTCTCAGTGGGATGTGATCCTTGGTCTGCCCCGGGGTCTCCTCCCAGTGGGACGTGATCCTTGGTCTGCCCCGGGGTCTCCTCCCAGTGGGACGTGATCCTTGGTCTGCCCCGGGGTCTCCTCCCAGTGGGACGTGATCCTTGGTCTACCCCGGGGTCTCCTCCCAGTCGGACATGCGTCGAGGACCTCCCTAAAGGGAGACGCCCGAGAGGCATCCTAACCAGATGCCCAAAACACCTCAGCTGGCTCCTTTCCAGGCGAAGGAGCAGCGGTTCTACTCCGAGTCTCTCTCGCGGACCCCCATCTTATTAATTATAATAATAAAAAAAAGGCTGATCCTCTCTCTCTCTCTCTCCATTGCCCAGGTCTGATCTCGGTGTCTCTCTCTCCCTCTCCATTGCCCAGGTCTGATCTCGGTGTCTCTCTCTCCCTCTCCATTGCCCAGGTCTGATCTCGGTGTCGTATGACGAGTGGGACTACGGCCTGGAGGCGCGCGTCCGCGACGGGGTGGCCGTCATCGCCACCGCCACGTCCACCATGATGATGGACCGCGGGCCCCACACGCTGCTGAAGTCAGCAGGCTGTCACGGCGCCAAGACCACCACCTCAGGCAACCCCAACGAGGTCCTCAGGTAAGACCCCCACCTCAGGCAACCCCAACGAGGTCCTCAGGTAAGACCCCCACCTCAGGCAACCCCAACGAGGTCCTCAGGTAAGACCCCCACCTCAGGCCACCCCAACGAGGTCCTCAGGTGAGTGTAGGGATGAACCTCACTCAGGCCTGTGTGGTTTTGTACTGCTCATTGTTGAGAGAAGAAATCAGAACCGTCTGAACTGCTGTGTGTGTGTGTGCTGTACTGTACTCGCGCTGTAGTACTGTACAAGCCCTGGGGAGAGCAACGGACTGACCTCATGCTTCCTTGTTTGCACCAGGAGTCTCCAAGCCGCTTCTTTTCCCCTGACCAGGAGGGACGTATTTTAGCACGCGGAAGAAACACGTTATTTATTCCAACCAGTTTCTTTCCCCTCTCCCATCAGTAAATACTTCTTATATGCTTCGCTAAAAAGCAGAAGCAGTATATTTACTGATGGAGAGGGGGAAAAGTAAATACTGCTTATGCTTTGCTCAAATTCAATCTGTCGCGGCACACACACAAAATGTGTTACCATAACGAATGGGTAATTATAATAAGTAGCAGCTTGTATGCGTAATTCTGGCAGGCTCTTTACGACGACGGCGGGACTGCTTTATAACTTTATCAACAGATTAATTGAATATAGCGGTATTATACGACCCCCTCCCTCGCCGGTGCACTTTGTGCGAGATGGATTACATCCGTTGGATATTTATGATGATGTTGACATTTACACAAGGCTCCGCTTTCCAGAGAGAGAGACAGATC
The DNA here is from genome assembly GCF_963924005.1 of Protomyctophum bolini. Taxonomy (NCBI): domain Eukaryota; kingdom Metazoa; phylum Chordata; class Actinopteri; order Myctophiformes; family Myctophidae; genus Protomyctophum; species Protomyctophum bolini. The sequence goes on from NC_137872.1 coordinate 4,534,591, forward strand.
CACAG
>NC_137872.1:4539595-4549595 GCF_963924005.1 Protomyctophum bolini
CATAGTTCCTGTTCACTCCTTCCTGAAATAACGCTATGGTGTGTATTCCGTTTAGACCGGAGGACGCATCTGTGTCACCTCATAGCTTTTACTTTAAAGGTAGAGTAAGTGATTTCACTTAATTCAAATATCACTTATTTTGTTGTTTTGTTGTGATAATCCTCTCTACTATAGAGTGTGACTCTCTATCCTGATTGGACGAAGGCTTAGGTCCCACAGCCAAAAAGGTTTTTTGAGTGAAATCACTTATTCTACCTTTAACTATTATTTTAAACTTTAGCTGTTGAACAATAGCAGATCTACAAGCTTTAGCTTCAAGCTATTTTTGAAAAAAACATGGTGTTGTGTTGTGCTGTGCTGTGCTGTGCGATTGATTGATTTATTAACAGTTTGCAGAATTACAGTACATTTCAAGCACAAACTCAATACAAAGACTGTTAAGTGTGAGTGGACGACCCAATTAAGCATTACACTTGTTTACAACAGGGTCCACCATGTTCAATTCATCAAAACATTTAGAGACGTACAAATAGACACTTCCATATACAGTCAAAGAACAGAACAGGAATTCATCATAAAGGAAGCAAAAAGGGAAAAGAGACATATATACAGTGAGGGGAAAGGGAGGGGGGGGGGGTGGGGTGGTAGTCTTGTGTTCTGTGTTGTGTTCTGCCCTGCATTAAGTCCTCTAGTCTCTGTCCCCTGTAGCTGTGTGCTGTACTTCACTTTGTTCTAGATGCTGCTCCGAGCTTAAACACGTCCGCAGTTCCTCTGGCCCGCTTCGCTTTGTTCTCCTCTGTCGTGATGTTGTGTCCTGCACTGCTCTGTTCTCCCCTTGTGTTCTGTTCTGCTCCTCTCTCTCTCTCTCTCTCTCTCTCTCCCTCTCTCTATCTCTCTCTCTCTCTCTCTCTCTCTCTCCCCCTCGTCCCCAGCCGTTTGTCTGCACTCCAGACCTGCTGTTTTATAACCAACTTATCGGTGTTGTTGATTTGATCAGCTGCGAGGAGCGGTGGCAAAGATCCCCTCGCCCCTCTCACCACCTTAACCCATTCTGGGCGGGAACCCCTTTTGGTGTTTTAACTAAGCATTATGTTATAATTTATAGCTATTGAAAAATAGCAGATCTACAAGCTCGTAGCGCGCCACCGAGTGGCGCGCTACGAGCTTGTAGATCTGCTATTTCAGAAAAATCTTTAAAATGTGGCACAAATCATTGAATATATATTTCAGAGTGAACGTTTTAACTCAAATCTTTGATTCTGGGGGAGGTCCCTGGAACAACATATTTTCAGATGGGTGTCCGGGGGCAATTACATATAATTTGTGGGGGTCCTTGACATGAAATATTGAGCACCATGCACCGACACAGAAACATGAGGTTTTTCAGAAAACTGTCATGATGTAGAAGACATTATTTTTTTTAGAATCGTTCCCCAGGTCTAAATGGGTTAACTGAATGAGTTTGGTGATAACCTTTTGTCTTTCAAGTGGTCAATCATGAGATTAGCATTTGGCCGTGAGTCTATATATTATTGTTGAGGGTGAATGAATGGCTCGTCGTTGGCTTGGACGGTTGGCTGTAATGGCTGTCTGACTGCTTGGCTGGCCCTGGCCCTGGCCCTGGCCCTGGCCCTGGCCTGGCCCTGGCCCGGCTAGCGGAATGGATGGATGTCTGCCTGGGTTGGCAGAGGTGTAAAGTATATCCAAGTACATTTACTTAAGTACTGTACACTTAACCCATTCTGACCTGAGATCAGATTCATACGAGGTTTCCACTGGACACACACTGGTCTGATTAACCCATTCTGACCTGAGATCAGATTCTAAAAATGTCAGTCGTTCTTCGATTTTTCAAAAATAGCAGACCTACAAGCTCATAGCGCGCCACTCGGTGGCGCGCTATGAGCTTGTAGATCTGCTATTTTTCAATAGATGAAGCATAGCATTATGCTAACACCAAAATGGGTTCCCCGTTCAGAATGGGTTATCGTACAATTTGATGGTATTTGTACTTGACTTGGCGAGATCTATACACACCCCCCCAAAAGAAATATCCCATTGCTGAAATAAATGACCTGAGGGAGCTTTTGGAAATCCCTTCAAAATGGAAATAGGCTGAATACATTCCATTCAGTATGCACTGTAAGTGGTAGGTTTTTAGGTTGTTTGAATACATTCCATTCAGTATGCACTGTAAGTGGTTTAGGTTTTTAGGTTATTTGAATACATTCCATTCAGTATGCACTGTAAGCGGTAGGTTTTTAGGTTATTTGAAATAGGCTGAATACATTCCATTCAGTATGCACTGTAAGTGGTAGGTTTTTAGGTTATTTGAATACATTCCATTCAGTATGCACTGTAAGTGGTAGGTTTTTAGGTTATTTGAATACATTCCATTCAGTATGCACTGTAAGTGGTAGGTTTTTAGGTTATTTGAATACATTCCATTCAGTATGCACTGTAAGTGGTAGGTTTTTAGGTTATTTGAATACATTCCATTCAGTATGCACTGTAAGTGGTAGGTTTTTAGGTTATTTGAATACATTCCATTCAGTATGCACTGTCAGTGGTAGGTTTTTAGGTTATTTGAATACATTCCATTCAGTATGCACTGTAAGTGGTAGGTTTTTAGGTTATTTGAATACATTCCATTCAGTATGCACTGTAAGTGGTAGGTTTTTAGGTTATTTGAATACATTCCATTCAGTATGCACTGTAAGTGGTAGGTTTTTAGGTTATTTGAATACATTCCATTCAGTATGCACTGTCAGTGGTAGGTTTTTAGGTTATTTGAATACATTCCATTCAGTATGCACTGTAAGTGGTAGGTTTTTAGGTTATTTGAATACATTCCATTCAGTATGCACTGTAAGTGGTAGGTTTTTAGGTTATTTGAATACATTCCATTCAGTATGCACTGTAAGCGGTAGGTTTTTAGGTTATTTGAATACATTCCATTCAGTATGCACTGTAAGTGGTAGGTTTTTAGGTTATTTGAATACATTCCATTCAGTATGCACTGTAAGTGGTAGGTTTTTAGGTTATTTGAATACATTCCATTCAGTATGCACTGTAAGTGGTAGGTTTTTAGGTTATTTGAATACATTCCATTCAGTATGCACTGTAAGTGGTTTAGGTTTTTAGGTTATTTGAATACATTCCATTCAGTATGCACTGTAAGTGGTAGGTTTTTAGGTTATTTGAATACATTCCATTCAGTATGCACTGTAAGCGGTAGGTTTTTAGGTTATTTGAATACATTCCATTCAGTATGCACTGTAAGTGGTTTAGGTTTTTAGGTTATTTGAATACATTCCATTCAGTATGCACTGTAAGTGGTAGGTTTTTAGGTTATTTGAATACATTCCATTCAGTATGCACTGTCAGTGGTAGGTTTTTAGGTTATTTGAATACATTCCATTCAGTATGCACTGTAAGTGGTAGGTTTTTAGGTTATTTGAATACATTCCATTCAGTATGCACTGTAAGTGGTAGGTTTTTAGGTTATTTGAATACATTCCATTCAGTATGCACTGTAAGCGGTAGGTTTTTAGGTTATTTGAATACATTCCATTCAGTATGCACTGTAAGTGGTAGGTTTTTAGGTTATTTGAATACATTCCATTCAGTATGCACTGTAAGTGGTAGGTTTTTAGGTTATTTGAATACATTCCATTCAGTATGCACTGTAAGTGGTAGGTTTTTAGGTTATTTGAATACATTCCATTCAGTATGCACTGTAAGTGGTAGGTTTTTAGGTTATTTGAATACATTCCATTCAGTATGCACTGTAAGTGGTTAGGTTTTTAGGTTATTTGAATACATTCCATTCAGTATGCACTGTAAGCGGTAGGTTTTTAGGTTATTTGAATACATTCCATTCAGTATGCACTGTAAGTGGTAGGTTTTTAGGTTATTTGAATACATTCCATTCAGTATGCACTGTCAGTGGTAGGTTTTTAGGTTATTTGAATACATTCCATTCAGTATGCACTGTAAGTGGTAGGTTTTTAGGTTATTTGAATACATTCCATTCAGTATGCACTGTCAGTGGTAGGTTTTTAGGTTATTTGAATACATTCCATTCAGTATGCACTGTCAGTGGTAGGTTTTTAGGTTATTTGAATACATTCCATTCAGTATGTACTGTAAGTGGTTTAGGTTTTTAGGTTATTTGAATACATTCCATTCAGTATGCACTGTAAGTGGTAGGTTTTTAGGTTATTTGAATACATTCCATTCAGTATGCACTGTCAGTGGTAGGTTTTTAGGTTATTTGAATACATTCCATTCAGTATGCACTGTAAGCGGTAGGTTTTTAGGTTATTTGAATACATTCCATTCAGTATGCACTGTAAGTGGTAGGTTTTTAGGTTATTTGAATACATTCCATTCAGTATGCACTGTAAGTGGTAGGTTTTTAGGTTATTTGAATACATTCCATTCAGTATGCACTGTAAGCGGTAGGTTTTTAGGTTATTTGAATACATTCCATTCAGTATGCACTGTAAGTGGTAGGTTTTTAGGTTATTTGAATACATTCCATTCAGTATGCACTGTAAGTGGTAGGTTTTTAGGTTATTTGAATACATTCCATTCAGTATGCACTGTCAGTGGTTTAGGTTTTTAGGTTATTTGAATACATTCCATTCAGTATGCACTGTAAGCGGTTTAGGTTTTTAGGTTATTTGAATACATTCCATTCAGTATGCACTGTAAGCGGTAGGTTTTTAGGTTATTTGAATACATTCCATTCAGTATGCACTGTAAGCGGTAGGTTTTTAGGTTATTTGAATACATTCCATTCAGTATGCACTGTAAGTGGTTTAGGTTTTTAGGTTATTTGAATACATTCCATTCAGTATGCACTGTAAGCGGTTTAGGTTTTTAGGTTATTTGAATACATTCCATTCAGTATGCACTGTAAGCGGTAGGTTTTTAGGTTATTTGAATACATTCCATTCAGTATGCACTGTAAGTGGTTTAGGTTTTTAGGTTATTTGAATACATTCCATTCAGTATGCACTGTAAGTGGTAGGTTTTTAGGTTATTTGAATACATTCCATTCAGTATGCACTGTAAGCGGTAGGTTTTTAGGTTATCTGAATACATTCCATTCAGTATGCACTGTAAGCGGTAGGTTTTTAGGTTATTTGAATACATTCCATTCAGTATGCACTGTAAGTGGTTTAGGTTTTTAGGTTATTTGAATACATTCCATTCAGTATGCACTGTAAGTGGTAGGTTTTTAGGTTATTTGAATACATTCCATTCAGTATGCACTGTCAGTGGTAGGTTTTTAGGTTATTTGAATACATTCCATTCAGTATGCACTGTAAGCGGTAGGTTTTTAGGTTATTTGAATACATTCCATTCAGTATGCACTGTAAGTGGTAGGTTTTTAGGTTATTTGAATACATTCCATTCAGTATGCACTGTAAGTGGTAGGTTTTTAGGTTATTTGAATACATTCCATTCAGTATGCACTGTAAGTGGTAGGTTTTTAGGTTATTTGAATACATTCCATTCAGTATGCACTGTCAGTGGTTTAGGTTTTTAGGTTATTTGAATACATTCCATTCAGTATGCACTGTAAGCGGTTTAGGTTTTTAGGTTATTTGAATACATTCCATTCAGTATGCACTGTAAGCGGTAGGTTTTTAGGTTATTTGAATACATTCCATTCAGTATGCACTGTAAGTGGTTTAGGTTTTTAGGTTATTTGAATACATTCCATTCAGTATGCACTGTAAGTGGTAGGTTTTTAGGTTATTTGAATACATTCCATTCAGTATGCACTGTAAGCGGTAGGTTTTTAGGTTATCTGAATACATTCCATTCAGTATGCACTGTAAGCGGTAGGTTTTTAGGTTATTTGAATACATTCCATTCAGTATGCACTGTAAGTGGTTTAGGTTTTTAGGTTATTTGAATACATTCCATTCAGTATGCACTGTAAGTGGTAGGTTTTTAGGTTATTTGAATACATTCCATTCAGTATGCACTGTCAGTGGTAGGTTTTTAGGTTATTTGAATACATTCCATTCAGTATGCACTGTAAGCGGTTTAGGTTTTTAGGTTATTTGAATACATTCCATTCAGTATGCACTGTAAGTGGTAGGTTTTTAGGTTATTTGAATACATTCCATTCAGTATGCACTGTAAGTGGTTTAGGTTTTTAGGTTATTTGAATACATTCCATTCAGTATGCACTGTAAGTGGTAGGTTTTTAGGTTATTTGAATACATTCCATTCAGTATGCACTGTCAGTGGTAGGTTTTTAGGTTATTTGAATACATTCCATTCAGTATGCACTGTAAGCGGTTTAGGTTTTTAGGTTATTTGAATACATTCCATTCAGTATGCACTGTAAGCGGTAGGTTTTTAGGTTATTTGAATACATTCCATTCAGTATGCACTGTAAGCGGTAGGTTTTTAGGTTATTTGAATACATTCCATTCAGTATGCACTGTAAGTGGTAGGTTTTTAGGTTATTTGAATACATTCCATTCAGTATGCACTGTAAGCGGTAGGTTTTTAGGTTATTTGAATACATTCCATTCAGTATGCACTGTAAGTGGTAGGTTTTTAGGTTATTTGAATACATTCCATTCAGTATGCACTGTAAGCGGTAGGTTTTTAGGTTATTTGCCTCGCACATTTTTTTATTTAACTTTATAATACTAGTTCAATTTCTACTGACATTTGCGAGCAACACTCTGGAAGACAAAGCATTGCACTGTGGAACTATATATCGAAGCCGTGAAGGGAGCTGACAGAGATCGGCTATTTTCCAAAGATTTCTTTTTTGGGGGAGGGACGGGGACGGGGGGACGGTAAAGACCTTTTCATAGTTCAGTTTTCGGTGAAGAGGTTGACCACCGAAAACTACAACATGACGTCACACAACATATCTCTGTTTTTACTAAAACTACAACATGACGTCACACAACATATCTCTGTTTTTACTAAAACTACAACATGACGTCACACAACATATCTCTGTTTTTACTAAAACTACAACATGACGTCACACAACATATCTCTGTTTTTACTAAAACTACAACATGAGGTCAGGTGGTCACCTGCACTCACACAACACATCTCTGTTTTTACTAAAACTACAACATGAGGTCAGGTGGTCACCTGCACTCACACAACACATCTCTGTTTTTACTAAAACTACAACAGGACGTCAGGTGGTCACCTGCACTCACTCAACACATCTCTGTTTTTACTAAAACTACAACATGACCTCACTGAGCCGCGGTGGTCATCTGCACTCACACAACACACTGAGCCACAGTGGTCACCTGCACTCACACAACACATCTCTGTTTTTACTAAAACTACAACATGACGTCAGGTGGTCACCTGCACTCACACAATACATCTCTGTTTTTACTAAAACTACAACATGACGTCACACAACACATCTCTGTTTTTACTAAAACTACAACATGACGTCACTGAGCCGCGGTGGTCATCTGCACTCACACAACACATCTCTGTTTTTAACTAACAACCGTTCACCCGTTTCGACTGGTATCAATGGACAAGTCCACAGTGATCACTTAGGGATCAGTAGGATTGTTTTCGACAAGTATGGAATGGACATGCTCTGCCGTTTGATAAAACAAAAACCTGGAAAACGACAGGATTCAGGTTGGCGAACATGCGTCAATATTAGGACCGCGCTGCGACATGCTTGCGGTTATGTTTAGGTGAGGGTATGAGGAGGCTTGTCATTTTCAGGCTCCCAGCATGTCCAGTAGAACGATAAGATCTGTTAACGTGTCATCAACGCCAATCGCAGCCAGTAGGCTCCAGACTGCATGCAGTTGGTCCGATCGGCTAGATAAGATTGGCGTAATAATAAGGAACCTACTGGGAATTATGGGTTGATTTCCGGTCGAAACGGCTCAACCGTTTCGGTGGCTGCACCTCCTCACCGAAACCTGGACTATATGAAATAGGCCGGAAAGATTTAAAGGGATTAAGTTGATCAGAGGGCCGTCTGTCTGAATACTGGACAACTCACACTGGTGCTTGCCTGTTTTTCCTCCCGGAATTTCCACCAGTGAGGGGGATAACTTTGTAATATGCTATTGGCTGTTTGTATTCTTTTTGGAAAAATATAAAAAGATACTCCTGTGGAAAAGCTATATTATTTTACTTACACTATAAACTATTTAGTATATTATTAAGTATATGTACGGTTTTACTTCACTGTAGTAGCTTTTCATAAGTTATATTTGTACTTAGGCTGTCTGCTGTCATGAAAGTGTATAGTTAGAGAAATTCTCTAACTATACTCTACACAGTAAACCCAGACTGCAGTGGGCTGTCACACACTCCTCATGGCCTCTATAGTAAACCCAGACTGTGCTGTCACACACTCCTTATATGGCCTCTACACTGTAAACCCAGACTGCAGTGGGCTGTCACACACTCCTTATATGGCCTCTACACTGTAAACCCAGACTGCAGTGGGCTGTCACACACTCCTTATATGGCCTCTACACTGTAAACCCAGACTGCAGTGGGCTGTCACACACTCCTTATATGGCCTCTACACTGTAAACCCAGACTGCAGTGGGCTGTCACACACTCCTTATATGGCCTCTACACAGTAAACCCAGACTGGGCTGTCACACACTCCTTATATGGCCTCTACACAGTATAATAGTGGTGTTTGTACTTTGTATTTCTATCATTTTCAATACTTTTACTTCTACTCCATTACATCTCAGGTCCAAACTGTACTTGTATTTATACTCCATCTATATTTATTTGAAAACGTTATTTACTATAGTTACTTTGCAGATTACAAGACAGGCATTACCCACTTGCAGCCCTATATATTTGTTTTCGTCCATTTGGATTATTTTCTTGTTGCTGGCTTAGGGCATGTTTTGTGGGAAGATGAATTGTGAATACCTGTTTAGTTTCACTGTATGTAACTGCACACAAAGCAAACACAAACAAACTCACACATTCCTTTGATACAATGTGAGGACAAGAATTATATTTCCAAAAATAGTTTTTTTCCCGAAGGTTTTTCATCGCAGCGAGCAGTTGACCATTTTCACACAGCAGTGAGTATGTCATTTATATATATATATATAATATATATATATATATATATATATATATATATATACTGTATATACTCTGGAATTAATTCTGGCACTGAACAAATCCTGGTCGTCACTTTGACTGGAATCTGTGACAGCTGTTGTCACTCACTCACCAATCACTTTCATTTCCAGGTTACCGTAAGGTGCCTCATTCAGGCTTTGCTTAATTTGTCACTGTCGCAAAGGGAAAAAAGGGTCTTTCTACATCGGTCACGTGTGACCTTTATATTGATACAGTATAGAGTCCCATATACATTAGCCCTGGACACTCTGTTTGATATAATAATAATAATAATAATGAATTGCATTTTTATGGCGCTTTTCTATGCACTACGTGCCTATACTCAAAGCGCTTGCAATGGTTCATTCATTCATACATTGGGAGGTGAAGCGGCGAACAGTCGACGCCTGCGTCCTCACTTCCCACCCCCAATCCAACCCTTTGATGCTGAGTGTCAAGCAGGGAGGAGGCACTGGGTCCCATTATTTAGAGTCTTTGGTATGACCCGGCCGGGGATGGAACCCCGACCTCCCAGTCTCAGGGCGGACACTCTAACCACAAGGCCACTGAGCTGGTTATATAGTATAGAGTCCCATATACATTAGCCCCGGACCCTCTGTTTGATATAGTATAGAGTCCCATATACATTAGCCCCGGACCCTCTGTTTGATATAGTATAGAGTCCCATATACATTAGCGCCGGACGGCCGGACACTCTGTTTGTCAAGGAGGGACACAGCCCAAGAGAAGGACACATCTCTCCACTAAGTAAATGAAGTATAAGGCTGTACTGTACTGTACCCCAGCGCTGTGACATTCCAGTAATGTCTCCTATACAGTCAGAGCCTGACAAATGAAG
>NC_137872.1:4552095-4559595 GCF_963924005.1 Protomyctophum bolini
AAACATAAAATTCCCGTTGACAATGCATGGACAATTTTACGTCAGTGTCTGAGCTAAATAGACATGTTACGTCATGATGATGTGCCGACACAGGTGTGATTTCTTACTGTGATGATGTGACAATCAAAATTATTCAGATTCTTCACATAATTATGTTACAGAATCCCCTCTGGCTTCTGAAGAAGAAGTACATAAAGATATTTACTTCTTCACATTTCTATGCATATATATCCCACCCTCATGTCTTTCATATATTTAGTGCAGTATACTGTATATATGCATACCGTACGTACGGTATCTATAAATAAAGTCCAGACAGAGAGAGAGATGGTAACAGATATTGAAGGAGTTGAGAGAAGCGAGAGAGACAGAGACGTTCCTGTCCTTGCCGTGCCCTCTGTCCTCACTCACTCCTTACTCTAATTCTCAGTGTCTGTTATTATAGTGCTCTGGGGTTTTTTCCTTCTAATCCTATTTTACTTTGAGGACGGCCATGTTTTAGCTCGGTTTTAAGTGTGGAAAGAGAATCTCTAATGTCTCTAATGTCTTTTGGTAATAAGGTTGCGATTACAAGTGGCCGAAATGAGTTTTCTTTTCGACGGGTGGCTGGCGTCTCCTTTAGAGATAGGGTGAGATAAAGTTCAGTCACACGAGAGAGAGACTCAGAGTAGAACCGCTGCTCCTTCGCCTGGAAAGGAGCCAGGAGAGGTGGTTCAGGGCATCTGGTTAGGATGCCTCTCGGGCGCCTCCCTAGGGAGGTCCTCGACGCACGTCCCACTGGGAGGAGACCCCGGAGCAGACCAAGGATCACGTCCGACTGGGAGGAGACCCCGGGGCAGACCAAGGATCACGTCCGACTGGGAGGAGACCCCGGGGCAGACCAAGGACCACGTCCCACTGGGAGGAGACCCCGGAGCAGACCAAGGATCACGTCCGACTGGGAGGAGACCCCGGGGCAGACCAAGGATCACGTCCCACTGGGAGGAGACCCCGGGGCAGAACAAGGATCACATCCCACTGGGAGGAGACCCCCGGGGCAGACCAAGGATCACGTCCGACTGGGAGGAGACCCCCGGGGCAGACCAAGGATCACATCCCACTGGGAGGAGACCCCGGGGCAGACCAAGGATCACATCCCACTGGGAGGAGACCCCGGGGCAGACCAAGGATCACATCCCACTGGGAGGAGACCCCGGAGCAGACCAAGGATCACGTCCGACTGGGAGGAGACCCCCGGGGCAGACCAAGGATCACATCCCACTGGGAGGAGACCCCGGAGCAGACCAAGGATCACGTCCGACTGGGAGGAGACCCCGGGGCAGACCAAGGATCACGTCCGACTGGGAGGAGACCCCGGAGCAGACCAAGGATCACGTCCGACTGGGAGGAGACCCCGGAGCAGACCAAGGATCACGTCCGACTGGGAGGAGACCCCGGGGCAGACCAAGGACCACGTCCCACTGGGAGGAGACCCCGGAGCAGACCAAGGATCACGTCCCACTGGGAGGAGACCCCCGGAGCAGACCAAGGATCACGTCCGACTGGGAGGAGACCCCGGAGCAGACCAAGGATCACGTCCGACTGGGAGGAGACCCCGGGGCAGACCAAGGATCACGTCCGACTGGGAGGAGACCCCGGGGCAGACCAAGGACCACGTCCCACTGGGAGGAGACCCCGGGGCAGAACAAGGACCACGTCCCACTGGGAGGAGACCCCGGGGCAGACCAAGGATCACGTCCCACTGGGAGGAGACCCCCCCCGGGGCAGACCAAGGCGCAGTTGGAGGAAACACATCGACTCACTGGCCTTGGAACGTCTCGGAATCCCCACAGGAGGAAGTCACTATAATGTTGCTCTGGAGAGGGAGGTCTGGAGCTCTCTGGTGGAGCTGTTGCCCCCCGCGACCCGACTACGGATAAGCGGTTGAAGATGGATGGATGGATGGATGTCTTTTGGTATTCCACATTTTACATACTGGAGTAGAAGTGCTTTTTCTTGAGCCAAATGTTTGGGGGACTCGCCGAGGTCAGTTGAGTTCCCTCGGGGTGTTATGGCCATCACTCACTCTGATGAAGTAGTTGGACAGGTACAGGCACTGCTCCTCTGAGTAGCATAACCCATTCTGACCTGAGATCAGATTCTAGAAAATGTCTTCTACATCCTGACAGTTTTCCATTCTGACCTGAGATCAGATTCTAAAAAAATGTCTTCTACATCCTGACAGTTTTCCATTTCTGACCTGAGATCAGATTCTAAAAAAATGTCTTCTACATCCTGACAGTTTTCCATTTCTGACCTGAGATCAGATTCTAAAAAAATGTCTTCTACATCCTGACAGTTTTCCATTCTGACCTGAGATCAGTTTCTAAAAAAATGTCTTCTACATCCTGACAGTTTTCCATTCTGACCTGAGATCAGATTCTAAAAAAATGTCTTCTACACATCCTGACAGTTTACTGAAAAAGCTATGTTTCTACGTCAGTCGTTCTTTGATTTTTCAAAAAATAGCAGACCTACAAGCTCGTAGCGCGCCACTCGGTGGCGCGCTACGAGCTTGTAGATCTGCTATTTTTCAATAGCTAAAGCATAACATAATGCTAACATATACCAAAAGGGGTTCCCGCCCAGAATGGGATAAAGATGGAGTATCATAAAGATGGAGTATTTTAGACAGGTACGGGCACTGCTCCTTTGAGTGTCATAAAGATGGAGTGCCCTTATTGTTCTACTTTGTTTTGTTTTATTTTGTAGGCTATGCAGTCTACGGAGTTGACACGACTCTAATAGACCCCCCAGGTGTGGTTATAATATTCAAATGAAATAATTCAACGATTACCAGGTACCAATGTGGTCAATTTGAATGTATAGTTTGCAGGTCATTCTATGTATTATTAGGGCCACAGAAGCCAAAAGCAGATCTATACCAAGTTAACAGTTTGGTACCTTAATTGAATTTAGGGAAATGACTTGATCTGGTGTGATCTGGTGTGATCAATTCCTTGTCCCAGAAGGCATTTCTTGTCAAAAACAAGCTTTATTTGACAGTGCAATGCTGTCAAGGGTGCACTGTTGTAAACTCTTAAGTACTGAACCCTTGTCTGGTTTGACAGACCGGTAGTGTGTGCCGGCTGGGTGGTGTGTGGTTCTGACAGACGGGTAGTGTGTGCCGGCTGGGTGGTGTGTGGTTCTGACAGACGGGTAGTGTGTGCCGGCTGGGTGGTGTGTGGTTCTGACAGACGGGTAGTGTGTGCCGGCTGGGTGGTGTGTGGTTCTGACAGACAGGTAGTGTGTGCCGGCTGGGTGGTGTGTGGTTCTGACAGACAGGTAGTGTGTGCCGGCTGGGTGGTGTGTGGTTCTGACAGACAGGTAGTGTGTGCCGGCTGGGTGGTGTGTGGTTCTGACAGACAGGTAGTGTGTGCAGGCTGGGTGGTGTGTGGTTCTGACAGACAGGTAGTGTGTGTTTCTGGGTGGTGTGTGGTTCTGACAGACTGGTAGTGTGTGCAGGCTGGGTGGTGTGTGGTTCTGACAGACAGGTAGTGTGTGGTTCTGGGTGGTGTGTGGTTCTGACAGACGGGTAGTGTGTGGTTCTGGGTGGTGTGTGGTTCTGACAGACAGGTAGTGTGTGCCGGCTGGGTGGTGTGTGGTTCTGACAGACAGGTAGTGTGTGCAGGCTGGGTGGTGTGTGGTTCTGACAGACAGGTAGTGTGTGCCGGCTGGGGGGTGTGTGGTTCTGACAGACAGGTAGTGTGTGCCGGCTGGGGGGTGTGTGGTTCTGACAGACAGGTAGTGTGTGCCGGCTGGGTGGTGTGTGGTTCTGACAGACAGGTAGTGTGTGCCGGCTGGGGGGTGTGTGGTTCTGACAGACGGGTAGTGTGTGGTTCTGGGTGGTGTGTGGTTCTGACAGACAGGTAGTGTGTGCCGGCTGGGTGGTGTGTGGTTCTGACAGACAGGTAGTGTGTGCAGGCTGGGTGGTGTGTGGTTCTGACAGACAGGTAGTGTGTGCCGGCTGGGGGGTGTGTGGTTCTGACAGACAGGTAGTGTGTGCCGGCTGGGGGGTGTGTGGTTCTGACAGACAGGTAGTGTGTGCCGGCTGGGGGGTGTGTGGTTCTGACAGACGGGTAGTGTGTGCCGGCTGGGTGGTGTGTGGTTCTGACAGACAGGTAGTGTGTGCCGGCTGGGGGGTGTGTGGTTCTGACAGACAGGTAGTGTGTGCCGGCTGGGTGGTGTGTGGTTCTGACAGACAGGTGTGTGTGCCGGCTGGGTGGTGTGTGGTTCTGACAGACAGGTGTGTGTGCCGGCTGGCTGGTGTGTGGTTCTGACAGACAGGTAGTGTGTGGTTCTGGGTGGTGTGTGACGATCCGGTTGAAGTATACCGCGGCGGCGACAGGCCCGGGAGAACAATAATGCAACACGAGACAGTATCACGCTAGCCTGAGCTAACGTGTTAAGTTTCTGGTCTATAGGGGTGGGTCGCGGCTGAGATTTGCGCACGCCCTGATTGGATCTCACCGATCTGTCCGTCAGCCCTGGCCACTCCTCTCCCACCTAGTGAAGCGCTACGTCACATCATTTGGAGCGACACCCACCCGGAAGCGTTGACTCCCACTTCTAGACCAAGGCAGCCAATGCGTTCCTCCAGGCTTTCATTTTTCACGCAGACAAAATGAAAGCCTGGGTATCGAGGCTAGTATCACGCTAAAGGTTCACAAAGTTTACTACACACATACAGGAAATATATAGAGCTGGATCCCAATGACGTGACATCACCACTCAAGACATTCAGTAACAACCGCTAACTGCAGCAAGCTGACCTTGCTGTCTGAGATGTCTCTCGTAGCTAACTATAAAGTTTGCTACAGTTCAGGCAGTACACAATACATATCTAGTACACTGTGTAATTCACGTACATGTACACAGCCATGGGCAACGGACAGTTATGAAATTGTGACCGATATCGAATCTCCGATTATTTGCAGTGTGTCATATCTGCTGATATACTGATTATTATTATTCCAATTATTATACGGATTACAATGCTGCCCTTCAAACATTAGAAATACACAAAACAAAAGTGACAGAGCCATTGACGACCGTCACATCATATTATTGTGTCATCAATATCTGTGAAACTATAATCTGGACAAGTTTGAGACCGATTCGATATCGATTATGGCATTTTTTCCTGGCCGGTGTCGATATGCTATAATATATATCGTGGATCAATATAGCCTCGGTCAGCCTTTCTGATCGCTGAGCGACAGATCCATATCCGCTCCGACACCACAGTGTCAAGTAACTTAAAACCCATTTTGGGGGCGGGAACCCCTGTTGTTGTTTTAAGCAATATGTTATACTTTAGCTATTGAAAAATAGCAGATCTACAAGTTCATAGCGCGGCACCTAGTGCCGCGCTATGAACTTGTAGATCTGCTATTTTTGGAAAAATCGTGAAAATGTGTCCCAAATCTTTGAATAATATATATTCTTTCATAGCGAACGTTTTACTCAAACCGTTGCTTCTGGGGGCGTCCCTGGGACAACCTATATTCAGATGGGGGGTCCCTGGGACAACCTATATTCAGATGGGGGGTCCCTGGGACAACCTATATTCAGATGGGGGGTCCCTGGGACAACCTATATTCAGATGGGGGGTCCACGGTCAAATACAGATTATTCTGGGGATCCTTGACATGAAATATTGAGCACCACTGATATAGAAACATGAGGTGTTTCAGAAAAACTGTCATGATTTAGAAGACATCTTTTTTAAATTTCGATGCCGGGTCTATAATTGGGATAAAGTAACAGCTGGGGGTTAGGTGAGGTGAGTCCTGCATGCTTAGTAGTCTTATCACAGGAGCATGCATAGTCACAACACTGCACACACACACACACACACACACACACACAGTCACACACAGTCACACACACACACACACATTTCGATTTCTTTATTTGAATCCACAAATTACAATTAATTTTACAAGGAAACAAATATAACGGGGTTGACAGTTCATGTTCACTTAAGGATACACATGGCTCCTCCTCCTCCACACACAGACAAACTGCCTATAACAGACGAGACAGAGCTCAGTATTTGGCAAGTTGTTTGGCTTTGCTTTTTGTCATGCCAGTTATTCTTAGGCCACTCATGGTCAGTTTATGCACATAATTATAGCCCAGGCTTCCGAATATCAGTATGGCAAATCTACAGCGATACCCCAAGTTTGTTATACTTCCAAGTAATGGTTGATACTTGGAACACACACACACACACACACACACACACACACACACACACACACACACACACACACACACACACACACACACACACACACACACACACACACACACTGCCGCTCCCCTCCATAATCCCACTGTGTAAACCCCTGAAATCTAACTCATACGTCATTGCGTGCTGGTGTTTGTGTAATGTTACATGCTCTGCACTGTTGAACACAGATATTTCATAAGTGTATATATATACAGTACAGTACAGTATGGTGCGTTATGGATGGGGCCTATAGCCGTTATCATCCCTCCATATGATAGATCCTCTCTCTCCCCCAAATCCAATCACTGCATGGCGGTAGGCTACGGTAATTGCTAAGGAGTGTAAATTCATGACTAATTCATGTGTCGGGGTTAATTTATTAAAAGTGCGTGATCAATTATTTCACACACCTCCTCCATTATTCACAGCAGAACATGCGCTAAAATGTATCTGTGTCAGCCCATTGGCTTAGCATGGCAAAGTGTGTGTGTGTGTGTGTGTGTGTGTGTGTGTGTGTGTGTGTGTGTGTGTGTGTGTGAGTGCGTGCGTGTGTGTGTGTGTGTGTGTGTGTCTGTGTGTGCGTGCGTGCGTTTGTGTGGATTTTGCATGCTTCGCTGTGTCTTTATTGGAATGGCTGATTCACTGTGCGTTGCTTGCTTGCTGTGAGTCTACAACAATATCCTTCTGTGTCAATTCATCCATAACTCGTAACTCTGAGAATGTACAAAATAAACAGAAGGGTCCTTTTGGATAGACTATAGAGCAGGGCTGGGCAACTTTGACGATGGAGAGGGCCACTTGTATTTCCACACTCACACCCTATAGGGCCATATATTACTGTCGTAGCAAAAATAGCCGATCTACCAAGCTCAAAACGCGTCGCACTGCGACGCGTTTTGAGCTTGTAGATCGGCAATTTTTGCAATATTCGAATTGAAATCTTGGATTTTTTGCTATTTTTGGAATTGGAATCCTGAAAATTAACATTTTTATGTCATTTAAAATGCCTTTAATTATACTTGTGTTGAACATTGAGCTACTAATTTAGACTGAAGTCATTACAGCGGGTCATGTTTTGCATGTCGTAGAATTGTAAACAAGCTGAAACCAATAATATATCAGTATTCTGACATTAACCTGAGGGCCACATTAAGTGAAAGTGGGGGCCGCATGTGGGCCCCGTTGGAGCCTCTACAGCGGTGCCCGTTCGTCGGGCACTGGCC
>NC_137872.1:4569595-4572095 GCF_963924005.1 Protomyctophum bolini
GCACCGGAAATATAGCCGATCCACAATCTCACAACAACACACCATGCTGTCATTGCTCATGTGTGGAACGGATTGTTGAGCTTGTAGATCGACTATGTTCCTCAGCCTCGTTCCTGCCTCCCCCCCTGGCCATCCATGGAGGGGAAAGGAACTGGTCTCTATATTACTGCCTCCCCCTGGCCATCCGGGGCGCCTGGTGGAGGGGAAAGGAACTGGTCATCTGAACTGAACATCCAACTGTGGAACCCCCCCCCCCCCCCCCTGTCAGGTGAAAAGACGCAGCTTGGACTCCTCATGCATAGAAGGAAGCATGAGGTCAGTCCGTTGCTATCCCCGGGTTTGGCAGAGGGAGTGTATAGCGATCAGGATTACATTAGATAATTGACACTGGGTGAAATAAATGGGTTGCAAGATCGTGGACTATAATATGTTCCTCACAAAAATCCACCCTTCACCCTACTCGTTTTCCGTTTGCCGAGAATATCAGTATTCATTTATTTGTCATTGTGTTTCATTTTGACTCCAATCTCCCACTGCTGGGGGCAGCTCACGGGTACTTTGTGGTAAAGAATCAGGTTGCTATTGTTAGGGTCTGTCTCTCTCTCCACAGACCATGTCAGCCACTCCCACTTTCCTTCACACTGCAGTCCCTTTTACTCACCTGTCTCCAACTCCCTCATCAGGCCAGCAGTGCAATTCCCATAACAAACACTTTGCCATTAACCTCCTCCCTATATAAATGGACTCTTTGCTTACACTCTTTGTCAGTACATAATGTCGTGTTTTCCCTGAGCAGTCCTGTATGTTCCTGGTTCTGTGTTTTTTGTGCTCCTCTGAAAGGTTGGCTTCTTTGGACTTTTTTTGGTTTTCTGCGCTCTGCTTTGTGCTTCTTATAAGTTTTGCGTTTTGGCATTTTGGGCATTTGGACATTTTGGGTTTTCCTGCAGCTTGAAGTTACAGTCTTTTGTTTGTCAGCTGCCTTGTACTTCAATAAATAAGTTTATGTTGGACTTTACTGTTTGAGACTCTGTATATTGGGTTCAGTCATCCTGGTATCCTGACAGCTATAGCGATGTATAATCCATCATCTTTTTTTTTCTTATACCAGCTGGTCAAACAGCATTTGGAGTCTGGTCATGATTTCATTCTATCTTTGGTGTCTGGTTTTCATTCATAGATCTGTCTAATATGGCTCTTTCTGGAGAGATAGAAGCATAATCGAAAAATAAAGAAAGAAATAGGCCTGTGATGCAATTACTTTTCTCTCACTTTGCTTCTGACTCTCTCTTTGTGTGTGTGTGTGTGTGTGTGTGTGTGTGTGTGTGTGTATGTCTCTCTCTCTCTCTCTCTCTCTCTCTCTCTCTCTCTCTCTGTCTGAATTAGTTATACACAATATACGCGCACGCATACACACGCATACACGTGCACGCACACCGTTGTTGATGAGATTCTATGTTTTGCTTTGATTTTCGGGTAAAAATGCCCTTGTTTCGAATTACCAATGTTTGATTGAAAACAACTAAAGTGTTTGTTAGTTTTTTAGTTTGTAAATTGAATGTATTTTTATAAGTCTCTCTCTCTCTGTCTCTCTGCAGGTATCTGATGAATGTGTAATGTTTGTAAATTGAATGTATTTTTATAAGTCTCTCTCTCTCTCTCTGTCTCTCTGCAGGTATCTGATGAATGTGACGTTCGAGGGCCGTAATCTGTCGTTCAGTGAGGATGGATATCAGATGCACCCCAAGCTGGTCATCATCCTGCTGAACAAGGACCGACAGTGGGACAGGGTGAGCAAATCAGTGACATGTATACTATACACACGCACGCACGCGCACGCACACACACACACACACACACACACACACACACACACACACACACCCACACACACACACACACACGTGTGCCCGTGACCCAAAAGAGAAATTAGACGTTTTTCCCGGGACCCAAACTATAGTGAAAATAGCTGATCGGCTATATTACACTATATACTTGTTAGAACATTTTGTTTTCATATTTATGGGATTTCTTAGATTTTCTTTCTTTTATTTGTTCCTGAAATTATGTCTTCCTAAAATAATGGTTTGAATTTTGTTTTCAATTCAGGAAAAATGGTTTTCCTGGAAATGATTCATTTTGAAATGATAATAATTTAAAAACTAAATGCATAGGAAACAAAAAAGGTAAGGGGGCCATAAAAAGAAAAATACGAGAGCCACAAATGGGGTCCCGACCCACTGTTTGGGAAGCAGTGCCCTCTAAAACCCTGTTTAAGCAAGTCAGTCTGAGATAACGCCCCAATAGGTTGAACAAATATGTATTATAGAAGCATATAACATTTTATCTTGGCGTTCGGCTCTGCTACATTTTTCTCCCTTGTTGGCACACTTTTAAACCATCATTAAACACTTTAAGTGCCATAAACGTTAAGACGAGTTGAATCCGAGTTGAATACCAAGGCCCGCCCCCCCACTCAATCATGATTGGCAGAAGGCCCCTA
>NC_137872.1:4579595-4609595 GCF_963924005.1 Protomyctophum bolini
CAGTGAGTCTACGGTAGTGAGTCTACGGTAGTGTATATGAGGAACACGGTGCCCTGCCGCAAGCAGCTGAAAACACAGAGAGTCTATAGCCTCACAGCTATAGAAGGTCCTGGGTTCGATTCCCGCTCGGGACGCTGTGGGTGCTGGCGGCGTGTTCTCTTCTCCGCGTCTTCAGTGCCCATACCTGAGGCGGGGTTGGCGAAAGGGCCTTTCTGTGTGGAGTTTGCATGTTCTCCCCGTGTCCCCTAGGGTAGGTACCCTCACATGTTCTCCCCGTGTCCCCTAGGGTAGGTACCCTCACATGTTCTCCTCGTGTCCCCTAGGGTAGGTACCCTCACATGTTCTCCTCGTGTCCCCTAGGGTAGGTACCCTCACATGTTCTCCCTGTGTCCTCTAGGGTAGGTACCCTCACATGTTCTCCTCGTGTCCCCTAGGGTAGGTACCCTCACATGTTCTCCCTGTGTCCCCTAGGGTAGGTACCCTCACATGTTCTCCTCGTGTCCCCTAGGGTAGGTACCCTCACATGTTCTCCCCGTGTCCCCTAGGGTAGGTACCCTCACATGTTCTCCTCGGGTCCCCTAGGGTAGGTACCCTCACATGGTCTCCTCGTGTCCCCTAGTATAGGTACCTTCACATGTTCTCCTCGGGTCCCCTAGGGTAGGTACCCTCACATGTTCTCCCCGTGTCCCCAAGGGTAGGTACCTTCACATATTCTCCTCGGGTCCCCTAGGGTAGGTACCCTCACATGTTCTCCTCGTGTCCCCAAGGGTAGGTACCCTCACATGTTCTCCCCTGTGTCTCCATAGTAACCAGACCCTCTGTTGTGTCTCCATAGCAACCAGACCCTCTCCTGTGTCTCCATAGCAACCAGACCAGGGACTCGGGCATCTACATCAAGCGCTGCTGTAAGGGGTTCTGCATCGACATCCTGAAGAAGATCGCCAAGGAGGTGAAGTTCACCTACGACCTCTACCTGGTCACCAACGGCAAGCACGGCAAGAAGATCAACGGCACCTGGAACGGCATGGTGGGAGAGGTGAGGACTGGCTGCACGTGTGTGTGTGTGTGTGTGTGTGTGTGTGTGTGTGTGTGTGTGTGTGTGTGTGTGTGTGTGTGTGTGTGTGTGTGTGTGTGTGTGTGTGTGTGTGTGTGTGTGTGTGTGTGTGTGTGTGTGTGTGTGTGTGTGTGTGTGTGTGTGTGTGTGTGTGTGTGTGTGAATGTGCGTTTTTCCATATGTGCTTATTTGTCAGTGGTGGAAAATGTATACTCAATACTGCCATGTGGAACTCTACTCTGTTACAAGTAAAAGTCAGGGGATCATAATCTACTTGAGAGTAAAAGTACCAAAGTATTGGCTTCAACCAAAGTAGAAAGTAACTAAAGTAACAAAGTAACTAAAGTTGTCAAATAATTGTAGTGGAGTAAAACTATACAATATTTGCCTGCAATGTAGTGGAGTAGAAGTACAAATACCTCACAACTTTAAGTACTTAAGTAAATGTACTTAGTTACTGCATATTGCCACAGACAGACAGACAGACAGACATACAGACAGACAGACAGACAGACAGACAGACAGACAGACAGACAGACAGACAGACAGACAGGAGAAATCAGATGTTCACATACGGAGGCGGCCATATATGGAGCGTGTCACGAGGCGTGACGGACTGACGGCCATATATGGTGGCGTGTTCCGACTGACGGACGGATGTTGTCATAGTAATCTGCGTCCTACTGTATATACATTAAACACTACAAATGTATGACCAGTGCCTTTTGGTGCACGGTCTGTCATCTGTCTGTATATTTATAGGCACTTTAAGCACTTATTATTGATATATTCAACCCTCTGCTTTTACATGTGATCATATAATAGATCACAGTACAGTTTCCATACGATCCAAAGACAATGAAGCATACTGTAAGTGGTTGTATATTTATTGACGCTGGTTTCACCTTAGAGGCTAGAGATTTGTTTGTCTGATGTGAAATCCATATCACATTTGTTATGTTTTTTTTCTTGTTTTTTGTGCAAAAAGCGGCTTCACTGTCGCAGTGTCAAACAGTGTTGTTTTTGGCAGCACATTTTAGTTTTTTCTAAATTTAATTTTTAGTCTACATTTTTAATCTACAGTAACTGAATGCCACAGACGAAAAACAGTCTAAGTCCACACTATTGATCCATAATGTATAAATGATAGATAAGGGTTCAGGACAACGAGGCCTTTTCGTGGAGGGGTCAGAAAGAAATTTGGACTTAGACTGTTTTTCGTCTGTGGTACTCAGTTGATTTAGTCGACTAAAATGTATTTTGGTTGTGCCTTGATGCTGTCGTAATGACTGTTTTACACTTGCTGAAAATAGCCGATCTACAAGCTCACAGCGCGTCGTGCTGCGACACGTTGTGAGCTTGTATATCGGCTATTTTCAGCATGCAACCGAGTGTAAAATGACTTATACTGGATCTCTTGTCTCTTGTCCCTTCCTAACATTTAGTTTAGTTTTTATTTGTTGACGAAATTGTCAATATATTTAGTCTTAGTTTTAGTCATCATAGCTCAGTTTTCATTTAGTTTCCATTTAGGATTTTCGGTGGTTAGGTGACCACTGAACTACAACAAGACGTCATGAGCCGCAGTGAAGACCAAACCACTGCTCCAGCCCTTCTCTCTGTTTTTACTCACCACTGCTCAACGTTATTTCAGCTCCGGTGGTCAGCTCACCACCGGAGCGGTGGTCACCTCACCACCGGAGCGGTGGTCACCTCACCACCGGAGCGGTGGTCACCTCACCACCGGAGCGGTGGTCAGCTCACCACCGGAGCGGTGGTCACCTCACCACCGGAGCGGTGGTCACCTCACCACCGAAAATCCAGACTATGAATGAGCCTTTAGTCGACGAAATCCACACTGGTGTGAAAATAGTCCTGTATTTTCCCGTCTCTACATTACTGTACACACACTGCCTCTCTGTGTGGGTCTATGTCTCTAAACACTAGGCATGTGGAAAATAATCGATACGTATCGATACATCGATTATGACGTGCGCGATGCGAGTGAATCGGTTCATTCACTGTGTGTCGGTAGAATTGACGGGTGAAATCTCGATGGATCGTTCGCGGAGTGCTTGTATCGGTAAAATCCGTGGTTGCACTGTTTTTCCATGGTAAATTTCACCCTATCCTGTGTTTCCGAGGCGCATTCAACGTACCATCAGAAAGGAAGGAAAAAAAAGGTCTCTCGCGAGTCGCAGTGCAGACACAGGGCGCGTTCGGAAATAGCGCACTGAGCCCACTGTGCAATGCAAACTAATAGGAGAGTGTGCTCCGGTGTGGTATTTCCGAACGCGCCCACAGTCAGTGAACAGAAGCTACCGTACGACGGTGCAGAGGGTGCTTCCCGCAGAGGAGACACGTTGAGAACAGACAGACTCAGACTATAATAGCACCCGCGACTAACAGAAGTGAGCCCCACGCATTAAACAAGAAGCACCACCTTTACTCTTTAGCTTTATAAAATAGCTGTCCGAGTAGCTTTGTCCGTCGATCAGTTATCTTTTCACTGTAGCGCTGCGTGCTGGACTGCTGGTAATGAGCCACACTCCACAGCTGTGCTTGCTGATTATCCGACGCAAATCTGCGTCGCGATCATTATCAATTTGTAATTAAAGAAAGCTTCTGCAGTCTGCACACACGTGTACAACAACAACAACGCCACAGCAACTTTCCACTGTCCAGCTTTCCCCTGCTGTTCTCTGGGATAGAAGCCTTATTTATATTCTGCAGCAAGACGGTGTCGCACGCCTAAAATTGCAGATCCACAAGCTCACAGCGGGGCGTGGATGAGACGCGTTGTGAGCTTGTACATCTGCTATGTATTTATAACGTTAATAATACATGCAGGCCAGGGTCTTCAATGTTTTTCAGGTCAAGCCAAGGACCACTTAGCTGAGAGTGAGAGATCAAGTAGGGACCCCCATATAGGCAATTATATTATAAAACTGTTGCAGATTAAACTAGACATAGACTTGTTTGACAGCACTACAAGTGTGACCTGTAATTTTTGTTTTGTTTATTTGTTTCTTTTCTATTTATATGTTGGTAACATTAATTGATGAACGATAGGATATTACATTTTAATCTCTTGAAACCTCTATACTCAAAACCTCAAATTGACCTTTGAGATATAATAATTATACTATAGCCTATGATTATTAGTAATCTAACAATTCCACAATAACCAGCAGAGAGCAGACCCTTTGTTTACTTACAGAATTCTATAAGTTGGGTTGTTTGAGATGCAGAGCTATAATACTAACCTACAGTAAAACAATAAATTGCTTTGAATTTAAATGAAATGCATTTTTACATGTTTTGGGAAATTAATAGAGCTTTAATATAAATCCTTTCTATTGTGATGAATCGCCATCAAATCGTATCGGAAGAGGGGTGAATCGCATCGTATCGCATTGATTTGAACTAAATGGTTATCGCATCGCATCGCATCGGGAAGAGGGAGAATCGTATCGCATCGTATCGCCAGGGGATTCCATGTATCTCTAATGTATCGTATCGCTGGCAGTGCATCGAGATGCGTATCGAATCGTGAGATGAGACGAGATTCACATGCCTACTAAACACACTGCGGGTCTATGAGGGTCTATGAGGGTAAACACACATCATTCATTGGGGATCCATATCTAAACATCTATTTTGTGGGGATGTTTCGTATGGCTGTCGTGATGTGGAATCTTTAAAGGCATCTGAGGCTGACTCTGCAGTCAACAGAATGTAAATCACACTTCTATCATCGTGTGATATACTACAGTAAGCTAGCGTCGCTGTCGGAATGGAATTGGATTATTATTGTTGTTGTTGTTGTTGTTGTTGTTAGGTCCCTCTGGTCCCTAGGGACCCTCTGGTCCCTAGGGACCAGAGGCCCGGGGCCAGACAAATAGCTATAGATAGCTCTTGTCTTTTTATTATTTTTAACCCATTTAGAAGACCTGATGCCCATTCTAAATAAATAATTGCTTAAAAATAGAGTTTTCTGAAAAAACAGTGCAGGTGCTCAACCTTTTTCATTTCAAGGACCCCCAGAATTATCTGGATTTGCCCGCCGACCCCACATCTGAAAATATGTCGTTCCAGGGACCGATGAAACAGCGTTCACGCGTCATCATGAACGTGCACAATGATATAGTTAACGGACCAGCGCGTTCATGTGTTTGGGTCCAAACTGCAATACCAAATTCGGCCACTATGTCCATTTCGCCTCAGGGTTTCCTCCGGGTGCCGTCTCTATTAATATATTCACCTTTTTCCTGGGCTGTGTGTGCTCCACTTCCTGTCGATTTCATTGAATATCATTGGTCATGTGACCAGTTTCATTGGATTCCATTGGTTCAAATCGAAAGGAACTGGAACACACACAGCCTATAGGAAAAAGGTGAATACTCTAAGGGTGCAAAGCAGCACTCTTTAGCTATAGTGGAGATGCGGTTTTTTAACGACATTGATTTCGAAACAAAGTTCAACGCAAAATGCTGCGTTTCAAGTTCAGGAGACTTCGGGAAAAAAAGCAATTCTCCTGAACGCTGCCTTCCAATATGGCATGGAAAGGAGAGGAGGGCATTTGCATTTCTTTCACCATGTAGTAAATGTTGCATTTGTGGTCAGGAGAGGGCAGTTGTTTTACAGACGGGGTAAAAGCGCAGCTGAAGCCAGCCCCCTTTGACCAGTGTTGTTTTTGGCAGCAAATTTCTGTTTTAGTTCAGTCATAGTCTTTGGACTGAAACTTCATTTAGTTTGTGTCACATTTTAGCCACCTGGAATGTCTTAGTGTTAGTCTAGTTTTAGTCGACTAAATGTCATAAGATTTTTGTCGACTAAATCTACAGTTGATTTAGTCGACTAAAATGTATTTTGGCGGGTCTTGATGCCGTCGTAATGAGTGTTTTTTACACTTGCAGAAAATAGCCGATCTACAAGCTCACAACGCGTTGTGAGCTTGTAGATCAACTATTTTCAGCATGCAACCAAGTGTAAAATGACTTATACTGGATCTCTTGTCCACTATAGTCCCTTCCTAACTTTTTTGTCTAGTTTTTATTTGTCGACGAAATTGTCAATATATTTAGTCTTAGTTTTAGTCATCGTAGCTTAGTTTTCATTTAGTTTCCATTCGTTTTTGTCAGTGAAAATAGGTAGTCGACGAACACAACACTGCCTTTGACGTCTGTGTGTTGCACGTCCCTGGTCCAAACCCTCCACTCACGAGCCTGGGTGTCAGTCAGGCTAAGTACCTTATTACCCAAGGGTGTATACGCACTGTGCAGTCAGCTGTGATCCTTCACTCTGCCACGCGTGATGCTAAACACTCTCTAATCGACATTGGGTTTCCAAAGAGAGGTGGCTGTCACTTCCATATACTCCCTCCATCTCACCTTGGTAATAATAATTAAGAGCTCGGGCAAAAAAGAGAAAACAGATCAATATTTTTTCCTGAAGGTTGTGTGTGTGTGTGTGTGTGTGTGTGTGTGTGTGTGTGTGTGTGTGTGTGTGTGTGTGTGTGTGTGTGTGTGTGTGTGTGTGTGTGTGTGTGTGTGTGTGTGTGTGTGTGTGTGTGTGTGTGTGTGTGTGTGTGTGTGTGTGTGTGTGTGTGTGTGTGTGTTTAGTGGTACAAAACAACTTTGTTTGTGTATGCCTCTGTTGTCGTGCATGGTCAGTGAAAGCTGAATGACTTTCAGAAGGCTGCTGGTAGGTAGTTTTACCTATTAGTCCTGGGACTATAAGTCAAAGACAATGGGTGACCGTACGTGCCTTTGCAGTGTAGTTGCAGCTACTTTTATGGAACGCCCTGCCTTGCACTTTAAAAAAACGCTGAGTCTGTCAATATTTTTTTTTAAGAGTTTGTTGAAAACGTTTTTTTTATTTCGGAAAAACATTTTCCCCGATGTTTCTTGACCTTGATTATGTTGTTCTTATTTGCTTGTTGTACTGTTGTACTTAATTTTGATTGATTTTACTGTGTTCATTGTACAGCACTTTGTAACCTTGTTAAGAAAGGTGCTTTATAAATAGAATCTACTTACTTACTACTACTTACTAAGTAATTACTTACTAAGTAATTACTTACTTTAGACTTTTATGTGAAGACATGAAGTCAGTCAGACAGACAGACAGACAGACAGACAGACAGACAGACAGACAGACAGACAGACAGACAGACATACAGACTTATTGTGAGCCTGCCAGTGTTCTGTGAAGGCGTAGAAGGGTGCTCGCTCACCTGCTATAAACTGTGTTCTCACCCGGACTGAAAGCATTCTAATGTCTCCTTTTCACCTCCAAGATGGAGCTTTCTCGACCTCCACATAGAGAAAATTGGTTTAGAAATTGTTGTCCAGGTTTTATACTCGGACAACAAACCCCACATTATGGCGCCGACGTTATGGTCCTTATGATCCACACGGTTCAACATTATGGTCCATATGATCCACACGGTTCAACATTATGGTCCATATGATCCACACGGTTCAACATTATGGTCCATATGATCCACACGGTTCATCATTATGGTCCATGTGATCCACACGGTTCAACGTTATGGTCCATATGATCCACACGGTTCATCATTATGGTCCATGTGATCCACACGGTTCAACATTATGGTCCATATGATCCACACGGTTCATCATTATGGTCCATGTGATCCACACGGTTCAACGTTATGGTCCATATGATCCACACGGTTCATCATTATGGTCCATATGATCCACACGGTTCATCATTATGGTCCATGTGATCCACACGGTTCAACATTATGGTCCATGTGATCCACACGGTTCAACATTATGGTCCATGTGATCCACACGGTTCAACATTATGGTCCATATGATCCACACGGTTCAACATTATGGTCCACATGATCCACACGGTTCAACATTATGGTCCATATGATCCACACGGTTCAACATTATGGTCCATATGATCCACACGGTTCAACATTATGGTCCATGTGATCCACACGGTTCAACATTATGGTCCATATGATCCACACGGTTCAACATTATGGTCCATGTGATCCACACGGTTCATCATTATGGTCCATGTGATCCACACGGTTCAACGTTATGGTCCATATGATCCACACGGTTCATCATTATGGTCCATATGATCCACACGGTTCATCATTATGGTCCATGTGATCCACACGGTTCAACATTATGGTCCATGTGATCCACACGGTTCAACATTATGGTCCATGTGATCCACACGGTTCAACATTATGGTCCATATGATCCACACGGTTCAACATTATGGTCCATATGATCCACACGGTTCAACATTATGGTCCATGTGATCCACACGGTTCAACATTATGGTCCATGTGATCCACACGGTTCAACATTATGGTCCATATGATCCACACGGTTCAACATTATGGTCCATGTGATCCACACGGTTCAACATTATGGTCCATATGATCCACACGGTTCATCATTATGGTCCATGTGATCCACACGGTTCAACGTTATGGTCCATATGATCCACACGGTTCATCATTATGGTCCATGTGATCCACACGGTTCAACATTATGGTCCATATGATCCACACGGTTCAACATTATGGTCCATGTGATCCACACGGTTCAACATTATGGTCCATATGATCCACACGGTTCATCATTATGGTCCATGTGATCCACACGGTTCAACATTATGGTCCATATGATCCACACGGTTCACACATTATGGTCCATGTGATCCACACGGTTCAACATTATGGTCCATATGATCCACACGGTTCACACATTATGGTCCATGTGATCCACACGGTTCAACATTATGGTCCATGTGATCCACACGGTTCAACATTATGGTCCATATGATCCACACGGTTCACACATTATGGTCCATGTGATCCACACGGTTCAACATTATGGTCCATATGATCCACACGGTTCAACATTATGGTCCATTTGATCCACACGGTTCAACATTATGGTCCATGTGATCCACACGGTTCAACATTATGGTCCATATGATCCACACGGTTCAACATTATGGTCCATAATATGATCCACACGGTTCAACATTATGGTCCATGTGATCCACACGGTTCAACATTATGGTCCATGTGATCCACACGGTTCAACATTATGGTCCATAATATGATCCACACGGTTCAACATTATGGTCCTTATGATCCACACGGTTCAACATTATGGTCCATATGATCCACACGGTTCAACATTATGGTCCACATGATCCACACGGTTCAACATTATGGTCCATATGATCCACACGGTTCAACATTATGGTCCATATGATCCACACGGTTCAACATTATGGTCCATGTGATCCACACGGTTCAACATTATGGTCCATGTGATCCACACGGTTCAACATTATGGTCCATATGATCCACACGGTTCAACATTATGGTCCTTATGATCCACACGGTTCAACATTATGGTCCTTATGATCCACACGGTTCAACATTATGGTCCATATGATCCACACGGTTCAACATTATGGTCCATATGATCCACACGGTTCAACATTATGGTCCTTATGATCCACACGGTTCAACATTATGGTCCTTATGATCCACACGGTTCAACATTATGGTCCATGTGATCCACACGGTTCAACATTATGGTCCATGTGATCCACACGGTTCAACATTATGGTCCATGTGATCCACACGGTTCAACATTATGGTCCATATGATCCACACGGTTCAACATTATGGTCCATATGATCCACACGGTTCAACATTATGGTCCATATGATCCACACGGTTCAACATTATGGTCCATATGATCCACACGGTTCAACATTATGGTCCATGTGATCCACACGGTTCAACATTATGGTCCTTATGATCCACACGGTTCAACATTATGGTCCATGTGATCCACACGGTTCAACATTATGGTCCATATGATCCACACGGTTCAACATTATGGTCCATATGATCCACACGGTTCATCATTATGGTCCATGTGATCCACACGGTTCAACGTTATGGTCCATATGATCCACACGGTTCAACATTATGGTCCATATGATCCACACGGTTCAACATTATGGTCCATATGATCCACACGGTTCAACATTATGGTCCATGTGATCCACACGGTTCAACGTTATGGTCCATATGATCCACACGGTTCATCATTATGGTCCATGTGATCCACACGGTTCAACATTATGGTCCATATGATCCACACGGTTCAACATTATGGTCCATATGATCCACACGGTTCAACATTATGGTCCATATGATCCACACGGTTCAACATTATGGTCCATGTGATCCACACGGTTCAACATTATGGTCCATGTGATCCACACGGTTCAACATTATGGTCCATGTGATCCACACGGTTCAACATTATGGTCCTTATGATCCACACGGTTCAACATTATGGTCCATATGATCCACACGGTTGTTCACACACGGGGCGACGCAGCCACGTGAAGCTATATACGAAGCACATATACCACGCTCGCAGCTGCTGCAAAAGATACAGATACACACTGCATAGCTTTGCATCTTTGCATCTTTTACATCTGCCCGTGTGAACACATGCACCACATTATAGGGCTGCGTAGCATTATAGCACCTCTAGTATAATATCAATGAACACATGCACCACATTAGGGCTGCGTATAGCATTATAGCACCTCTAGTATAATATCAAGAGCCAATTATGCTATAGGCACTGGCATCGTGAAAAGACATTGGCACGCACGCACGCACGCACGCACGCACTCACGCACGCACGCACGCACTCACACACGCACGCACGCATGCACGCACCAACTCACAAACTGTACATGCTCAATCCTTCTCAGTAGCACCCACATGGGTCACTTTCATAATGTGGAGAGAACAAGGCGTGGGAGGGAAGTGGAGAGAGAGAGAGAGAGAGAGAGTCAGTGAGGACACTGCAGAGAGAGAGAGAGAGAGAGAGAGAGAGAGAGAGAGAGAGAGAGAGAGGAAGTGAGTATATGGACATGGCTGCTTTAGCAACTGTTGCTATGCAGGTCAAGCTTTCGCCACCTCGAAGCTGTCAGTGTTATTATTTTTGCACGACTGTGTTGTTTTATTTACTTTTCCTCACATTTCTCTATTTTATTTAAATAATGTCGTGCACATTATTTTGTCCATTAGTGCATGGCCTGTACTGCAGGCCTTTTGTTGACTAGATTTAGAAGGCACTGTGAAGGTTTTGCTTCTGAAATGATCCATTATTTATGGGGGAGAAAATCCCGTCATTTTTTAACATGCATCTCCATGCGGGAGAAGGACAGCTTGTCCGCCCCCTGTCTCCTTCGCTGCTGTAACGTGCCTATTGGACAAGGACGGGTTGGGGGAGGGACTTATAGCGAAGGGCTAGTTGACCGTCTCCAGCTACGACATGTTATATTGTGTCCTCCTGGAGACGTTCAGTATGGTGCATGGATCACTGCAGAGGACAGGGAGATGCACGTTGTCCTGATCACTGCAGCTGACAGGGAGACGCACGTTGTCCTGATCACTGCAGCTGACAGGGAGACACACGTTGTCCTGATCACTGCAGCTGACAGGGAGACACACGTTGTCCTGATCACTGCAGCTGACAGGGAGACGCTTGTGCTGTCCTGATCACTGCATCTGACAGGGAGACGCTTGCGTTGTCCTGATCACTGCAGCTGACAGGGAGACACACGTTGTCCTGATCACTGCAGCTGACAGGGAGACGCACGTTGTCCTGATCACTGCAGCTGACAGGGAGACACACGTTGTCCTGATCACTGCAGCTGACAGGGAGACACACGTTGTCCTGATCACTGCAGCTGACAGGGAGATGCTTGTGTTGTCCTGATCACTTCACTTTTTTAGCTTTGAAACAAACTTTTCAACGCAAATCTTTTTTTTCTTCCGGGGATCCCTGGCTGGCACACGTACTCCTGTTCAGATGGGGTCCAAATACACATGAAAAGGTTTGAGAACCTGCATGCACTGCCCTGTATAGACCACAGACAGTCCCATTAACCCATTCTGACCTGAGATCAGATTCATACAAGGTTTCCACTGGACACACACTGGTCTGATGAACCCATTCTGACCCGAGATCAGATTCTAAAAATGTCAGTCGTTCTTCGATTTTTCAAAAATAGCAGACCTACAAGCTCGTAGCGCGCCACTCGGTGGCGCGCTATGAGCTTGTAGATCTGCTATTTTTCAATAGCTAAAGCATAACATGATGCTAACACCAAAATGGGTTCCCGTTCAGAATGGGTTAAGAACGCCCTGCCCGCACACATTTAGCTCTACCTTTACTGAACAAACCCTAGCTTTAATTAAAAATGTATTAATAAGGATTCATTAATGTGATTTGATTAAACACAACACATGTGCTTAAAAACTTAACCGAATGTAATTAATTGAACCCGCATGCATGCTTGAAACTTCACAGCAGGTAATTAACCCATTTTGAGCGGAAACCCCTTTTGGTGTTATAGCATTATGCTATGCTTTAGCTATTGAAAAATAGCAGATCTACAAGCTCATATAGCGCGCCACCGAGTGGTGCGCTACAAGCTTATTGTAGGTCTGCTATTTTTGAAAAATCGAAGAACGACTGACATAGAAACATAGTTTTTTCAGAAAACTGTCAGGATGTGGAAGACATTTTTATAGAATCTGATCTCAGGTCAAAATGGCTTAACCCATTCTGAACGGGAACCCGTTTTGGTGTTAGCACTATGTTATGCTTTAGCTATTGAAAAATAGCAGATCTACAAGCTCATATAGCACGCCACCGAGTGGCGCGCTACGAGCTTGTAGGTCTGCTTTTTTTTTGAAAAATCGAAGAACGACTGACATTTTTTAGAATCTGATCTCAGGTCAGAATGGGTTCATCAGACCAGTGTGTGTCCAGTGGAAACCTCGTATGAATCTGATCTCAGGTCAGAATGGGTTCATCAGACCAGTGCGTGTCCAGTGGAAACCTCGTATGAATCTGATCTCAGGTCAGAATGGGTTAATACATGTGCCTTTATAAACTCACGGTACAAGTTGTCGTGTCCTATCTGGGGTATGTAGGCACTGTAGTGCCGACCCACATTCATGGGCTGATACAGAAAGTTCTGCACGGAGGCCTATATTTGCATATACAGTGCAGTGTGAACAGACACACGTGTGTACACATACAGGAACTGTACAATACTGTTGCGTGTGTGCGCGTGTACGTGCGTGCGTGCGTGCGTGCGTTACACATCAAAGTCCAGAGAGCGTTAAAGTACTACTCCAGACTTGCAATGAAGGCGTTTAGCATAATTTATGCTCATTTCCAAGTCGACCTACAAAGTGTCAGATTTGATGAACAGCGTGCCATGAACCCGGCCTAGTCAAACAACAAACAGGGTGACTGTAACGAGTCAATGAGGTTCCAGGAAAACAAGTGTTATTTAGTTCTATAAAAAATAACTATAAATAAATATCATCTGGCTAAATAGCAGAAGAAGTAACAACATACGAGTAAGACGCGCAAACGCGGGAAGCGAACGCAGCTGAGACCCTGCAGATCATGTCTGTCTGTCTGTCTGTCTGTCACCCAGCAGCACCTTATCCAGGCCTGGAGAGAATCCAAACATAAGTTGTTGACAGAGACTCTATCTGTAAAGCCGCCGCACTGGAGAACTGGGACAGCAGGATAAAGTACACAGTCTCTACAGTATAGAGACCTGTGGATGGCGGATAACCGCAGTTTAGAGTGGATTTGGGCCATTGAATCATTTTTATAAATTAATATTGGATAAACCGCGGGTGAAATATAGGGAGGGAGTGAGTGAGGGAGGAAAGGAGGGAGCTGTGCACGGTAGTTGAAGTGGGGAGGTTGGTCGAGGAAGGAGATTGAGGCATTGGGGCGACTATTTCAAGCCTCCATGACCCACTGTGATAACCCAATTTCCCTCCCTCCCTCGTTCTCTCTCTCTCTCTCTCTCTGTCTCTACCTCGTTCTCTCTCTCTCTCTCTCTCTCTCTCTCTCTCTCTTCCTCTCTCTCTCTCTCCCTCTCTCTCTCTCTCTCTCTCTCTCTCTCTCCGTCCCTGGGCGAACATCACGAGTGTGTGTCCACGTAGCCCCGATGTTCATGATGTGTGGAAAGTGTGTCTCTGACCTGCTCCTCCCCACCCATTGGTGCATGAAAAAAGCACTCAATTGTTTTTACTTTAGGTAAAAGTATCAATACTAATGCAATGTAGAACTATAAGTCCTATACTTACTTGCCTATACTGGGTTTGTCAGATTTCATGCAGTTGTTTTTGAGTGGGGTGCAAACACTCCAAGGAACAGCAATGTGCGTGACTGTGTGTTGGTCATGCACCTATGTGACGTTAATGAGCACCACCAGTATGTACCAGTAGGGGCCAGTAGGGGCACTGTAGTACTGCACTGTTGCCTGCTAATGAGAGAGAGGTGGGGGGGGGAATTAAACAACTTCAGTGCACTGTGCCTACACATGTTGCATTTTAGAGCTTCAATGCCGTGAGCCATGAAATGTTGCACAAATCTTGTGGTTGTCTTTTTGGCATTGTTAATATTGTATCTGTGTCGTCCCAGCCTAGTACCTTTTGTTTTACCCGTTTCTCCCACATATTGTAAACCACATTTTTCACATGTGATTAAGTAAATGCAGTTGCTGGTTCTGGCTGTTATTTGTTGTTTAATCTCTAACACGCGTTTTGTAGTTATTTTTTACTAATTGTTTGGGTTTGAAGTATTCTGGTCCCTGGCGTGCTGGTGTGTTGAGAGAGGGGAGTTGCACCACTCGGTTCACACGGGTGTGATTCTTTTTTGTTGAGACAGGCCAGAGGAAATGTGACGATCTAAAACTGTCAACAACTGTACTTGCAAGTAAAAGTCAGGAAGTCAAAATGCACTCGAGTACAAATAAGTACAAAAGTATTAGCATCAACATGTACAAGAAAAGGTACCACGAGGAGAAAGTACACTGCAGTATATATACTCACTATGCATAATGTCCCGTTTCAAGTTTTCAAACGTATACAAATCTTTTGAAAAGTCCTCATAACTATCGCTCTATAGCCTCGGTAACCTGGTTGTGTAGAAAACAAGTCCACGGTGAAGAACCTTTAGGGATTCTGAGCTGGATTTTAATGAACACATTAATCAGGTCACCAAGACTGCCTTTTTTCATCTTCGAAACATAATCACGAATTAGAGCATATACAGTACCTGTCTTGTTTAGACGATGCCAAAACTCTAACCCAGGCCTTTGTTGACAGATTGCAACTGGAACAAAATGTGGCAGCTATAGAGTTTTAACTAAAACTAAGATGATGGATCACATTACCCCGGTTTTAGCCTCACTACACTTAAAGGAGAATTCCATGCTAGAATGCTTTCTTATCTTTCTTACCTTTCTTTGTAGTTGTTACGTCCCCACCAAAGAGGTCCAGGTGTTTTTTGTGCAAAAGCTCCTTATTGGCTATTTTCCCTACCATTAAGCCCTCAATGAATTGCATTGCATTGAATGGGAATTGAATGGGGCTATGGGGTGTTATGCTATTTCACTTATTTCCATCGAAAGAAGTAGTAAAGTGTGCCTCTTGGGATATTATTTACATTATGAAGAGAGGATATATACAAAGAAATTATTATTTTGAGCGATGGAAATAAGGGAATTAGCACAACACCCCATAGCCCCATTCAATTCCCATTCAATGCAATTCATTTAGGGCTTATGGTAGGGAAATAGCCAATAAGGAGCTTTTGCACAAAATAACACCTGGACCTTTTTGGTGGGGACGTAACAACTACAAAGAAAGGTAAGAAAGCCTTTTAGTATGGAATTCTCCTTTAACTGGCTCCCGGTGGTTTTTAGGATTGATTAGAAAATTATTTTACTTGTTTATAAAGCTCTTAATGGTCTTGCACCTTCATATCTCCACGGCTGTTTGCCTAGTTATGTCCCTAACCGCCCCCCTCATGTCCTCCACTGCTGGCCTACTCCAACTCCCTAAAAGGGTGTCTACTAAAAAAAATATGGCGAGGCAGCTTTCTGCTTTTATGGGCCAATGGCCTGGAATAAACTGCCACTATACAGCTCAGACAGTCGCCCTCTATAGACATTTTTTTAAGACACAGCTTAAAACTCATCTCTTCACTCTTGCTTTCTAGTTGAGTTTTAAATCTTATGTTCTTATTTTTGTACTGATCTGCCACTGTTTCATGCTCTTTGCTGTTGTCCTATTGTTTTAACTGCCTGCCTGTTTTAATTTAATTAATTTTTATTCTGCTCTGTAAAGCACTTTGGGCTGCATTTATGTATGAAAGGTGCTATATAAATAAAGTGTATTATTATTATTATTATTGGAAGTAAAGTGCAAATACCTCAAAATGGTACATACTTACAGTAAGTACCGTATAAAGTCAATGTACTCAGTTCCTTTCCACCTGTCTTCGGTTAATTAATTATGTTGCTTAATTCTCGCAACTTTCTGACGCTGGTCTCGTGTGGCGTTCTGTTATCGTTACATAATCCACTTCTGACCTGCGCTCGCTCTCTCTCTCTCTCTCTCTCTCTCTCTCTCTCTCTCTCTTTCCGTCCCTTGGCGAGCATCACGAGTGTGTGTGTGTAAAGTGTGTCACATACAGTATCAACACCCTCCCTTCAGTTTTCCTCCTCATGTCTGTATTCTTCTTATAAAAGCTTATCTTTATATTGATGTTTGAACTGTACCCCCCCCTTCCCCCCCCCCAGGTGGTGCTGAAGAACGCCCACATGGCGGTGGGCTCTCTGACCATCAACGAGGAGAGGTCGGAGGTCATCGACTTCTCCGTGCCCTTCATCGAGACGGGCATCAGCGTGATGGTCTCCCGTAGCAACGGGACGGTGTCGCCCTCCGCCTTCCTCGGTGAGAAATTAAAAAATATATATTATAAATCCTGACCGTTTTCTGAAGTACCTCAAGTTTCTGTATCAGTGGTGCTCAATATTAACCTGACGCTGCCAGATCCAAGAAGCTTGCTACACAAATTTGTTTCACAGCTTATTGGGATCTGGGATCGCGGAAGCAAATTCGATGACGGGGCTGTTCCTTTTTTTCAAGATACTTGGTAGATGATTGGATGGGACCGTCTGTCTATCACCGTGTGGGCGTGCAAACACAACCAATCATATTGACGTGTCTATATAGCTTCACATCCGGTTTCGCACATATCCCGCCCTTAGCTCACGCTGATTGGTTCGGTACGAAGCAGATCTGACTCAGGGCTCAACTCCGTCAGAGATCCCAGATGAGTGTTGTGTTGGGGAATATGTTTCCCCAATACCGCCCTCATCTGGCAGCGTCAGGTTAGCTCAATATGTCATGTCAAGGAACCCCAGGAAATATATGAAATTGGCCGCCGACCCCTGTCTGAAAATATATTGTTCCAGGGACAGGTATACAGTACGTGTCCCTATACCTTAATCCATAGAGTCCATAGAGCCTACCATAAATCCATAGAGCTATAATATAATCTAGATAACGGAATGGAAGTCGCTCACAGTGGCGTTTTGAAGCCACGCCGAAACGACCAACGTTTGGACGAGCAACGTTTTCCTAATTTCTACTGAGAGATGTTTTTCAATCTGAGTTTGTTCTTTATTCATGGCGTTCACCTCACGCTTCAGCTCGCTATATCCAGCAACCAACGGCTAAAGTATAAAATACTCAGTCACACAAAGTGCTATTTAACTCTGAGAGAGTTAAAAAGTTTTACCGAGTTTAATGTGAAATGAACTGCACGCACGAATGCACGTTATTCAGAATGAGTGATGAATCAGGACACATTGTAATACAGCATACATAGTGTGTTGTAGCTACTGGTCTGCCTTATCCCACGTACTGTAGGACTGCATGAGGGCCATTCTAAAACAAATGTCTTCTATTCTAAATCCTAAAAGTTTTCTCAATAACTCCAGTGCTGCTCAAACTAGTTCATGTCAAGGACCCCAAACATTATATGTAATTAATTGGCCACCGACCCCCATGTGGAAATATGTTGTTCCAGGGACCCCCCCCCCCCCCCCCCCCCCATGAAGCAAAGACGTGAGTTAAAAATGATCGCTGCAGTGAAAGAATATATATACAAAGATTTGCACCACATTTTCACGTAATAAAAGCTTTTTCAGAAAACTGTCAGGATTTAGAAGACATTTTTATAATCTGATCTCAGGTCAGAATGGGACACAAAGGGGTTCCCGTCCTTTATGCCTTATGGAGGTACAGTACAGAGTGGAGGATATTATTTATGACTAACTGTGTGTCCGTTCTCCCTCCCTCTCTCTCTCTCGCTCTCTCTCTCTCTCTCTCTCTCTCTCCCTCTGTGTCTCTCTCTCCCTCCCTCCCTCTCTGTCTCTTTGCCCTCTTCCATTCCTCACTCCTACTCACTCCATCTCTCTGACTCTGCCTTCCTCCTCTCCGCAATCTGGCACACACTGCATTCATATTCATGACATTTTACAAGTGTTGCCGCAAAGCACAATCACAGATATGACAAACAACAACATAACATCATATCAATGACATGAATAAATAAATGAAAATAAAATAAATCTCTCTCTCTCTCTCTCTCTCTCTCTCTCTCTCTCTCTCTCTCCCTCCAGAGCCCTTCAGTGCAGACGTGTGGATCATGATGTTCGTGATGCTGCTGCTAGTGTCAGCGATGGCTGTGTTTATATTCGAGTACCTTAGCCCTGTGGGCTACAACCGCTGTTTGGCTGACGGCAGAGGTGAGACACACACACACACTGACACACACTGACACACGCACACGCATGCAGGCGCGCACGCACGCTCACAAAGACAAGGGGGCCTGTGTGGTACAACTTATAACGTGAGGATTTAGATCCAAATGGATGCAGACGCCAGTTCTCCCCTGCTTTTCTTTATTTATCTCCTCCCTCTCTACTCTACTCCTACCCCTTCTGTCTCTCTCTCTCTCTCTCTCTCTCTCTCACTCTCTCTATATCTCTCTCTCTCTCTCTCTCTCCTCCCTCTCTATCTCTCTCTCTCTCTCTCTCTCTCTACTCCTACCCCTTCTGTCTCTCTCTCTCTCTCTCTCTCTCTCTCTCTCTCTCCTTCTTCTCTACTCCTACCGCTTCTGTCTCTCTCTTATTTATATTAGTTTTTTTTGGTTCCGCATCTCAACACACATCCAAACGGACAGATGGGGGGAAAAGGCAATCTGCAGTGGATGTTTTTCCTCTATCTGTGGAAAAGTAAATAAATAAAAAGAAGATTGCATTGTTGTGGCACTGTGTAGATGTTCCTATTATTTCGACCGGACCGATATGACCGATAAGGGCTGGTTCCGATGCTTCACACACACACACACACACACACACACACACACACACACACACACACACACACGCTTATACAAACACGCCTGTGTGTTGACTAGAGTCCAGTAGTCACTAGACCACCTCCCTGACCCCGTGACCTCATTCTCACCCTCTCTCCATTGCTCTAGTCTAGTATATAGGCCTGACAACACACTGAGGTGCAAAGCCTGGCGTCCTGCTGACTCTGCACCACCTTATAGAGTATGTCTATTAATAGATACGGAACCCGGAGGAAACCCTGAAGGCCAAATGGACATAGTGGCCAGATTCTGTCATTGCAGCTCGAGCCAGCCGCTGGTCCGTTTGACTATCATTGTGCACGTTCATGTTATCGGGGGGGCCATGACACTGTGAACGACTGTTTCATAATGTGAACGCGCGCAACGGCACAATGATAGTCAACGGCAGCGCGTTCACGTGTTTGGGTCCAATCCATCCCAGAATGCACTCTGTTCCTTCCTACCCGGAAGGAGGAGTGAAATCGCCTCACGCGCTTTTTGTGGATGGGAGGAGAAATCCGGTGCGTCTCTATTAATATACAGTATACTCTTAACCCATTCTGACCTGAGATCAGATTCATACGACGTTTCCACTGGTACACACACTGGTCTGATTAACCCATTCTGACCTGAGATCAGATTAAAAAATGTCAGTCGTTCTTCGATTTTTCAAAAATAGCAGACCTACAAGCTCGTAGCGCGCCACTCGGTGGCGCGATATGAGCTTGTAGATCTGCTATTTTTCAATAGCTAAAGCATAACATGATGCTAACACCAAAAATGGGTTCCCGGTCAGAATGGGTTAATATACAGTATACTCTTAATAACTCTATTAATATACAGTATACTCTTAAGTGCACAACACACTCGCCTCGCTTACACTTTAATTCTATGGAAGGATTTCCATATCACAAATCACATGTCAAGCTCTGGTGGCAAGGGCGATATACTTCTCCATCAAATATCTCCTCTGGCGGAAAGATGAGGGGAAAACACATATATATATATATATATATATTATATATATAAAATCAATGTCTTCCCACCATGTGTCTAAATATAAATATATAACAGCTATCTTTTATTCCCCTCTCCTCTCATCACTCATCATGATCTGGTTGAAGGCGTACTTTTCCCAAGTGCTGTTCTCTACTGTCTCTCTCTCTCTCTCTCTCTCTCTCTCTCTCTCTCTCTCTCTCTCTCTCTCTCTCTCTCTCTCTCTCCCCCTCTCTCTCTCTCTCTCTCTCTCGTCATCTCTCTCTCTCTCTCTCTCTCTCTCTCTCCTCTACCGTGGGAGCTTTCAGATTGAAGTTTGACTCAGATGCTCTATAGAGAGAGATAATATCTTATCAGTGTTCCTGACTGCAAATGTTCAGCTGATTTGTTCTTACAGCTCATGTTTGGCTATATAACTAACTCTCTCTGGTTATAACTTACATGGAAGCTGGCTTGGCATGACAGTTGGCCATTGTGGTTTTTTCGCCCATGGACTAAAGCTCCCCAACCATCTGTGCGGGAGGAGATGGAACGCATGCATGGACACGTCGTAACACACTCGACACACACAACACTCTCTCTCTCTCTCTCAGATCACATCACCCCCATTTTAGCCACCCTTCACTGTTATTTATAGAATAGATTTCTGTAAATGGTCCAGGCTCCCCAGTACGTCTTCGACATCCCTATAAGCCTAGACACGTTCACTCAGGTCCTCAGACAAAGCCCCTCCTAGAGACCCCCACAGCCCATCTCATCACAGGTCCTCAGACAAAGCACTCCTAGAGACCCTCACAGCCCATCTGGTCTCAGTCCTCAGACAAAGCCCTCCTTGAGACCCCCACAGCCCAGCTTCTAACAAAAGATGGCAGGGCATTTGCAATCCGGGCTCCCAAACTTTGTTTTTATCCTGTTATGTGGAGGCGTGATCAATGCTCTTTGGCCACTCAGAATAGCCAAATGGCATTGATCACGCCTCCAGGTCTTTAGTTTACTCACGTTAGGGAATAAGACCTGGTAAGACACGCAAAATACAGCCCTTCGTCTTGAAATGTGCTATATAAATAAATTCATTATCATTATCTCTCTCTCCCCCCCAGACCCCCACGGCCCCGTCCTTCACCATCGGTAAGGCCATCTGGCTGCTGTGGGGTTTGGTGTTCAACAACTCTGTGCCGGTTCAGAACCCCAAAGGGACCACCAGTAAGATCATGGTGTCCGTGTGGGGCCTTCTTCGCCGTCATCTTCCTGGCCTCGTACACGGCCAACCTGGCCGCCTTCATGATCCAGGAGGAGTACGTGGACCAGGTCACCGGGCTCTCGGACAAGAAGGTAAGGTTTAGGAGTAGGTGGACCAGGTCACTGGGCTCTCGGACAAGAAGGTAAGGTTTAGGAGTACGTGGACCAGGTCACCGGGCTCTCTGACAAGAAGGTAAGGTTTAGGAGTAGGTGGACCAGGTCACTGGGCTCTCGGACAAGAAGGTAAGGTTTAGGAGTAGGTGGACCAGGTCACTGGGCTCTCAGACAAGAAGGTAAGGTTTAGGAGTAGGTGGACCAGGTCACTGGGCTCTCGGACAAGAAGGTAAGGTTTAGGAGTAGGTGGACCAGGTCACTGGGCTCTCGGACAAGAAGGTAAGGTTTAGGAGTAGGTGGACCAGGTCACTGGGCTCTCGGACAAGAAGGTAAGGTTTAGGAGAACGTGGACCAGGTCACTGGGCTCTCGGACAAGAAGGTAAGGTTTAGGAGTAGGTGGACCAGGTCACTGGGCTCTCGGACAAGAAGGTAAGGTTTAGGAGTAGGTGGACCAGGTCACTGGGCTCTCGGACAAGAAGGTAAGGTTTAGGAGAACGTGGACCAGGTCACTGGGCTCTCGGACAAGAAGGTAAGGTTTAGGAGAACGTGGACCAGGTCACTGGGCTCTCGGACAAGAAGGTATTAAGGACATTTATGTTCCAGTGGTGTAGCCACTCCAATGACCAGCAATGTCTGTCACTATGTACTGTATGTATTTTGTATGTGTTTTTAGGGTACCAGCAGGTGACAAAGTGGCACTGTTGTATAGCCTGGCTAATAAGCCAGACTCAAATCACACGGTCGTGTGGTATTTGAGTCTGGAGATGCTGTGTATGGATCTTGTTTCCCGGGGGGGGGGGGGGGGGGGGGTCAAACATTTTCTCTTTGACGCAATTGGTCAGAGCTACTGTCAGTCAAAGGTCTCAAGCATTGAAAGTCACTGTACCAAAGCCCGTCCATATTGCATACCGTGTCCCGATTGGCTATACCAGTTATCTAGTGTAGGAAATGGGCGTACAATTGAGCCTCTCCAGACCGTAATCCGCCGGCAGGCAATTATTTTTTGCCAACGGCTGATTCTGTCTGGTTTATTAGCCAAGCTAGCACTGTTGAGCTTCACACTGTGCACAGGTGCATGATGGGAAGCTGAGTTTATTTTGCAAAGCTGAGAGTGGGAAGCTGAGAGACATCCATAGTGTACCTGTCAAGGCTGTCAGACGGGTGCAGGCTTTAGTTCCGACATACTATTGATTATCTCCTTGAGATAAAGACCAACACAGTGGGAGGCCTGCTCAAGAGACTGAAGGAGAGCCTGAGCGTGTTCCAATGATTGACTGATAAGCGCGATGTCATCAGTGAAGTCAGTGTCGGTTAGGTATTTAGCAGGATGACGAGAGCCTCTCCTATAGGGTGTAGTTGGTAGCCCTTATCATTGATAGTATCAACTGACATACGAAGAACATAATCAACAACAATAATAAATAGAAAAGTTGTGTTGCCTTGGAGTATATTATGCCAGCAAGGATGGGGAAAGGATGGTGTTTCTCCGTTTCTCTGAGTATAGAACTTTTATGGCGAGGGCAGAGGCCTTTTGTGGTGGTTCTAACCGACTATGGATTTTTGAATAGTTTAAATAGCCAATCTACATCGGTACGTTGTGAGCTTGTAGATTTGGCTATTTTAACAATTCAAAAATGTTTTTCAAAATAGTACAAAAAAAGAAGAACAAAAAGGTAGTTTAGGGGTTCAGCATGGATGAAAATAGAGCCCACAAAAACATAATATTTCTGGCCATAATATAGGTTGCACATTTCACGTTGTGCTACTGTTATCTATAGCCTATACTACAAATACATATTAATTGCAGTGATATCCAGCTGTGAAATGGCCCTTTAATGGGTAAAGATATGTCCTCTTTGATCACGCATAGTCGTATAGTATCTGTGTACTAATTGTACACAGATACTATACTGTACTCCTGGTGAGAGCAGGAGTGGACCTGGTGAGACGTAGGAGGGGCCCGGACAGGAGACAACCCACAGAGCCTAGTCCTGGTGAGACATAGGAGGGGCCCGGACAGGAGACAACCCACAGAGCCTAGTCCTGGTGAGACATAGGAGGGGCCCGGACAGGAGACAACCCACAGAGCCTAGTCCTGGTGAGACATAGGAGGGTCCTGGACAGGAGACAACCCACAGAGCCTAGTCCCTCCACATGCCAGAATTGTACCTCTCAGTCCCGGCATAGTAGTTCCGGAGTGGTTCCAACGCATTGTGTAGCCCTGGTCTTTCCCTAGTGGGTCAGATCGAGGGTACAGTAGCTACTGGGCCGTATAAGTCGGGACTTGATCACCCCGGCTGGGTCACCCGAGTGAGTGGGTATGATGTTCGCGAGACCCGAAACCCTGATGACCTTAATGGGATACATCACTGAGGATACGTCCCAGTTGCATCCATGCGATATCTTTTCCTTCTATAGAATATAATATATTAAACATACAT
The DNA here is from genome assembly GCF_963924005.1 of Protomyctophum bolini. Classification (NCBI taxonomy): domain Eukaryota; kingdom Metazoa; phylum Chordata; class Actinopteri; order Myctophiformes; family Myctophidae; genus Protomyctophum; species Protomyctophum bolini. The sequence goes on from NC_137872.1 coordinate 4,603,805, forward strand.
TTTGTGACTCTCTCTCTCTCTCTCTCCTGTGTGTAGTTCCAGAGGCCCCACGCCTTCTCGCCCCCGTTCCGTTTCGGCACGGTGCCCAACGGCAGCACGGAGAGGAACATCAGGAACAACTACCCGGAGATGCACTCCTACATGGTGAAGTTCCACCAGAGGAACGTCAACGACGCCCTGGGCAGCCTCAAGGCCGGGTAAGAGACGGAGCTGACCATACTGTAGAGTACTGTAGCCTCAAGGCCGGTTAACCCATTCTGACCTGAGATCAGATTCATACGAGGTTTCCACTGGACAACACACTGGTCTGATTAACCCATTCTGATCTGAGATCAGATTTAAAAAAATGTCAGCCGTTCTTCGATTTTTCTAAAATAGCAGACCTACAAGCTCGTAGCGCGCCACTCGGTGGCGCGCTATGAGCTTGTAGATCTGCTATTTTTCAATAGCTAAAGCATAACATGATGCGATATTGTCGCCATATTTAGCTTCTTTCCAGACCCCCCTATAGCGACTGAATTAGTGAAAAGCTTCTGGAGAGAAATCTAGCTACTTTTTCAGTCGCCAGAGATAAAACCCTCCTTTTTCTTCATTTTCCCTCTCTCAGCCTCAAATCTGCTAAGTCGGCAACACTATGAATGAATGAATTTTATTTGTATAGCACCTTTCCAAACATATAGTTGCAAAGTGCTTTACAGACGGGTTATAAAACAGTAATCATAAAAACATAAAAACAACAAAAACATCAAGACATCAGATATAAATAAAGCATGAAGAAAATAACAGGTCAATAAAACAATAAAAAACAATATTAGGAAAAACACTTGGCATACAGATGTGTTTTTAACCCATTCTGACCGGGCACCCATTTTGGTGTTGGCATCATGTTATGCTTTAGCTATTGAAAAATAGCAGATCTACAAGCTCATATCGCGCCACCGAGTGGCGCGATACGAGCTTGTAGGTCTGCTATTTTTGAAAAATTCGAAGAACGACTGACATGTTTAGAATCTGATCTCAGGTCAGAATGGGTTAATCAGACCAGTGTGTGTCCCGTGGAAACATCGTATGAATCTGATCTCAGGTCAGAATGGGTTAAAAGCGTTTTAAAAGAAGGCACTGATTCTGCTAATCTAAGAGCCAAAGGCAGGGAGTTCCAGAGCAAAAGGTGCCCGAGCCGCAAAGGCCCGGCCACCCCGAGTGACCAGACACGTTGCAGGAGGAACTAGGAGGGCCCTCCCTGAAGACCCAAGGGAGCGCACAGGGTTATGGGGTTTCAGCAAATCACTTAAATAAATGGGAGCTAGACCATGTATAGAGCTTTAAAAGTAATCAATAAAATCTTAAAATCAATTCTGTAGCTCACAGGGAGCCAGTGAAGATTAGCTCAAATCGGTGTGATATGTTCACACCGAAAAGTGCTCGGGCCAGCTTGGCGCGTGTCTGGCTTCCTCGGCTGGGTTATGTGCACAGAGCAAGGAAATGGTGTTCTGGGCTGGCTCCGTATTTCCGTTGCTAGGGGGCGCCCTAAAAGTCGCTAGGGGACGCTAAAGACTTCTAAAGACTTTCCGAAGAGCCAGTAGCTACTTCCGTTACTGCTGGAGAGTTGGCAACACTGGAGCTGACCAGGACGTGCACACATACTGTAGACATCAAAGGGGGGTAAATGGTGCATTTATATAAATGGTAAATGGTGCATTTATAAATGGTAAATGGTGCATTTATATAGCGCCTTTATCCAAGGCGCTTTACATAGATTGTGCAGCAATAGAGCACCGAAGTGCTGACGTCACTGTCAATAGAGGGCGCCAGTCCACAGGTTTGTGTAATTTTTTATTTGCATTGAAGTCGCCATAGGGGGGGGTTTAGATCTCTCCATATAAGAACTGTGTTTGAAAAATAAAACCGATCATCCTGGCCTTTTCACTCATATGTAACAAAATAAGTGTTAGAAACGGGAGGAGGGCGGCGATGTGACGTTATGTGATGCGATCTGATATATAAATATTCATTCAATCTTATGTATGTTTACATCAATTTGCATGTTTCACTTTCAATCAATCTGTATATCCGTAGGACTGCAGGGCTGCAGCCTGGCTATCAGAAAGGACTTTGGACAAACTTTAGTTAAACTTGCAGAGTGACAGATTACTTTACCTGGGTAAACCTCTCCTTTAGTTAAACTTGCAGAGTGACAGATTACTTTACCTGGGTAAACCTCTCCTTTAGTTAAACTTGCAGAGTGACAGATTACTTTACCTGGGTAAACCTCTCCTTTAGTTAAACTTGCAGAGTGACAGATTACTTTACCTGGGTGTTTAACCTCTCCTTTAGTTAAACTTACAGAGTGACAGATTACTTTACCTGGGTTAACCTCTCCTTTAGTTAAACTTGCAGAGTGACAGATTACTTTACCTGGGTTAACCTCTCCTTTAGTTAAACTTGCAGAGTGACAGATTACTTTACCTGGGTTAACCTCTCCTTTAGTTAAACTTGCAGAGTGACAGATTACTTTACCTGGGTTAACCTCTCCTTTAGTTAAACTTGCAGAGTGACAGATTACTTTACCTGGGTTAACCTCTCCTTTAGTTAAACTTGCAGAGTGACAGATTACTTTACCTGGGTTAACCTCTCCTTTAGTTAAACTTGCAGAGTGACAGATTACTTTACCTGGGTTAACCTCTCCTTTAGTTAAACTTGCAGAGTGACAGATTACTTTACCTGGGTTAACCTCTCCTTTAGTTAAACTTGCAGAGTGACAGATTACTTTACCTGGGTTAACCTCTCCTTTAATTAACCTCTCCTTTAGTTAAACTTGCAGAGTGACAGATTACTTTACCAGATTACTTTACCTTGCAGAGTGACAGATTACTTTATCTGGGTAAATCCATGCCATGCCAGAAGGCATGCAGCTTTCAGGAGAATTGCTTTTTTTCTCCTGAACTAATTTGTTTCTAAATCCATGTCATCACATCGCATCTCCAGTAGATAAAGAGAGCTGGGTTTGTTTGCGCACCGGAAATAGTTGATCTACAAGCTCTCAACGTGTCGCAGAGCGACGCGTTGAGAGCTTGTAGATCTGCTATTTTCGGTATTTTGGGCCACAAGTGCAGCGCTCTTATGGGATTTCAGCCCGTGCTGAAACACTCTCTGCACGTCCCTGTAGCTGACGCACCACGTAGTGGAAGAGGAAGATGGACTTCTAAATCCTGACTAACTGAAAAAACCTCATGTTTCTATAATTATGTCAGTGGTTCTGAAAGATTTTCATGTCATATATATCAAGGACCCCCAAAAATATATGTATAGTTGGCCTCTGACCCCCATCTGATAATGCGTGCGTAATTCATTTTAGCCTATACTAACTTTATTTTATTTTATATTTTTCTCATTTTAAGAATAGCGATTTCACTTTGGATAGTCGACGAAACACACAGACACAGACACAGACACAGACAGACAGACAGACAGACAGACAGACAGACAGACAGACAGACAGACAGACAGACAGACAGACAGTGGAGCAGCAGTGGAAAAGCTGATGTCAGTTTTTAGCTGAACTAATCTACTATCAGTGTTTAAATATTAACATTTGTCCCTGACTCCCTGCACCTGTCCCTGTGCGCGTGCGTGCGTGCGTGCGTGCGTGCGTGCGTGCGTCATCATTCAGGGTTTCGATGCAACACCAACGCTTACTGACTCCATTGATCAGTTGACAGAGTGTTTATGACAGAGTGTTTATGACAGAGCTACAGCAGATAAGCCGTGTTCATGGTGGGCGCAGTGCTCTTTCACGGGGCATGCTGCTTTGCCTGACACTCTGACAGCCGTGTGTGTGTGTGTGTGTGTGTGTGTGTGTGTGTGTGTGTGTGTGTGCGTGTGCGCGTGCGCGTGTGCAAGTGTGTGTGCACTTGTGTGAACTCTGATTGATTGAAATATTTATTAACAGTTTTACAGAATTACAGTACATTTTCAAGCACAAACTCAATACAAAGACTGTTAACTGTGAGTGGACGACCCAATTAAGCATTACACTTGTTTACCTTGTTCAATTCATCAAAAAGTACAGGTGTAGAGAGGTGAACAAGGTTGTATTGTATTGTATCTGTATATGTATGCTGCAGGGGGTTCAAGACAAATCTATCCTCTGGGAGACAAAATAAAGAAACAATGAACATTGATATATTTTTCAACCATCAAAACTCGCTCCCATTCCTCTATTCTTCTCTTGTCATCAAACACGTGTCTGCTTGGCACTGTGTGTGCCAACTCTAGCCTTTGGCAAAGTAAGTGGATCAGTCAGTATTACACTTATCAGCAGCTCAGTAATTCTACTTACCAGGTTAATTGGAACGCAACAACTGTGGTGTCGATCTGGCTCCCTCCACACAGATTAATTATCTCTCCGTCTCTCTCTGTCTCCGTTTCTTCTCCCGGTTTCTTTTCTCCGTTGTCAGAAAACTGGACGCGTTCATCTACGACGCGGCCGTGCTGAACTACATGGCGGGCCGCGACGAGGGCTGCAAGCTGGTGACCATCGGCAGCGGCTACATCTTCGCCACCACGGGCTACGGCATCGCCATCCAGAAGGACTCGCTCTGGAAGAGACACGTGGACCTGGCCATCCTGCAGCTCTTTGGAGACGGTGAGTTAGTTAACCCATTCTGACCTGAGATCAGATTCATACGAGGTTTCCACTATAGGACACACACTGGGTCTGATTAAACCCATTCTGACCTGAGATCAGATTCATACGAGGTTTCCACTAGGACACACACTGGTCTGATTAACCCATTCTGACCTGAGATCAGATTCATACGAGGTTTCCACTAGTGGACACACACTGGTCTGATTAAACCCATTCTGACCTGAGATCAGATTCTGAAAAATGTCAGTCGCTCTTCGATTTTTCAAAAATAGCAGACCTACAAGCTCGTAGCGCGCCACTCGGTGGCGCGCTATGAGCTTGTAGATCTGCTATTTTTCAATAGGTAAAGCATGACATGATGCTAACACCAAAATGGGTTCCCGTTCAGAATGGGTTAAGGGGCAATTATGGACACTAATAATAATAAAGAAAATAATGAATTGCATTGTTATGGCGCTTTTCTTATACGTGCCTATACTCAAAGCGCCTTACAATGGTTCATTCATTCATACATTGGGAGGTGAAGCGGCGAACAGTCGACGCCAGCGTCCTCACTTCCCACACCCCCAATCCAACCCTTTGATGCTGAGTGTCAAGCAGGGCGGCACTGGGTCCCATTTTTTAGAGTCTTTGGTTCTGACCCGGCCGGGGATCGAACCCCGACCTCCCAGTCTCAGGGCGGACACTCTAACCACAAGGCCATTGAACCTTCGGGCTAGATTATTTGCCCGAAAACCTCAAGTTTTAGCGGGCATATATACAGTAATATACGGTAATATGCAGGTGTGGTGGTATACAATAATATTCGGGAGTTTACCGGAGTTTGTTGGAAGGTTTAACGGGAAGTTTCCTGTAAATATACACATCCGTATTCCATGCTTTTTGCGCGGTGCAACACATCACGTTTAGTTCATACGTCAGTGGTTTGGTTTTCAAACCCTTTTCACGTCAAGGCCCATGTTGTTTATTTCTTATTATGTATTATTATTTGAGCCACGGACCACCGTTGGATGATATTTATTTAGACGGATCAAAAACGAAAGAAGATTTTGTTCACAGCAGGCAAATCTCAAGCTCAAAATAACAATTATTCTACATTCTCTAATCCTGTAGACTTCTTGGAACTTAACCCATTCTGACCTG
>NC_137872.1:4614595-4621870 GCF_963924005.1 Protomyctophum bolini
GGCCTGGTGGCCTGATATGGAGGCCTGGTGGCCTGATATGGAGGGCCTGGTGGTCTGATATGGACTGTGATGAGGTCAGATCAACCTATGGAATGTCAGAACAGGTCAGCTCCATACAGTATAATTATGGAGATCTAAGGCTGGTATAGCGGGGACATTTCTCTTGAGTGTGTACAGTGTCGGCTGCCAGGTGCGGCTGCACTAATAACTTTGGGCAGGCCCGTCTATAGAGTTTGAATGGACAGGTGGGCCTGTTGAGAACTCTAGTATTCGCTGGCTGCCGGACATGTCTGCATTAATAACTTTGGGGCCGGCCCGTCTAGAGTTTGAATGGACAGGTGCAGGGCCTTACTCCAGTACCCATGATGTTATCTCTCTAGACTAGATAGAGGGAGGACTTATGTGCCAAGGAAGGACCTTGTTGTTGTATCAGGACCTTGAAACAGACAGGCTGCAGCCACGCTCCCGGTGGGTTCACTGCTGTGGCAGCTTTACTGATGTGTTGTTGTTGGTAGACTATATAGGCTGGACTGTCTGTCTGTGTCTGGACTGTCTGTCTGTGTCTGCACTGTCTGTCTGTCTGTCTGTTGTTGTAGCTAGACTATATAGGCTGGACTGTCTGTCTGTGTCTGGACTGTCTGTCTGTAGACTGTAGGTAGACTGTATAGGCTGGACTGTCTGTGTTGTAGGTAGTAGACTCTGTATAGGCTGGACTGTCTGTGTTGTAGGTAGTAGACTCTGTATAGGCTGGACTGTCTGTGTCTGGACTGTCTGTCTGTGTAGGAGTCAATGAAACGCTCGCTGCCGTTTCACAGACACATGTAATTTAATTTATTTTATGCTCCGTCCTATAAAGGACAAAAGTGGGCTTTAGATGTTAATGTCATCACGCGTGCAACACGTCATCTCTCCATTAGTCTCTCTCTCTCTCTCTCTCTCTCTCTCTCTCTCTCTGACATGTGAGTGTATGAATAATGAACCTGGATGTCTGACCCGCCGCGCGGCCCGCTCTGCTTTGATACAGAACGGAGCGCTGATGAAACAGAAGGTGACCCACAAACAGACCACGAGGCGACGGGAGCAGGTCTCACACACGGGACACGCCAATAGGAGCACGGCAACGCGCGCATGTGCGCAACTGCATGCACATACATTACGCACATACAGCACGCACGCACACACACACGCTCTCTCTCTCTCTCCTCTTCTTCGGTTGCATCACTCCTTCCCTCGTGTCCTTCCAACACGCTGTCCTGTCGTTACATCATGCTTCCTTAACTTCCTCCCTTACCTCCCCCCCCCCCCCCCCCCCACACACACACACACACACACGCGCACACACACACACACGCACACACACACACACACACGCGCGCACACACACGCACACACACACACACACACACGTTTTCATTTCAATCCCGCATTCAATTCAATTATGGACCAAAAGAAGACAGATAGCACTTCTGTGTGTTAACCTAGAAAGATCTGACCCTTCCTCTTGTCCTTCAGTCAGGACAACTCAAGAATGGATGGAATATATATTTATACTTATTCTGGGAAGATGATGGACAGACGTTAGACTGGTTATTTAATAATGAAGTATTTATTTAGGACAGCCCAGTTTGTTTCTATAGAGCCTGGAGTAGAAGAACAATCCCAGCTCTTCAAATAGGTACATCTGTCTCCTGTCATAGGCCTAATGGTGTATTTTATTTCATTTGATTAGATTTTATGTTGTATATTATGTGATCTGCCTTGTAAGGATCTGGGGCGTTTGGTGTTCACTTGATCATTGTTTGCAAACCGTCATGTGGGTTTATTGTCATTTATTTATTCATTGACATTGTTTATGTAAACTGTAAAGAAGTGTCCTGTAAGTCCATATGGGATGGGCTTCTTCGGAAGCATGACACTTAAATAAAGAATCAATCAATCAATAAAATAAATATTTTATTTATTATTGAATATAAAATGAGCAATATATTTATTATGGTTTGGCGATGTATTTGGTCTGCTTTTTAGGTACTCAGATCAATCAATCAGTCCCAACCACATGGGGACACCTATAACGATCTGGAATGTTTTAGTGTTAGTCTAGTTTTAGTCGACTAAATCTACAGTTGATTCACATGACTAAATGTATTTTGGCGGGGCTTATGATGCCGCCGTGTTTTTACACTTGCTGAAACGTTTCACCATGCAACTAATTGTAAAATAATGTATACCGGATCTCTTGTCCACTAATAGTCCCTTCCTAACATTCTAGTCTAGTTTTTATTTGTTTGGATGACAGTATATTTAGTCTTAGTCATCATAGCTCAGCTTCCATTTTCCATTTTAGTTTTCGTCAGTGACAAAAGGTAGACGACGAACATTTCTCGTCTTAGCTTCAGTCGCCGTGTGTGTGTGTGTGTGTGTGTGTGTGTGTGTGTGTGTGTGTGTGTGTGTGTGTGTGTGTGTGTGTGTGTGTGTGTGTCCACATGTCGAAGTGTCCTTGGGCAAGACACTGAACCCTACGTTGCTCCGGTGTGAGCTCGCCACCGTTGGTGTGTGAATGTGGGAAGTGAGGACACTTCACCTCGCTTCACCTCCCAATGTATGAATGAATGTAAAAATGCAATTCATTATAAAAATGCAATTCATTATAAAAATGCAATTCATGTGTACCCTCTACATCGCAGGTGAGATGGAGGAGCTGGAGGCCATGTGGCTGACGGGCATCTGCCACCACGAGAAGAACGAGGTGATGTCCAGCCAGCTGGACGTGGACAACATGGCGGGCGTGTTCTACATGCTGGGCGCCGCCATGGCCCTGTCGCTCATCACCTTCATCTGCGAGCACTGGTTCTACTGGCAGCTGAGGTTCTGCTTCATGGGCACGTGCACCGGGCAGCCCGGGTTCGTCTTCTCCATCAGCAGGGTGAGTCCATGGTTATTACACCCTACACAGCAGGGTGAGTCCAGGGTTATTACACCCTACACAGCAGGGTGAGTCCATGGTTATTACACCCTACACAGCAGGGTGAGTCCATGGTTATTACACCCCACACAGCAGGGTGAGTCCATGGTTATTACACCCTACACAGCAGGGTGAGTCCATGGTTATTACACCCTACACAGCAGGGTGAGTCCATGCTTATTACACCCTACACAGCAGGGTGAGTCCATGGTCATTACACCCTACACAGCAGGGTGAGTCCATGGTTATTACACCCTACACAGCAGGGTGAGTCCATGGTTATTACACCCTACACAGCAGGGTGAGTCCAGGGTTATTACACCCTACACAGCAGGGTGAGTCCATGGTCATTACACCCTACACAGCAGGGTGAGTCCAGGGTTATTACACCCTACACAGCAGGGTGAGTCCATGGTTATTACACCCTACACAGCAGGGTGAGTCCATGGTTATTACACCCTACACAGCAGGGTGAGTCCATGGTCTTTACACCCTACACAGCAGGGTGAGTCCAGGATTATTATAGGAGTAGTAATAGACCATCTTTTGTCATGGAAAGATCAGATTGATTCAGTGTGTGTAAGAAAACAAAGCAAAGAATCTACTTCCTTCGCCGTCTAAGATGCTTCGGTGCTAGTAGACGGATTCTTCTTTTGTTTTTCACTTCTGTTATTATGAGTGTTCTTCAGTACTGTAGTACCACCTGGTATGGATGTTTGTCTGCAGCCCTAAAGTCACAACTGCTGCAACAACTGAACATTTGTTCAAAGATTGTTGGACAACAACTTCAGAAACTTTATACATCCACATATGATAACAGCATCTTAAGGTTAGCAAGGAATATCACCTCTAATACTAAGCATGTGTTGTATGGAGAATAGGTTGCTACCTTTAGGAAGGAGATATGGTGTACCAGAATACAATAAGGTCAGACTAAAGAGGTCCTTTGTCTACCAGTCGACCTTGAGGCTTAATCAGGAGATGTAGTAGACACAGGATAATCTAAGCGGTGGATATTGCTCATGTCTTTATGTATGTAAATTGTCTTGTTCTTTGTGTTTTGTATATGTTCTGCATACTTGGCTGCTGTGTCGCAAGTCCATGGTTATTGGTGGCTGTGGCTCAGGAAGTAGAGCAGGTCGTCCAATGATCCCTGGGTTGGCGGTTCGAATCCCGGCTCCTCCTGTCCACATGTGGAAGTGTCCTTGGACACTGAACCCTACATTGCCTCCAATGAGTTGGTCGGTGTGAGCTCGCCACCGTTGGTGTGTGAATGTGGGAAGTGAGGACGCTGGCGTCGACTGTTCGCCGCTTCACCTCCAATGTATGAATGAATGAACCTTCACCTCCCAACGTATGAATGAATGAACCTTCACCTCCCAATGTATGAATGAATGAACCTTCACCTCCCAATGTATGAATGAATGAACCTTCACCTCCCAATGTATGAATGAATGAACCTTCACCTCCCAACATATGAATGAATGACCCGTTGTAAAGCACTTTGAGCGCTTGGAAAAGCGCTATAAAAATGTAATTCATTATTATACCCTCGACCCCTATTTAAACACAAATGGCTGCCAGGATCTGTTGATCTATTGATCGCGCATTGCCACGGTGTTCCCGCTTTGCAACCCTTTATTTTTGAAGAGCCAAATATCCGTAACCGGGTGTTACGATGACATGATGCTGTGCTAGGGGGAGGGGGGGGGGGGGGGGGGTGTACGGAGGCATGGAACCGTGTCCTTAGGTGGGGGGGGGGGGGGGGGGAAGTTGTTTACTCTGATATGATTCGGTGCCAGAAAACAGCACTAAATGGGTTTTGAAGGTCACTGGGGCTGCCTTATAGTTGATTAGATTTTTGATTTGTAGACCTTTTTCCTGCTGTGGGGGGGGGTGGGGGGGGATTCAGCTTATGGCTGCTCAGGCGATTATGATGAGCGTTCGCCAGGGGGAGGAGTTAGGGGTTGATTGATTGATTGATTGATTGAAATGTGTATCCACGGTATATACAGTAGAATGGGTACATTTCAAAAGAAAGCACAAGTACAGGATAAAACCAGATTGACTTTATTACACCCCTAATGGTTTAGTTTTCTATACAAGCAGTTCTTAGTCAGGATTACTAGTATATGTGTTTATTTTAGAACTATGTCAAACTGACTGAAAGTACCAGATTGGTGCAAATGGTCACAGCTCTGGATGACAGTACAGGGTCAGAGGTTAAACAATCCGCCTGCATGTGCAGTGTTTTTAATGACGTTTTAGACAAAAGCCAGGCATCACTTTTGAACAGGTTCATCTGGCATCCACATCCCATGGCTGGGAGGTTCATCCCATGGCTGGGAGGTTCATCCCCATGGCTGGGAGGTTCATCCACATGGCTGGGAGGTTCATCTCATGGCTGGGAGGTTCATCTCATGGCTGGGAGGTTCATCCACATGGCTGGGAGGTTCATCCACATGGCTGGGAGGTTCATCTCATGGCTGGGAGGTTCATCCCATGGCTGGGAGGTTCATCCACATGGCTGGGAGGTTCATCCCCATGGCTGGGAGGTTCAAAGTATCTATTGTGTCTATGAATTATGAATTACTGTATATGCAAGAGGACACATGGTACTTCATGTTCTGAAAGAGTCAATAAAACAAATTATATTCAACAAAAGCAATTAACAATAGCAAAGGGCATAAAACCGGGAGCAAATCAAGCAGTGCAATATGACAATACTAAGAACACTCAATTAAAAGCAATAGTGAAAAGAAAAAGAAAATGTTTTTTTTTAAATTTTTAGAATGGGCCTCAGGTCTAACGTAGTAAAATTGTGGAGTAGTCAGTATAGTCGGGTTGAGGGAGATATTATTTCATAAGCACTTCGCATTATTGACTATAATTATACACAAATTAAGAGATTTAAAAAGGAGAAAAAAAAGATGAATTAAATCATTATACAAGATAAATGGATTGGTATTTATAGTAGGCACGCACGCACGCACGCCCGCGCGCACGCACACACGCACGCACGCACACACACACACACACACACACACACACACACACACACACACACACACACACACACACACACACACACACACATATGCACACACACAGAAAGGCATCTGAATGCTGGGAATAGATCAAGGGAGGAATACCAACACAGGGTAGTTTTTGCCTTCCGGTACCCTGGTGGCTGGTGAGTGTATTGTTACGTTTTTACACCCTGGATGTTTCTATGTAGTAGTCAGTGGTGAAAAGTATAGGCCGAACTAAGTACATTTACTCAAGTACTGTACAGGTATTTGTATATATATGACATGAGACCCAGAAGTGAATTCCCCGTTCATTTTCTCCATAAGCTTTTCAAAAAGTATTTATTTAAAGACGTTTACGCCGCGGACAAAGCCAACTGGAGTTGTGACACATGCATCATGACAACAAACACAACATTTTGGGGCCGAAACAAATAATTACAAAGAAACAAAGAAAAACAACAAAAACATTGTTGTAAACCTTCCGTTTTCTTCTTCTTTCTAATTATTTGTTCGGCCCGAAAAAAATGTGTTTTTTGTCATGATTTGTCACAACTAGAGTTGGCTTTGTACGAGGCTTAAAAGGTATTTTAAATAAATACTTTTTGAAATGTCTGTGCGGAAAATGAACGGGGAATCATTTATTTCCTGGGCCCTGGTGGGGGGCGGGACTGCGACGCTCTATAATATGATAGGCCGAAACATAAAGTGGGCCGGACTACAGTAACATCTCTGTGCAGGCTGACGTAAAGTATTCTGCGGGGAGTGACTTCCTTCCTTGGCACACTTTCAGCATGCCTGAGAAATGTGTCACTTGATTGGTCTAGTTCTGTTCCAAGATTAGCTCCAGTGTAGACACCAAAGGTGGGGAACTAATCGTTCGCTCTGAAAGAATATATATATTAAAAAACGTCTGATCTACAAGCTCATAGTGCGGCACCGAGTGCCGCGCTATGCGCTTGTAGATCTGGTATTTTTCAATAGCTAAAGTATAACATAATGCTTAAAAACACCAAAAGGTGTTCAAGTACTGTATACTTACTGTACAAGTACCATTTTGAGGTGTTTATATGTTTATGATTACTAAAAGATCCCCATTAGAGACACATGAATGAGACTCTATATACTCTTCCTGGGGTTCTGAATAAGGTATTTGTACTACTTTACTTGAGTATTTCCAAATTCCAATTTCCAAAACGTCGCCATGCGACACATTGTGAGATTAATTTTTATGCCCATGTTTTTTTTGTCGCCGCCCCTTGCGACAACAACAAACAACAAACA
>NC_137872.1:4622070-4647070 GCF_963924005.1 Protomyctophum bolini
AAATTACATGCAATCGATGTATCTATACCGTAACTGGATCTGAAGTATTTCAAATTAATATAGAAAGCCATGCCGCTATTGCCTTTTAACCCATTCTGAACGGGAACCCCTTTTGGTGTCAGCATCATGTTATGCTTTAGCTATTGAAAAATAGCAGATCTACAAGCTCATAGCGCGCCACCGAGTGGCGCGCTACGAGCTTGTAGGTCTGCTATTTTTGAAAAATCGAAGAGCGACTGACATTTTTAGAATCTGATCTCAGGTCAGAATGGGTTGATCAGACCAGTGTGTGTCCTAGTGGAAACCTTGTATGAATCTGATCTCAGGTCAGAATGGGTTAATTTAGGTTGGGAAAAAAATGGTTTGACGAGCTAGAAAAGTAATTATATTGCGCTACAGGGCGGATAAGAGCTGAGCGCCACCTGGGAGAATGCAGGCTAATAGGCGTTCTCTGCTGATGCAGTTAATTACCAGCTCCATCCATCCATAAATGGAACATAGAATTATGGATATACTTTAATTTGCAGCAACATATCTCTGCTGTCGGGAAGAAACCTCATAACTCCAGTTTTTTTCGGGAAATGAAAAATGAAACTTTTTCAAGAAATAAAGAAAACCTTATTTTTAAAAGAAAAGCAATACTGCCTCATCAAAGTTGATGTTGTGACTTTATATTATTGTCAAGAGAGGTGGGAGAAGAGAGGTGGTGGAGTTAGTTTCTTTAGCAGACATGGTTGAGGGTCCAATGGAGTTAAGAGGTTTTGTGTCATAGATGGACAGCGTTCAGAAACCTGTCATGATGTAGAACAGTGGTTCCAAAACCTTTTCATGTCAAGGACCCACAAATTGACACTAATTATCCCGCGGAGGGACCCCCATTTGAAAAGATATGCCTTGGACCCCCCATAAGAGAAGATTGGACCCCCCATAAGAGAAGATTGGACCCCCCATAAGAGAAGATTTTCACGGTTCTAGCAGTGATTCTCAACCCGTTTCAAGGACCCCCAGTTTGACATGCATTAGTCTACGGACCTCCATTTAATGGCATACTTTGGGAACCCTAGAATCTCAGGTCTTCATGCGTTAATCTCCTCTACTCTCTCTCTCTCTCTCTCTGTCTCTGTCTCTCTCTCTCTCTCTCTCTCTCTCTCTCTCTCTCTCTCTCTCTCTCTCTCTCTCTCTCTCTCTCTCTCTCTCTCTCTCTCTCTCTCTCTTATTGGCATGACATTTTACAAGTGTTGCCAAAGCACAATCACAGATATGACAGAAAATAAAACTACTGTATTTGTGTCCTATACTGGTTGTCCTTTTTCTTGTGACAGGAATTGACATATTTTGCAGCCAAAACTGCACATTCTCCCTTTCTGTCATATACTTTCTGGGCAATTTGTTTCAAATTTTGGGAAGAACTCCTCTCTAATATTTGTGTTTTACATTGTGTTAAGAAGTGTAACTCTGTCTCTATAGCTCCGTCATCACAGTGACAGCACAGCCTCTCCTCTCTGGGCAGCTGCAGGTCTGTCTGTGTCTGCCCTTCTCTATTGCCAGACTATGATGATCACTCAAGTGAAGTCTGTACATTGTCAAAGTCTCTCTCTCTCTCTCTCTCTCTCTCTCTCTCTCTCTCTCTCAAAGTCGTACGATTTGTCACACACGCGCTCGGGAATCATTTGATTCGTATAGATCTGACCCCCAAATCCAACCCATTCATGCTGAGTGCCAAGCAGGGAGCCACTGGGTCCCATTTTTACAGTCTTTGGTTATGACCCTCAAGATCTCAAGATCCCTAAATCAAAGCTGAAATCCCGGGGGGATTATAGGTCATTTTCTGTTGTAGCACCCACACTGTGGAATGAACTTTCCACCTCATGTCAGAGCTTCTCAATCCTTGTCTGTGTTTAAATCACGTCTGAAAACCGAACTCACTTGCACTCCTTGGCATTTGAACATATACTGATTAAGAGTTGCTGCTTCCACTGCATTGTGTCCTTATGTTGCCCTGTTTATGTACTGTTGTTGTTGGGTTTTTTGGTTTTTTTTTTCTTGATATTCTAGTTTTTCTTTGTGTACAGCACTGTGTTTCAACCTTAAAATGTGCTTTATAAATAAAGTGGATTGGATTGGAACCAGCCGTGGATCGAACCCCCGACCTCCCAGTTTCAGTGCGCTCTAACACTCTAACCACACCTCTCTCTCTCTCGTCCTCCCCACCACCAATTGTCACTGCACCTTGGGAAAACTGAGTCTATTCTGTTTGGTTCAAGTCATAACCTCAACAAGTCCCCGGGATTCACAGTTAGAGTGGGCTTTATACTAGATAACAAACTCACGGGTGAAAAAATGGCAATGAAAGTGATCTCAAAGGTCAACCAGATAACTCGTTTCTTGGGCAGGATATCCCCTTATGTCAACAGCAGTGCTATGAGGACCTTGGCCGGTGCCCTCATCCAGTGCCACTTTGACTATGCGTGTACTTCATGGTACAGAGGCATCTCCACGCTTCTGAAAACAAAGCTGCAGACCTCCCAAAACAAGCTTGTGAGGTTACTACTAAAATTGAACCCCAGGTCTCATCTTACCTCTGCCCACTTTATTAGCCTGGGATGGCTAAGGGTGGAGGAGAGAGTATCTCAGCTCTCACTGTGTCTGGTCTTCAAGATCCTAGGTGCCTCTGTTCCAGAGTACCTGATGGGCTACCTGCCCAGAGTGAGGGATGCTCACAGGTACTCAACCAGAGGAAGTCCCTATGATCTAGTTCCCCCCAGATTCAGGACACTCATGAAAAAATGCTTTTTTCTACGCAGCCACTACTCTGTGGAATGCACTCCCTCCAGCCCTGAAATCCCTAAATTCTATTGCAATATTTAGGAAAGACCTGAAATCATGGCTCCATCTACACACTCACTGGTCATAGTTAGATTCCGACCCTGGATAGCCCATCTCCCATGCTCAGGACTATTCTCCCAGGGTACCTCTTGTCCTATGTATATAGCTCCCAGCCTTATATATAAGGATTATTTATTATATGTTCCATGGTTGTTTTGTCTGTACAGTATGTATGTGTATAGTTTCATGTTACAAAGTGGACCACAATGGAAACAAGCCAAGGCTTTTTTGTGTCTAAGTCCATTTGGCGTTTTTTAAAATGATGTCATTTTTCTGTAATTTTCTTAAACTGCCAATAAAGTATTCTATCTATCTATCTATCTACCAGGGCATCTGGAGCTGCATCCACGGCGTGCAGATCGAGGAGAAGAGCAGCTCGGCGCTGGACTCCCCGTCGGCCACCATGAACAACACGCACTCCAACATCCTGCGCCTGCTGCGCACCGCCAAGAACATGGCGTCGCTGGGCGGCCACGGCGCCATTAACGGCTCGCCGCACAGCGCCCTGGACTTCATCCGCCGCGAGTCGTCCGTCTACGACATCTCCTCGGAGCACCGCCGCAGCATGTCGGGCGGCATGGGGGGCCACGCGCTGGACTGCAAGCCGCCCGCCTACCTCCCCGATGACAACATGTTCAGCGACTACATCAGCGAGGTCAGTGGTGTGTTGCAGACAGACACTAGGGGGTGCTAGAGCACCAGACAACATGTTCAGTGACTACATCAGTGAGGTCAGTGGTGTGTTGGGGACAGACTCTAGGGGGTGCTAGAGACAACATGTTCAGTGACTACATCAGTGAGGTCAGTGGGGTGTTGGGGACAGACTCTAGGGGGTGCTAGAGACAACATGTTCAGCGACTACATCAGTGAGGTCAGTGGGGCGCGCGGACGGACACTAGGGGGTGCTAGAGACAACATGTTCAGTGACTACATCAGTGAGGTCAGTGGGGTGTTGCAGACAGACACTAGGGGGTGCTAGAGACAACATGTTCAGTGACTACATCAGTGAGGTCAGTGGGGCGCGCAGACAGACCCTAGGGGGTGCTAGAGACAACATGTTCAGTGACTACATCAGTGAGGTCAGTGGTGTGTTGCAGACAGACACTAGGGGGTGCTAGAGACAACATGTTCAGTGACTACATCAGCGAGGTCAGTGGGGCGTTGCAGACAGACACTAGGGGGTGCTAGAGACAACATGTTCAGTGACTACATCAGCGAGGTCAGTGGCGTTGCGCAGACAGCCACTAGGGGGTGCTAGAGCACCAGACAACATGTTCAGTGACTACATCAGCGAGGTCAGTGGTGTGTTGCAGACAGACACTAGGGGGTGCTAGAGACAACATGTTCAGTGACTACATCAGTGAGGTCAGTGGTGTGTTGCAGACAGACCCTAGGGGGTGCTAGAGACAACATGTTCAGCGACTACATCAGTGAGGTCAGTGGGGCGCGCGGACAGACACTAGGGGGTGCTAGAGACAACATGTTCAGCGACTACATCAGCGAGGTCAGTGGGGCGCGCAGACAGACAGACGGACACTAGGGGGTGCTAGAGACGACATGTTCAGTGACTACATCAGTGAGGTCAGTGGTGTGTTGCAGACAGACACTAGGGGGTGCTAGAGACAACATGTTCAGCGACTACATCAGTGAGGTCAGTGGGGTGTTGCAGACAGACACTAGGGGGTGCTAGAGACAACATGTTCAGCGACTACATCAGTGAGGTCAGTGGGGTGTTGCAGACAGACACTAGGGGGTGCTAGAGACAACATGTTCAGTGACTACATCAGTGAGGTCAGTGGGGCGCGCGGACGGACACTAGGGGGTGCTAGAGACAACATGTTCAGTGACTACATCAGCGAGGTCAGTGGTGTGTTGGGGACAGACACTAGGGGGTGCTAGAGACAACATGTTCAGTGACTACATCAGCGAGGTCAGTGGTGTTGCAGACAGACACTAGGGGGTGCTAGAGCACCAGACAACATGTTCACTACATCAGCGAGGTATATATTACGGTCTGCTCTGACTCCGTTGTTGTTGCCGTCTGACAGAGCAGTGTTGATTTTGTCGACTTAAACTGAGACGAAAATTGTTCTTCGACTACCTTTTTTCCACTGACGAAAACTAAATGGAAACCAAGTGAAAACTAAGCTACGACTAGCGACTAAATATACTGACAATTTCGTCAACAAATAAAAGCTAGACTAAAATGTTAAGAAGGGACTAGTGCAGTGATACTCAAACTCCGGCCCACGGGCCACTTCCGGCCCGCGGAGCAATTTTGACTGGCCTGCCAATCAAATGTCATCAATTTCGTGTATCCAACAAGCTTCAAACTGAGCAGATTTGACCTTGCGTTCCAGAGATAATGACCAAAACGCTGGCGATCCGTTTGGAGCCACCGTCATTTTAAGACTCAAGAGCAACCTAGAACCTGTCACTCAAACTTCACACGCACGCCCTGCATTTACACACATCTCCGTTGCATTGACTCGACCACTGAGAAACGGTCGCGCACCCACGTCAAGCGACGCACAGTCAGAGCACCGTGTTATGAGTGTGTGGAGGAGGAGAGAAGGAGCAGGACGTGTCGGGGAGTCACGCTGCAGAACGGCGTTGATTAGCTGTTTAGTTAGCTTCAGTATTAAGTCAAGTCACCTTTATTTATTTAGCACATTTAAAAACAACAGAAGTTGACCCAAAGTGCTTTCCATATAAAAATTACATCATAAAATACAAAATTAAAATAAACGTTTAGCAAAACTTCATATAAAAAATATATTTAATATAACAACATTTTAAAGAACATGAAACAACAAAATAGCCTACTAATTACAAAAAGGTTTTAAAACATTTACAGGACTAGGAGCTGAAGGCAATGGAGTGAGTTTTTAGGGAGGATTTGAAACTGTCGATGGTTGGGCTGGATTTGATCTGTAGATTAGCTCTAGTGTTGCGTGTTTCCCCAGGAGGATCGGCTGCTTTCATTCCAATGTCCTCCTGAATAACTTGTTCTCCTGAACAGTTCAGGAGGACAGCGTTGGTTCAGAAAAAGCACAACACACTTTGTGCACCACACACCAGTACTGTCTGTGTGTGTTGCTACTGAGCCAACGTCAAAATCCGGACAGGGTTGGGAGTGGAATGGAATGGTATTCTGCTGCTGAGTTTGTACGGGTTTATGTGAGCCTTCCGTTCATGCACCCTTTGTAGCGTTTGATTATTTTTTATTTAATACTTTATTATTGTCAGGCCTCGATCGCCCTGACTGGCATCCCACAGCGACCAATTTAAAAGGTACCATTTCAAACCACTACATATTGATAACAAATTAAAATCTCCAATTTTCGTTTTTTTGGCGGCAGTATGGATTTGACAACTTTATCTTAATGTGCCCAGTCATAATTGACTGTCATTGTAATGCAAATGAAAGAGAGATGTGCTGTAGCTCTACTTAATTAACTGTATCATCAATGTTAACGACTTGGTAGCTAAACAGACAGCTGGGTATACTTAGTCTTCCAGGTAGAAGTATAAATGTATTTTATTTTATTTAGCAATATAGTTTTAACTACCGGTATTTATTTTCCCAAGTTCATTTAATGGAAAAGCCATGTGTGTTGAATGTGGGCCAAGTCATGAATTACATTGTGAAGCAATTGAAATAGAGATGCTCAGCTCAGAGATCTATAATGTTAACCCACTTGATGGGACAATAAAGATATATATCTATCCATCTAGAGAGAGAGAGAGAGAGAGAGAGAGTATGCATGAAGACTGTCTCTCTACCCAGCTAAATGATAGAACCAAGGTCCGTACACTAATCCATCCATCCATCCTATAGGTGGAGAGGACGTTCGGCAACCTGCACCTGAAGGACAGCAACCTGTACCAGGACCACTACCTGCACCACCACCACATGGGGGGCTCGCTGCTGGGCCTGGGCGGGGGCCCGTCGCCCAACAGGCCCCACAGCCTCCTGGGCAGCGGGAGCTCGCTGGACGGCGGCGGCATGTTCGACTGCGACAGCCTGGGCGGCGGCGGGGGAGGAGGAGGAGGAGGGGGGGTGGTGGCGCCCATCTTCACCACGCAGCCCCGCTCGGCGCTCACCCACCGCAACATGAGCAAGTTCGACCTGCTGTCGGGCCAGACTCCGCCTCCGCCCGGCGGGGGCGGCGGCCTGTTCAAGGGCGGCCTGCCCGACCTCTACGGGAAGTTCTCCTTCAAGGGCGGCGCGTCCAGCTCGGGCTACGTGGCCGGCCAGGGCTACTACGGCGGGGCGGGGCGCGCGCTGGACGACACGGGGACCATCCGCTCCGACGTGTCGGACATCTCCACGCACACGGTGACCTACGGCAACCTGGAGGGCAACGCCAAGAAGCGCCGGCAGTACCGCGACAGCCTGAAGAAGAGGCCCGCCTCGGCCAAGTCCCGGCGGGAGCTGGACGAGATCGAGCTGGGCTACCGGAGGAAGCCGTACCACATCAGCCACCACCACTACCACCACCACCACCGCGCGGCCTCGCCGCCCTCGCCGCCCCCGCAGCCGCTGCCGGTGTCGGAGCGCAAGAGGAACGGCGGCCCCAGCAGCAACCCCCCCGCCTCCTACCTGTTCCGGGACAAGGAGGCGAGCGTCAGGGACTTCTACCTGGACCAGTTCCGCCCCAAGGAGGGCGTGCCCCAGTGGGAGCACGTGGACCTGACGGACGGGCCCGGGGGAGGAGGGGGAGTGGGGGGAGGAGGAGGAGGAGGAGGGGGAGGGGGAGGGGGCACCTGCACCTCCCTGGTTCCCGTGGACGACTTCCTGAAGAGCAAACCCAATAAGAAGTCGGACTCGAAAAGCGGGGCCGGGCTGGCGGGGGGCGAGTGGGAGTGTCGGAACTGCCGGGCCGGTGGCGTTGGTGTTGGCGGGGGAGGAGGAGGAGGGGGAAGCAAGCAGATGTCCATGCAAGGGGGGGGCTACGGCGGCGTGGGCTGCGTGTCCTCTGCGGGCGGGGGAGGGGGAGGGGGCAGCAGTCGGCCCAGCTCGGCCACCTGCATGCGCTGCGAGGGCTGCAAAAAGACAGGCAACCTCTACGACATCAGCGAGGACAACAACCACCTCTTGGAACAGATGGGGGGAGGAGGGGGAGGCGGGGGAGGGGGAGGAGGGGGAGGCGGCCCCCAGCCCCAGCAGCCGCAGCGGCGGAAAAGCGGCGGCGGCGGCAATAAGCTGCTCCGGCGGCAGCACTCCTACGACGGGTTTGTCGACCTCCAGAAGGAGGAGTTGTCGGGCGGTGGGGGTGGGGGTGGGGGTGGGGGGATGGGGAACCTGATGGGGGGTCTGGGAGGAGGAGGAGGAGGGGGAGGAGGGGGGGGGATGCTGCCCCCGCCTCGGAGCGTCAGCCTGAAGGAGAAGGAGCGCTACCTGGAGGGAAACAGCCCCTTCGCGCACATTTTCGAGCGCCAGGGAGGCGGCTCGGAGAGAGACCGGGAGCGGGACAGAGACCCGCTGTTCTACGGAGGAGGAGGAGGGGGAGGGGGAGGAGGAGGGGGGGGCCTAGGGGGGGGCCTGTTCCGAGGCGGCGAGGGGCTCCACCGCCGCTCGGTGGGCGAGAGAGACACGAGGGACCGGGACAGGTCCCTGATGGAAGGAGGCGGCTCGGGCTTCTCCCTGTCCAAGTCCCTCTACCCGGGACCGGGTCAACCAGAACCCCTTTATACCCACCTTCGACGACGACCAGTGCCTGATGCACGGCGCCAAGCAGTACTACATGCAGAAGCAGCAGCAGCAGCAGCAGGTCCAGGCCCACGAGGACATCAGCCGGATCAGTGGACTTCAGGGGAGGAGGAGGAGGAGGGGGCGGCGTGACGTCCTACCTGCCCCGCCTCGGCCACGGCCGGCGTGATGTCCACCGTCGGGAGCCGCTTCCCCAAGGAGCTCCACCACGGCTCCATGCTGGGGGTGGGGCCCCCGAGGCCCTTCAACGGCAGCAACGGCCACGTGTACGAGAAACTCTCCAGCATCGAGTCTGACGTCTGAAGAAGAAGAAGCAGGTTGCCGGTCGGACGGGACGGACGGACGGACGGGGGCGTCAGGGACAGGAGGGGAGGAGAAGGGTGTAGCCGTTGGGGAGGAAATCAGGGATTGATCCCGAGATAGCATCCACTCACTAGTATATATGGGGCCCCGACATGATGGTACAAAGACTGGAAACTAGTCTGTACTGAAGGGCCCCAACACGATGGTACAAAGACTGAAAAACTAGTCTGTACTGAAGGGCCCCAACACGATGGTACAAAGACTGAAGAACTAGTCTGTACTGAAGGGGCCCAACATGATGGTACAAAGACTGAAGAACTAGTCTGTACTGAAGGGGCCCAACATGATGGTACAAAGACTGGAAAAAACTAGTCTGTACTGAAGGGCCCCAACACGATGGTACAAAGACTGGAAAAACTAGTCTGTACTGAAGGGCCCCAACACGATGGTACAAAGACTGGAAAAACTAGTCTGTACTGAAGGGCCCCAACATTATGGTACAAAGACTGGAAAAACTAGTCTGTACTGAAGGGCCCCAACACGATGGTAAAAAGGAGAGAGCTATAGGCTTTAGAGGACTTTGAACCCCATCCCTATTTCTGGGCATGATAAGGGGAACATTTTGGTCAAAATAGCACATCGACATTGCCCCCCCACTTCTGGATCAGCTCAGCTGTTTTCGGCAAAAAGATATTTGGAATAGAGGGCGGGGGGGGGGGGGGGGGGAGGGGGGAGGAGGGGCGCCACGGATAGACCGTTAGGGCGACCTCCGGTCAGTTAAGTATGTGCTGGGTTTAAGTGGTTCGGCTAAAAGTGAAAACCCGGCGGCGCAGTATAGTGAGTTAGGACTGGAGGGGCCATGCTATATAAGCCTTACTCAAATCATGGTCAAAGCTATTATAGTACTGCAGGCACACAGACAGAGTCCATTTAGCCCCCCACCACCACCACCACACAACACACACACACACACACACACACGCACACGCACACACGCTCACACACTGAACAGTACTTCAGGGTCACACACACACACACACACGAGGGCGAGCACTAGTAGTCCAGTGTGTTCTGGGTCATTAAGAGGAAGACGACAGCTCGCCGCGGTCGGTTCGATATCGCGGGGGGGGGGGGAGAGGTGTGAGCCTGCCTGGGAGAGAGATGTGACGGCCGTCTGTGGCGCTCCCGCGGGGCGCCTTCATGTGAGGAGCGAGAGTACGAGGAGGCAGAGGGGGGGAGGGGGCGGAGTCAGTGTCCATCTGCTCCCCCTGTCACCACGGAAACAGAGACGTTATCACACCACCGCTAACGAGGAAAAACCCTTGGACGCCGGAAGTGGACCGCATGGTGCTTTTCTCTCGCTCTCTCCGTAACGAGCAGAGGAAGGAGAGACTACAGGCTGGTCGTCCTCTCCTCCCTCCCACTGCCCAGCACTTTTACACACTCTCTCTCTATGTCTCTCTATCTCTCTCTCTCTCTCTCTGTGTGCCCCGGCCCCACCTCTTCCGAAGTCACTGACGCTCTCGTTTGCTATTAAGAAGTACAATCATATGAGACGATAATAAGACATTCTTTACAAGAAATAACAGGGTTATAAGAACAACAACAACAATAATATTATTATTAACATTGTGAATTACACAGACATTACCATTGATTACGATAACACCTGGTTTTTTACGATATCACGACTTTGTTTGTTTGTTTGTTTGGTTCGTTTTTCTCCCTTGTTCTCACATTCTGCTCCGTATCAGATTTGCGATCACTGCTGTCTTTTTTTTTACGCCGTGTCGTTATTTCCTCTGCCTATAGCGCCCTCGCCACCGCCGGCAACAGGAAACCGAGGTTGATCTCTCCGACATAAAAAACGCCAAGCCGGAAAGACTGAATAAGACTGAATGAGGTCCTATATAAGACTGAAAGAGGTCCTATATAAGACTATTATATACTTCACCTTCACAGGTGTTATACCCGCTGATTCTAATTAAATCTCTGTTAGCATTCTGGGTCAAACAGAGGCCGGGCGCGTGCTGCTGTTATTGTGCATGTTGTGCTCAACTGGGAACACTCCGCTACACCAGTGGGGGGGTCTCTCTCAACGTGTTCTTGAGTGGGCCCCGTACGTGTGTGTGTAAACATTTGTACACTCTCAGAGTTATGGGGGCCCTTGAAATAAATAAATAAAAAAGGCATAATCGCCTAACACCTGTGAAGGAAGTATATACGGGGAAGCGGTTATTCTGTGTGCAATATTAATATAGCCCATTATTTCAGATGTACATCCCGTCAACAACAAGACAACCAACTAGCGTCACGTCACCATGCATCACGTTTCACTCACAGGCTAGAGAGGTCATCACAGTCCCCCGCCCCCCCCTTCGGAATGACGAGGGCACTAGGAAATAATTCCTCAAATAATTCCCCATTCGTTTAATATAATTAATAATTGAAAGAAGAGAAACTCTTAAAAAGAGAAAATGGGTTTATTTGTCATGATTTGTCAACTCGGCTGTTGGCTTTCCCCGAGGCATGTATACGTGTCTGTAAAGTTTGCTATATAAGCAATAATATGCCAAAGTTTTAATGACCCTTTTTTGTATTGTTTTTTAGTTTTTGGTATTCAGACACTTCCCCCAAAACATTGTGTCTCTGTGACACATCTAGGGCCACAATCTGCATTCAAAGAGGTTCCTAGAAGCTTTGTCTTTGTTCGAAGAAAAAAAAAGAAACAGTCACAATGACTAACCAATCTGGAAGTAGACAAGGCAAATCGACCGACCAATGGCAAAGCTTCTATAGGAAAATATTCAAATGTAGATTGAGTTGGGAGTGTTCTACCCCATTGCTGGTTGTCTGAATACCACAAAAAAAAGGTCATTAACCCATTCTGACCTGAGATCAGATTCATACGAGGTTTCCGCTGGACACACACTGGTCTGATGGACCCATTCTGACCTGAGATCAGATTCTAAAAATGTCTTCTATGTCAGTCGCTCTTCGATTTTTCAAAAATAGCAGACCTACAAGCTCGTAGCGCGCCACTCGGTGGCGCGCTATGAGCTTGTAGATCTGCTATTTTTCAATAGCTAAAGCATAACATGATGCCAACACAAAAATGGGTGCCCGGTCAGAATGGGTTAAAATGTTGACATATTATTACTTATAGCAACTTTGAAACGTCTATGGGGAAAATGTATGGGGAATGACTGCACACTGCTCAGAACGTACAGTATACTGCGCCGTATAGAAACATTTGCCTGGAAACCGTAATGTGGTTAATATCAATAATGCTCTGTCATTTATCTCTATAGGTGAAATATACTATGTATTGGAAGTTAGTTTGTCATTGCCCGACGATTATTATAATGATGATGTTGATATATACAGTAAGCCCATGCAGATTGAGCTGAGAATGATGTCTATTTCAGGCAGGTGTCTATATTGGTCTATATATATATATATATATACCGACCAGGGCAAGGAGAAGGCAGCAGAGCGGCGGCCATATTGAGGATGCTTAATGGGCCGTTCCTGACTGATGTCGATAATGGTTCCTTTTAGCTTGGCAGCGGAGGAGACCTCATTTCTTTGCGCGGGACCTTTTTTTATACTCGATATTCTGAGGTCCTCCACACGCTCTCAACAGACATGCCTTAACCCCCCACCACCGCCCCCCCCTCACCCCAACAGGCTCATCATCATCATGATGACTCAGCGTTTATTACACTGTACGGGATAAAGAGGCCTCTCTATATTAGTTATTTAAAGGGCTCAAGCTCTTCGATTAGCAGCCGGTGTCAGAAGTTCAAGGGCTGCGGTGGAGATTGCGGTCGGCGCGCACGCGCACGCGCACGCGCACAACGCACACACACACACACACACACACACACACACACACACACACACACACACACAACGCACGCCATACAGAGAGATTGGAGAGCTGCGGAATTGTGTGTGTGTGTGTGTGTGTGTGTGTGTATGCCTGGGTTCTCCTCCCCGCATCTAAATGCCCCACTGTAATGGGAGGGTGATTGAATAACAGCTGTATAATCCCCCCCCCCCCCCCAACTCCAACCTGCTGATTAGTATTCAGTTATTCATCATGGCCTCTCTCTCCTCTTTCCTCTCTCTCTCTCCTCGTTTCGTAGAAGCGAGACGCATCGAGTTTAGCCTTAAATCAACTAACCCCTCCCTGCACCCCCCCGACCTCACCACTCTCCCATGTGAATTGATCTAGGGATCTTTTTTATTAGGCATTATGGTTCTGACGGGTCAGCAGGGCGAGGGCTCTGGTCCTATAGCCTTATAAGGACGTCTCCTTATAAGGCTATATAGTATATGTTACTCTGGACTTCCTGCGGCACAACCTGTCTCGTCGACTTCTGCAAAACAATGAAAAATAACGATTTCCGCTCCTCACCAAAGACAGGTTTTTTGTGCCGGCGAAAGCCTACTTTCCCTAGTGGACTAGGGAACTCTGAGCCCCCCCCCCTCCCCCGTATAAAATGCACTGTTTTGGGAGGGGGGGGGGGGGGGTCTCAGAGTGGACAGGATGTGCAGTCTTCGTCCGGTGTCAGGAAGTCGAGAGTAACACAGCCTTAAAATATTAGTTCAACTTTGACCCCTCTATCACATGGAACTGTTTTTTGGGGGCGTAGTATTATCGACACAAAAAACATGTAATATAAATTGTAGAAATAGGTCAACAATACAAATGACTCTAGTTGTGTGAATTAATTTACATTTAATGCGTGGCCCCCATACTACCCCCAGAGCATACAGGTGAATACATTGAGTCCTGCCTACTCACCCCCCTCAGAGCATACAGGTGAATACATTGAGCCCTGCCTGCCTACTCACCCCCCTCAGAGCATACAGGTGAATACATTGAGTCCTGCCTACTCACCCCCCTCAGAGCATACAGGTGAATACATTGAGTGAGCCCTGCCTACTCACCCCCCTCAGAGCATACAGGTGAATACATTGAGTCCTGCCTACTCACCCCCCTCAGAGCATACAGGTGAATACATTGAGTGAGTCATGCCTACTCACCCCCCTCAGAGCATACAGGTGAATACATTGAGCCCTGCCTACTCACCCCCCTCAGAGCATACAGGTGAATACATTGAGCCCTGCCTACTCACCCCCCTCAGAGCATACAGGTGAATACATTGAGTCCTGCCTACTCACCCCCCTCAGAGCATACAGGTGAATACGTTGAGTCCTGCCTACTCACCCCCCTCAGAGCATACAGGTGAATACATTGAGCCCTGCCTACTCACCCCCCTCAGAGCATACAGGTGAATACATTGAGTCCTGCTTACTCACCCCCCTCAGAGCATACAGGTGAATACGTTGAGTGAGTCCTGCCTACTCACCCCCCTCAGAGCATACAGGTGAATACGTTGAGTGAGTCCTGCCTACTCACCCCCCTCAGAGCATACAGGTGAATACATTGAGCCCTGCCTGCCTACTCACCCCCCTCAGAGCATACAGGTGAATACATTGAGTCCTGCCTACTCACCCCCCTCAGAGCATACAGGTGAATACGTTGAGTGAGTCCTGCCTACTCACCCCCCTCAGAGCATACAGGTGAATACATTGAGCCCTGCCTGCCTACTCACCCCCCTCAGAGCATACAGGTGAATACATTGAGTCCTGCCTACTCACCCCCCTCAGAGCATACAGGTGAATACGTTGAGTGAGTCCTGCCTACTCACCCCCCTCAGAGCATACAGGTGAATACATTGAGCCCTGCCTGCCTACTCACCCCCCTCAGAGCATACAGGTGAATACGTTGAGTCCTACTCACCCCCCTCAGAGCATACAGGTGAATACGTTGAGTCCTACTCACCCCCCTCAGAGCATACAGGTGAATACGTTGAGTCCTACTCACCCCCCTCAGAGCATACAGGTGTGCATTAAGACTTTGTTGCCTAATACAGCTTAAGTTAAAAAAAACTTCCCAAAACTATCCCAAATGTATTTAAGGCTCTATACGGACCAGAGCGCTATAGGAGAGGACAAGGGAAGACTGTGGAGCTAAAAGCATCAATCAGTGTTATTCACGCGTCACTAATGTAAACATGTTCCTTGTAAATATTCTATTTAAAAAGCTCTTTTCACTTTGTACAGTAACAAACAGACAGACAGGATGTATAACTTTCAATATATGTTTTACAGCAATTTAAGAAATAAATAAAATGACGAGATAAAAAAAAAAAAGTGATTAAAAAACACGCAAAAAAAATATACATTAATAAAAATATGCAAAATATTAGTTAAGACACGAATATTACTAATCAAGATAAGTGATATTATGGTGAACCAATTTTGTTTCCTTTGGATCTCATGTTTACTTAAATAGTTTACCAATTAATATACTGATTACTTTAAGAATTATGCTTTTTTTTGCTTATTTTCACTAAAGTGTTTGGATACTGAGGATAATTGTTATGTAGGTATAGACATTTTGGTGATTTAAAAAAAAGGGAAGGTTTCGTTTTTAGGAGTCTTTTCGCTAAGTTTCCCTTGAGTTGTGTTAGAGATTCTCTCTCGTTTTTTAAAGATAAACTTCTTCATGCTTTTTTCAGAGATAAATTAAATTATCTATACACGTTTATAATGTAATGCAAACATTACACGTATACATAGATGATATTTGCATATAGAGGCAGTTTTATTATAATTGTTTTTAAGCTGCTGATCCTTGTTAAGAACGTCTGGAGATTATCTGTGTTTTGTTATAATAAGCCCCATTTTGCTTTGACCTTTGACCTGGGTTCTAATGGTGATTGGCTGCACACACTTCTATCAGAGCCATATCATTGGCCCCCCGGCCAGTCCTATAATATACTCCCTCTCTATTTGGGAATAGTTTGGGATATACATCACTGTGGTAAAGGATGACACACAAACACACACACTCGCGCGCGCGCGCGCACACACACACACACTGGACATTTCCCAGTGCGGACGTTTTTAATCAATATATTTCTGAGGATTTCGGTACGAAAAATATCACAGAAAAAACCGAGTGACTGCAGTTTCATCATCCTGAGGAGTGAAGGTGAAATGCATTTTGTTGTGCAACCCTCTTATCAAGAATGAACCAAACATTTCCTCATATTATTATTACTACATGCGACGTGTGTATACAGTTGTCACGTGCACGGCGTGTGTACAGTTGTCACGTGCACAGATGTTTTGCTTTGGGGCTGATCGGTTGATTTTATTTTTATTTTTTTATTTTTTTATTAAATGTGTTCCCATAAATATTACTATTATTACAGCATATAAAAGTCACAGCTTGAAAGGTTTCAGCGTAATGGCTTGATTTTATGCAACCTTGGAGAAACACTTGCATATTATATTAGTCACATTTTGGGCGCACAGACCGTGAGCCAGAGAATATCATTATGATTTGTAATTTGTTATATATTTGCACAGATGTAGTTTATTCGCATGCCGTTAGAATCTTTCTTTCTCTGATTTCCGATAAGCTTCTCTCCAGCTTCAAGGCCACAGATACGTTTGTGACTATAGAGCAGGGGTGGGCAACAGGCGGCCCGGGGGCCACATGCGGCCCCCACACCTTCACTTAATGCGGCCCGCATGTTAATATCAGAATACTGATATAGTATTGATTGCAGCTGTTTGCAATTCCAAACGCCGCTTTAATTAATTCACAGCTAGTATTAAATGACTATAGTACTTAATGACTAAAAGGTTATTGTCTTTTTGTGTCCAATGTGTAGTTATGTTAACGGTTCATATAAAGTTAAACACAACTATAAGTAAATGCATTTGAAAATTCAATAAAAAGGTTACTTTTCAGGATTCCAATTCAAAAATAGCAAAAATAATTTAGCTTGTAGATCGGCTATTTTTGCTACGACAGTAATATGCACTGTGGAGTGACGTCAAGGTTTCCCACCCCTGCAGCTATTAGAAAAGCCATTTCTTTATTATTTTTTTATTTTTTTCACATGAATGGTTTGCCTACTGTATGTTATTGAAGAGCCATGCGCCTCATTGGCCCTCCTCAGCCTATGTTATTGAAGAGCCATGCGCCTCATTGGCCCGCCTCAAACAACAACAAATCCCCCCCACTTGATGCTTTTTAGATTCGACAAATTATACCAAATCATCTTTGGTGATTTCTGAAGCGAGCAACACCCCTATATGGTAACAAACAAACTATAAGAAAGGCCATGGAGTATCTCAGGTTGGGTACAGCATTGTTGGTTAGCCCAGTCGTTTCCCCAAAACCTTTTAGCCTGTGACCCAAACCAGAGATTTTGCGCGCACCGTCCGGGACCCAAATTTGTGAAAATCTAACAGATCTAAAACAAGCACACAACGCGCCGCGATAGATCTGCTATTTTTGTCTCTCTAACACTCTGTGCACCTGGACTCTGGATACGTACACTGCAGTAAACGTTGTAGTGTCAGAGGTGCTCTGATAGCCATGCTGTGTCCTGTCCAGACCGATGCAGGGTGCAGAGTCCAGTCTTTTATTTCCCATATTACGGCCCACCGCGGGCCCCCCAGCCTCCCTCCTCCTCCTCCTCTGCACACAAAGGATGCCACAACACATTCATTTAAATGGTGTGTGTGTGTGTATAAATGGCGAAACACTGTGTCATATTTTTTTTTATATACGGTGCAAAGGAATGTGCAGGCTGTGGCAGGTTTAGCGAGCCGGAACATACCGAAGGTGGAGAGACGGCGGCGGGTGTAAATAATATCCTGGGCTGACAGCTATTTTGCTGGTAGAAATACAGCCGCATGGGACCAAATAACAGCATTATAACTCCAGGCAGCTATACAACAAACAGATCGATGATACCTTATGATTATCTTTTGAATTGATTCACTTTTACACTAATGTATTCTCGCGGTTGAGTTTTTGCTTCGTTGTTGAAGGGTGTTGTAAACTTGGCATTGTTTTTTGCATCAATATTTTACATGATTTATGACGACTACTGTAAGTAGCACTATCTTTGGGTTGATTACTCGGTCACTTAACCCATTCTGACCTGAGATCTGATTCATACGAGGTTTCCACGGGACACACACTGGTCTGATGAACCCATTCTGACCTGAGATCAGATTCTAAAAATGTCAGTCGTTCTTCGATATGAGCTTCGATATGAGCTTGTAGATCTGCTATTTTTCAATAGGTAAAGCATAACATGATGCTAACACCAAAATGGGTGCCCGGTCAGAATGGGTTAAGTGTGATTGCATCTCATCCAAATAACGATTATTTGGTCAATATAAGGGTTCTATAATACTGTCTTATGAGGGCTGAAAGGATTTAAGCATCATAGAATTTTCATGAATTTCCCATGTCGTTTATCTTGTTTCTGTGCAATGTATGTGCGTTAACACATGGGTGACTATTATTGGGTTTGAATATGTGTGTGCGTATACGCGCGTGTGTGTGCCTATATGCATGTGTGTCTGTGTGCCTGTGGCTAGCTGGCTGGCCTGCCGTCAGTCCACGTGTGTGCGTGTGTGTGCGTGCGTGCGTGCTGACAATGCTATTGCATATAAAAAAAGTGGTTAATTTAATTCTAAAACAGCTGTTTGCCTTCCTTTTGCTATTGTCCATTTCCATTATCCGTGTGGATAACTTGTTGTGTTGTGTTGATTAAATGGAAGAGAACATGGCATAAGGGGGTTGCTGCACATTGTATTTCACAACAGAAAGCCTGGATTTGCAGGTTTGTTAATACACTCAAATCTTCACTGAAACTGCATAGCCTGGTTGAATTTACTGTGGGTATAGACAAAATGTAAGATATGAATATTATCAATTGTATTACATATTAATATACATTATTATTATTATTATTATTACCCTTATTATTATTATTATTATTATTGGCCATTTTTTCTCATTTTGTGGCCCTTTTGTTTGAAATGTTACCAAACCTTTTACACCATACGAACAGAAATACGACACAAAAACAAATGACTGTACAGATTGTGTATATAATGAATATTGGGGGAAAAACAGTTACCTTCTTTTTTTTGTATGGAAAATGATCAAAGTAATCTCAGTAACAAAATTAACCATAATGTCATTGCAAAAATTGCAAAAATTGCAAAAAAAAAAAAAAAAACATAATTAAGGTACTTCTAATAAGGATAATACTGATATACGATGATAAGTGCTCAAATAAGCCTATTCTTTTTCTTTGTACATGGACTAAAAAAAAGAAGTGTTGAGAATTAATAATAAAAAACCATACGTTTCATGAATATGGGACAAGTGTTTTCTTTTTCCCCTCCCTTCTACCATGTGTGACCCTCTCCCCCTGCACCCCCTCCCCAACCCTCTCCCCCTCCAACCCTCCCCCTCTCCCCCTCCACCCCGCCCGCCTCAACCCTCTCCCCCTCCACCCCCTCCCCAACCCTCTCCCCCTGCACCCCCGCCCGCCCCAACCCCAATTCTTCTCCCTTCCCTTTCATGTCACTTTGAAGATTGGCTGTATGCTCCTCGCCTCCTCACAACATCTTGTGCTGCTCCGATGCTCCATTGTGGGTGATATATTTTTAGAACTCAAATTTATATATTCTTTTATTTTTTGAACTTTTGAACATTCAGTGGATTTTTCTGTGGTCTGGAATAATATAAAGTGCTGTGATGATTGGCCATTGGACTTTGATGTCAAAGTCCATTAATCCCACCCAGGAGGTGATGATTGACAGGCACCCGCCACAGGAGAATATTGTTTTTATTTATTTTTTCCCCAGCCAATGGTATAGTCTGAAACGTCACCTATATAAGCCAATTGGAGTCTGCGCCACTCGTGTAGCCAATCACGTAGTAGCGACCTATAGTCATGATTGGCTGCCTCCTAAGCCCCGCCCCCCGCACCGCACCGTGGGAGACTGAATACAAATAAAATAAGATAAAGCAGGTGGTGCAGAAAATAAAACATGGCAATATGTGTGTCCTATACTGGTTGTCCCTTTTCTTGTGACAGGAATTGACATTTCTGTTCCCCCAGAAGGAGTGGTAATTTCTCCCTTTCTGTCATACTTCGGAACTCTGGGAAATTCCTCTCTGATATTGTTGTAGTTTTTACGTTAAGAAGTGTAACTGTCTCTATCACAGTCATCACAGTGACAGCACAGCCTCTCCTCTCTGGGAAAGGTCTGCTGTCTGTGTCTGGCTGTCTGCCCTTCTCTATTGCCAGACTATGATCACTCAGTCTGTACATTGTCAAAGTCTTTATTCTCTCTCTCTGCTCAGCAAGGGTACAAGAGGTCTGAGGGTGTCATGGCTGGAGAAGAGAGGAGAGGAGAGGAGAGGAGAGGAGAGGAGAGGAGAGGAGAGGAGAGGAGAGGAGAGAGGAGCTGAGAGGAGAGATGCTGAGAGGAGAGGAGAGGAGAGGAGAGGAGAGAGAGAGAGGAGAGGAGAGGAGAGGAGAGGAGAGGAGAGGAGAGAAGTGTTCCTCCTTTTTAACCTGTAAGTGTGCCCGCGGATCTCCGCTTTGTTCTATAGATGTGTTATCCCGATTGATCCCATGTGCAGGAGCACCTTTTTACTATTTTTACATTGTTGTATTCCTGCACACCTCCTGAGCACCTGGTTGCTTCCTTATTGCCTCTGCCTTGTACAGTATATATACAGTACTGTAATGAGTATTGTACTTATAGTTACGTTCCACCACTGGCAACGGGTCTGTCTGGGTCTCTATGCTGTTGCCACACCCTTAAGGGCCTTGCGGGCAAGCTGCTGTGAGATGCAGTCCAACCCCCTCAGGGCAGTTACATTATGAGTGGCTACAGCCTCAAGCCTAATTCATAGTATACTGTGTTGTAGGCCTACACTAGTACCGTATTTGTATTTCTTTCTTTTTTACATTTTTACTTCAAAATCAGTTGTTTTTTGGTGAACATCGCCGGCGTACGATATTTAGTAAACATACCTTATTTAGTAAATATTTGTATCTCCATGCGTGCGTGCGTGCGTGTCATTAGTTGTCGATCATGATTTGACATGATTTTTAGGACCCTCAAGTAAAGTGCATTGTATCATATTATAAGAGGATACTGTACACACCAAAATGTTGAATATAGTATTAGTCTGACATTAGCTGTCATTGCAAATACACAACAGTGCTATTAGGATTCCCTTTACACTTGGCAAGAAGTGATACCAATTCCAGAGAGAGAGAGAGAGAGAGACAGAGAGAGAGTGACCATGTTCTAATCTCAGATTGTCGTTTTGATCCCAGAATAGTGAAGCTGAGATGAATGGACTTGTGTCAGCACAGAGTGACCAATGAGTGGACTTGAGTCAGCACAGAGTGACCAATGAATGGACTTGACTCAGCACAGAGTGACCAATGAATGGACTTTAGTCAGCACAGAGTGACCAATGAATGGACTTGTGTCAGCACAGAGTGACCAATGAATGGACTTTAGTCAGCACAGAGTGACCAATTCCTGCCTGAGCTCCCCACAGACCCCAGACAGAGGCAGGAAATACTATTCTGGGAATCAGGATGTTGGGAAACATGACGGCAAAAGATTCGCCTCGCGTATAGCCAGACAACTATAGCCTGTATACTGTATACTGGTGTCAGTCAGATGTTATGTCTGAAGACGTCAAACGAAGTTGCATAACAGATTCATGATGAACTATAATTAAAGTACGTTTGCAAGGGCTAACCCTAACCCGTGCCCACGACATAGCGTGCACGTGCCCAGGACGTAGCGTGCACGTGCCCAGGACGTAGCGTGCACGTGCCCACGACGTAGCGTGCACGTGCCCACGACGTAGCGTGCACGTGCCCACGACGTAGCGTGCACGTGCCCACGACGTAGCGTGCACGTGCCCACGACATAGCGTGCACGTGCCCATGACATAGCGTGCACGTGCCCACGACATAGCGTGCACGTGCCCACGACATAGCGTGCACGTGCCCACGACATAGTGCACGTGCCCACGACATAGCGTGCACGTGCCCACGACATAGCCCCACTATAGTTAAAAGATCCACAGCACAGTCATCCCTGTGTGATTGGTGTGCAGAAAGGCATGCATGAGTATAACACAATGCTTCATTTTTCAGTTTTTCATTCATTTCATATTTCATTTCCTAGATAAGCTTGTTTGTATACAGTAGATGGGAGGTGATACCATCGAGAAGAAGTATAAGGTTGAAACTGGCTTTAAAAAAGAAATCCTGCAACCATGGCAAATTATTACATTATAGATATACCTTGATCAATAGATTAAGGTTGATCTATTTATCAACCCAGTTTAATTTCTGCAGGAAGAAAGACTGTCCAAATAAAACCTGCCGGTGCTGAACAATTATGCGTACTTAACCTACGTAACCTGTCCACTGTTTTCCTCAGTATTTCTCATGAGTCATGTGTTTATACAGGACATCTGCTGAGTCATGCTTTGATAATTGATACGGGACATCTGCATTTCTCATGAGTCATGCTTTGATAATTGATACGGGACATCTGCATTTCTCATGAGTCATGCTTTGATAATTGATACGGGACATCTGCATTTCTCATGAGTCATGCTATTATAATTGATACAGAACACCTGCATTTCTCATGAGTCATGCTTTTATAATTGATACGGGACACCTGTATTTCTCATGAGTCATGCTTTTATAATTGATACAGGACATCTGCATTTCTCATGAGTCATGCTTTGATAATTGATACAGGACACCTGTATTTCTCATGAGTCATGCTTTGATAATTGATACGGGACATCTGCATTTCTCATGAGTCATGCTTTGATAATTGATACAGGATACCTGCATTTCTCATGAGTCATGTTGCCAGTTGGTTGTCCCACGCTCAATGCGTAGTATAGTCTATGTAGGAGAGCCGCCATTGGACTGAAGCACCATGAAGTGAACGCAGTTTGCGTAACTCTGTCTCCTCTCCTCTCCTCTCCTCTCCTCTCCTCTCCTCTCCTCTCCTCTCCTCTCCTCTCCTCTCCTCTCCTCTCCTCTCGTTAGCACAGGTGGGGTCGTTAGCACAGGTGGTGCATAATGCTATAGCAGGCTGAGAGAGGTCAGAGGTCAGTGATCCCCAGCTGTGCATGCAGGCCTTATAGAAGGCCTTATATATATACTTATACAGGCTAAGAGTCTTAATGCAATGAAACCTCAGAGGAAGAACCGTGGCCTCTGTCACCTTTCTCATCATTCACTCCCTCCTTTACTCCTGTATCTCTCTCTCCTGCATGAGGAGAGAGGACAGAGGGAGCCCGTCATCCCCCCCCCCCCCCCTCTCTCTCTCTCTCTCCAAGGCCCCCTTATATCGTGTGTCAACGTGAATTATTAGAATGGAGGGAGAGATGGTGGAGCATACCAGCCCGAGAGAGAGAGAGAGAGAGAGAGAGAGAGAGACCTGAGTTATGAATGAGAGTTCACATTTTATGATTATGGAGAATGAGAAGACGTATAGGCGAAAGCGGATGTAGAGAGACAGAGACAGAGGGAGAGAGATAGAGATAGAGGGCTCTAACGTATGCCATATCTTAACCACAAGCGTTAAACATGATCCGTGAATTACGCATGTAGGAGCTTCCACTATGCGTAAACGTTATCTTGCGTTTGGCCACTATATTCATTGCGAGCGAAGGTCGCACACTTACTATGCAAACGTGCACTGACGCAGTAACGCAACGATCTACACACACACACACACACACACACACACACACGGTCTGCATATATATTCACCTCCTGCTACTGTAGACTACTTTGAATACTTCATGGTCCTCCTGACGTGCTGACATAATGAAGTGAGTAGTGACCTTATTCCGGTTCAGTCAGTGTGTCATCCCGTCGGTCGCCCGTCACCTTACGGCGTCTTACTGTATATTATTACTGTATATTTGCTATCTTATACACACAGGTTTAGGACAACAAGAAGTGCGTCTTCAAACCACCCGTATAATGCGAATCCGTTTGATGAAATAATGCATGCAGAACATTCACAGCTCAGAGGTCTCATTTTGTCTTAATTCTCCACAAATCTCTGTGATTGTATAATTTCCCTATAATCAGCAGAGTGCCAATTCCTCGTGCTCATCGTGTTTAATCGTCTAGTCAAAGAAGTTGGTAGATTTATGCCAAGGCGCCTCGTTCAGTTCCATCACCTCATCACCTCATTACGCAGCAAATATGTAATGGATTTAAAATAATGTAAAATTCCCCATAATCAGAGTAACACGTAGCTGATACTCGTGTCAACCAAATTGAAGGCAGACTTTAAACGGCTGGATGGGTGTCATTTCCAATGTGATTGCCATAGCAGGGCTCGAAATTAACTTTTTTACTTGGTAGCACTGGTGCTCCCAATTTCAAAATGAAGGAGCACCAGAAAAAAATTAGGAGCACCCACCAAAATCTAAGGAGCACTAATATGTAATCGATTTTTTACATTCATAAAAACAATAATATAACGTGTGGTTTACAAATAACATAAAATGACTAAAGTATAAAAATACATGCCAGAATTTAAAATGTAGTGTCCAGACTTTCTGTCCCTCATCCATCCATCTCTTCAAAGAGGCCGAGGCATCAAACATCTCCAGTTGAGGACCCTCTAGTCTACACTGATTCCGGCCAGTCACATCACCCGTTTTCTTTTTCTTTGTTTTGTGTTTTTCACCTTCATAGCCTATTTAGATCATATAATTAGAATTTCTAATATAAAATAATTTCTATGTAAAACATGGTATTTATAGCTATGCCTACTCACTATGCCTACCACTTCAGTGCTGGAAAATTACTCTAATGTTATACTTAAGTAAAAGTAGCAATACTGCTGCTATGTAGAAACCAGGTAGAAACACTTACAAGTCTGCTATTCTCTCTCCCTCCCTCTCTCGCATTCCCTACCTCTCTCTCAATCCCTCTCTCTCTCTCTTGCAAGCGCGCGAGCGCACACACACGCACACACGCACACACACACGCCGGTCCGCCTCCTCCTCTTTTACAAATTACAATCACAGAGTCCGTAGCGTACCGCTCCGGTCTTTTCTGAATCGCTGCCTTGAAATAATGTACTTTCTGACACATAGTG
>NC_137872.1:4654570-4870088 GCF_963924005.1 Protomyctophum bolini
CTTTATGGGTCTGTAACTCTGAGAGTGTACAAATGGAACCAAACGGACGCTGACCGCTCCATTTGAACACTCTCAGAGTTAAATTAACATAGATTTTAACAATATAAAGTGGGGGGTCTCAGAGATAGAAATGCCATTAAATGGGGGTTCCGTAGACTAATGCAGGTCAAACTGGGGGGTCCTTGAAATTAAAATGGTTGAGAGAATCAGTGCTAGAGACGTGTAGACATCTTCTCTTATGGGGGGTCCCTGGTATATCTTCTCTCATGGGGGTCCCTGGTACATCTTCTCTTATGGTCCATTTGGTTACACTCGTATATACACTCTCAGAGTTACAAATGGATAAATTAACAGGATTTATTGTAATGTGCACAGTATATATGTGTGAATTTGTGCGTGCGTGCGTGCACAGTATCTGTCTATGTTTTTACAAACACACATGCAAGGGGCGTCTCAGTCTGTCAACGTGTGTACATGGTCTGCACATGAACCTGCAGCAGATACATACACACACACACACGCATACACACACACACACACACGCATACACACACACACACACACACATATGGATCACGTGAGTATGTGCAGTGCTGCCAGAGGAGGCCTATACATCACAGGGAGGGACAGTTCAAACCCCCCCCCCCTCCCCCCCACCCCCCCCCCCCCCCCCCACGCCGCAGGAAGAGTGCAGTCATAAAGTACAGCGAGGCGCCCCACAGGTCACGAGGACACGGAGAAGATGATGGTATACCATCAAAGTTAATGGCCGACGTACGGGAGGAGATAGGAAGATATAGGAAGAGGAAAGGCTTGGAGAGGTGCTGTGTGTGCGTGTTGAGGGTGTGTGCGTGCGTGTTGAGGGTGTGTGCGTGCGTGTTGTGCGTGCGTGCGTGCGTGTTGAGGGTGTGTGCGTGCGTGCGTGTTGTGCGTGCGTGGCGTGCGTGCGTGCGTGTTGAGGGTGTGTGTGTGCGTGTTGAGGGTGTGTGCGTGCGTGCGTGTGTGCGTGCGTGTTGAGGGTGTGTGCGTGCGTGTTGTGCGTGCGTGCGTGTTGAGGGTGTGTGCGTGCGTGCGTGTTGTGCGTGCGTGGCGTGCGTGCGTGCGTGTTGAGGGTGTGTGTGTGCGTGCGTGTTGTGCGTGCGTGGCGTGCGTGCGTGCGTGTTGAGGGTGTGTGCGTGCGTGTTGAGGGTGTGTGCGTGCGTGCGTGTGTGTTGAGGGTGTGTGCGTGCGTGTTGTGCGTGCGTGCGTGTTGAGGGTGTGTGCGTGCGTGCGTGTTGTGCGTGCGTGGCGTGCGTGCGTGCGTGTTGAGGGTGTGTGCGTGCGTGCGTGTTGTGCGTGCGTGGCGTGCGTGCGTGCGTGTTGAGGGTGTGTGCGTGCGTGTTGTGCGTGCGTGTGTGTTGTGTGTGTGTGTGTGCGTGCGTGCGTGTGTGTTGTGCGTGCATGCGGGTGTTGTGCGTGCGTGTTGTGCGTGCGTGTTGTGCGTGCGTGCGTG
Source organism: Protomyctophum bolini (assembly GCF_963924005.1). Taxonomy (NCBI): domain Eukaryota; kingdom Metazoa; phylum Chordata; class Actinopteri; order Myctophiformes; family Myctophidae; genus Protomyctophum; species Protomyctophum bolini. The sequence continues at coordinate 4,656,063 of NC_137872.1, forward strand.
CGTGTTGTGCGTGCGTGTTGTGCGTGCGTGTTGCGGTGGGGGTGAAGAAGCTAAACAAAAGCTGGTACCCTGAAGACAGACCCGCTTAATTGGAGCAATCACTCTTACGTTTCTGTAACGTTTCTGTATAACGTACGTGGCTCATTTGAATTATGATCTCAATATGGCACCATTCACCCTTCACACCTCCTGTACCGTACCTAGAGACCCCACCTCCTCTCCCCAACGCAGCACCACCTCTTCCCTCCATCACCACCTCCGTCAGCACCTCCCCCCACCTCTGACACTACCTTATGGTAACCATAGAGCATACAGTATACGTCCCAAACAGAGAAGTCCTATCTGATTGTATTAAAACGATGTCAAACTCACTGACATTGCAGCTGTTATACGAAAAGCTTGAATTATAATCCTCTTTCTATGACCATCACTCCGCCATCAATGGGTTAACCATTGCACACAAACCATTTTTTTGAAAAGGACTTGGGCCTTATATATACCGCTGATACTAATGAAGGTTCTGATGCATTCTGGTCAAACAGAGTCTAGGGTTCTGCTGCGCTATTGTGCATGTTTTTCTTTCTTTTTTTTAAACATATATGTTTATTGATTTCTCTAGTATTTCCAAAGCAATTATTGGCATCACTGGAAACACAGTGCAGTACAAAGTGTCCTTGAGTGCCAAAATGGCCCTGTTGTTACTTGTTATGTAGTTGATTTCATCCTTCAAATTAAAATGTTTGAGAACAGAGCCTTAATTAGTATTATCGCTAACACCTGTGGAGGAAGTGAAGCAGCCCGTGGCGTGAAGTAGTGTTTGTTTGTGTGGGCGGCTGTGGCTCAGGAGGTAGAGCAGGTCGTCCAATGATCCCTGGGTCGGCGGTTCGAATCCGGGCTCCTCCTGTCCACATGTCGAAGTGTCCTTGGGCAAGACACTGAACCCCAAATTGCCTCCAGTGAGTCGGTCGGTGTGAGCTTCATGCCACCATTGGTGTGTGAATGTGGGGAAGTGAGGACGCTGGCGTCGACTGTTCGCCGCTTCACCTCCCAGTGTATGAATGAATGAACCGTTGTAAAGCGCTTTGAGCACTTGGAAAAGCGCTATAAAAAATGCAATTCATTAAGTAGGAAGAGTTATTCTGTGTGCATAGAGCCCATATTCCTCCATCCCTATAACACCTTCACCATGCATGCAGCACACATCTCCGTTAGCTGACCTCTGTCTTCAACACACTCTGCTAGTTTAGGATGATGGCTGCGGGGTATATAAAGATCAGGGATTGGTATTTAACCCATTCTGACCTGAGATCAGATTCACACGAGGTTTCCACTGGGACACACACTGGTCTGATCAACCCATTCTGACCTGAGATCATATTCTAAAAATGTCAGTCGCTCTTTGATTTTTCAAAAATAGCAGACCTACAAGCTCGTAGCGCGCCACTCGGTGGCGCGCTATGAGCTTGTAGATCTGCTATTTTTCAATAGCTAAAGCATAACGTGATGCTAACACCACAATGGGTTCCCGTTCAGAATGGGTTAAGATGGTCAAAGGGACACTGAACCTCAGTAATGGGGTTTGCAGCCGGCTCAGGAGGAATAGAGCGGCCGCGTGGGGAAGGTTAAGGAACCAGAACGTATTCCCAGTTCCATCCCGGGTCTCCCCCAGAGTTAATGTATATATTATAGAAGTATGTCCTTGAGAAAGACTCTGAACCCCTAATTGCTCCCCATGAGCAGGTGGGTGCCTGGCATGGTTTCCTCCACCATTGGTGTATGAATGTCAATGTGTGGGTGAATGTAATGAACAATCTATGCAAAGCGGCGCTATAATATAAATGCACCATTTACCAATACCCTCACACAACCCCTGTAAGGACACAAATCACACGGGTCTTGTGTGTTCGCTCTACATTTGATTCAGGAGGCGTACGCCGTCATTGAAATGTGTGTGGGTTTCACTCTCTCCAAACTAAGAGAGTGAAACCCAGATTTAGAACAATGAGACAAAGAGACGATTCTACACATAGCCTAGTCTGCCACCAAAATGCGAAATGCCCTGACACCATCCATGATTAAAGCATGTGTTTCCCAACCTATATGTGCCGTAATGCTAATTTAATAGAGCGCCGAAGTAATTTCTCTATGGAGAATAACATGGGGTCATCTTAAAATCGTTTCGTGGTCCAAAAATAAACAAGCGTTATTGTCAGGGAGGTGTCTCTGCGTCGTTTGCGACCGTCAGTCACTCATATAATATGATACAGTCTGTTTCTAGCGGAAATGTAACTACTTCAGTAGCAGAAACATTAGCGTTTTCTCTCACCATTTAACGACAACAACCACGACTAGCAACGCGACGCCTACAAAGAAAGCCACTGCCAGACGGCACCGTGATGACTACATAGAATCTGGCTTCACGTTTACTGGGGATTAAAGGGTTAAAGGATGTAACACTGTGTTTCTTTCAAAATTGGACAGAAATTCAATCAATCAATCAGGAGGCCACAAGGGGGGGGTAAATGTATTTTCCCCATAATCTCCTTTGTGTTGATTATAACATTATTGTGTTAGTTGTGTATGACATGTTGATGAATTGAATACATATCTATCTATCTTATCTATCTATCTATCTATCTATCTATCTATCTATCTATCTATCTATCTATCTATCTATCTATCTATCTATCTATCTATCTATCTATCTATCTATCTATCTATCTATCTATATATCTAACTATCTATCTATCTATCTATCTATCTATCTATCTATCTATCTATCTATCTATCTAACATCCCCCCCCTCTCTCTCTCTCTCTCTCTCTCTCTCTCTCTCTCTCTCTCTCTCCCCCCTCCCTCCCTCCCTCGCGGTATCCGTAGTGATTGGAGGCAGGGCGCTGGGGTTGCTAGGATACGGAGGCAGCAGCCAGGCCTCTCTCTATATGCGTGAGGAGAGTTACATGAGGATGCTGAGTGAGGGCGGAGGAGGAGGGACACTAGGAGAGAGCGCACCCTGCTGGACATGTGTGGCCACTAAAATGCAGCCACATCATCATTATAAATTATGATGGATTGTATATCCTGCATTATCATCTACTCTAAAGTGAGTGTAATAGTGCGTGCGTGCGAGAGAGAGAGAGTGCTTTGTGCCAGTTTGTGTCAGTGTGTATACATTTGTTATAGTATAGGTGTAAGTCTGTGTGTTAGAATGTGGAGACAGAGGTGTTATAAATGTTTGTTTTGTGGTGCAGTGTGATTGCCAAAACATGTGTCAATATCAATGACACATGCCAATGCCAATAACCATGCCTACTCATGTCAACATCGACAACAATGAGGAATGGCAGAGGTTGACATATCATTGCAGCATCATTCAGAATAATAACTTACTTACTATATTAACCCATTCAGTTTTCTGAAAAACCTAAGTTTATGTCAGTGGTACTATCAACCTATTTTCATGTCAAGGACCCCCAGAAGGATCTGTATTTGGCCGTGTACGTACGCCGTACCCTCATCTGAAAATATGTTGTTCCATGAGGGACCTCCCCTGCATGCAGAAGAAAAGATTTGACTTCTGCAAACAAGAATATATATTCAAATTATTTGCGCCACATTTTCAAGATTCATCAAAAAAAAAAAGCAGATCTACAAGTCTGTGCCGCGCTATGAACTTGTAGATCTGCTTTTTTAAATCGCACCACATCTAACTATAAGCAACGCACTAAGGGCTTCATTTTCGTCACCGCTAAACCCCTTATTCCTAAACTTTTTTTAATTATTTTACTAAACATTTTTGAATAGTTAAAATGGCCAGTCTACAAGCTCACAACGTGTCAATGTAGATTGGCTAGTTGAACTATTTAAAAATGTTTTTCAAAATAGTAAAAAAAAAGGCAAAGAAGTTTAGGGATAAGGGGTTTAGCGGTGACGAAAATGGAGCCCTAAGTTTGTAATCTATAATTCCTGGTCTTGTGTTTTCTACCACATGTCATCAAAGCTATTTGTCATCAAAGCTATTTGAGCCATATATGGCTCAGGGATACTCAACTGTTGGTTCCCATGGTTACTTACAACTTTACTTATCACGAACGCTATACTGGTAGAATGACCTGGGCTATGATGAATCACATCTTGATGACCACCACGGTCATCAAGATGTGATTCACCTGCATGTTAATGATCTTTTTCAGAAACTATAGTAAAATAGTTTCAACACTTCGTGGAGGTGCTGGGTTCAAAAAGTAACATAGGAAAAGAGTAGGGAACCCCGCACACTCGTATGCTCCAAAAGATACATTTATTGACGACGTTTCGAGCCATGGCTCTTCATCTGGTCAAACTCAAGATGTCAGTGATCCACCCACTTAAATAGACGCCCACGGGGCACGTTACGGGTCAGTGGGTGGAACCAACACTATATGGTCATTAGATCGATTAATGAAATATCATTAAATACAGTGTTACACATTTCTCAAATCCACACCAGTGGAGTAAGCAAAAGGACATCATGATTATTATCTAGAATCTAAGACAGTGATTCACATAATCAGGTATTATTACTTAGGCTGATTCTTTTCAGACCTCCAGTTCTAGGAAACACACAATGGGTCGTCATACTACGGATGTTAAGGTAAACCTCTTTAGAGCTTATACTGCACCCCTCTCTACACAGCTCCACTGTGGGTAAAGTACAAGAAGGAGAGCTTACGCAAACTGCAAGTAGCCTATAATGACTGTCTTCGTATCCTGTTAAAAAAAACCAAGGAGCACTAGAGCCAGTGGGCTTTTCTGTTCATTGGGAACTTGATTTAAATTCATGAGCAGGCTGGATCGCTCACTGAATGGACTCATTGGTCAGTTGACAGACCCCAGGCCGTAGTTCTGTAAGGTACACTTCTACCATCAGAGGACACTGAATGGACTCATTGGTCAGTTGACAGACCCAGGCCGTAGTTCTGTAAGGTACACTTCTACCATCAGAGGACACTGGCATGAGTGCCTCGCCTAGAGTAGTAACCTGTGGGGCTGGGTAAATGTACTGTATTTTTATTTATTTTTATTTTTATTCTCGTATTGTGATGTACTGTCTTATCTTGTGGGCCACGAGCCTGTAATAAAGTTTATATATTGCAGAATGTCCCATTTCAAAAGTTCAAAAATGTGTACCAAATCTTTTGAAAATAGCCGATCTACAAGTGAGCTTGTAGATCAGCTATTTTCAAATGGCCAAAATGTATAGGGTTGAAGTGGGTATGTTTTCGAATCAAAAATTGAAATCTCCAAAGTAACTAGTAACTAAAGTTTTCAAATAATTGTAGTGGAGTAAAAAGTTAAACAAAAATTGGACTCTATTCCGCAATAGCATATTGATGTGATGCTGCCTATATACTCAAGAGAATTCAGTGTTAGATTATAGCTAGATTAAATGGTGCTAAATTATCAAACAATAGACAGCTGGAACCACATTCGCAATATATCAAATTACATTTGTAGTAATGAACTATTTTGGTCTTTGTTGAAATCTTTGCTATTTTTCTTTTAGGCCTATATGACGCGGTGGGTTGGGAGGGATTCATTTATTGGTTGGTAGTAGTAGTAGTAGTAGTTGTAGGAGCCATATAGATATATAGAAGAGTTTGTATTATTATTATTACCAGTATTATTTTTGACCACCTGGTGGTGGGCTTGAGAAACACAGCTTCTCTAGAAGGTGACCACTTATAAGGTGACACAGGGGCACTGAGGAGGAACTAGACACAGGGAACCAGGGAGCAAACCGTTCTTACCAGTAGCAGCAGCAGCTGTAACATCTACTAATAACATCACTGGTATGTTCATGTCCATAATTTCAACTGCTGACTTTGACTTCTGATAAATAAATAACACTCAAACTGGATCAAAGGCTGGACATCCATCTGTTGCAATTTTCTGTGTGTGTACTGCGTAGGATCACTCCCATACCTGTGAAGTAACTGCATAGGAGACTGGAAACTGTAAAAATGGCAGTTACAGTAGTAGTAGTAGTAGTAGTACTAGTAGTAGTAGTAGTAGTGGTGGCATTTTAAAAACGAGGGGTGCCCCCATTTAGTTGGCAGAGAACTTGAAATGTGTTCATGTGTCTTTGTGTGTATATGCCTGTGTACCTGTTTCTTTCCTCTCTTTCCCTTATAGAAAGTATATACAATATTATATAAAATAGAATTCAGTGTTAATTGAACTCAGGGAATATAAACATTTACTTTACTCTGGGTTGTGCTGTGTAGTGTGCTGCTGCTCTGTGTTCCATCAGATCACAGCATCAACATGTTTCTTGTGTGACTCTGACTCCATGTGGTCATCAAGGAAATTGCAAATCCCAGCTTGGTGACATCCTGACATGCTACTGTTGACTGGGCTAATAATACAGTGTTTCCAGTCATTTGATGGCATCATGCAGTGTCATTTTGTTTCTTCTTTTTTCTATTCACCACGAATCCAAAATGAAAGTCCATCGAGATTATAGGCCGATAATATTATAAGGAATCTTGTTGTATTATTATGAAAAGATAGTGTCATGCCTAAACATGTATGAAATCAATGAGGAATGTGTCCATCATTTAGCATAATGTTGAACAACAGTAGATCGTTTAACAGGATGAAAAAAGCATTACTAATTGTCACTGACATTAGATTAAAAATGTGCACAATGTTCGCATGATGAGGTGAGTGAAGGCTGTCAGGTAGATTTATGTATGGTTTAATTAGCGTTATATGTCCAATAATGAAAATAATCTGACACGGACCAAAACAAAGTATGTATTATTATTTTTTACATCAGTTTGAGTTGATCCAGAAACCATTTAATAAAGTGGCCATTCAGTCATTCATATATATATAACTGCATCAAAATAGCAATAGCATCCTAATGATTATTGAATTCACTGGCAAAATTGATAAACACAAAAGAACCTTTTACCAATATTGACCCCCGCATGGCAATGATCTAATGTGATGCTTTAATGTGGCCTCCATTCACTGTTCCTCTCTGTATGTGTTCAGGTTACAGAACTGCAACCCAGCGGTGTCTTAACCCATTTAGACCTGAGTTTCTACAAATGCCTTCTAAATTATGACAGTTTTCTCAAAATCCAGTTTTGATGGCAGTGCTTCTCAAACTATTTCATGTCAAGGACCCCATAAGTTATCTATTTGGCCGCCGACCCCCATCTGAAAATATGTTGTTCCAGAAGCAAAGATTTGAGTTAAAAACGTTCGCTCTGAAAGAATATATTCAAAGATTTGAGACACATTTTCACGATTTTTTTCAAAAATAGCAGATCTACAAGCTCGAGCCACATTTTCACGATTTAAAAAAAAATAGCAGATCTACAGCAGATCTACAAGCTTGTAGCTTGAGCTTGTAGATCAATAGCTAAAGTATAACATAATGCTTAAAACACCAAAAGCAGTTCCCATCCAGAATGTCCTAATTGCCCATTCAGGAAACTTGATTGACATCAAGCTTAAGATCTCAAGGGCTTTTGTATAAAGAAACCAGCACAGACAGGTCTGGATGAATAATTTCATGAAACTGTGGCAATAAGGAATGCTGTGGAAATGTTTTCACTGACAGAGAATGCCCTCGTCCTCTGGTATATTTTGCCTGTTCATATGTGGGGCAACATATTTCATATTGGCGTGTGAGACCTTGTCCTTTTTGCCCATGTTACTGACTGTGAGTGTGAGCACATACAGTACTGTGTCAGTTGAACTTCAGACGCAGTACACTCCAAGATTGTATTGCACTGTAGACACATATCAGACAGTTAACCTATAGCTAGTGGCCATGCTCGGTTGAAAGGAGTTATAGTTAGTTCAGTTGGTGCCATATTTAAATTACTAGAGGTTCGATCCACTACGCAGCCCTCACACCTGCATGTCGCACCACAAACCCGGCTGATATGCCTGCATGTAGACCTCTGTATGTGTCAGTCTCTTCATTCCTGAGGGGCGCTATAGCCCCACATGTTTAATGTTTGTTTCTCTCTCTCTCTCTCTCTCTCTCTCTCTCTCTCTCTCTCTAGGTCGTCCTCAGACCAGCCTTCCATCGTCGCTTCCAGTCATCCCGGTTCTCCATACATCGTTGGTGCTTTGCACTCCTGCATCTTTCTTGAGTACATCCACATTGTGTTAGTACGGGACGTCCTCATGCCCATGTGTTGGTTCCCTCAGTGGGACGTCCTCATGCCCATGTGTTGGTTCCCTCAGTGGGACGTCCTCATGCCCATGTGTTGGTTCCCTCAGTGGGACGTCCTTGTGACCGGTGCCCATGTGTTGGTTCCCACAGCACCGGTTTGCTGGCTGGCAGCTCTTGTTGTATTTGGCAGTGTCCTGCTATAGTCTCATTCTCCTGGCTGCTATTTTGTCGCTCACCCTGAATATTTCCGGCATACAGATTCTCGTTGGTAACATGTGTACTCTTGCTGATGTTGAGCACTACACGTTAACTGTTTGTTTTTAGTTCAATGTTTGTTTTAAAACGCCATTGACAATGAAGGGAAAATGTACGTCACCTTGTCCCTAACACAAACATTAAATCCCATTAACAACAAAGGGAATTTAATGTTTGTTTTTACACCGTTTGTTTTGCATCAACATTACATCACCTAATCATTGCAACATGAGTTGTTAGACTTTAATATATTAGCGCCCCTCACTTCACACAGGTGTGATTTTTTTATATTGGCTATAAGACAGGATGTAATGCTGGCGAGAAAATAAATGACATTTCTCAAATCACGTATCAGCCTTTTAGAGTTTGGATTTCCATTGGTGGTTTCTTAGTGTGAGTATTTAATCTAACCAGAACAATCTCATACAGTAACAGGCTAATGATATTTCAACATTTTTTAATGTAAAACTAGAGTAATTTGTATCTGGGCCGGCTCTACAGTGAAAGCAATGGACCAGCTCAATACGGATCGAAGCTTAATCCCCTGTCTCCTAAACGTTTTCCATTGTCTGCAGTAAATCCCATGAGCTATATGTGATAACTTGGAAAGGTATATTTAAAACTATAAGGATCACAATCATTGGAGGAAAAGGTTCACAGAAGGTTGCTAACTTTACCGGTATAATCCACAAGTCGGTCCATGAGGAAAGCAAAGGTCCAACTATAAGGCCAGCCTGGAGACAGGTGGTGGTGATCATGCCTTGCTTTGTTCAATGAGTTTTCTTTGACGGGTATAGCTGGCATCTCCCTTAGAGATAAGGTGAGAAGTTCAGTCACACGAGAGAGAGACTCGGAGTAGAGTCACTGCTTCTTCGCCTGGAAAGGAGCCAGCTGGTTCGGGGCATCTGGTTTAGGATGCCTCTCTGCGTCTCCCTAGAGGGAGGTCCTCGAGGCGCACGTCCCACTGGGAGGAGACCCCGTTTGCTTTCATTTCAAGATTCACACTATCACAAATCAATTAACAATGCAATCACAGTTATAACAAAGCAACATGTATTGCACAATAATTTACAATATTTAAAGTGAAGGCACCTAGAACATAGTTGTTGACCCTTCCAAATGACTGCAATAGAGCAGAGTTGCAATGGGAAGAGACGTGCGTGCATGCGCGTGTGTGCGCGTGTGTACGCGTGCATGTAAAATTGAGGGAGACAGATCCATCTGTGGACGCAACAGGGACACATTACTTCTTTCTGCCACTGGTAAACTCCTGGCAGATCTTTTTTTTTTCTCCACAGGCTTAGCAACACCTTCACTGGAGACCTGCTTATACCGGTGGCAGCTTCAAGAAACAGAGCACAGTGGACGTCACCTTATTTCACACCAGCCGCCGGGAGGAACCCATGAATAAAAACATGGCCTCTAAAGTATAGCTTCTCCTGCACAAGGAGAATTGAGAAGAGAGCTTTGGTGGCACGCCATTTATGTCAGGAGGTCCTCAACAAAACTCTGGTCTGTACACGGAAACTATAGTGAGCTGATGGCCAGAAAGCCCTGCATGCCACTCTTGTAGCAGCTGTGAGAGCATGCCTTTGAACCAGTGTTGATTTTGTCAGCAATTTTCTTATTTTAGTTTTAGTCATAGTCTCTTGAATAGTTTTCATTTAGTTTTAGTCACATTTTAGTCACCTGGAATGTTTTAGTGTTAATCTAGTGTTATCTACAGTTGATTTAGTCGATTCCCCCATTTCCTCATGTCTACTCACTATGCATCTATCAATAAAAGCCCCAAAAAATATTAAAAAAGAAGACTGCAGTATTGAACCATAACTGGAGAAAGCAGACCTGCGATACTCATTTGAGTGTGTGACTGTGTGTGTGTGTGTGTGTGTGTGTGTGTGTGTGTGTGTGTGTGTGTGTGTGTGTGTGTGTGTGTGTGTGTGTGTGTGTGTGTGTGTGTGTGTGTGTTATGAATGCTTTTATGTATATGGAGGAGCACAACGGTGTCTTGTCTCCTGAGCACCATGTTGTGCTTCAGAGTCCATCCTGTAAAAGATTTGATGACCTTGTGATAGAAACGGTCAGTATTGGACAGGCCTGGCCGTCTGGCCGGCTGGCTCACTGGCCTCCACTGTGTCGTTGGCCGTCTTAAGGCCTGTTAAGGCTGATTTATATTTAGTTGTAGCCAATCTACACAGTAACAGTCGTACACAGTCAAAACATCATCTGTGTTCATTCAACTCTGAAAGTGTACAAATGTAACCAAATGGACCCTGTGGATTTGTATACTCCCTGCAGAGCTATACAAATACCCGGACAGTGTGGCAGCCTGCATAGACGTGTATATACAGTACATCACTCTATGCAGCACTCTGTGATTAGAGTGAATTCAACCATGGTACAGCCGGGTGTCTTCGTAGAAAACGGCACATGTCTTGAGACAGAATGTAGATAAGTAGCCCACAAATTATCCTCAGTTAGGGTTTCTGTGATGCAGTTGCTATGGCAACCATGATAGAAATAGACGTGTATCTTGCACGGGAATGAAATTTATTGAATTGTTGTTTAGAAGCAGAGAGAGATTTTTTATTCTTGTGTGACTGATGGGTTAAGTCACTGAATGACATATTCTCTCTCTCTCTCTCTCTCTCTCTCTTTATTTCTTTGTCTGTGCTTGCGTGGCTGCATGCATGCGTGCGTGCGTGCGTGTGTGTGCATGTGTGCACACAATATGTACATCAATAGGCCTGTACTGTTTCCGTTTGTAATGTACACGTGCTCACGGTTTTACGTACAGATTCTGTGTGTTCTTCCTACGTGTGCGTGCGTGTGTGTGTGTGTGTGTGTGTGTGTGACACACTGCAGTGCATTAGACGTGCAGCAGGCAGAATACCACGGATTGGGGGGCATAGGGCACACCATTATGATGGTAGGAGTATTTAAAGAGTGAGTGGGTCTGGGCTGCACTCAGTGGCCCTGAGGAAGAGCGGCTAAGCTCTGAAGGGAGAGACAAACACAATACATGTAATGGGAAAGGGATTCTGTTTAGTATATAGCACCTCTGTTATTGTTCCTATAGTGTACAGTACACGATTACATTACATTCTGAGCACATAATTAATGCCACACATTAACCATCGGATATGTATTATGTTAATGTGTTTAAGTGTTTCCCCAAACACTAGTTGTTATTGCCATGCACAAATGTGTAATAGGTCTGCGTTTCTTCAGTGATATGATGATGCAGAACCAATCCATTGCACCACCACAAGCATTCTCTACTCTGTCTAATGTGATTCGCACACGAAATGCTCTTTGATCTGTTATTGACGTACTCGTCTCAGACGTATTATACACCTTGTAGTCCCATTTGAACCCGGTGTCGACTCTTCTTGTCCATGTTGCCTTTGTATAGCCTAGCTGGTTGCCTTCATTAATTCACTTTCACTTGAGATGAAATAAGAACAAAGGAAGGAGCTGGTCCAGAGTCAGCCCTGAGCCCACAGAGAAGAAAGGAGCACCGAACAGTAATTTGGTAACACCCTGGTAAATTTACATCTTGTGGTATTAATAGGTTGGAAATCAATGAAATGGCTAAGGCTTTGAGAGAGAGAGAGAGAGGGAGGGGAGATAGAGGGGATCAGGGGATGTGTGATGGAGAGAGATGAGGGAGGGGGTGGGCTGGGCTGGGGGGTGCAGGAATATGAGTGTGTATGCATTTTCAAGGCGGTCTTTCTGTTGCAAGAAGAGAAGGAGGAAAAAAGAAAAAACAGTAGTCTAACAGGGAAACGAATTGGTCGAGCTACTGATGAAGGCATGAGGATTGTTGAGGAATAATGCGATTTATAGTTGCGGAAACTGACATTTCGGGAATGTCCGTGTGCTACTGAGGTCTTGTGCTCCGATGGCTGTGTGTTTCATTTGAGCCAGAGAGGTGAAATCACCTAAACGGTGTGTGAAAGAGGAGGGGGGGGAAACGGAGAGACAGAGAGGGGGAGAGAGAGAGAGGGAACAAGAGGTGGTGGAGGGGGCGGGGGTGTGTATATGGACCGACCTCGCTGCTTACGGGACCTACAGGCAGGCACCCCGATTATTGTGCGCCTCTCTCTACTACTCTCATCAATTTTTTGGGGGGGAGGAGAGGACAAAAGAAACCGGGGGGGAAATCGGAGGAAAGGCCCGGGATCTTTTAAGTCGTGACGGCCGGGGCCCCCCAACCCGAGTCCCCGGACTTCGCCGCCGCTTGCTCGGGGTTGTCTGGACGTTTGAAAGAGGGTGAGGAGTCGGTCTGGAGAGAGAGAGAGAGGCGGCGGAGCGGCCGGACTGACTGACTGCGAGACTGGGGTTTCCTTTCCTGCCCAGCCAGACACACACACACATACAGCAGCGGGATTGTTTCCCTGCTCGGCTCCGAGAGGGGCCTTGTGAAGCTCCGTCCTCAGGTATGCATAGCATCAGCCCTGGGCTGGCTGGCTGGCTGCTTCTCCCTGGCTAGCCTTTAGCTGGCTTTATTTAGGGGGTGGTGGTGGGGAGGGTGGGGGGTCGTCTACTGCCGCATCCCCATCATCATCATCATTCACAGATAGATCTCTTATATCTAGCAGTGAACGGTATTTGTTGCTAACCTAAACATATCAAAACGGTATGTTGTTCCCCCCACTGTTTCTAAAGGGGGCTGGCTGGGTGGGGGCGGTGGTGGTGGGGGGACATCTGCACCTAATCACCTCTCCTTTGTAGCTAAAGGTTGCTCGCTCAATGTCTGCCTGCCCCATAGCCCTGCTTTTTAATGAAGTGCATTGTTCACACATAATGCATTTCTACAATAACGCCACGAATACAAGCTCAAATTAGCCTTCTTCTCGCTAGCGTACGGGGCTAATAGTGGTGGATATGTTGTTAGCCATAGCCAAGCTAACTCGCGCATTTAATTTGCAGCAGTGGGATAGCAGGATGAGGGAGGGAGGGATCGGGCACTGTAAGCTAACGCTAGCCTCGCGAAGCTAAACTACCACAGGCAACATTAGCACGACCTGCTAATGGTAGCTAGCTAATAGAAGTTAACAGGAGACAAGACAGTGTTGAGTTGTTGTTGGTGAGGGACAACCCGAGAGACACCCGCAGTGAGAGGAAGCAGAGGTGGTTTTGATAAAAGTCTGCAACAAACACAAACATATATATATATATATATATACTGTCTGCGCCTGTCCTAATTATTATAGGCCAGACTTGATTTGCTGACTAATTGACTGCATTCAACCGGTAATTTGTGTGTTTTTTTTGTTATTATTATGCTTGCCAAACAAATCGCCTTGCCCTTGTAATAACACGGCAGAATACAGCGGTGCGAAATGTCGTGCTGCCTGTGATTGATTATAGCTACCAAACCAACCCAGCTTTAAACTAAACGGATGAATATATAGACCAGATTCAAAGATGCTTCTTAAGTCTAGCCAACTTTTGACTGCATCACCTCTAGTTCCACTTCCACACAGGGTGGTGGTGGTGGAGGTGGTGGTGGGTGCCTGTGTGTGTGTGTGTGACTGTGTGTGTGTGTGTGTCTGTGTACTGGAGCTGGTCGAAGATGCCACCTTGGGCCCTGGCTGTCCTCATTTGGCTTCCAAACCGTTTGTTTTGTAGTCAACATATTGCTTTGTCGTGGCTTTCGCCTTTATTTTATATTTTTTTCGTGGAGGGACAGACAGTAGGCTGACAGGAAATGGGGAGAGAGATGGGGGGATTGATTGATTGATTGAAATATGTATTAACAGTTTGCAGAATTACAGTACATTTCAAGCACAAACTCAGTACAAAGACTGTTTACTGTGAGTGGACGACCCAATTAAGCATTACACTTGTTTACAAGAGGGTCCACCATGTTCAATTCATCAAAACATTTAGAGACGTACAAATAGACACTTCTATATAGTCAAAGAACGGAACAGGATTTGTCTGTCTGAAATTCTTTATTAGGAACAATCCCTTGATTCACAAAATACACTTCATACGTAAAGACACTTTTTTACAAACAATTCAACCAGACAAAACTAAACAATACAATTCCTAGATAAACAAGAAACAAACAACAACAACAACAACAAAACAACAAGTCAAACTGCAACAAGACAACATTTCACATAACATGGACATAACGTAGACATAACACATGGATCATTGCATCATGGATCTGCTACAGTGATGATTAGTGAAAACATGAACAGATAGTCTCAAGATGAGAGGACAGCACAGTTTTAAACAAATGAAAAGATGTTATTGAATGAATATGGACAGGTAGATGATTGTTCCAGTCACAAGGAGCTTTGAACATAAAATATTTTTTGCCAACTGATGTGGGTATATTGAAGTAAACCCGTGAGCAATGATTTCATCAAAAAGGAGGTAAAAAGGGAAAAGAAACATACAGTGAGGGGAAAAGGGGGGGCGGTGGGGGGGATCTTTATATATATCCTAAATACTATTTAATTTAAATATAATTTATTTTTTGGCATCTGCCACTATACCATGAGATGCCTGAAGAAGGTCTTTGACTGAAACGGTGCCAATACAGTTCGTATTGCAAGTGCAGCCGGTGTGCAGGTCTCTGTGCACTTTATGTGCATTTCTCTGAAGGCATCTGCCACTTGAATTAAACCATTCTGACCTGAGATCAGATTCATACGAGATTTCCACTATGGACACACACTGGTCTGATGAACCCATTCTGACCTGAGATCAGATTCATACGAGGTTTCCACTGGACACACACTGGTCTGATCAACCCATTCTGACCTGAGATCAGATTCTAAAAATGTCAGTCGTTCTTCGATTTTTTTCAAAAATAGCAGACCTACAAGCTCGTAGCGCGCCACTCGGTGGCGCGCTATGAGCTTGTAGATCTGCTATTTTTCAATAGCTAAAGCATAACATGATGCTGAACACCAAAATGGGTTCCCGTTCAGAATGGGTTAAGTCGACTTGATTGATTGACATCAAAAAGGGCCTGTCAGCTCAAACCCTAATGCAATACTTTGTTTTCAAGAGTGTTGCTGGCTGCTCACAATGTCTGTAGAATTACAAATTAAATCCAAAACCCTTTTACCTATTCCATTTTTCTCCCTCTATTTATACCATTCCAAGTGCATTATACTGTAAATAACGCCACCGCCGCTATTCCAAAGCCGCCCCAGGTATATTTTTATTTTAAACTACAGTATTTTCAGCAATGGAATTCTATTTTTTTCGGTGGGTTGATCTTGTTGAGCTGGTCATTTTCAAAGTAGCTCTCAAGTAAAAAAAAAAGTATGGGCACCCCTGCTGTAGGCTATTACAGTATGTACCGGTAGTCATCATATGGAGATCAGAATATGGAGGGTTACGCTATAAACAAAAGTCACCGCAGGTTTAGGTTCGGGCCATTGAGCATTTTATGTGTTTGTGATAGAACATAATTGATTGATTTATTAACAGCTTGCAGAATTACAGTACATTTCAAGTACAACTCAATATACAAAAACTGTTAACAGTGAGTGGACGACATCACGACACCATAAAGCATTACACTTGTTTACAATAGGGCCCACCATTTTCAATTCATCAAAACATTTAGAGACGTACGAATATACACAACTATAATATAGTCAGGAAATCATCATAGGAGGTAAAAAGGGAAAACAAACGTATACAGTGAGGCGGAACAGGGGTGGGTTTTCAGATTTTATGGGGCTTTTACGGGGCTTCTTATATTCCATGCACTCCACAAAGGTGGCATTTTACCCCTCATTCAACCCTAACTTTAAATACGTGATATATCGGGAACCCCTTTTGGTGTTAGCATTATGTCATGCTTTAGCTATTGGAAAAATAGCAGATCTACAAGCTCATAGCGTGCCACCGAGTGGCGCGCTACGAGCTTGTAGGTTCTGCTATTTTTGAAAAATCGAAAGAACCACTGACATAGAAACATAGCTTTTTTCAGAAAAATGTCAGGTTGTAGAAGAACATTTTTAGAATCTGATCTCAGGTCAGAATGGGTTAAAAGAATTGTCCCAAGTCCTCTCATTGTCAGAGAGGGAGAGAGCACATCCTGTATAGCCTGCATTGGCTCCGGCAGGTTTTCTGTAACTTTGTGACAGTGTTATTTTGTTACCGTAATTGCATGCTGCTGTTGCTAGCCCACTTTCCTCCCCCTCCACCCCCTGTTTGTTATCACCAGCCCGTAGGGACTGCTTTAAGGCTTGCGTTGCTGAACCTCTTAATCGTTATTCCGTCGTGTTGATAGTAGCAGGCGGGTGAGAGGGGGGGGGGGGGGTGTGAGCCATGATGCAACATCAACCAGTACATAAAAAGAAAAGGACAGCGTATCTGTGCTGCCACCAGGAACACTAGAATATCTAAATATATTGTCGTTGTAGTATCACTGCAGGAAATTGGGTCTTTTACTAATTTAGGAGAAATGGTGGTACCCTGTCTGACACCGTGGTCCTATAAATAGTGGGGCTCTTCTCTTTATGGGTCTGGATGCAATTATGCTTGACAAGTTGTTTTTGTATGTTTAATAGCCAATTGTCAACATCACAACTTATACATAATAGTATATTATATATACTGTAAGTATAATGTACCCTATCGCAAAAGTATAAAGTATGTATGTATGTATTTATGTATGTATGTATTCTTTTATACTTTAGAATGTAGTGATGGGGTATATTATGCTTATATCTACTCTATGTATATAGAAGTTGTGAAGTTGACAATCAACTCAAATATTAAATGAGACATTTGATTGTTGACAAATGACTATAGGAAATGGCATTTTCGTCCAGCAATAACCAGCCCTTGCAATTTCATTAATATATGCTAATTACTATGTCAAACACTAATTAACCCAGAAGATGATTTTATGAATAATAGTGTAACGTTTTTTTTCTTTCAAAAAAACAATGCAAGTTTAATGATGCAATCTTGGCATTAGTCCAAGACAAACGAGGGCTATTGGAGAAGAAATGTAATCACGGGTGCCGTTTGTGTACACTGACGTTATTGTCTTTTTCTGTTCTTTCAGACTCACAAAGGCCCTCCGGTCAGCAGTGGTGGGAAAAAATGAATTCAATCGCATGGAAATACCGGGGAGAGACGAAGAAGAAGGAAGAAACCGAATTGACTAAACTTGAAGAGGAATTAATGAATCGCCCTCCTTTTGGAATATCGTGGTTATGGAATTAGGAAGAATATAAAAAAAGACAATAGGCCGAAAAATACCCAGGAGGGAACCGAGAAGAATTCAATCTGAACACATTAAATCAAGCAATTATTACACAATAGGGGACCAAAGACTTAGATTACAGTCCAAGCAAATACGATACAGCTGCCGAAACAAGCAAACATTTCAAAACGCCATTCGAGAGGGAATGAATGTCCCAGAAAGTCTCACACTCGGCAACAACAAAGAACGGTCGTCGAGGATATCGATGGAGTGTTTGCCTCTGGGAATGTTTCGTGAAGAAGGACTAAATGTGGACCCGTTGGCTAGCATTGCTACAGTTATCCTGTCACGCAGGTGTGAGCCAGTTCCGAACAACAAACCCACGTTGTATACTCATGAACTGAACAACTGCTGCGACAGAAGGCAGTCTTAATGGTTACAGAGACACCTCCCCCCCCCCACACACCCCCCCCCCCCTCCTTGCACATGGGAGGGACACCGTTGAATCCCATCTCTCTCTGTAGCTCTGTTTGCCCATGCTCTTATTGTGGCGGAGGAGAGAATGACGTTTAAAGACATTTAGAGTTGAAAATCTCAAAGTGCTGTCTGGTGTGTCAGTCAGTCAGTCGTGCTCGATATTCTCGCCTACTCAGTGCCAAACTTGCTTCAGCTTCATGGGACTTGCACTGTCTACGTCTTCTGTTTTTTTTAGCAGTGTTTTTCGTAGCAGTGCCAGCATCTGCTGCAGAACTTACCTATTCTTGTGAATTTATTTTGACTGTTCCGTTTTGAAACAGCCAACCTGTTACACAAGTTAGTGATTCTCTGTCTCCTTTTCTTTTTGGGACGGGAAGACAAAAACCATATCATCATCATCATCGTCGTCATCATCAGCATATTGCAGAAGTCATCTTTAGACCATTTCACTTATTGATTATCTGCCTCAACACCACAGTGTTCACCTTTTTTTGCTGCTACAACAAGTCTGACTACAACATCTGTGATATATTCCTCTGCTTTATCCCTTTTGTTGGACTCCCTGAAAGACATTTCCTTGCTTTACTGCCAGCTGAGAGACTTGCACTTTTTTTTAATTTGAATTATTATTATTATTATTATTAATAATACACAAATACTGCCATAAGCCTTTCACTTACTGATGTGATCAGAAGCATTCCCTGTAGACATTGACAGACATTTCCATTTTTACAACCCCCACCCCCCCCCAAAAAGAAGTAAGAAATGCAAAACTTTTCCAACAGTCCAGTGCCCCCGTCTCTCCCCCCTGGTTTCAGCGGGAGGGGTGGCGTCGTGGGCCCCCCCTTCCCCCCACAGCCAGCAGACCCCCAGATCTCCCCGAGGATGGCGGAGGATTACACGGCCATGCAGCAGCCCGGCCTCCACCGCGCCCACCACCACCACCCGCCGCACCACCCGGGCCAAGCCTCCGCCGCCGCCGCCGCCAGCCACATGCTGGCGTACGGCGCCCGGAGCCGGGGCGCCGCCGGGGGCGCCGCCCCCGGGGAGGGTAACGTCCCGCTCCAACAGGGTAACATCCACAGCGGCAACGGTAGCAACCCGTACCGGAAGGAGGCGATGGATTATTATTTATCGATGGCCGGGAAGGAGAGGCATCGGAGAGGAGGAGGAGGAGGAGGGGCCGTAGGAGGAGGAGGGGCCGGCGCCATGGGCTTTGGGGCGAGCTTCGGGTACCCCAACATGGACGGACACATACCTCACCAGTACCGACACGCCGGGTCGGGCTCCGCCGCGTCGTCCGGCATGATGTCGCCCTACCTGATGGACTACGGCGCCTCGGCCGGTTCGGGTGGCGGCGGCGGCGGCGGTGGTGGTGCGGGCAGCGGCGCGGGCGGAGGCGCCGGAGCCTTCTCTCCTTCCCAGCAGTACAACATGAGTCAGAACCCGGCCATGCAGTCGGTGGCGGGCTCCCAGATGCAGCAGCACCGCCAGCATGGGCAGAACTACCCAGCGCTCCACCACGGGCAGCAGCAGCAGCAGCAGCACCGGAGCTACCCCCACGCCGGGCACAGGATGACCCCTGCGCAGTACCCACACTACTCCCCACAAAGTGGGGCCTCCACAGGGTCGTCAGGAATGTACAGCCCCCCGCCGCCGCCGCCGCAGAGATATCACGACGGCGGGACCGGCGCCGGCTTTGATCCCAAAGTCAACAGCTCTCCTAATGTCAACTCTAATTCAAACTCGGCCTTGAGCGCCGCGGCTGCTGCTGCTGCCGCTGCCGCTGCTGCTCCAAACAACGTGGGGCCGATGGAGAATGTTCCACAGAGTTACCACGCTTCAAGTTACCCTGCGTATTCCCCACAGACACATTCACTTCACAAGCAAGCCACACTGCAGCACCGCAACTCGCAGCACAATTTGGGGGCAGGCTACGAAAACTCGGTAAAGATGCAGCATTACCACGGTCCGTCCCTCGGCGCCGCGTATGCTAAACACCACCAAGCCTCCAATCCCAATATACCTCATCCATCATCGCAAGAAATAGCCAAATCCCCAATGCACTCCAGTGCTCAGCAGCAGACCCAAATTAACCAAAACTTCAGCCCCATCTCCAACCCCTCCCCAGCCGCCTCCGCAGTGCAATCCCCCAGCTGTAGCTCCTCTCCTTCCCCTTTGATGAGTGTCTCGGACGCACACGGCAATCCTTCGGGACACGGCTCTTCACACCCTCCTCCTCCTCCTCCTCCTCCCCCCCCCAACCCCCGTAGCAGCGCCCACAGTCACGGTAGATTACTACAGACCATGCCTCAGCTGAGTCCCACGCCCAACTCCAACAGCAGCGTCAGTAGCTGCGGCAGCAGCGGCAGCCATAAGGCCCAGCAGGGCATGAACGCAGCGGCTGCCGCCGCCGGTCACGCCATGGGCCGCGGCAGAATGGGCACGCACGCGGCCGGCTCCAGAGAAGAAGGCTCCTCCATTTATCCACCCTCGCCTCTCGATAAAATCCAGGACTCCGGCCTCAACAGTCTGAATGCCTTGACTTCACAAGTAGCCAATCTACCAAACACGGTGCAGCACATGCTTCTCACGGACACGGTGCTCTCGCAGAAGAAGGGGAAAGACGGCGGCGGCCAGATGCAGCACGGGGCGCACCACGGCGTGCCCCCGCCGTCGCTGTCGTCGTTGTCGTCGCAGCCGAGGAGCCGAAACGCCAGCGCCACCTCGAGCACCAGCACGGTTCGAGACGGAAGCGGCGCGGGCGGCGGAGACGGCGCCGGCTCCGAGGCCGGCGCCGACGAGGACTCCTCGATGTCGGAGCGAGGGCCGCCGCCGCCGGGCGGGGCCAAGGCGGAGCGCGGCGAGGAGCCGTTTCCCGAGGGAGAACACCGTGTGAGAGTGAGACAAATGAGCGGCGCCAGCAGCGGCTCCGAACCCACCGGCTACTACCCTCCTCCGCTGCACAGTCAGAACCGGCAGCAGGCGGGACACGTGAAAACCATCACCTCGGAGACCGCGGCGAACCAGCCGGGTGTCGCTGAAGCGAAACCGAGCGACGCTCACATTCCTCCTCCTCCTCCGTCGTCGTCTCCATCCTTTGGTTCCTTGTCGTCTGAGCCGGGTCCAAACGCACGTTCCAGGCCTCCCATGTCCTCGGCGCCCTCTTCCTCCGTCGCGCCTCCCCCTCAGAACTCAAACTGTATCTCGGAGCCTTCTTGTGCCACGGATAACAACAGATATAAGATAATAGAGGTGAAAAATGAAGAAGTCAAGGCAAAGGGCACCCATCCGTCGCAGGGAGGAGAAGTGAGCCTACGACAGCACGGGCCGGACGGTGACGGCACGCTGGGCGCCGTATCCGCTCTGCACAACAACGAGAGGGAAGGAAAGCACCAGGCGGCGTCCGAGGAGGCGCAGAACGCCGGCAGCGTGGGCGTGATCGTCTCGGCGCGCTCGGAGGGAAATCACACCAACAAAAGCAAGCATCCTCAAGACAACTGCGTGGAAGAGAAACACTACTTCAGAGACTCCAGCAGCCACAACGGGGAGGAAGGAGTGGACCTCAGTGTCTATTCCTCTCATCACCAGCTGCACCAGAAGCCCAATTTCGGGCGGTCTCAAAACCATCCCCCGGCTGCCGCGCAGAAATACGGCTACTCGGAATCCCCGTATGGCGCGGCGGACATGCCGGCGAAGAACAGAGGGAGGCCTGGCCCGGCGGGCGAGTCTAATTCCAGGTACCCGGGTTACCATAACCAGTCCCAGTCCATCTATGGCCCCGTGCACGCCAAGGACGTCGGAGGCCCCGCCGCGGCGGACGCGCTGGGAAAGCGAGGGGACGGCGCGGGCGCTCGAGTTCACGAGGATAACAATTCTCAAATCCAGCAGTTCCCGAGCCTTTTACAGGAAGTGCTTCAAGGTTACAATTTAGACCGGCGCTACGGCCGCCCGGAACAGGCGTTCCCGGCCCACCTCCAGGGCCAGCAGCAGCAGCAGCAGCAGCAGCAGTTTCAATCCAGACACGCGTACGGCGTGAACGACAGTATGAGGATGCAAAGTGCCCAGTCGGAGGCGTCTGCCCAAATGGCCGTCTCCAGAAAGGCCCCGCAGCCCCACAACCAGGCCCCGCAGCCCCACAACCAGAGGCAAGGAAGCAGCCCCGACTTCGCCCCCGAATCGTCGCACCCCTCCCTGAAACCGGAAGAGGCCGGCGGCGGCAAGGCGTCTCAAAATGCCAACGAGAGAAACAAAGCGGTGAGTCACACCCCACAGCCTGCCGTGTCCTCCGCGCCGCCTCCGCCCAAACACATCAACCTAGCGGACTATTCGTTACCGCAGAGGAAAGCCCCGTCTCACCTGACCACGCCATCCTCTGCCGTGCAGGAGCTGCTCCTGCAGGAGGCGGAGCCGCTGGCCGGCGGCGCCACTGCTGCTGCCGCCGCTCGGACCGAGTCTCCCAAGTCGTCGGCGGGATCCCTTTTAGCCCCGTCGTTGTCGTCAGAGCGGCGCTCCGTCATCTGCGATGTGTCGCCGAACCGCCGCGGCACGCCCGAGAGGGACAGGGAGGGAGAGAGGGAGAGAGAGAGGGAGAAAGGAGGAGGAGGAGGAGGAGCCTCCGTGATCCAACAGCCGTTCTCCTCTCCGACGACGGCGACCAATGATCTGAGCAAGAATGATCTGGGAGAGAAACGAGTGAAGCTGGAAACGGACACGAAATACGCCGGTCCCGCCCCCGGCCCCGCCAATCCACAGGCCGACCCTCAGCGCGGCGGCGGCGGGGCCAAAGAGGCCGACGTGGAGTATCATTCCAAGTCTATGCATTCCTCCGTGGTTCTGAACGCCGACCTGTACCGGCGAGGTAACGTGGACTCTAACCCGCTGTCCCCGCCCTCCAGGCATCAGGCCTATCTCCACAGCGTGGATCTAGCGGCCGCCGGTCACCCCGCCGGAGGCGGCGGCGGCTTCCCGGGATATCGATACGGCGACGCCAGAGAGGCCAACAACAACGCCATGCCGCGCGGCAGCGCCCACTTCCCCCCGCACCACCACCACCCCTCCTCCTACCACAGCCTGTCCCCCCAGGCTCAGATGCAAAACCCTCAACAACAAGCGGCGAATAAGCTTCAGATGTACGCACACCCCCGCGGCCCGCCGCACCACCACGACATGAACGACTGGGTGAGCGCCATGAACAGGCCCGCCAACGCCAAGGACATGATGCTGTCGTCTCCGGGGAGACACAAGCTCAGCCAGGCGGAGCAGCAGAGGCTGCTCGCTGCTCAGACGGACGCCATGGCCGCCGAGACGCACGGCGTGAGCAAGCCTCCGCTGCTCCAGCACCAGAGCGCCTACTACGACATGAAGATGTGGGAGTCCACGCATCCGCCCCGAGAGGCCGCCGGGCCCATGATGATGATGGAGGCGGGCGAGCCTTACTACAGAACACAGCCTCCCCCTCCTCCTCCTCCCCCACTCGCTCCCGTGGCGCCGCACGGCCCCCCGCCCCTCACACACACAGCCCTGGTGGCGGCTACCAACGCCATGTCCGAATCCGACGTCGTCAGAGGAGAGGACAGCAAGCCGCCCCGTCCGGCCCCCGTGTCCAACTCCGTTAAGCCCCCCGCCGACATGACCCCCGCGGTGCCGGGACAGGGACAGCGGCAGCCCAAAGCCGGGGGAGACGCCAACCCCTCCTCCTTGATGCTACGGAGGAGGGTTCGTTCCTTCATCTCCCCCATCCCCGCCAAGAGGCAGCTTCAGGACGGCCCCCAGGCGTCGCAGCGGGGCGCCCCTCCCAACTCGCACCACTCCCCCGGGGCCCAGTCGGAGTCGAGCCACCACAACGAGGACGACTCCAGCTCCGACATGCCCTGTCCCAGACTCTCCTCCCCCGTCCCCGGGCAGAACGCCTATTCCCAGTCTCTGTCGCCGAGCGCCAAGTCCAAGGCTCTGCCCCAGCGGAGAGGACGGGGTTTGAAGCTGGAGGCCATCGTTCAGAAGATAACGCCGAGCACCAAGAAGCCTCGAGACTCCAGCCAAGAAGACTCCAACCATTATCTGGGCTACCCTCACAGTAGCCAGTTCAGCGACTCTCAGGACCAAGACTTGGCTCACTTCTCCAGAGCGGACGACGGCTACATGGACGAGGGCCACTCGCTGAACGACATGCTTCCCTTCAGAGGCGTGGACGAGGCGGGGCCTCTGCCCCCCTCCGCCTACCCCTGCGACCCCCACCCCACCGCGTCCCAAGCCGCCAAGCAGACGGACTTTGACTTTGGGCTGGGGCCCGCGGCGGCGTCCGGGGCGTCGTCATCGGGCGGGGACAAGGAGGACTTTGCGTTGCTCGGCCCTCTGCCCCCTCCCCCGCCACTGCCCCGCCCCGTCCAGGGCTCGCCGCCCCCCTCCTCATCGGCGCTGTCCGACATCCAGCACTTCACCAACACGTACCAGCAGCTGGAGACGCGGCGCGGGGAGCAGTCGGCGGCCAACCTGCTCCGCCAGAAGCTGCAGGAGAGCGTGGGCTTCGACGACTACGGCGGCGGCGACTACTACGGCGCCACCACGCCGCCCCACCACGGCCAGGGCCACGTGCTGAGCAGGTCGCTGCCCATGACCCCGGGGCGGTCGTCTCTGTCGCCGCAAGACTCCAAGGACGGCCTGGTCCCTAAAGGCTACTTCCCGTCGGGCAAGAAGAAGGGCCGTCCCGTGGGCAGCGTGAACAAACAGAAGCGTGCGGCGGGCCAAGGTGGCGGCCAGACCCCCAGCCAGGCCACGACGCCCACGCAAGGTCAGGACGGCTGCGGCGGGCCGCTGGGGCAGCCGGCCTCGCCTCTGGAGGACAACGACGTCACCATGCACAGCGTGGACCACGAGGACGAGGCCGGGACGCCGTCGCCGCGCCCGCCGCCCTGCGCCTCCTCGGAGCTCGCCTCGCCTCTCCTGGCCCCGCCCGTCTTGACCCAGGTGGTCAAAGTGGACGCGGAGACGCCCGAGGACACCCCCCGGCCCCCCCCGGAGAGCGAGGTCAAACCCCCGCCGCGGCGGAGGAGGAGGAGGGGGGGCGTGAAGGACGAGGAGGAGGGGGGTGAACCGGGCGAAGTGAGGGGCAGACAGAGGAGGAGGAGAAGGGTAGCGGGCACCGTGACGGTGACCACGATGACCAGGACGTCGACCAAAGATGACCTGGATGTGTCGTCTGGGGCGGCAGGAGGAGGAGGAGGAAGCGGCGGTTTCCTCCAGGACGCCAACAGGAAGGGCCTTCCGTTCTTTCCACACATCCACGTGGAGAAGAAAGTCCCGGAGATCGGGGCGGTGTGCACCATCGTGAACGGCGAGGAGGAGAAGGTGAAGGGGAAAGCGGGCGGCGGCGGCGGGACCGAGTCTCCCCTGAGCTCGGCGCTCTCCTCCTCCTCCCAGCTGTCCCGGCGAGACCGAGACATGGAGAAATGGGAGCCGGACGAGGCGGAGACCAACGCCCAGTCGGGGAAACGCCTTCCCTCGTCGGGTCACGTGGTGTCGGGGCCCGTCATCACGGAGACCAACCACTCGGGCCGGCTGCTCTGCTGCCTCTGTCAGAAATGGGCCAATTACAAGCACCTGGGGGACCTGTACGGGCCCTACTACCCCGCCGAGTACGCCGCCAAGCTGCCCAAGAACCAGCCCCAGGTCCGACAGGGTCAGGTGACGGCCGCCGGAGCCAATAAGACGCCCCCGGGAGGACCGGCTCTGTTGGACACCAACGCCAACGTACTGGCCGCCATTCAAGAGACGCAAACGCAACACAACGCAGAGAACATGCAGATCACGAAGCCCTGGAACGAGAGCGACTACAACAACGCCGTGGGCCTGCAGGCCGCCAGCCCAACGGCCCTGGGCGGGGGGACGCCGTCTCTGCAGGCCGGAGGAGGAGGAGGAGGAGAGGACATGATGATGATGTATCTGTCCGGCAAGATGGGCGGCTTCCCCCCCTCGGCCCCGCCCCCCCACCAACACCACCACCACTACCACGACCACCCCCACCCCACCACCACCGCCTGGGGCCCCACGACGACAACCCCCTCCCTATCCTGGGACATGAACCTGGACGTCAGACCCATCCCCGAGCTGAAGAGGGAGCCGGACGTCGAGAGTAGTGTCGTCGTCATCGACGTCGACGACGACGAGCAGCGGAAGCCCAAACTGCAGCAGCAGCAGGCGGCGCCACAGACAACAACAACGTCAACAACGGACGAGGCTCCCCAGAGACCTCCGCACAGGAAGCTGACCTCCCACCCGCGCTTCAACAAGCGGCGGCACAAGTCGGAGTCGTCGTCTCCGCGGCGCATGGTGCCGTCCAACAGCAAGGCCTCGCTGCCCTTCCAGCCGCCGCCGCCCGCGCTGGACTCCCTGGGGCCCCTGGCGCAGCTCGCCCAGCTGCCCCAGATGCCCATGGACCCCGAGGAGCTGTGGGTGCACGAGGGCTGCATCGTGTGGACCAGCGGCGTCTACCTGGTCAACGGGAGGCTGCACGGCCTGCAGGAGGCCCTGGACGGAGCCCGGGATACGGTGAGTCACGAGGAGTCGGTTAACCCATTCTGACCTGAGATCTGATTCATACGAGGTTTCCACACTGGTCACACACTGGTCTGATTATAACCCATTCTGACCTGAGATCAGATTCTATAAAAATGTCAGTCGTTCTTTCGATTTTTCAAAAATAGCAGACCTACAAGCTCATAGCGCGCCACTCGGTGGCGCGCTATGAGCTTGTAGATCTGCTATTTTTCAATAGCTAAAGCATAACATGATGCGAACACCAAAACGGGTTCCCGTTCAGAATGGGTTAACTTTTCGATATTATTAAATAATTCCCCGTTCATTTTTCAGCATAGACTTTTCAAAAAGTATTTATTTAAAGACGTTTACGCTGCGGGACAAAGCCAACTCTTGTCGTGACAAATCAGGACAATAAACACAATGTTTTGGGCCGAACAAATAATTAGGAAAAAAGAAAAAAAAACGGCAGGTTGTTTTTCTTCTTTGTAATTATTTGTCTCTGGTCCAAAATATTGTGTTTATCGTCATGATTTGTCTAGACTCGAGTTGGCTTCGTACGACACTTAAAAGGTCGTTAAATAAATACCCTTTGAAATGTCTATGGGGAAATTGCATTGGGAATTATTTCCTGGGCCTGGCGTTGTCATGAAAGGGTGGCGGGACTGCGACGCTCTATGGAAGGTGAATTTGACGTCATGTGTGTCTGAAACAAATTAGCTTATTTTTGTGGCAACACAAACATTAAATGCCATTGATAGGATAATTTACGTCTTATGTGGATGATGAGCAAATCGACTGTTTTAATTCAGCTCGGGGCTTTATATATATATATATAAATAACAAAAATGCAGTTCTCATCTTACATTTCATATATGTAAGATGTAGAATAGCCAATCTACAAGCTCACAACGCGGCGCAAAGCGACACATTGTGAGCTTGTAGATCGGCTATTACACATCTTACATAATATATTAAATGTATTTTCACTTCTTCTGATGCATTGGTTTTCTAAGTTATGGAATTTCTTTGATGTCTTCATGAAATGACGGAAACAAGTGATGCACAGTTTGATACAAGTGATACAGTGTTTTGTGGCCCACCGTAGATTTTTTGACAGCTTTAGTTTTTTTTTGTCTTTTTGAATAACACGTCATTTTGTTTTAGTCATATTTTGGTCATCCGAAATGTTTTAGTGTTAGTCTAGTTTTAGTCTACTTAATATCCCACGATTTTAGTCGACTGAATCTACAGTTGATTTTGTCGACAAAAACATGCGTTTTGGCTGATGGCATTTTGATGTTATACTCGGTTGCTCGCTGAAAATAGCCTATCTACAAGCTCAACGCCACACGTTGTAGATTAGCTATTGGCTGTTTTCAGAGCACAACCAATCAAATTGATCTCTTCTCCACTAAGCCCGTCCCTAACACCACATTTGTCTAGTTTTTTTTATTTGTTGACAAATATGTCGGTAAGTATCCTTAGTCAAAGTTTTAGTCATCGTAAATTTTTTATTTAGTTTTCGTCAGTGAAAAAAGGTAGTTTTTGTCGTCTTAGTTTTAGTCACCTGTGAGGATAAAGGTGTGTGCGTGCGTGTGTGTGTGTGTGCGTGCGTGCGTGTGATTGTTCTTTTATATGTGCACTGTGGCTTGGCCATAAACACTTAAAAGGCTACGTCCAAATTTGGAGACTGTAGTTAAAAAAAAAACGACACCACTTTAGCCGTTGTCGGCACTTCATCGGATAACAGTATAAAGTGCATTTTACCACCCTACACACACACACACACACACACACACACACACACAGACACACACACACACCGTCCCTCCGTTTGTTTGTATGGCATTAATAGAATACGTGTTCATTGATTTTTTTATCATCTGGCGGTTGCCCTTAGTGAATCGTCACTGTTTACTACACTTTCTGTGATGTTATGGATTTATTGTCTTACTCTTTCTTCCCCAACTAACTTCTCTCTCTCTCTCTCTCTCTGTGGTGTTCTGTTCCTCAGTGCTGCTCCTATTGTGACATGGTGGGCTCCACCCTGGGCTGCTACAGCAAAGGCTGCACCCTCCAGTACCACTACCTGTGTGCCATTGAAGCCGGTAAGTTTAACCCATTCTGACCTGAGATCAGATTCATACGAGGTTTCCACTGGACACACGCTGGTCTGATGAACCCATTCTGACCTGAGATCAGATTCTAAAAAAATGTCAGTCGTTCTTCGATTTTTCGA
The DNA here is from genome assembly GCF_963924005.1 of Protomyctophum bolini. NCBI lineage: Eukaryota > Metazoa > Chordata > Actinopteri > Myctophiformes > Myctophidae > Protomyctophum > Protomyctophum bolini. The sequence goes on from NC_137872.1 coordinate 4,684,950, forward strand.
AAATAGCAGACCTACAAGCTCGTAGCGCGCCACTCGGTGGCGCGCTATGAGCTTGTAGATCTGCGGGGATCGGGAATATGTGTGTTTTAAAGCATTATGTTATACTTTTAGCTGTTGGGAAAAATAGCAGATCTACAAGCTCGTAGGCACTCGGTGCTGCGCTAAGAGCTTGTAGGTCTGCTATTTTTGAAGATTTGTTAAAAGAAATGTGGCGCAAATCTTTTTGAATGTATATTCTACTCATTTGTGCAGAATGGCCAATTTCAAGTTTTCAATTGTATACAAAATATTTTTTAAATAGCAGACGCATTGCGAATGCACAGATCACAAATGCACAGATAACTCTGAGAAGTGACATTCTAGGTTAATATCGGATTACTGATATCAGCTGTTAACAATTCCAAACACGCAAACCCGAGTTAAATAGTGAGAGAGTGGCGACACTAGCGTTGACTCCCATTGTAACAATGGCATGCGGAAGTGCTCATTCTATCTCAATGGGATAGTTCCAAATGTTTGGAACTATAGCCCATAGTGGTCACCCACTTTGTGGCAAGATCAAAGCGTGTCGCCACTCTCTTACTATTCCACTCGGATGCAAACATGACCTGCTTTAATGACTTCAGTCTATATTAATGAGTAATGACTAGTATTAAAATGTTCTGATCTACAAGCTCCAAACACGTCGCAGTGCGACACTTTTTGAGCTTATAGATTTTTGCTATGAGAGTAATATGCAATGTGGCTCGCTGGAGTGAGTGTGGAAATATAGTGGCCTTCTGGAGGGAGCGTGGAACTATAGTGGCCCTCTGCAGTGAGTGTGGAACTATAGTGGCCCTCTGGAGTGAGCGTGGAACTATAGTGGCCCTCTGGAGTGAGTGTGGACCTATAGTGTCCCTCTGGAGTGAGTGTGGAACTATAGTGGCCCTCTGGAGTGAGTGTGGAACTATAGTGGCCCTCTGGAGTGAGTGTGGAACTATAGTGGCCCTCTGGAGTGAGCGTGGAAATATAGTGGCCCTCTGGAGTGAGCGTGGAACTATAGTGGCCCGCTGGAGTGAGTGTGGAAATATAGTGGCCTGCTGGAGTGAGTGTGGAAATATAGTGGCCCTCTGGAGTGAGCGTGGAAATATAGTGGCCCTCTGGAGTGAGTGTGGAATTATAGTGGCCCTCTGGAGTGAGTGTGGAAATATAGTGGCCCGCTGGAGTGAGTGTGGAATTATAGTGGCCCTCTGGAGTGAGTGTGGAACTATAGTGGCCCTCTGGAGTGAGTGTGGAACTATAGTGGCCTTCTGGAGGGAGCATGGAACTATAGTGGCCCTCTGCAGTGAGTGTGGAACTATAGTGGCCCTCTGGAGTGAGTGTGGAACTATAGTGGCCCTCTGGAGTGAGTGTGGAACTATAGTGGCCCTCTGGAGTGAGTGTGGAATTATAGTGGGTGGCCCTCTGGAGTGAGCGTGGAACTATAGTGGCCCTCTGGAGTGAGTGTGGAACTATATTGGCCCTCTGGAGTGAGTGTGGAACTATAGTGGCCCTCTGGAGTGAGTGTGGAATTATAGTGGCCCTCTGGAGTGAGTGTGGAACTATAGTGGCCCTCTGGAGTGAGTGTCCTTGGGCAAGACACTGAACCCTACATTGCCTCCAATGAGTCGGTCGGTGTGAGCTCGCCACCGTCGGTGTGTGAATGTGGGGAAAGTGAGGACGCTGGCGTCGACTGTTCGCCGCTTCACCTCCCAGTGTATGAATGAATGAACCGTTGTAAAGCGCTTTGAGCACTTGGAAAAGCGCTATAAAAATGCAATTAATTAAAGAGATGTACAGATTAACCTAGAGTTGTTGTTGTGGTGGCTCATGGGTGTCCAGTATCCTCATCTTCTCCTCCCCTCTCCTCCCAACAGATTGCTCCCTGAATGAAGACAACTTCTCGCTGCGGTGTCCGAAGCACAAGGTAAAGAGGGAGAGGTTGGTTATCACCTTATCGTTTCTTGGGGGACATTCACGATTAATGTTTCACGTTTTTGATTGATTGAATATTTTATTAGGCAACATAAATGCAAAACAGCACAATGTACAGTCAGGCATCTTTGTCCAAAAAAAGGAATTCACCGAAAGAAAGACCTTGCGGCCTTGTTTCCATTCGGGTCCCGTCCACTCACACATGACATGAATAATACGTTAACGCAGTAACAGTAAAGTGATATAACAATAATAATTTAAAGAAACATATACATGCAATATACAGTATGCACAGTTTGGGGCCGAAGGTTAATCGGAAGGGGATTATTCGCACAAAGAGGCTGGGGCGATCACCTCCTCTCCCTTTGACCTTTGACCTGCTGACAGGTGCATTTTTAGGCCTGTCTTGAAGGAAGCCTCTGGAAGACTCTGTGGAAAATGTCCATTGAAATGTCTTTCTGCCACCGACTGTTAAGACCTGAGCATTTTTATGACCATATCGGCCATAAAAATCAGTATCGGAATGGCTTAAAATGAATAGTTATTTAATCGGTTTTCACCAGCTATTGTTTTAAATGAAAAATGTAGAACCAAATCAAATATGATGTAAAATCTTAAGTAAAAAATTATTTTAAACATATTTTGATTTTCAGATGGGGGCTCTGCGGCCAATTACAGATTTTTTTTGGGGGGGGGGTCCTTGACTTTAAATAGTTTGAGAACCGCTGAACCACAGAAATGTTTTTTCCCAGAAAACTGTCATTATTTAGAAGACATTTGTAAGAATCTTGTCTCAGGTCTTGAGGTTGATTCTCTTAAATTAAAAATGTAGTACCTCTAGTCTAGAACAAAAGCCAAATCAAATTATGATGTAAAATTTTAAGTAAAAATAAATTTTAAACATATTTTCAGATGGGGGGGTCTGCGGCCAATTACAGAATATTTTTGGGGGGGTATATAAAAACAGTTTTTCCCAGAAAACTGTCATTATTTAGAAGACATCTGTAAGAATCTTGTCTCAGGAGTCAGGAACCCCTTTTGGTGTTTTAAACATTATGTTATAATTTAGCTATTTCAGATCTACAAGCTCATAGCGCGCCACCGAGTGGCGCGCTACGAGCTTGTAGGTCTGCTATTTTTGAAAAATTGTGAAAATGCGGCACAGATCTTTGAATACATGTATATTCTTTCAGAAGACTTTTTTTTCCCATTTTTGATGTCAGGTCAAAATAGGTTAAGGTTTATTCTCCCTTTCACGTTCTCTCTCTCTCTCTGTCTCTGTCTGTCTCTCTCTGTCTCTCTCCTGTCCCTATAGTTTCCCCAGAGCAGTCGGCCATCCAAGTCCCTGTTGTACCTGGAGCAGTCGGAGAGAGGCTGAGAGAATCCACCAGGAAGAACGTGCACATCTGTAAGTTCACGCTCGGTGCCGTGTGTGTGTGTGTGTGTGTTTGTGTGCGTGCACGGGGCCTCTTTTATCTTTGAAGGCGCGCACGTCTGCATCTGTGCGTGTGTAGGTTGGTGTGTGCGTGCGTGCACATTAGTATGTGTGTGTGTGTGTGTGTGTGTGTGCACAAGCATTAACCCATTTAGGACGGGAACACATCTGTGTTGCCTTAGCTTTTAACCATTATTTGAAACTTTACCTGTAGTGAAAATATATTCTTTCCCAGTGAACGCATTTGTAGAATCAGTTCTCAGGGAACCCCTTTTGGTATTGGCATTACACTATGCTTTAGCTATTGAAAAATAGCAGATCTACAAGCTCGTTGCGCGCCACTCGATTTTCTTTAAATCGAAGAACGACTGACATATAGAAACATAGCTTTTTCAGAAAATTGTCAGGATGTAAAAAAGACATTTTTAGAATCTGATCTCAGGTCAGAATGGGGTTTTTAAGGGGAAAGCAGAAAAGGGAGCTAATGCGGCGTTCAGACTGTAGCTCATTAATGATTTATCTGGTCTGGTATGAATCCAGACAATCTGGTTGGTTTTTTTATAAACCCTGCCTTTGTTTATTCGACAGGGAAATTAGTTTCTCATAAACGGGTCCTTGAGCAAATAAATGGACAATTATGCAGGTCCTTCGGGCTGTTTGTTAGTTTTGTTTTTTTATTTTTCTTCGATTTAGGCAGAAGCAAGCTTCAGTTTAATTCTAATGTAACAATAAGATGAAAATGACTGTTTATTGTTCCCGGGCACATCTGCATACATTTGCCTATACGAGATGTACAGTGCGCGCACAATCCATTCTCAATGTGGTGGCAGTTAGCCTACTGTGTAAAGTAGGTTTTACAAGTACAGTACAGTAGTCTTGATGATCTTTATCAGAATCGGAAGACTTTATTGCCATGTTAGGAATTTGGTTTGGTGGACAGCCGAGTGCAGCTACAACATTAGAACAAGTGCAAGGACAAGTATGGTGGCCTTGGAGGCCACCATACTAAAAAGAAGAAGAAAAAAAAATCTGAATATTCTTCTCTCGTTTGATATAATTTAAAATGCGCTATAGGACGTGTACACATGTCCTATGGATCCGTCGGTTGGATTGCTTTATGACGTTACCACACATCGTATACGGTCTGAACCAGTTAACGTCTACGTGTGCCGTTACATGCCCATTTCAGCACAGCTTGAGCTTATTTCAACCAATTGTGCTGTAGTATAATATAAAAAAATGTCAGTCCACTTTTTTCTTTTGTCTTGGCACGGTGCCAGAGATCTTAGGCATGGCACGGTGCCGGGGCAAAAAAGGTTCTGCAGGAAACCCTGACGGATTTAACCCATTCTGACCTGAGATCAGATTCATACGAGGTTTCCACTGGACACACACTGGTCTGATTAATCCATTCTGACCTGAGATCAGATTCTAAAAATGTCAGTCATTATCAGTCAAAAATGGCAGACCTACAAGCTCGTATCGCGCCACTCGGTGGCGCGCTACGAGCTTGTAGATCTGCTATTTTTCAATAGCTAAAGCATAACATGATGCCAACACCGAAATGGGTTCCCGTTCAGAATGGGTTAAACAAATAATCAGGATTTGAGGTTCGTGGCCTGCTGAGCAGCGTGCACGACAAATATCTGCTCAGCAATTTGCGAGATTAGCTGCCAACAGACAGATACTATATATATATATATATATATATATATATATAATAATAATAATAAGATTAGCTGCCAACAGACAGATACTTGGCTGGATTCTACAATAGGTTGGGAGATATTATCTCTGCCTGGCAGAGATTATAATAATAGTAAACGTGGTGCTAAATCAAAGATATTTTAGAGGTAAAAGAGGATAAAAGCTGCTACTACTACTAGCTTTTGTTTTTTAAGGAGCATTCTGTGATTTGGAAAACGCCCCGGTAATGGCTCGTATACACACTGCCCGATATTTGCTCCGATTATGCTGTCGGGGAGCATTTTTGCGGAGAGAGACAGAGTTATTTAACGAAACTCAAGATTATATTATCGGGTCTGGATTGCATCTTGGTGAACTCTTGCAGTGTGTGATCCCTTGTCGGCAATCAATCGTTTAGTGTGAAAGCCACAAAGATAATATGACAGCCGATTCAAAAAAATAAAATAAAAGACTTGTGTAGTGTGAAATACATAACGATCTGATGACTCGCCGACAACTTTAAAACTAAAAAAAAAAAAACTACAGTGTGTAGGGGGCCATAACAAGGCCATAACAAGATGTGCACATGCACTCACTACAGTGGGGGGGACATGTGACGTGACAGACCAATAGCACCACCAAGGCCCGCCCCCGCTCCTTCATGATTGGCGGAAAACCCTTCTCTATCCCCCCCCCAGGGGTTAACTGGGGACAGGGAGGAACTCCTTATATGGTCAGCGCACTCTATAGTATAGGGAGGATTATCACAACAAAACAAAAAAAATAAGTGATATTTGAATTAACCCATTCTGTACGGGAACCCGTTTTGGTGTTGGCATCATGTTATGCTTTACCTATTGAAAAATAGCAGATCTACAAGCTCATATCGCGCCACCGAGTGGCGCGATACGAGCTTGTAGGTCTGCTATTTTTAAAAAATTCGAAGAACGACTGACATTTTTAGAATCTGATCTCAGGTCAGAATGGGTTCATCAGACCAGTGTGTGTCCAGTGGAAACCTCGTATGAATCTGATCTCAGGTCAGAATGGGTTAAGTGAAATCACTGAAAGGCCTTTTCATGTGACGCGAGTGCACAGAAATAAGCACGTTACTTCTTGAAATCTCTCCGTGTTCAAATTGGACGTGACTTTTTATAATCTTGGAAGTGATTAAAGGGACACTTCACCCTTTTTGCAAAAATATATATGTTAATGACGTTTAGAAGCTTTAGAACACACTCCTGGGGGTCTTTATGTGTGTAATATGTGGTTTTAGATATTTTAGATTGTAGCAGTGAGCCTGTTGTCTCTGATGTCATGGACACTGGGCTCACTTCCTTCCTGGACTACATGTTGTCTCAGTAAGACAGCTCTCCCCCCTATCCACAAGGAGGAGCAGTGCACCAAATAATTATGGGAATTGTAGTCCAGGAAGGTAGTGAGACCAGTGTCCATGACATCAGAGACAACGGGCTCACTGCTACAATCTAAAATATCTAAAACCACATATTACACACATAAATACCCCCAGGAAAGTGATCTAAAGCTTCTAAACGTCATTAACATATATTCTTTTGCAAAAAGGGTGAAGTGTCCCTTTAACTGGCAGCTACTGTGAAAATGAACATTTTTTAACATTTCAAAATGCTGTATATCTTGATTTGCATTGACTTAACATTTTTAAATTGTGTGAAGGCACCGTTATATGCCAGTGGTTGGTCACCGTTCAACATTGTTCAATTTAGAGTCAACCCCTTTTGGTGTTATGCTTTAGCTATTGAAAAATAGCAGATCTACAAGCTCATAGCGCGCCACCGAGTGGCGCGCTACGAGCTTGTAGGTCTTCTATTTTTGAAAAATCGAAGAACGACTGACACAGAAACATAGCTTTTTCAGAAAACTGTCAGGATGTAGAAGATTTTTTTAGAGTCTGATCTCAGGTGGTTAAGTAGCTTCTTCCTGACAGCAGAGATATATTTTATTACATATATATATATATATATATACACAACAAATACACATATTTCACAAGTGGTTGCAATCTAGTCAGGTAACCTGTTGGTCTACTAACCTATTACCCTGCAACACATTTGATTCTGTCTGCCTTACATTCTTTTGCAATGGCCTTTGCATCATCTGGCTGCTGCTATATAGTTCTTTGTCTCTCTCTCTCTCTCTCTCTCTCTCTCTCTCTCGCTGACATCATTGACGAATGACTTCTAAATTAGCCTGGGCACCATTTCATTTAGGGTATATGATCCTCTCGGGAGCGGATGACATCGTTACGTCATGTTATTTAGTTTTGTTTGGTAGTCGACAGGCAGGAACAACAGGCGGCAACTTTATTGAGGGAAAAGGAAGGTTCGCTTTCCTTTTTTCTCAATAAAAGCTACAGGCTACGAGAGCGTTTCCCTCCGAGGTGGTGGAAAGCCTGGTGAGGCGAGGTTACTTCTAAATCCTCTGTTTGTTTCCATCCTAGGTGAGGTCGGACGTCAGAAGACTTGAGAATTGTTTGTGAAGCAAAAGGATGAAACAGGAACTGGCATCAGACGACTGACAGCTCTCCGACAGAGAGGAGGAGGAGGAGGAGGAGGGGACCGTTTCTCAGCAAAGGAATCGACATAATTACTTTTAAAAGGTCGGAGGGGAGTGTTTGGCGGGGCTTGATGAAATACAGACTTTTGTTTTTCTAAGAGAATTATTGCTCTTTACTTATAGAGAGAATATATATTAAAAAAAAAAAAGATATTTGAGCGAACAAAGCAACGATCTGCAACAACTAATGCCGAAAGCAAAGCTGTTACATCGACAACAAGACAAGGACCTATAGGTGGAACACAGCCAGACATTGGGGTGAGACACAAGGTCTCAAAGGAACTGCCTTTTTCAAAGCAGACGGGAACACACGACTTCCTCTCTAGGCTTGACTTTTGAATTTCCGGAGATACAAAAAAAAAAAAAAAAGTAGTTTTATTCTTCTCATCCGTAGTATCATTTTTAGTTGTTTATTTGCTTTTGTTTGTCTATTTTCGTTTTTTGTTATTTTGTTTTTCTTTACAGGTTTTTCATTTGTTGAGTGCTTTATAAACCAAGTATTGGGAGCAAGGGCCCTCGAGGCACGTGGGGGCAGGGGGGGCACGGCGAAGGATTGGCCTAAGTATCTAAGAAGTAGTTATGTTATCATCGTTTTAGTCATTGCTATTATTATTATAACTATTCTTTTCTTATCTCCGTCAGTATTTACTCGTAGAAGCTAAATGGATGTAATCTCGCTCTATAACCTGGTCGGTTATATCACAAATTGGCCAATATGAATAATCACCATTCCCCAGGCAGGAGTGTGTTGCTTGGAATGTCAGGGTCGAGTTGCCACTGAGACATTAATTGCCTTTGGAGAACGGACATCTGTTGCCTTTTCAAAAGTAGTGCGTGGTTGGAGAGGAGTGAATGTGTGTGAAATTTGAAGACTTTAAAAAAAGAGAAAAGAACTAAAGGAAATGGAAGGAGAAAAAAAAGTGCTTATTTGAGTCCATTTAGGTCCTTTTTTGAAAAGTGTTCTTATTTTTCATCCCTGGGGGTTTTTATGGTACAGAGTATTCATGGAGAAAAAAAAGAAAAAAGATGACAAAAACAAAGAAATTAAATAGATGGGACACAATCTTATTTTTCAAGTAAAACAAGGAAAAAAATGTTCGTAAAACCAAGTAGCGAGAAGGAGAAGGACGGTTGCCGTTACTAAAAGGAGGAGGATGACACTAATGGAACGAATGCATGCCTGCCATATTTGACCAAGATGGCCGGAAGGAAAAAACAAAATACTTTTACGGACACAGGACACAGGGTTTGCGTTATGGTGGAACTGCACAAAGTGCGTTGATATTGCTTTGTATCGGAAAAAATAACGTTCGACTGACCGAGTGGTCGGGCGTTTGAGAAAGAAAAACATTCTGGATCTCTTTACGACGTTCTGGGGATTCTTTCCACGAATGACTGTAATGGTCCAACGAGGAGCTCTGCCTAAACCAAGTACTTTAAGAATGGTTTCGTTAACTCGGCGACACTACGATGATTTTGATCGGGAGATGCAAAATCCATTCAAAAAGAAACATTGCCATAAAACTTAAAAAAGAAGTGAGTTGTATGTGGTGTTGTCTTTATCCTTTTTTTATTGTTATTCTTGTAAAAAAAAAAAAAAAAAAAAGTCAAACTGACAACAGTTACACTATTGAATCCATGCTGTACTAGAAACTTGTCAATATGTATATGAATTATGAATACACTTTAAAAATGCTTCAAGAATGATCCGAGTCTTTTCCACGTTCACGTAAGTCACTTTTTGTTGCAAACTTGCAATGCCAAATTAATTTCAATTCGAATGTATTTTCATTGTTTTTTTGTCACTTGTATTCCTCTTGTATTCATCTGTTTTCTTTGCTTTGATGTGTCTCTTTCAATCTTGTTTTTTTTTTTCTTTTCATATTTTCTTAACTTCAGTCACTTTTTGTTCCATTGCCAAAACTAACTTCAATCCTAATATAATTTTGTTATCACCTATTTGTTACATTGCCAAAACTAACTTCAATCCTAATATAATTTTCTTATCATCACCTATTTTTCCCTATTCTTTCCAACTGCCATTCTTTCATCCGTCAGCATCTCTGTCACTCACTCTTTATTAGTATTCTTTCTGATGTACACTTCTGTCTGGTGCAGTACTTACTTTAGACAGTACCTGGTTTAGACTAGTCATCTCAAACCCTCACCCTAACCTCCCACGGGGCAGCACACCTAAACCTAACCAATAACCATGTCTAACCAATGACTAGTCTAAACTAAGTATTCTTAGTTATTCTTCTGTCAGTACAGTACAGTACAGTACAAACATACATGATTTGATTCCCTCTGTCTTTTGTCTATACGTAGGTGCATTATGCCATTCTGATTAATTGTCGTTACAGAAAGTTAGTATCTAACAGTTGGTCTTTCCTATTTCCAATACTTTGACTTCTACTCCACTACATCTCAGGAGCAAATACTGTACTTTTACTCTATTTTTTTGGAAACTTTAGTTACTTTGTAGATTATTGTTATAATAATGATTACATTAACCATTTCAGCCCTATATACATTTCGGCCAGTAGAAAATGGCGATGCGGTGCGTTGTGAGCTTGTAGATCGGTGCATTGTGAGCTTGTAGATCGGTGCATTGTGAGCTTGTAGATCGGTGCATTGTGAGCTTGTAGATCGGTGCATTGTGAGCTTGTAGATCGGTGCATTGTGAGCTTGTAGATCGGTGCGTTGTGAGCTTGTAGATCGGTGCATTGTGAGCTTGTAGATCGGTGCATTGTGAGCTTGTAGATCGGTGCATTGTGAGCTTGTAGATCGGTGCATTGTGAGCTTGTAGATCGGTGCATTGTGAGCTTGTAGATCGGTGCATTGTGAGCTTGTAGATCAGTGCATTGTGAGCTTGTAGATCGGTGCATTGTGAGCTTGTAGATCGGTGCATTGTGAGCTTGTAGATCGGTGCATTGTGAGCTTGTAGATCGGTGCATTGTGAGCTTGTAGATCGGTGCATTGTGAGCTTGTAGATCGGTGCATTGTGAGCTTGTAGATCGGTGCATTGTGAGCTTGTAGATCGGTGCGTTGTGAGCTTGTAGATCAGTGCATTGTGAGCTTGTAGATCGGTGCATTGTGAGCTTGTAGATCGGTGCATTGTGAGCTTGTAGATCGGTGCATTGTGAGCTTGTAGATCGGTGCATTGTGAGCTTGTAGATCGGTGCATTGTGAGCTTGTAGATCGGTGCATTGTGAGCTTGTAGATCGGTGCATTGTGAGCTTGTAGATCGGTGCGTTGTGAGCTTGTAGATCGGTGCGTTGTGAGCTTGTAGATCGGTGCATTGTGAGCTTGTAGATCGGTGCATTGTGAGCTTGTAGATCGGTGCATTGTGAGCTTGTAGATCGGTGCATTGTGAGCTTGTAGATCGGTGCGTTGTGAGCTTGTAGATCGGTGCATTGTGAGCTTGTAGATCGGTGCATTGTGAGCTTGTAGATCGGTGCATTGTGAGCTTGTAGATCGGTGCATTGTGAGCTTGTAGATCGGTGCATTGTGAGCTTGTAGATCGGTGCATTGTGAGCTTGTAGATCGGTGCATTGTGAGCTTGTAGATCGGTGCATTGTGAGCTTGTAGATCGGTGCATGGTGAGCTTGTAGATCGGTGCATTGTGAGCTTGTAGATCGGTGCGTTGTGAGCTTGTAGATCAGTGCATTGTGAGCTTGTAGATCGGTGCATTGTGAGCTTGTAGATCGGTGCATTGTGAGCTTGTAGATCGGTGCATTGTGAGCTTGTAGATCGGTGCATTGTGAGCTTGTAGATCAGTGCATTGTGAGCTTGTAGATCGGTGCATTGTGAGCTTGTAGATCGGTGCATTGTGAGCTTGTAGATCGGTGCATGGTGAGCTTGTAGATCGGTGCATTGTGAGCTTGTAGATCGGTGCGTTGTGAGCTTGTAGATCAGTGCATTGTGAGCTTGTAGATCGGTGCATTGTGAGCTTGTAGATCGGTGCGTTGTGAGCTTGTAGATCGGTGCATTGTGAGCTTGTAGATCGGTGCGTTGTGAGCTTGTAGATCGGCGCGTTGTGAGCTTGTAGATCGGTGCATTGTGAGCTTGTAGCTATTTTAAAATTAGTTTTTATACAATTTGAAAACCTGCAATGGGTCGAGTACATGTTGGATTCCGGGGCTTTTACTTGTAACGGAGTAGTTCTACTCTGCAATATTGATACTATTAAGTGAAACATTTGTGTACTTTTTTTTCCTTCACCACTGGCACTTCCATCCCCTGAGCCCTCTCTGTATGTTGGGAAATAGCCCCCTCTTGTGGCCGTGACTCACTGTGTTTTCCACATGAATCGACCAGGCTCTTGTATGGAAATAGGTTGACGATGTTCTGATTCTGATCTAGAATCAGCCTGTGTTGTTGTTGGGTAGCTTGGGCAGTGTTCTGATTCTGATCTGGAATCAGCCTGTGGTGTTGTTGGGTAGCCTGGGCAGCGTTCTGATTCTGATCTGGAATCAGCCTGTGTTGTTGTTGGGTAGCCTGGGCAGTGTTCTGATTCTGATCTGGAATCAGCCTGTGTTGTTGTTGGGTAGCCTGGGCAGTGTTCTGATTCTGATCTGGAATCAGCCTGTGTTGTTGTTGGGTAGCCTGGGCAGTGTTCCATTTGGGGTCGGGAGCCGATGGTAACCTTCGTCATGTTGTAGTCCAATGATTTGTAGTCATCTGGCAGGAAACCACGAGGCGGAATCACTATGAATGTAGTCTCGCGTAGCAAGACAACTATTCCACAATCTCCGAATGCTATATAGAGTCTGGAACTACAGCCCCCATGAGCAGAGTAATGGTCTGGAACTACAGCCCCCATGAGCTGAGTAAGGAAGCTGCCATTTCTGTTCAACAAGCTATATATGCTTAGATGTTTTCTATTTATATTTGGATAAATGTGTGCAACTGTAAAGACGAAACGGAAGTGGCGAGGAGGCTCCACTTCTGCTTTATCGCTTACGCATGATACTGTAGCTCTTCCGTTGGTCCAGACTGTACGATGAAAGCGTTTGGAAATCGCGGAGGCAACAGTCTGGTAACGCGAGACTACTATGAATGTGTACTTTCTTATTCCGCCTTGTGTTTTCCTGCCTGATGACTACAAATCAGTGACTACAACATGACGTTTATTACCATCCGCTCCTGACCGGTTCTCGCGGCGAACACAGACCAGGCTTTCCTGTGTGGTCGTGAGGTTATTATTTTGTTGTGCACTTTGCAGAGCTCAGTGGCCTTGTGTGTTAGAGTGTCCGCCCTGAAACTGGGAGGTCGGGGGTCATGATCAAAGACTGAACAATGGGACCCAATGCCTCCCTGCTTGGCACTCGATCAGCATCACGGGTTGAATTGGAAGGGGTTTAGTTTAGATCGACTACTAATGGTTCCCGAGCGTGGCGCGGCTGCGGCTCACCGGCGCTCCAATAGATGCGGAAGAACAAATCTCGCGTATGTGACAAATAGTTGGACCCATTAAATCGTGAAAATGTGGCCCAAATCTTTGAATATATATATATTCTTTCAGAGCGAAGGTTTTTAACTCAAATCTTTGCGTCTGGAGGGTCCCTGGAACAACACATTTTCAGACGGGGTGTCGGTGGCCAAATTCAGATAATTCTGGGGGTCCTTGACGTGCAAAAGGTTGAGAACCACTAACATAGAAACATGAATTTTTTTGAAGAAGAAAACAGTCTGGATTTAGAAGAGATTTGTAGAATCGTCCTCAGGTCAAAATGGGTTAACTTAGAGCTGCTCGATAATATCTGCTTTTTCTTTCCCGTCCTTTCAAGGTCATTAGTTCAAACACACCAAGCTGCTGTTGCATTGCTATACGTGTGTGTGTGTGTGTGTGTGTGTGTGTGTGTGTGTGTGTGTGTGTGTGTGTGTGTGTGTGTGTGTGTGTGTGTGTGTGTGTGTGTGTGTGTGTGTGTGTGTGTGTGTGTGTGTGTGTGTGTGTGTGTGTGTGTGTGTGTGTGTGTGTGTGTGTGTGTGTGTGTGTGTGTGTGTGTGTGTGTGTGTGTGTGTGAGAGAGAGTGTGTGGTGGGACAGATGGAATAGAGTTGTCCTCATTTGGATTTAGTATGTATGGATGGCTTATATTTTAAGCCATCCGTAAAGGTTGGGAACCCCCTGGCTTAAAATAATTGTTGTGGGGAGTGGATGGTGAGTTTGTGCATGCACACACGTGTATATATGTGTGTGTGTGTGTGTGTGTGTGTGTGTTTGTGTGTGTTGTATTGTACATGACCACGGTCAGTCACTGGCCAGAGACAAACACCCCCCCCTCCCCTCACACAGACAGAAACTTGGAGAGGAGCAGGACGGGTGTGACACATCGTCGTTTTGACGTGGCCTTCCACTTTACCGCCTAGGAAAAGACGTAAGACGTGAGGTCAAAGAAAGGTGAGCGTTTATTTTTATTATTATTATTATTATTCCCTAATTATGTTTACATGAATTCCATCAAATTCCACTGCTTTACGTCGAGCGTTCCCAATGCATTGGTTTTGTCTGTTTGTTGTTGTGTGTCTCCTCCTGGAAAGACACGCATTCTGGCACCAGTTTTCATTTACCCATGTCTGTTGTCCATCTGCCTATAGAGATTAACCGCCATTGGTGTGAGCAGTGTTGATTTTGATTCAGCCACTTTTAGTGTTAGTCTAGTTTTAGTCGACTATAAGATTTTACTCGACTAAATCTACTGTTGATTTCGTCGACTAAAATGTATTTTGTCGGTCCTTGATGCCGTCGTAATGACAAATATAGTGGATCTACAAGCTCTGCTGTAGATCTGCTATTTTCAGCATGCAACCAAGTGGATCTCTTGTCCCCTAGTCTCTTCCCTTTTAGTCTAGTTTTTGTTGACATTTTCTATATTTAGTCTTAGTTTTAGTCATCATAGCTTAGTTTTCATTTAGTTCTCGTCAGTGAAAAAAGGTAGTCGACGAACATTTTTTTGTCGACATAGTATTAGTCGACGAAATGTGTAATTAGCCATGTAAAACCTGTACCGTCCCTTCTCCCAACCTGATAAAAGATACGTCACTAATCAACTCAGGGAAATAAGATGCATGTTATGTTACCTCTAAAAGGTTCATGTGTTTGTCTTAAGTTTAGATATGTAGCTCTGCAACTATTTTTATTATTTATTCCCGTTAGTCAATGTGTGATTGATTTGGAAAACACAGGACATGATGCTAAGTCCAAAGTGCCTATAGTTGACTCTGCAAGGCAGGGGCGTCCTACTCCCTGAGACAGGCTTCCACTTGACCGCATATAGTCATACCTGAGGATGGAAGACTTGAGCACTGTGATGTGGAGACGGCTTGAGTCGAGACACTTCACAGGGGTTGTCAAGTGGGGTCCTACTTAGTTTCACCAACGTTTAGCTGATTTAACCCCTCGACGTCTCCACTAGGCTCAGCAGTGCATTCTGCCGTCCCAGAGGGTTAGGGTTAGAGACCATATATCACGTATTTACGCCTATATTTGCCATTAGAATTTGAATAAGGTGAACAAAAGTGATGGTAAATGCTGGAGTCGTTGAGTTATTTGAACCGAGACATTCGGAAAACGGCTTACCTTACCATAACATAATGTTTACCCAGCCGAGTCATTTATAATGTCGTGATGTTGTGCAAAGGCAAGCGTTCACATTTTGTGAGTTTGTTAATGACAGGTTATCGGCGATAATGCAATTGATCGGCGATATTGCAATTAAAAAGACTGGAGGAACCCACGGTGTTGTTACTTATTGACCATATTTGGGGTCATATACAGTAAGTATGTCATGGAAAACGTCACAGGTCCACATGGGATCTCAAGATACAATTTTTGTTAGGCATGCACCCATTTTGGGCGGGAACCTCACCCCTTTTGGTGTGTTTTAAAGCATTATGTTATATTTTAGCTATTGGAAAAATAGCAGCTCTACGAGCTTGTAGATCTGCTATTTATTTTTTAAATCATGAAGCTGTGGCGCAAATCTTCGAATATATATATTCTTTCAGAGCGATTTTTTTTCTCCCTCAAATCTTTGATTCTGGAAGGTCCCTGCATGGAACAACATATTTTGAGATTGGGTCCGGGGGACCAATTACATATAATTCTGGGGCTCCTTTACATGGAAAACACATAACTGTCTGTTTTTAGAAGCCATTTCTTTAGAATTGGCCTGCGGGTCTAACCCATTCTGGGCGGGAACCCCTTTTGGTGTTAGCATCATGTTATGCTTTAGCTATTTAAAAATAGCAGATCTACAAGCTCGTAGGTCTGCTATTTTTTTTTAAATCGAAGAACGACTGACATTTTTAGAATCTGATCTCAGGTCAGAATGGGTTAATCAGACCAGTGTGTGTCCAGTGGAAACCTCGTATGAATCTGATCTCAGGTCAGAATGGGCTAAATGGTTTTGCTGAAGTGTGATGTGTTGTCATGGCGTCCGTCCATCCACACTGAGAACAACGCCATCCAAATCCAGACGTCATGGCTGGAGCATGCTCACACTTCATGTCTCTCGCATGTGTTTTCTATGTGTTTTCTCTCTGTTTCTATGATCGCGTGCTCTGTATACTGGCTCATTCAGGCTCTGCCGCAACACCACACACACACACAAAGTAAAAACACGCAAGCTGACGACGCGTTTCATCCAGGACACATTGATTAGCCAGCTTATTGATCGGCTATTTTCGGCACACGACCCTTTGTGCTAAATCACGCTTAATGTCTCTGTCTCTGTACACTATCTCTGTCGTTTGGCTTTCAATGTTTGCAGGATTGGCCCCTTTTGAACAAAAAGCCTCAAATCATGAACGCAGCAGCGTGCAATTTACGTGAAATCTTTCACGCACTTTCCTACTAGACGGAGGAATACATCCCACTCTTTTCACATTGGCCTGTTATAGCGCCACCAACAGGTGTATTTTTGCAAAGCACATTTTTGGAACAAAATGCCTCAAATCATCCAATTGCCATGAAAGGCATATTTATAAGAACAAATGGAACCCTTTTCACATTGGCCTATTATAGCGCCACCAGGAGGCCACAACCTGACCTGACCTGCATGGAGACCTGTGCCCTGGCGGAAAAGAGGAACTTTTTTTTAGTTAAATAATGTTCCACCACTGGGATTTTTTAGAACTTTTGATATGTCGTTACTTACTAACATATTTATGAAACAAAGACCGTTGCAATTTTTTTCTGGGAAATGTCTCAAAATGTCTGCACTAATACTAGCCTCGTGTAGCGATACTAATCTCACTGCGTGCATATTGGTCTCGTCCCTCTCAGTGTTGGATTGTTTTTCTCGCAATGACCCGCCCCATATTTGCATATACTGGGCCCTGGTTGGTTATTAGGCCGGTTCCAGACAAATCTGGTTGGCTCGTAACCTGGGAGGGGTCAAAATGCGTTCAGCAGGGCCAGACTTAATCTGCCTGGTGGGGTCAAAATGCATTGAGAGGGGCCAGACTTAATCTGCCTTGGGGGTCAAAATGCATTGCAAAGGCAGCTGAAGGCTGCAGCTTCGTGAGGTAGCTGCAGCTACGTGAGGCTGCAGCTACAGGTGAAGGCTGCAGCTATACAGGTGAAGGCTGCAGCTACATGAGGCTGCACTAATACACTCTCTATACCTCTCTCTTGCTCCATATCTCCCTCTTCTTCCTCCCCAGCTCTCCTCTCCTCCATCAGTCGTCGCCATCCATCCATCCATCCAACCATGGCGTTCCTCCAGCGCCTCCGCTCCCCGCGCCTGTCCTTCCTGCAGACGGTGGTCTCCCTGGTCCTGGGCACGCTCTCCCTCACGTCCTCCTACTGGGTGGTGGGCCAGCAGAAGGTGCCCAAGCCCCTGTGCACGCCCACCAAGCGCCTGGGCTGCATCCCCGTGCCCGGCGCGTCGGGCAACTCCTCCGTGGCCATCCAGTTCTCCTGGGAGACCGGCGACGACGGCTTCGTCTTCCCCGCCTTCCACGTGGGCCTGTTCCGCAGCTGCCAGGAGGACATCTACACGGACGCCTGGGGTGAGCCACGAGGCCGTTCACTGGGCATGACTTTACTAGTTGACTAGTTGAAAATGAGCAAAAAAGTACACAATGCCAGCACTCATTGTATGTCCTTTTCCAAACGAATCTGAAACACCAATACAAGGTCTGGAATTCAAAAAATATTATATTATGCATATTGTAGGCTCGCCAAGTGACAGATCACAGCTGGGTCTCTTTAGTGAAATCGATTCACCAGGGGCCACGGTGGCACAGTCTGTCGCCTCACAGCTAGAAGGTCCTGGGTTCGAATACGTGTTGCTTCCACGCTCACTTGGGCTTGTAGATCTGCGATTGTGAGTGTAAAATCAGTCATTATACGATCTGGCATCAAGGCCCGCCCCAAAATACATTAAAAAAATGTGACTAAAACTAAATGAAAACTATTCCAAGAGACTAAAACTAAAATCTAAATGTGCTGCCAAAAACAACACTGGATCACTGCAGCCTGGCTTTGCTGTGCGAGCACCAACACTGGATCACTGCAGCCTGGCTTTGCTGTGCGAGCACCAACACTGGATCACTGCAGCCTGGCTTTGCTGTGCGAGCACCAACACTGGATCACTGCAGCCTGGCTTTGCTGTGCGAGCACCAGCTCATCATACTGTCTCCACATTCACCCCCTTTATTATGGAATGGGTAATAAGTGTTTTGAAAGATAATGATGTACTCTTTTATGAGTGCACATTGTGAGCAGGGGTGGAATTGGTATGCAGGTAGTCTAGGCTATATTATTGTGTGTCTCCATCTATATATAGAAGTCTATGGCAGACAGTCGGTTGTGACTGCCAGAACTTTGTACAGCTTTGTACTTCATGAAGTGAGTCGTCCGTTTGCCTAGTATTGGCACATTAACCCATTCTGACCTGAGATCAGATTCATACGAGGTTTCCACTGGGACAACACACTGGTCTGATTAACCCATTCTGACCTGAGATCAGATTCTAAAAAATGTTTTTCCAAAAAATAGCAGACCTACAAGCTCGTAGCGCGCCACTCGGTGGCGCGCTACGAGCTTGTAGATCTGCTATTTTTCAGTAGCTTAAAGCATAACATGATGCTAACCCCAGCATGGGTTCCCGTTCAGAATGGGTTAAGACCTGAGACCAGATTCTACAAAATCTCTCCTAAATCCTGACAGTTTTCTGTCAAGAAAAATAATATATACATTAAAAGATTTGCACACATTTTCATGATCATAGCGCGGCACTCTGGGGCGAAGTTTAAAATAATGGTCATAGGCCTGGGCCGTGGCTCAGCGGTCCAGGCATCTTGGCTGGCAATCCAGTCTGGCAGTGTGCCGCGGGTTCGACTCCCGATCCCGACAGCCCTTAGTGCATGTCACCCCCCCATCGCTCTCCCCCCATTTCCTGTCCCTCCATAAAAATATATAAAATAAAGGCGAAAGCCACAAAAAAAACCATTTAATAATACAAAATATAAATAATGGTTATAAAGTGGTTAAAAGCTATAAGGTGACACGGATGCTGTCCTCAGGTCTAAATGGGCAAAATTCATGCAGTTACAGATTGGATTGATTGATTGATTGAAATATTTATTAATTACAGTTTGCAGAATTACAGTACATTTCAAGCACAAGCTCAATACAAGGACTGTTAACTGTGAGTGGACGACACAATTAAGCATTACATTTGTTTACAAGAGGGTCCACCATGTTCAATTCATCAAAACATTTAGAGACGTACAAATAGACACTTCTATGTAGTTAAAGAACAGAACAGGAGGAAATGTTGGAGCCTGAATGTGAAATAAGTCCAACTATATGAAGACCAACATGGGGGTGTTGACCCAGCTCTACATAATCACATGCCTCCTACTTATTTCATCAGGATTATATATATATCCCATTCTGACCTGAGATCAGATTCATACGAGGTTTCCACTGGACACACACTGGTCTGATTAACCCATTCTGACCTGAGATCAAATTCTAAAGAAATGTCAGTCGTTCTTCGATTTTTCAAAAATAGCAGACCTACAAGCTCGTAGCGCGCCACTCGGTGGCGCGCTATGAGCTTGTAGATCTGCTATTTTTCAATAGCTAAAGCGTAACATGATGCCGACACCAAAACGGGTTCCCGTTCAGAATGGGATATAGTGCGTATATATATTTATTTATATATTATTTCCTAACCCGGGTCATGCATTGTGATGAGTTTATGATTGCTTATGCGCGTCGCGTATATAGAGGGTGTTCCCAAGGTGAGATGAGGATTCACCAAGGAGAAAAAAAAAACCCCACATTGTCTGATAATAACAATGAGAGATTCAAATGGGTTTATATCAGGACGGGAAGCTATGCGTGCGGAAATATGATTTTGAGACCTCCAGGTTGTGTGCGTGCGTGTGTGTGTGTGTGTGTGTGTGTGTGCGCGTGAGAGTGTGAATGTGTTTGTAAACCAAAGAGGATTATCATCAGTGTGCGTGTTCTGCTCAGGGAGATTTAGACTCTAACAGCATGACTCAATTATGGATTAGAAACCCAGGGAGAGAGAGGTTAATGGGATTCAAAAAATAAAATAAAATACACTGGCCGTGTTTCCGGCTTCCTGCTAGCCCGTTTGAGACTGATTCTCGGGGTCAGAGTGTGGAAAAACACAGCAGTTTTCAAGTTCTATCCAACAGTATATACTACTGTACATTAAAAGGGTAGGAAGAGGTTTGTGTAATAAAGCGGTTGCCTCGTTTGCTGGAAATGTAGGCATTTGTAATTTGCTGGTGCAAGATAATTTGTGTGTTTAAAAAAAAAAGAAGTTTATGTAATCAAAATATCGTTGATAGCAGCTGAGCTTATGCCTGTTCTCGGACAGGCCTATGTATTGTTAACCTTTTGGTACGATGCCATGTTTACTTTAACAGTTTGACTGCAGTGATTAAACAATGGTGTTCCAGATCTCCCTGCCTATAGTTTTCACTAACCTTTGAAGAGCCAGCTGCGCTGCGCTGACTTGATCGTTGCTTGTCATGAAAATCCGCTTTAAAACAGTGTAATCGATTGTCGTGGTGTTGAAATATATTCCAAAAGTGGCGAACACGACTACAGAGCGGAGAAGGAACGCACGCGCTGCGCGGCCGCACCGCCGCACCGCCGCCATTGCAATGCACTGGGACTCAATTTCCCAGAACCCTTTGCATGCCAGTGCGACGGATGTTGTTGTTGTGGTGACGTCATCAATACGCATCACCTATCCCACTACTCTGTCCGATGGAAAACCCTGTATGTCTTAAAACGTATTAAGACACGCTAAATTAAACAATGAAAACATAACTTGTGTAAGTCGTGATAGGGAGGGAAAGTGTTTTAATTAAAGGGCCACTTCACCCCCTTTGCAACCAGAACCCATTCTGACCGGGAACCCGTTTTGGTGTTAGCATCATGTTATGCTTTAGCTATTGAAAAATAGCAGATCTACAAGCTCGTAGCGCGCCACCGAGTGGCGCGCTACGAGCTTGTAGGTCTGCTATTTTTGAAAAATCGAAGAACGACTGACATTTTTAGAATCTGATCTCAGGTCAGAATGGGTTAATCAGACCAGTGTGTGTCCAGTGGAAACCTCGTATGAATCTGATCTCAGGTCAGAATGGGTTAATGATGTTTAGGACACAAGAAACACTTTCTTGGGGTTATTAATGTGTTTTTTTTTTATATATATTTTAGTCGCTGTAGTTCCTGAACTACAAATCGGTTTCTTCCAGTGGTGAAATGTCCCTTTAAAGTAAATTAACTGAACACTGAATCATATACATGTTCACTTTCTCTTTTCCAGAGGAAAACTGCTGTTTGTTCCATACGTTGACGCCGGCCAATGAGAAAGGTAGGTACAGGTTTAAATTGTGTGCTTTTGCTTTGCATTGATCGGTTGATTGTTCAATCAATTGTTTGATTATTTGAGTGATATATACAGTATAATACCCACCTGCATTGTTTGTTTGAGTGATGATATACCCAGAGCCTTAGATATAGACAGAGTTACGCAAACTGCGTTCACTTCATGGGGCTTCAGTCCAATGGCGGCTGGCTCTCCTACATAGACTTCTATTGAGCGTGGGGACAACCAACTGGGACAAGTCCTGGACCGGAATTAGGCAGAAATGCATTGGACTCTTTAATGATCTTAAATCCCTTTATTTTAGATAGTTTTGTAGTAATAGTACAACATAAACATTATAGAGACTTTAGTTAGTTACTGTACAATACTTTAACAGTCGTCATGTTGCACACATGCTTAAAATAGCTCTTGTTTGCGCCGCCCTCGTTGAAAACAATGTATTTCCAACTCCAGCTTGTCTCAGTGCAGGCTGCATGAACAGCGCTCGAGCCCCCCTCTATATCGATACTCTTCCATTAGCACCCATTTTGGGGCGGGAACCCCTTTTGGTGGTAGCATTATGTTATGCTTTAGCTATTGAAAAATAGCAGATCTACAAGCTCGTAGCGCGCCACCGAGTGGCGCGCTACGAGCTTGTAGGTCTGCTATCTTTGAAAAATCGAAGAACGACTGACATATAAACACAGCTTTTTCAGAAAACTGTCAGGATCTAGAAGAGCCATTTTTAGAATCTGATCTCAGGTCAAAATGGCTTAGATGGCTCTGAGTATGTATACCCACCTGCATGCCATGTGTATACCTTTCTCTCACACACTGTCTCTTTGTCTTTGGGGACGTCCGGGCCCCATAACGGACTCTGGACCCCAGCCATCATGTGGCTGTCCGTGTCCATGGAGGTCATGTATGTGGGCCTGCTGGTGGTCAGCTGTGTGCTGCTGTCCGTCCAGCTGTGTCTGACCAGCAGCTGCTGTCCCGGCGCCACGCGGCTGCTCTGGGGTCAGCTGCTCAACTCCTTCGCTGCCGTCTTCACTGTGACGGGAGGTAGGCTATTACACCGTACATTACAGTGGTTATATACCGTACATTACAGTGGTTATATACCGTACATTACAGTCATAGGAGGCCTTAAGTATGTTTCACCAGTTTCAATTGAAACGGGCCTCCACCCTCAGGGGGGCCTCAACAAAATACTGATGTCATAGGTATATGGGGGCCTCATATTTGGTCTTGAAACAGGCCTCCAGATTCCTAAGGCCGTCCCTGAGAACACACAAACACACCAAGCTGGCCATAGGGGGCGCGTTATTCCCCTCAAAGAGCCAGAATGCAAAATACTTGTCATTCAGCCTCACTTTGAGGAGTTGCTCAGTGGACTGTCTCTCACACAGTGATATAGAGAAAAATATCACACCCGCGGGACGTGAGCGGCACTGTTATCACCATACATCACATTCCGTGCTCAGCCAGTCAGCTTGAGCACATTCCGCGCATGTACACACACACACACACACACACACACACAGCTTCAAAATACAACACAGCTCAGTGTTAGGGAACGCTGTAGCAATTTACAATTTAGGCATTTAGCAGACGCTCTTAATCCAGAGTGACTTACATTAAGCAAGAACAAAAAAGCATGGGAATTCATCACATAAAAAGCATTTATCATGAAACATGCGTAAGCTAAGAACGTAACAGTGGAATATCTATATAATGAAACTATATTATAAACTAGAACTGCACTCTGCCGAGTGCATACTTGCTTGTTGCACACTAGTAGGCCATAAATGGCCTACTAGTGCGCAAGCAGAGCGCGCAAGTACTTTCGACCGCTGGAAAGTATCACATCTCAGTATCTCTGTGAAGGAACGTTTGAAATGTATAATCATTACGTATAACTATTTGCTACCTAACTACTTTTTTACAGAAAAATGAATCATTGATATGTGATGAAAAAAAGGTATATAAACTGAATTAAAATATATTATACAGTATAATTATTTTATTACTTATTGTAAATTGTCAATTGTTTTAAATGTATTTCATTTTGTACTATAGTACAGTACTACAGACCAGGCACAGATTTACAAATTACAAATCACATTTGATTAGCAGTATACCGTGGTTACTTGGTTCCAAAAAGTGAAGCCAAGTTTTTTTCAACCGTAAGTCTGTGCCTGGTTTGCTGGGACCAGTTACAACATTACGTCATCGTTGAGAACTGGGACCAGAGTACATGGTGTGTGTATATGTATGACTAGCTCTCAGTGATGACGTAAGAGATATGGTCATCTGTTCCCAGCAGACCAGGCACAGATTTACAAATTACAAATCACATTACAACTACATACAGAGTATGTAGTTGTCATTTGATTAGCAGTATACTGTGGTTACTTGGTTCCAAAAAGTGAAGCCAAGTTTTTTTCAACTGTAAGTCTGTGCCTGGTTTGCTGGGACCAGTTACAACATTACGTCATCCTTGAGAGAGTACATGGTGTGTATATGACGTAATGTTGTAACTTGTAACTTGTAACTTGTAACTTGTAACATTACGTCATATACACACCATGTACTCTCTCAAGGATGACGTAATGTTGTAACTGGTCCCAGCAAACCAGGCACAGACTTACGGTTGAAGAAAACTTGGCTTCACTTCGAAGAGACCAAGCGAAATGATTACTTGCGCGCTCTGCTTGCGCAAGTAACTACATACAGAGTATGTAGTTGTAATTTGATTAGCAGTATACTGTGGTTACTTGGTTCCAAAAAGTGAAGACAAGTTTTCTTCAACGGTAAATCTGTGCCTGGTTTGCTGGGACTAGTTACAACATTACGTCATCCTTGAGAGAGTACATGGTGTGTATATGACGTAATGTTGTAACTTGTAACTTGTAACTAGTCCCAGCAAACCAGGCACAGACTGTATGTAGTTGTTCTAGTTACAACTACATACAGAGTATGTAGTTGTAATTTGATTAGCAGTATACTGTGGTTACTTGGTTCCAAAAAGTGAAGACAAGTTTTCTTCAACGGTAAATCTGTGCCTGGTTTGCTGGGACTAGTTACAACATTACGTCATCCTTGAGAGAGTACATGGTGTGTATATGACGTAATGTTACAAGTTACAAGTTACAAGTTACAACATTACGTCATATACACACCATGTACTCTCTCAAGGATGACGTAATGTTGTAACTAGTCCCAGCAAACCAGGCACAGATTTACCGTTGAAGAAAACTTGTCTTCACTTCGAAGAGACCAAGCGAAACGATTACTTGCGCGCTCTGCTTGCGCAAGTAACTATACATATATATATACTATACTATGCTATACGTGTGGAAGACCCATAGATCCATAGACCCCAAGGTAGCTGCAATGAAGTAATAAATATAGCAATAGAGTTCAAAGGGTGCAGATGAAGAACAGCTGCACTAATTGGCGTCGTTAAGGCGTGCATGGCAACAGTTTGTGTCGCGTGTGATTTCACACCAGAAGATATATAAGATGATGCACCGTGTTGGAAATTACTGTAGACGTCAAGAGAGAGAGACGGACAGAGTGATGTTGTCTTGGACCGTTTCCAAAGCAGGAGGACCAAAGCGAGCTGATCATGCTGCTGTAGCAGTGAGGAACAATCTGTATTCCTTTGGAGGCTACTCTGGAGGGACCTTCAACAACATGGGACAGATGGATGTCCATGTCTTCAACCCATTGTCTTTATGCTGGAAGAAGTTACCTCCAGTGGAACCAGGAAGAGGAGACGGTCACCTTGAGGTTCCATCCAAGCGCTCCGGCCACACAGCTGTGTTGGTTGAAGATACAGTCTACATCTGCGGAGGGTCTTGGGACGGGCAGTATTACAATGTGCTTTATGCATTTGATGTTGACGCCCACAGATGGTTCCAACCGAGGGTTTCTGGGACTGTTCCAGAGGGGAGGAGCTACCACACAGCCTGTGTGTTGGAGAAGGTCATGTTTATACATGGAGGATGCACCAAGCTGACTGGACGCACTAATGACATGTACAAGTTGGACACCAGCACAATGGTCTGGACTTTAATTAACACCAGAGGAACTCCACCTCCTGCTTCACACCGTCACTCTGCCACCATCATTGGTACCAAGATGTTTGTATTCGGGGGCTGTGGGCCCCAGGGGGGCTGCAACAGCATCAGAGTGTTTGACACAGAGACCAACGGCTGGCTGAATACGCCTTCTGCACAACATCTACCAGAAGGACGCTGGAGTCATTCAGCATTTACCTACAATGAAGAGCTGTACATATTTAGTGGCTGGAACGGTAACCAGATCTTCAATGATGTGTGGAAATTCAGTCCAGAGACCTTCTCCTGGAAGAAGCAGGTTGAGCCCAAGGGGAAAGGACCATGTCCAGTGCTTGCAGGTATGTGCTGTTGCATTGTGGGAGATCGTATCATCGTCTTTGGAGGATACAAAGGAGATCACACTATCTATGATGAGCTGTTCATCTTAGAGTTGAATCCTCGTCTTAAGACGTTATGTAAGCTAGAAGTTATTCAGTACGCTCTGGACCAATCGGAACTCCCACACGACATCAGGTGGGAACTGGCAGCCATGGCAACCAACAGACGACAACAACAATAACAACCGAGACCACATTACAGACGAAGGAACAGCAGAAAGATGCCAAAAAAATAATAATCCATGGAAGCCATGCAAGGTACACTTGCATGGCTTCCGCCGCAATCGGTGTGTGAATGTGTGTGTGTGTGTGTGTGTGTGTGTGTGTGTGTGTGTGTGTGTGTGAATGTGTGAATGTAATGCACAATCTATGTAAAGCGCTTTGGATAAAGGCGCTATATAAATGCACCATTTACCATTATTATCTGGTACACGGCAAGCTAAAAGGAATCAACACACCAGCACGCCAGAGACCAGAATACTTCAAACCCAAACAAATAGTTAAAAATAGAACTACAAACGCATGTTGGAGATTAAACGACAGATAACAGCCAGCACCAGCAACTGTGTTTATTTAATCACATGTGAAAAATGTGGCTTATTATTAAATATGTCGGAGAAACGAGTAAAACAATTAATAACTGCAAGGCTGAGACAACACAGATACAATATTAACAATGCAAAAAAAGACAACTAAAAGGATTGTTCAACATTACATGGCATTGAAGCTCTAAAAGTATCTGGACTTCAACACATTCCCAACTGGACAGTTTTAGGACAAAGACGTTTTAATGAAAAACAATGGATTAAGAACCTCAACACGGATTTTCCTGGAGGTTTAAACATGCCAAAATATTAGACAAGTTGTTTTGATTTTGTACCAAAACTCCACAGCCATATACATGCTAAACACAGCCAACAATCAATGGAAATCAGACTTTGAATATAGGGGACAAATTAGCACATTCCACACCAAGCCAACCTGGGACACGAAGCAAGAGTGTACAGTGCACTGAAGTCCCCTCAGTCAACCACCGCCACTCTTGGCCCTCTCTCTCTTTCTCTCTCGCTCACTCACTGCCTTGCTCTCTCCCACAATGTTAATGCTAAGTTAGTAAAGTTACACCTATTTTATGTAAATAACATGGTACAATGTGCAGCATTGGGAGGTAAAGGGGAGACACTTTAATTGTGAAGGGACGACAGGATGAGGAAAGGAAAGGTGTTGTTGCTGATTGTCGAGAGTAATGGCTGCGTGTGATATTGAACAGTCAAACTATTCGTATCAATATACGGCTGTATCAACAAAATAATGATGTCATAGGTATATGGGGGGCCTCATATTTGGTCTTGAAACGGGCCTCCAGATTACTAAGGCCGCCCCTGATTACAGTGGTTACATACCGTACATTACAGTGGTTATTTACCATACGTTACAGTGGTTATTTACCATACGTTACAGTGGTTATATACCATACGTTACAGTGGTTATACCGTACGTTACAGTGGTCCCCAAACTGACACGTATAGCCTCGTGGACCCCTATTTGAAAACATATGCCAGGGACCCCCCATAAGAGAAGATTTTTTACGGCTCTAGCAGTGATTCTCAACCTGTTTTAATTTCAAGGACCCCCAGATTGACATTAGCATTAGTCTACGGACCGCCATTTATATTGTAAGATCAATGCTAATTTAACTCTGAGAGTGTACAAATGGAACTAATTATCAATTAGCTGGGGACCCTCTGGAACTCCCTCAAGGACCCCTAGGGGAACCACTGCTGTACAAGAAAACATCAGTAGCAACTAATGTATCTAGAGATCATCAATAACTTGACCTAAGGCAACTTTAATATTTGGTATTTCTGAGTATGTATACAGTATAGTTTTCATAAATCAGTGCTATTGAGCACCTTTTACATCTGTATGTTGGTTAAAATAATATTGAACCAATGGAAAGTAGTAAAAAGCGCTTGGGACAAAACCTCTTAACTCCATTGGACCCTCAAACTGTCTGCTAAAGCAGCTAACTCCACCACCTCTCCCCCTCTCATGGAAGTGACATTTTGACAATTCACAACACCGACTTTGATGAGGAAACATTGCTTTGTTTTCTTAATTTCCTGAAAATCTTATATTTTTCATTTCCTGAAAAATGAACAATTTGGAGTTAAGTGGTTTCTTCCTGACAGTAGAGATATAACATTTTATTACACACACATATTTCACAAGTGATTGCAATCTAGTAAATTCAGGTAACCTGTTGTTGGTTTACTAACCTATATTGCCCTACAACACATTTAATTCTGTCTGTCTTACATTTTATGCAATGGCTTTTGCATCACATCTGGCTGCTGAAATAGTTCTGGGGGAGCAATTTTACTGTGTGTGTGTGTGTGTGTGTGTGTGTGTGTGTGTGTGTGTGTGTGTGTGTGTGTGTGTGTGTGTGTGTGTGTGTGTGTGTGTGTGTGTGTGTGTGTGCGTGTGCGTGCACTAGGTCTCGTGGGCATGGTGGCACACATGATGTTCATGCAGGTGTTTCAGACGACAGC
Source organism: Protomyctophum bolini (assembly GCF_963924005.1). Lineage (NCBI taxonomy): Eukaryota > Metazoa > Chordata > Actinopteri > Myctophiformes > Myctophidae > Protomyctophum > Protomyctophum bolini. The sequence goes on from NC_137872.1 coordinate 4,713,503, forward strand.
CCTGATGGGACCAGAAAGCTTCAAGCCTCACAGCTACAGCTACTCCTGGGCCTTCTAGTAAGTCCTCTAACTCAGGGCTCTGCAACCTTTTGGACATGACGTGCCGTGTCTTTATTTCCTTGATAGTCGCCGTGCCATAATATCGACATTATTACGTTTAATTATGACACCACATCCAAATGATATATTTCCATCCGATTTTGATTTGTTCATACACACATGAGCAACCTTTATTTTTTCTCTTTTTCTTTAGAATACATTTTCTTTCACATCAGCATGTATGATTTTTAGACTCAATTATGATTTTTTTACCACTGTCTCCCCAGTCAGCGAGTTCAATGAATGTGAGTTTAAATGAATGTATACAGAATTATGAGCAGGATGTAATTTGCATACAGATGTGAGTGGACTTAATTTAACTGTAAACCTTTTTTTATATACATTTAAATATAAAAGAAAAATCATCTCTCTCACACTTGTGCCAGTGTCCACCCTCTGCTGTGCCAGTGTTGACAGCTATTAACCCATTCTGACCTGAGATCAGATTCATACCAGGTTTCCACTGGACACACACTGGTCTGATTAACCCATTCTGACCTGAGATCAGATTCTAAAAATGTCAATCGTTCTTTGAATTTTTCAAAAATAGCAGACCTACAAGCTCGTATCGCGCCACTCGGTGGCGCGATATGAGCTTGTAGGTCTGCTATTTTTCAATAGCTAAAGCATAACATGATGCCAACACCAAAATGGGTGCCCGGTCAGAATGGGTTAAAACACCTTGACGGCTTTAGATTAAAAGTTGTCATATACCGAGGCTGCCGAGATTGTCTGTCCAATTACCTTTTGGAGCATAACGCCACGGTATTTTCGCCTTTGATCCATGAAAATCCCCCTGAAAAAATAGTTCCATGGCTTTTTGTCGAACCGAAAAATATGCCGCCGTCGCGATCCGTAACAACAACAACAGGCAGTGAGAGCTGCTGGAGTCCAGTTGAAACTGTATACCGTTCACGTGCATTGAACTCATTTTCCCAGAAGCCCTTGCAGCCCAGAGCACGGGTCGATTTCCGCTTTCGTCATCATAGCGCGACGGCACTCGTCACCAGGTCACCGCGACAAACCCGCTATTTATTTTTCTTTATTAAAAAAACATTTTTTGTTGACGAAATATGTTCAGTCTCAGTTTTAGTCACCGTCGCTTAGTTTTCATTTTGTTTCCATTTAGTTTTCGTCGGCGACAAAAGGTAGTCGACGAACATTTTCTCGTCATAGTATTATTATAGTCGACAGAATCAACACTGGGGCTGGCATGATGGTTTCACGTGAGCATCATAATTATACTGTATAATATCCAGTACAGTACAAACCACAAACATGTCCTCTTCCCGTCAGCGTGGCGTGGATAGCCTTCACCTTCTGCATGGTGGCGGGCGTCTTCACTCTCAAGTTCAACAGCTACACAACGACTGGTAAAAGCTATGCAGATGTGTCAATCATTTTAACCTCAGCCCAGTGACAAGCATTCGGGTGCAGGCTTTAGTTCCGACATACTATTGATCCGAAACCTCAATCCTAACCTAACCCTAACCGCTGCAAGCACGGGAGCAGCGCATGTCGGACCATCGCTTTTTCGCATCGCATCGCATCGCATCGCATGTCCCCCCGCTTCGGATCTTCGGTGTGTCGGAAAAGCGTGCGCACCCCAAGCAATCAAGACTGCATGGCTTATAGATTCATGTCTTGCTCTTGAATGCCACAAAGACAGTCTGCATGGCCTTCTCCAAAAGACCAGTTTGTGTTGGAGTCCTCAAATGTGTTTCTGGGTGGAGAGGAACTTCACCTTGTTGTCCCAGAGTTCAAGTACCTCGGAGTCATATTTAGACTCAACCCTATAACCTTTAAAAAAACCATGTGAAGAAAGTCACTAATATGATTAAATTCAACCTTCAAAATGTTAAACAAATTAGACCCTTCCTGACAGTTGGAGCGGCCAGATCGTATCTTCACTGTATGATCCTATCACACATTGAATACTGTTTCACCAACTGGTCTTGCACAGGTGTGACTACTCTCAAACCCATAGAACAACACAAGAGTGTTTGACAGGAAGCCCCACTCAATACCCACTACAGTGTGTCTTATGGCGTATACAAACAAACCACAAACAATCCAACATGTCCTCTTCATCCCGCCAGCGTCGCGTGGGTAGCCTTCACCTTCTGCATGGCGGCGGGCGTCTCCACCCTCAACAACTACACCAAGAAGATCCTGATGGTCGGCCCCATACGCAGACGCAGCGCGGCCCTCCTTCAGCGCTGCGGCTTCAATTACGCGGGACCGCCACCACCACCACCGCCACCGCAGGCCCAGTACTACCCGTCCACCGGACCACCACCGCAGGCCCAGTACTACCCGTCCACCGGACCACCACCGCAGGCCCAGTACTACCCGTCCACCGGACCACCGCAGGCCCAGTACTACCCGTCCACCGTCACCCCCGAGTATTACCACCACCACCACCGGTCCTCCCCTCCCATCTCCCCCCTGTCGCCGTACTACGAGCCCCCGTTGCAGCCCCAGCCGCGGTGGCCCTCGCCGCCCCCGCTCAAGCACTGCCACTCTCTCCCTCTCGCCTTCCCCCCGCCGCCGCCGCCGCCATCGCCTCCTCCGTCCCACAATGCACCTCCTCCTCTGTCCCACTGGCACCTCCACCGCCTGTCCCTCATGGCCTCTCCTCCTCCTCCCTGCACCTCCTCCTCCTCCGTCTCTGTCGTCCACCTCCCGCCCGCTCACAAAGATGGCGGCCGCGGCGGCGCCGGCTCCCGCTACCATCCCCACGAGGACGTGTACAACGGCCCACGTTGACAAGCAACTTCACAGGGCTGACCTGAGATCAGATTCATACGAGGTTTCCACTGGACAACACACTGGTCTGATTAACCCACTTCTGACCTGAGATCAGATTCTAAAAATGTCAGTCGTTCTTCGATTTTTCAAAAATAGCAGACCTACAAGCTCGTAGCGCGCCACTCGTTGGCGCGCTATGAGCTTGTAGATCTGCTATTTTTCAATAGCTAAAGCATAACATGATGCTGACACCAAAACGGGTTCCCGGTCAGAATGGGTTAACCCATTTAGACCGGCTGGGATACGATTCTACAAAATGTCTCCTAAAATCCTGACAGTTTTCTTGAACAACCTCGTGTTTCTATGTCAGTTGTTCTTAAACATTTTCATGTCGAGGTCCAAGGACCCCCAAAAGACCAGTTTGTGTTGGAGTCCTCAAATGTGTTTCTGGGTGGAGAGGAACTTGACCTTGTTGTCCCAGAGATCAAGTACCTCTGAGTCATATTTAGACTCAACCCTAACCTTTAAAAAAAAACATGTGAAGAAAGTCACTAATACGATTAAATTCAACCTTCACAATTTTAAACAAATTAGACCATTCCTGACAGTTGGCACCGGCAAACGACATTCGGCCAGAATGTCCTCTCAGTACAGGGTTGTGTAGCATGGAATGGCCTTTCTCTGCGTATATTAGGGATTGTGCTATACATTTCCATATTTTAAATTCAATCTGAAAAAATGGTTGCTTGAAAACCAAAGCTGCAACCATTCATGATTATTTTAGGTGTATTTATTTTTTATGCTGTGTTCCATATGTAATGTTATGTGAATTTATTTCACTGTTTAACCACAAATATGGCTTAAACATTTATTTTTTAATTACTTATACCGTTACCTTTTAGACTGACAAATTAATGTGTAGCTATATATTCTTTAATCAAATGTATAGTGTGCAGTCAGAATAAGGGTAAAGGTACCATGTGGGTGGCTTTGATTTAATTTGTATTTTATTTAAATTGAGGGTATGTGCATGCATGAAGTGAATGGCAAAATGGAGTGGCAAAGTGAGTTTAATGTTATCTAATGTTGTTTAATGCAATCAGATAAGACTTTTCTGTTTGGATGTATGGGCTGTCAATCAGATAAGACTTTTCTGTTTGGATGTATGGGCTGTCAATCAGATAAGACTTTTCTGTTTGGATGTATGGGCTGTTAATCAGATAAGACTTTTCTGTTTGGATGTATGGGCTGTCAATCAGATAAGACTTTTCTTTTTGGATGTATGGGGCTGTCAATCAGATAGGACTTTTCTGTTTGGATGTATGGGCTGTCAATCAGATAAGACTTTTCTGTTTGGATGTATGGGCTGTCAATCAGATAAGACTTTTCTGTGTAGTTTTTTGCCACTCAGTAGGCGTTCCTGCATGACTTCCTGTTATGATGATGATGTCACAGCGCATACCCTCTATACACTGACACGACAACGCGTATTCAGGGCGGAGTCACCACCCCCAGGGTAAGTTGTGATTTGCTCTCGTTCACTGCAATGCAATTTGCGGCATTTCCAAAACAATATTGCGCAGAGTAGCGATTATCAAACTTATTTGCAATGACATACGTTGAAAGATCTGTTGCCCGTAGACAAGGCACGTTACCTCCGCAGGTTAGATATTATCGGCATAGATGTTTGTCCGTATGTGATTAAGGATTGGAAAAGGTTGCATTGGCAGCCGTCGAAAATTCTGCCCAGGGTAAATGTCCCGGATGTGACGTTTCGGGGCGTTCCTGTCTTGTTTCGTGTCAGTGTATAAGAAGCCTAATCAGCAGTTGAGCAAAAATCTATTTTTTAATTAATTATTCATCTCGTCCGAACAAATAATTAGAAGAAAAACAACATAAAAAGTGTTGTAAACCTGCCCTTTTTTAAAATCTTCTTTCTAATTATTTGTTCGGCCCCAAAAAAATGCGTTTATTGTCATGAGTTGTCACCATCCGAGTTGGCTTTGTCCAAGACTTACAGTTCAGTCAGGAACACCTCAAGAATGGATGGAATATATATTTATTGAATATAAGATGAGCAATACATTTATTATGGTTTGGCGATGTATTGGCCGGCAGCGTTCTGCACTGAGGTTCCCTGACTGAACTTGCTCTGCGCATGTCTACGACAGGCACAAATGCTCATGTCTTTAACCCATTCTGACCTGAGATCAGATTCATACGAGGTTTTCCACTGGACACACACTGGTCTGATTAACCCATTCTGACCTGAGATCAGATTCATACGAGGTTTTCCACTGGACACACACTGGTCTGATTAACCCATTCTGACCTGAGATCAGATTCTAGAAATGTCAGTCGCTCTTCGATTTTTCAAAAATAGCAGACCTACAAGCTCGTAGCGCGCCACTCGGTGGCGCGCTATGAGCTTGTAGATCTGCTATTTTTCAATAGCTAAAGCATAACATGATGCTAACACCAAAATGGGTTCCCGGTCAGAATGGGTTAAGGTTCCAGCGAGCCGCCCCACTTTGTACTGTACTGTACTGTACTGTACTGTACTGTACTGTACTGTACTGTACTGTACTGTACTGTACTGTACTGTACTGTACTGTACTGTACTGTACTGTACTGTACTGTACTGTACTGTCACATCCGAAATCACACAATGGCTGCGAAAAACTCAGCAGCAGCCTCCCCCTGGCCAGCCTGGGCTGGCCAGGGGGAGGCTGGAACTGGTTGGAATAACGTGTTCCTTCCACGCGCTACGTCCAACCAGGGAAACTCCCCCCTGTCAGGTGTAAAGGAGCAACTTTGACACTCGGGCATGAAGGAAGCATGAGTTCAAGTCCGTTGCTCTCCCCTTGTCCCCCATATATGGGGACTAGGTAGAGCCCAGGATCACATTAGATGATTGACACAGGGGTGAAAAATGGGTTACAAAATCGTGGGATAAAAAAATATATATTATTCAATGTACTTGTCGAGACAGATTATATTATTTCTTTTATATTATTAACAAAGAGCTGGGATAGAATATACAGCTACTGGATTTACATCTTTCGGTGCAATCGTTTGGCTATAGTAATCTGATTTATTACAGTCTGTGGATAAGGCGTTTAGAAAATGACTCATGTCCGTCCTTCCTTCTGCCCGCCTGGGTTCTGTCTGGGTTCAGTAACTGCAGATCGAGGCCTCCATTCAACATTCTCTTAAGAGAGTCTCAGTTTGGTGCTCATTACTCTGTGATAATTGAGAGTTCAATCGAGTGCGAAAACGGATTCCACTAGTTCAAGGTGAAGATGATTCATCCGTGCATTTAAATTCTATACAGATCTAACAACTACCTTCACCCTCTCTCTCTATCTCTCTCTATCTCTCTCTCTATATATATACTGTATATCTCTATCTCTCGCTCTCACATTCTCTCACATATCTCTCGCCCTCCCGTGCCCGGCTAGAAACTTTACTTTTCCCAATAACCTTAAAGATGGAGTGCCGTGATCCCCCCATCCTAAGACATGATCATCAGGTATTGTTACTTATTATAATTATGAGGAGGAAGATTTTCTTTTTCAAAAAACAAAGTGTACAGTATTTGTTAAAATGACGTCTTTATGTGGACATTAAGGCCTCACTCACACCTAAGACACACTTGTGATGTGTCCTGTGTGTGTACTGTCAAGTGTCAATGTTTCAGCCTCCAGGAATAAACCCTAAATACAAAGGGAAGACATCATTGCAAACAACAACCACACCAAGGGGTCTAATGAAGTACTGTCACCTCATAAACACAATGGAAAAATACAAAAATCAGGGCACTTCATCTTTAACAAGGGTTATTAAGTTAAAATGATGTTTCCACTTTATTGTCACCATCTTTTCTCCAATGCAGGATAAATCTATCTCTGATAATGCAGTTTTCAGAGCTTTCAGAGCAGAGAAGTGAGCTGCTATTGTAGTATAACGTAGCAGGCAGTGGCGTGCACATACAGACATTTAGAGGGGCAGGTGTCAAGTGAAAAAAGGGCACCTTGTGCAGGCAGTGCAGTGTGTGGAACCGGCCGGTTGCCTTAATAGTGTGAGTTTGACTGTACTCTACTGTACAGTGTACACTGTAAAAGAAAAAAATATATATTTTTTTTTTCAAAAGGGCACATTTGTCCAGAGGGAAAGGGGCAGGGGGTGCTCTCCCTAGTGTCTATCTGTGCACGCCACTGGTAACGGTTCTTACGTAAACCCAATGAATTCGAAACCAAAGTCTGTTATTATTGTTTCATGTTAGGTAATCTTTATATTACACACAGATCTATGAAGAGGTAAGATGCTGTACAAGAAGGCTAATGTAAGACTGTTTAAACATCAAACATAACATTGTTTTTTTTTTAAATGGACTGTGTACTGCGCTTAACACATTACGACAAGTAATGTCAGCAGTTGGTATATAAAATAAAACTCAAGGACGAATAATAATAATAATGACAATAAAATGAAAAAAAAAAACTAACTCTCCCCTTGTTTAATACCCAACCCTAATTCCTAAATGAAAGTACTTACAGAAAAATGAACAAAACAAACAACGGGCCACGGCCTATGTTGTTAAAGACGTGTCTGACTTAAAGCCAGAAACAGCAATAGATCGTCATCGAGGCAATCTTGGCACCTCTATAATCAATTGGGCTTGGCCTGCGACTGAATAACAAGTGTGGAAACAATTATATAACTCTCATCCAATTCCAGGCAGACGCAACCAAATGCTCTGTGTATTTGAGATGATGGCTAAACATTCCATATTTTTGTAGCTGGACTTCCACCTCGACATCTTTTAGGACCTGGTTTTTTGTTCAGTCACCTGACAGAAGATTCCTTTCCCCGCACTCACAGCAAAATATATATATATATAAAAAACATTTTAAAACATTCAGATATTGGCACACATATTTAGGCTACTGTACTGTACAGGCAGAAACGATACCACAGCTTGTTCCGTACGTTCATTGAAAATATTTCATATGTTTCAAAATATACAAAATAAAACAATCAAATATATATTTCTTAAACTTATATCTAAAACATGTATTTCTAGAGTCAGGCGCTTTTTTTTTTGTGACCCATTTTTGTAACTTTTGAAACACATTTCTTCTTTTCAGGCATGTGGTGTCTTGGAGGATTTGGAGCTTGTGTGTGTGTGTGTGTGTGTGTGTGTGTGTGTGTGTGTGTGTGTGTGTGAGACCGTGCGTGTGTGAGACCGTGCGTGTGTGAGAGTGAGAGGATGGGGTTGATGATTTGGGGGGGTACTACTAGTTTGCCGTTTTCTTGCGTAGGACAAAATAGACGATTGAAGATATGAAGGTGATGGCGAAGGAGATCCAGGCGAGGATGTAACAGTGGCCGTACGAGCCGCTCTCTGAGAGGTGGAAGCGGTCTGTGTAGATGGACGCTGCGATCATAATGCATAGGCCTGGAGGGGGAGAGAGAGAGAGAGAGAGAGATATCAGTGGTACTCAACGTGACAACGTTTGTAAGTAAAAGTATCAAAATACTACACAGTGGTGGAAAGTACTTTTACTTAAGAACTGTACTATTTTGAGGTATTTGTACTTTACTAGAGTATTTCCAATTTCCAGTACTTTTACTTCTACTCCACTATACATCTCAGAGCCAGAATTTGTACTTTTACTTCACTATTATTTGAATTTTTTAGTTTTTTTTAGTTAGTAGATTTTAATTTTGATACATTAACCACTTCAATAAAGTTTGAATTGAATTGAATTGACAAAAAAACCAAGACGAAAAATCTTCGTCGACTACCTTTTTTTTCACTGACGAAAAACTCAATGGAAACTAAATGAAAACTAAGCTATGGTGACTAAAACTGAGACTAAATATATTGACAATTTCGTCAACAAATAAAAACTAGACTAAAATGTTAGGAAGGGACTATAGTGGAAAAGAGATCCAGTAGAAGTCACTTTACAATTGGTTGCATGCTGAAAATAGCCGATCTACAAGCCCACAACGCGTCACGCTGCGACGCGTTGTGGGCTTGTAGATCGACTATTTTCAGCAAGCGTAAAAGACAGCATCAAGGCCCGCCAACATATATTTTAGTCGACTAAATCAACTGTAGACTGTAGATTTAAACTCACTAAAACATTCCAGGCGACTAAAAATGTGACTAAAACTAAGTGAAAACTATTCAAAAGACTAAATGACTAAAACTAAACACACTTTGCCAAAAAACAACACTTAAGCGTTGAACACTCACATGCAAGGATCTGGAAGATTCCTGAGAGGGTGAACCTCTTTCCTTTCTCCAGAGTGAAGAGCTGAGCCACAAACACAAACAGACCCAGGATGGAGAATATGCAGGCTAGCACCGAACTGGCCTGCACTGCCTGGAGGTAATCTGCAGGTGGCGCCAAAGAGACAGACAGAGGATGAAGTGAGAGATGGCCAACAAGCTGAGTGAGTATTTAGTTCAGGCATTTTGAGAAATTTCCCCTGAACAAATTGCAACAGGTTTTTGTTTCATGTTTTTAGTATAACAACATGCCGTCACCAGAAATGTGTTGACATCATCACATTTGGGCCAAGTGGCTATGGCCATTTTTTAGAGTGTTTTCTCATGCAAAACAAATGCTTGCAATGGATTCAGAATCATGACAACCCCGTAGTTTGAAACGTCACATGCTAAAGCAGAATGACATTTTGAATATACATTTAAGTTGTTAATGGTACCATCACCTTTAGCATGTTTCAATATGTTCCAGCACTGGGATTTCTTAGGACTTTTGACATGTGGTTAATTACATATTTATGAGTGTTTCTGTTTCAATTTGTTTTTGGTTAAGCCCTTTTTATTTTGCCACAAAATGCCTGCACTATATAGTGAGTACACACACACACACACACACACACACACACACACACACAGGCACACCTAGCAAACAGTGGATGACATTGATTGCGTTGACACCTCTAAGAATGGGCCCCTTCAAGAATCTTGTCAGACAAACTCGTATGGAAGCTATGTTGTCACAGGTGTTTGTTACTTATACAAACAATGTTCACGCATGTACGCTCATGTGCATATTTAGAATTGTGAAACGCCAGACTGGTTTTGTTGGACGAAATGCTGATTGAAATGTAGACACGCAACGTGACAGGAGAGGAGGAGGGGTTACTGTAATAACACACATGCATATATCACTATCTATGTAAAATAAGTTAACCCATTCTGAACGGGAACCCATTTTGGTGTTAGCATCATGTTATGCTTTAGCTATTGAAAAATAGCAGATCTACAAGCTCATAGCGCGCCACCGAGTGGCGCGCTACGAGCTTGTAGGTCTGCTATTTTTGAAAAATCGAAGAACGACTGACATTTTTAGAATCTGATCTCAGGTCAGAATGGGTTCATCAGACCAGTGTGTGTCCAGTGGAAACCTGGTATGAATCTGATCTCAGGTCAGAATGGGTTAACGAGGCTAATATTGTGTGTTCTGCATGCTTCATTATAATTCCACTCGAGGCTGTGTGTGTACTCGTATAATGCATATAGACATGAGGCCCAAAAGCTGCTAGCTGCCACACCCAGACACCCTATCCTCTCCCTGCTTCCTCCCCCAGCCTTGACTGAGGATGAATATACAGCTCCTTAACCCATTCTGACCTGAGATCAGATTCATACGAGGTTTCCACACTGGTCACACACTGGTCTGATGAACCCATTCTGACCAGAGATCAGATTCTAAAAATGTCCGTCGTTCTTCGATTTTTCAAAAATAGCAGACCTACAAGCTCGTAGCGCGCCACTCGGTGGCGCGCTATGAGCTTGTAGGTCTGCTATTTTTCAATAGCTAAAGTATAACATGACGCTAACACCAAAACGGGTTCCCGTTCAGAATGGGTTAATCTATTCTAATCTATAGAGCACTGACGGAGGTCTTATAGGACCGGAACGTTTGCTTTTTAAATGCACCATGAGCACGTGAGAGCACCATAAGAGCATGATAAAATAAAAGAAAATATATTTTACTAAGTCTCAGTCTAAGGAGTTTTACTTCTTTTTCTATACGGTGAGCGAGTCTTTTCCTGTCAAAGTCTCCCTTATGTTTTTGAGACCACCGCTGCCGTAGTCAAGTTTGGGAAAAAAAGGACGAAGAAAGACGCAACAGTTTTCTCAGTGCTTCAATCTATAGAGCGTTCCAGGAAATGACACCAAATGCCTTTTTCCTCATAGACATTTCAAAAAAGTTATAGGTTATACGCCGCGGACAAAGCCAACTCCAGTCGTGACAAATCATGACAAATACACAATATTTTGGACCAAGCAAATAATTACAAAGAAGAAAAACAACAACAAAAAAGTGTTGTAACCTGCCGTTTTTTTTCTTCTTTCTAATTCTTTTTTTGGCCCAAAAAATTGTGTTTTTGTTGTCATGATTTGTCAGGACAAGAGTTGGCTTTGTACGACGCTTAAAAGGTCTTTAAATAAATACTATTTGAAAAGTCTATGAGGAAAATGAACGGAGAATCATTTCCTGGGCCCTGGTAGGGGGCGGGACTGCGACGCTCTATAGACTCAAACAGGCCACTTTGACGACAGGTTGAACATGAGCATTGTTATACCCGTAAAGGGGGGGAAATACCACAAAGACATTATATAAATAAAAATATAAAATGTCTTCAGAGTCCTATAACTGCATGCAGATAATTAAGTGAACTATTTGCTGTATGAAGAATAGAAATATTCTTTGGAAGCCAAACTATTTCCGGTACATTTATGTAGCGCTTTTGTCCAAAGCACTTGTAGATTGTGCATTACATTTATTCACCCATTCACACACACTGACGGCAGAGGAAACCACGCAAGGCACCAACCTGCACATCGGGAGCAATTAGGGGTTCAGCGTCACTAACTCTGGGGTGTGTGTGTGTGTGTGTGTGTGTGTGTGTGTGTGTTACCTTGGGGATAGCTGGGGATGTTGGGGAGGTCGGTGTAGTTCCCGCCCACCCAGCGGGCCCACACATCAGTGGATATTTCTATTCCAGCCGTGGTCGTTACCCACCAAGCCTGAACAGGGAATGAGGCACAGGTGAGCCACATCATCGTTATGAATATGATTGATGGCAGTGGTGGAAAGTAACTTTACTTAACCCATTCTGACCTGAGATCAGATTCATACGAGATTTCCACTGGACACACACTGGTCTGATGAACCCATTCTGACCTGAGATCAGATTCTAAAAATGTCAGTCGTTCTTCGATTTTTCAAAAATAGCAGACCTACAAGCTCGTAGCGCGCCACTCGGTGGCGCGCTATGAGCTTGTAGATCTGCTATTTTTCAATAGCTAAAGCATAACATGATGCTGACACCAAAATGGGTTCCCGTTCAGAATGGGTTATTTGAAAACTTTACTAATTGTTACTAGCTACTAATTACTTTGTAGATCTTTGGTTACTACTACAAAACAAACATTCTAAAACGGTTAGTCCCCAATACGTGATTCTGTTTGGCTGGTACCCGTAATCTCACGATAATCCACACCAGCAATAACTTTGGTCTGACTGATGTATTTATATGTGTTTCAACTTTCAAGCCTTATGACATGCTGTAAAACCTTTTGCCCTTCGGGGACACTAATAAACAACCTTGAACCTTGAGGGAGGTCGGAATAATGACATGGCACCCTAGTGTCACTGTTTGACATGTAACTGTATGTGTATGGTTCAAGTGGTTCATTAAATGTACGGGTTTCGTTGCAAAAACAGGCTTCCTCAAAGGAACAGCCTCATAGTGTGAAGCTCGTTAATTTATAGCCTCTCTTTTGGAAATGAGAAAGAGGTCTTTATTCACGCGGAGCAGCAGATTGCGTAAATATGACTGACCAAAGAAAAGAAGTGAATAAGTGAATTGCCCAAAAGAGGAGAAGGAGGAGGAGGAGGGTGGAAAGTCTAATTAGTGAGCTTTCCGAGAACAAGGGTCTGTGTTGTTGGGGTTTGTCCTCAGCGCACCATGTTCTGACATGGGTGTGTGTGTGTGTGTGTGTGTGTGTGTGTGTGTGTGTGTGTGTGTGTGCGTGTTTGTACATGAGTGTGTGTGTGTGTGCGTGCGCTCCAGGGCAGAATGAAGGGGACAACAGTCAACGGATGGAATGCACATCTGCGCCGAACAGGGATTCCGCAAACACATTCCACACGGGCGGCGCTCTCAACGCTCAGGTATGTGACACTGAACTTGCGACACGCACGCATGCACGCACGTTTTTTTGTTATTTAGCCCATTCTGACCTGAGATCAGATTCATACGAGGTTTCCACTGGACACACACTGGTCTGATTAACCCATTCTGACCTGAGATCAGATTCTAAAAATGTCAGTCGCTCTTCGATTTTTCAAAAATAGCAGACCTACAAGCTCGTAGCGCGCCACTCGGTGGCGCGCTATGAGCTTGTAGATCTGCTATTTTTCAATAGCTAAAGCATAACATGATGCTAACACCAAAACGGGTTCCCGGTCAGAATGGGTTAGGTAAAAGTATCAATGTAGAAATACTCCGTCCAGAATTCTAAATGTATACTTGAGTGAAAGTGCAAAAGTATATCGGCATCAAAATGTACTTCAAGTACCAAAAGTAGAAAGTACTCGCTAGTATGCAGAATGTCTCATTTCAAAAATGTAAAACGTCTAAAAACAAAAACGAAAATCTTTTGTCGATATTATTTGAAAAGATCGACAATTTTCAAATATCCAAAATGTTTGAAACTTTTGAGTGGTATATGTTTAAATCTAAAAAAAAAGTTACTAGTGACTAAAGTTTTCAAACAAATAGTAGTGGTGTAAAAGTATACAATATCTGAATCTGAGATGTAGTTATTATATAGAGTAGAGAGTAAAAGTATTGGAAATGACTCAAAGTAAACTTATTTTCCACCCTTGGTATGCATTTACAGTAGATGCAGGCCGGCTGCCTGACAGCTTCGTCCCACACATCACATTTACAGTAGATGCAGGGCGCGTATACGGTAAATAAACAACACAAGGAGTGATGACACCCCAGTCGATACTGTGTGTGTGTTAATAAATATACTACCCGCCACAGAAGTATGACACCGATGTCATGCAATGTGTTCCCGATGACGGACGTTTTACTAGAGATTAGGGCTGCAGGCCTTTAGCTGCACGATGAAAGGCAGAGCAGCATGTGTCGCGCATTGCGACGCATTGTGTTATTGTAGATCTGCTATTTTCAATAGATTTTATACACATTTTGAACTTGTGAAATGGCACATTCTGCACAATGAGTACTTTTAGTACTTTAAGTACATTTTGATGTTTTAATTTTGATGCTGTTATACTTTTGTACTTTTACTCAAGTACATTTTCAATTCCGTACTTTTACTTGTAATGAAGTAGTTCTAAATTGCAGTATTGGTACTTCTACTTGAGTTAAACAATTGAGTACTTTTTCCACCACTGCTCTCCACTATAGAGTAGTGCCTCCTGAATGCATATACTGTACATTCACACATATATATATATATATATTCACTATAGAGTAGTGCCTCCTGAATGCATATACTGTACATTCACACATATATATATATATATATTCACTATAGAGTAGTGCCTCCTGAATGCATATACTGTACATTCACACATATATATATATATATATTCACTATAGAGTAGTGCCTCCTGAATGCATATACTGTACATTCACACATATATATATATATATATTCACTATAGAGTAGTGCCTCCTGAATGCATATACTGTACATTTACACATATATATATATATTCACTATAGAGTAGTGCCTCCTGAATGCATATACTGTACATTCACACATATATATATATATATATTCACTATAGAGTAGTGCCTCCTGAATGCATATACTGTACATTTACACATATATATATATATTCACTATAGAGTAGTGCCTCCTGAATGCATATACTGTACATTTACATATATATATATATTATATTCATGTGAATATATATTCACATCTATACGCAGAGACAACGCGAGGTTGTTTGCAGGTGTGCAGAAACAACGCGAGGGGTTTGCAGGTGTGCATGTATACGCAGAGACAACGCGAGGGGTTTGCAGGTGTGCATGTATACGCAGAGACAACGCGAGGGGTTTGCAGGTGTGCATGTATATGCAGAGACAACGCGAGGGGTTTGCAGGTGTGCATGTATACGCAGAGACAACGCGAGGGGTTTGCAGGTGTGCATGTATATGCAGAGACAACGCGAGGGGTTTGCAGGTGTGCATGTATACGCAGAGACAACGCGAGGGGTTTGCAGGTGTGCATGTATACGCAGAGACAACGCGAGGGGTTTGCAGGTGTGCATGTATATACGCAGAGACAACGCGAGGGGGTTGCAGGTGTGCATGTATACGCAGAGACAACGCGAGGGGTTTGCAGGTGTGCATGTATACGCAGAGACAACGCGAGGGGTTTGCAGGTGTGCAGAGACAACGCGAGGGGGTTGCAGGTGTGCAGAGACAACGCGAGGGGGTTGCAGGTGTGCAGAGACAACGCGAGGGGTTTGCAGGTGTGCAGAGACAACGCGAGGGGGTTGCAGGTGTGCAGAGACAACGCGAGGGGTTTGCAGGTGTGCAGAGACAACGCGAGGGGGTTGCAGGTGTGCAGAGACAACGCGAGGGGGTTGCAGGTGTGCAGAGACAACGCGAGGGGTTTGCAGGTGTGCAGAGACAACGCGAGGGGGTTGCAGGTGTGCAGAGACAACGCGAGGGGGTTTGCAGGTGTGCAGAGACAACGCGAGGGGGTTGCAGGTGTGCAGAGACAACGCGAGGGGTTTGCAGGTGTGCAGAGACAACGCGAGGGGGTTGCAGGTGTGCAGAGACAACGCGAGGGGTTTGCAGGTGTGCAGAGACAACGCGAGGGGGTTGCAGGTGTGCAGAGACAACGCGAGGGGGTTGCAGGTGTGCAGAGACAACGCGAGGGGGTTGCAGGTGTGCAGAGACAACGCGAGGGGGTTGCAGGTGTGCAGAGACAACGCGAGGGGGTTGCAGGTGTGCAGAGACAACGCGAGGGGTTTGCAGGTGTGCAGAGACAACGCGAGGGGGTTGCAGGTGTGCAGAGACAACGCGAGGGGGTTGCAGGTGTGCAGAGACAACGCGAGGGGTTTGCAGGTGTGCAGAGACAACGCGAGGGGGGTTGCCGGTGTGCAGAGACAACGCGAGGGTTTTGTAGGTGTGCAGAGACAACGCGAGGGGTTTGTAGGTGTGCAGAGACAACGCGAGGGGTTTGCAGGTGTGCAGAGACAACGCGAGGGGGTGTGCAGAGACAACGCGAGGGGGTGTGCAGAGACAACGCGAGGGGGTGTGCAGAGACAACGCGAGGGGTTTGCAGGCGTGCATGTTGTGCTGCTTTACTTACATTATCGATGGTGGCGACTAGGAGGAGAATGATGCCTATGATGTGAAGGACAAATATGGCTGCTAGAAGAATCAACATGGCTGCTGTGCTGTGGACAGAAGGAGAGAGAGAGGGCAAAGGGAGATAATTAGAGGGAGTGTTAGCCCATTTAGACTTGAGGCTGATTAAAAAAATCAATAATAATCAACAGAGTTTTATGAAAAACCAGCCCCCAATCTGAAAGTATGTTGTTCCATGCAGGGACCCCACATGTCTGAGGAACCACATGGTTACACTTTTGTACCTTTTGTAACCATGAAGAAACCTTGACGTGACAGACAGAGACACACACACACACACACACACACACACACACACACAGGCAGGCAGGCAGACGCGCACACAGGTTTGTCACAGTCGAGGCTATATGACAAGTAACAAGGGCTCCAGTCAAGTTTGTGCCTGGTCTCAAGTCTCACACACACACACACACACACACACACACACACACACACACAGAACAAGGGCCAGTATCTGGCACCCACTCAGGGTGTGGCCTCTCAACTCCTAATTACTCTCGAGTTTGTAACTATAAACGAACTGCCAACAGGCTCCCACAGAAACACAGAAAAGACTTCAAACAAAAGGCAAGGCAAGGCAAGACAAGACAATTACGTATAGATATTGCATCAAAAAAGGTAAAAGATCTTGAGGGAGACAATATGTCCCTTAAGGACAATTAATTGATAAACATATAAGATAAGACTCAACCACCCAGGGGTGGGAGAAAAGCGATGGAAGTGGGATGCTGTAGTCTGTGGACGGATGAGTTGGGGCTTGTCTGGGGCCTTCCTACCAAACATGCCACTCCTTAAAATAACTGTAGAGAGAATACCTGCTTCTCCACTCACTGCCTGGTGGCTGGAACACACCCCATCCTGACGTCACTGTCGGTAGAGGGCGTCAGTCCCCAGGTTCATGTGCTTTTTATTTGCATTGTAATCTCCATATGGGGGATTTTAGATCGCCTCATATAAGAACTGTGTTTGAAAAATAAACCGATCACCATCCCGGCCTCTTCACTCATATGGATATGAAGCATCGACTGAAGGTGGAAATGTACAAATATACCCAAAGAGTAACAAAATAAGCGTTATAAAACGAGTCAAACAACCCAGAGACTACATTTCCGGGTAGGCGGGGTGACTGCATCTGCCCGTCGCACAACATAAACTGAATGTTAATTACGTTTTATTTTTTTATTGATATTTAATGTTTCGTGGTTAGTACGAGTTGAGTCACCACCAGCTGAGCTTACGTCAAAGAGGAATCTCAGGAACGCAATGTGTTGACAGCTGGGCGTGACGTATATTAGCAGCGACATTGCCTTCATAATATGTAGTTTCAAGGCTTTTGCGGCCACATTAATTCCATTTTCTCCAGAAACTGGCTGTATCAAATATGAATGGACATCATTAACGACACACAGCCACTACCCCCCTGACAGAAAGGCAGAGATGATCGGTTTATTTTTCAAACGCAGTTCTTATATGAAGCGATCTAAAATACCCCCTATGGGGATTTCAATGCAACTAAAAAAATACATGAACCTGTGTACTGAAAGTGACATCAGACTTCGGTGCTCTATCATTCTACCTGCTTCTCCACTGCCTGGTCAGCAGACGGCTGGACGTTGAATTTCTCTAAACTATAAACTTTCATGACAGCAGAACAGCCTAAAGTATACAAATATAATTTATGAAAAGCTACTACAGTGAAGTCTGTTCACAGAAGTTGTTGTATAGGATATGTGGGGATTATCTGACGAGGTACCATTTGAGTGGGCAAAACCTTACATACCGGTATACTAAATACTACTACATTTTTTATAGGGTCAACTGGTGACAATTCCGGGAGGAAAAACAGGCACGCACCGGCGTGAGTATTCATTCATTCTACCTGCTTCTCCACTGCCTGGTGGCTCTGGAACGCCCCCCCATTCATTCCTCTTTGCAATAGGCACACGTGCACATTATGCTAATGGACACACACACACACACACGCACACGCACACACACTTACGCATGCAGACGTGTGTGTAGTGTATGTGATAATCCTCAATTATATAGGACTATTACAACAATTTGAATTCGGTCAGTCAGTTATAGTTCTGCCCAGATCGGTGCATGTTTGCCTTTTGAACTTTTTTCTTATATCATATTTCTTTTCTTTTTCGTTTATAGTGTACAGTATGTATTATTACGTCATTGTGTCCAGTAGTAGAGAGGTTGTACTGTAGGCGTGAACTGAAGAGGAAGCACATCTGGATTGGAATGTGGCAACACACACACACACACGCACACACACACACACACACACACACACACACACACACACCCCGGGCGTTATAGCTAGCTACCTAACAACTATAATCACCCCACTCTGGGCTTCTGTAAATATTTCTTTAGACAGAAGATGTCTTGTATAATTTCCGGGCCAGAGAGTAGAGACCTACGATATACAGTTATGTTGAACGTTTGAGTTCACTGAAGTCTCTTGTTGTTCCGACGTCAACAACATTGGAACAGGCCCCGGGGCCAATCAGCTCGGGCCCTGCTGCTGCTGCTGCTGCTGCCTCAGTCAGTCAGTCAGTCCGGGACAACACTTTAATCAAAATATCATTACTTTGATCAAAGCCTGATCTCTTTTCAAAATTCCATGTCCTTCCACCAAAAAACAAAAGGCGTGTCCGGCCGCACAACTATAGTTCTGGTCCGGATGGATCTGGCACGACTCCATCACGCAGAACAGAACACATATGGTTTCTGGAGTATATATATATGTGACCAGATTTGACTGAGAGACTGCCATCGCACAAATTCCAGCTTTTCAACCAGAGGAGAAAAACTTTTTTTAATTTGTTTTTTCCCAAAATGAGTTTATAGCACAGACTCTTCACATACTAGAGCATCTCTGACTCTGAAATAAGTGTCAGAGCTGAAATCGTAAATTCAAATGTAAATATGAAATAAATGCTTAAACATGTAGCTATAGGTGTAATGTTAGAGACCACAGAAATGAACCTTTCAAGCCTGTTTTCTCAACTCGCTGTTTTCTGCAAGACATTACTCTATAAGCCTCTTAGACATTACTCTATAAGCCATATCTCCAAAACTGGTGGGCCAAACTGAACAACCAATGTCAATTTGAAGCTATGATTCCCTGCTTTCATATGACATGAAAAGACGAAAATTAAAAAAAATCCAATGGCAGTCCCTCAGTCAAATTTAGTCACAGTATAAGTCATTTTACACTTGGTGGCATGCTGAAAATAGCAGATCAACAAGCTCACAAAGACGCGTTGTGAGCTTGTAGATCGGCTAGTTTCAGCAGGAGTAAAATCAGCCATTACGGCGGCATCATGGCCCGCCAAAATACATTTCAGTCGACTAGATCAACTGTAGATTTAGTCGACCAAAACTATAGACTATAACACTAAAACATCCCAGGTGACTAAAATGAGACTAAAACTAAATGAAAACTATTCAAGACTGAATCTGGCAGCAAATCTAAAATTTCTGCCAAATTTCAACACTGGCACCAAATTAATTATTGTACATCCATGAAACCATCTCCAGCGACCACACCAGTGGCAAGTATACTAGTAGTTTTAATTCATAGCCTATACTCACACACACAACGGTGTCTCTTATTGCCGAAAATAACTGCTTTATCGAGGCTAAAAAAAAGCTTTACTGCACAATGAAATGTAATGAAATCCCGTGTTCATTTGAGTCAAGGGTGTAAAAATGGAAACCGTCAAATCGAATCAACACGAGGGTTTTGGCAGATGCACACACACACAGACACCCTACAGTGAGCGGTCTGAGCACCTACTTAAAAGTTATTCCTATGAGTCAAAACGTCCTCTTCTTCTTTATACTCTTCATTTTGTTTATTTATTTTTTCCATCGTGAAGGAATGTTCTTCCTGCACCGAAAGGTCTTGAGAGTTTTACTGTGCATTTTTAGAATGTCAATTCAGTTACAGTAATTGTATACTCTCTCAGTTACATTATGGATAAAAGGAACACAGATCGAGGATCTTATCGTGCCTTGTGAGAATAAAGATAAACAATAAGAAGAACTATTTAGAAAGTCAACTGAATAAGGATCAAAAACAAATACTCATAACTTACTTTTGCTGGTGTCTGAGCTGACTTGACTGTCCCTGGAACAACAAACAAGTACCTCCTGCTCTCTCTTCAATACAAACTTCAGACTAAACGCACAAACACTCACGTCTAAACCCTTAATTCTGCCCACTTTTGCCCTGCCCTTTTTTTTCCTTTAAAAAAAAAAAAAGTCCACACCCCAGACAATCCTCACTCACAGAAACACGCCTCTCCCTCTCTCTCTCTCTCTCTCTCTCTCTCTCTCTCTCTCTCTCTCTCTCTCTCTCTCTCTCTCTCTCTCTCTCTCTCTCTCTCTCTCTCTCTCTCTCTCTCTCTCTCTCTCTCTCTCTCTCTCTCTCTCTCTCTCTCTCTCTCTCCGTCCCTCCCTCCCTCCCTCCTTCCCTCCATCTACACACCCACCACTGTTTATTTACAGTTTCACAACTTCTTGTGGGCATGGCGACAGATGTTCATCGCTCCGGTCTTTGTCACTGAGCTCGATGTGACTCTTCTGGCAAGAAGCAGACGACGCGGTCGGCCTCTGACTCACTGATGTTCTGGAACGGGTGGCGGGGGGAGGGAGGGAAGGGGGGGGGACTCCCATAACACTACAGTGACTGGACACTGACAATAATTCTACACCCCATGCTGCAACCATGGAGACCGACCAAACGCCATGCGCACCCTGGCAACGATTTGAATCACAATGTCACTGTTGCACGCACACACACACGCGCACACACACACGCACGCGCACACACGTGCATGCGCGCACACACACCAGTGTTAATTTTCCAGTGTCTTATTTAGTCTTCTGAAAATTCTTAGTCGACTTAGGGCCGATTCATACTCGTATTTTACCGCTGTAGTGCCGAAATGATTTCAGTAGCACCGACCAAGAGACGACTTTAAGACGGTACCCGCCCCCCCTCCGAACCTCAAATGACGTCACATTGTAGCACCGAACAGACTTTTATTCGGCTCTAAAATAGGAGTATGAATCGGCCCTTAGTCTTTGTCTGTCTGTCAAAGGGTCACCATGCTCCAACTCCTTGGGTCCAAACGGTTGCACTGGTGACCCTTTGGTGTGCGTAGAGCTTCTTTGTACACAGTTGTTTTTTGGGCCCGAACCAGTTGAATCACATGGGACGACCTGGGTCAACGTGGGTCAGCGTGGGTCAGCGTCCAACAGGACACATCACACCACTGGGACAACGCTAACACCGTCTCGACCCTTTGGTGTGGTTAGGGCTTAAGTCAACAAAATGAGGGGGGGGGGGGGGGGGGTACAAGTCATAGCTTGAGAATTGGAACCGAAAGTGAGAGAGTGAGATAAGGATGGAGAACAAGAGAGAGAGTGGGAGGGAGGGAGGAATGTTGGAGAGAGAGAGAGAGAGAGGTGGTATTTCGCATGAGTTATGACCATTAATCATTTCTCACCATCGTCGCTGCGTGATGGTGATGGTGACTGCTATGGTTCATAATAACAGCATGACTGTACAGCAGGTCAGCATGAGCCATAGTCATGTGCTCAGCACACAACGTCCACTATATCACACACACACACACACACACACACAAACACACACACACACACAGAGTGTGTGTGTGTGCCCCTGCCCTTTTACCCGTCTGTAAAACAACTGCCCTCTCCTGACCACGAATGCATGCATTTACTTATGGTGAAAGAAATGCAAATGCCACTCCTCTCCTCTCCTTCCTATACCATATACCGGAATTAAGGCAGCGTTCATATCAGGAGATTTGCTTTCTTCTCCTGAACTTGAACGCAGCATTTTAGTTTATAGAAGTATAGTGGAGAGAGACAGGAATCATGCAGTGCAGCGTCTGGGAGTATAGGGATGTGCTTCAGCAACCTGGCCTTTAACCCATTCTGACCGGGCACCCATTTTGGTGTTGGCATCATGTTATGCTTTAGCTATTGAAAAATAGCAGATCTACAAGCTCATATCGCGCCACCGAGTGGCGCGATACGAGCTTGTAGATCTGCTATTTTTGAAGAATTCGAAGAACGACTGACATTTTTAGAATCTGATCTCAGGTCAGAATGGGTTAATCAGACCAGTGTGTGTCCCGTGGAAACCTCGTATGAATCTGATCTCAGGTCAGAATGGGTTAACCCGCCTGTAAAACACCTGCCGTCTCCAGACCACCAATGCAGCATTTACTACATGGTGAATTGAAGAAATGCAAATGCCCTCCTCTCCTCTCCTTTCCATGCCATATACACATACCGAAAGGCATGCAGTGTTCAGGAGATTTGCTTTATTTCCGAAGTCTCCTGAACTTGAACGCAGCATTTTCAATATCCATGTCGTACACACACACACACACACACACACACACACCGCATCTCCAGGAGATAAAGAAGAGTGGCTGGGTTGCGCCACCGAAAATATAGCAGATCTACAAGTTCACAACGTTCTCAACGCATCTCACTGCGACGCGTTGAGAACGTTGTGAACTTGTAGATCTGATATTTTCGCCATTTTTTTGTCCAAAAGCTCCCTCTCTCTGCACGTCCCTGTCTGAGAGCGATGGGGCAAAACCCGCCGGACTTGTCTGTCAGGCATCAAAGCCTCTCTGTGTGCACAAACTGGTGCGAGAGGAGACGAGGATGAGGGTTTTATTATTATTATAAGTATTTTTTATGTTAAGTCATCAAAGAAATGACAGCAACGGCGGACAATATTTAATGAAAATGTCCATTATATTATGAGCGAAACTGGATTTGAATGACTTGTTTGACCAAGTTGGGAAACAGTCAGTGTGTAAATGTTATTTTATTATGCAATAGATGCGTCGCAGTCCCCTTTCATGACGACCTCAGGCCCAGGAAATCATTCTGAAATAATTCGGATATATATGAATACAGCTTGTTCTACAATAGTTGGTCTCCTGTGCGAGGCACCTGCCGATCCGCAGGTGTGCAAACGTTTCTGCTCTTTTAACTTCTTAACCCATTTAGCCCTGAGGACGACATTTTGAAAAACTTCTTCTAAATCATGACAAGAGCATGTTTCCATATCAGTGGTGCTCAATATTTCATGCCAAGGACCCCAACGATTAATATTATGTATTTGGTCGCCGACCGCCATCTGAAAATATGTTGTTCCAGGAACCCCCCCCCCCCCCCCCCTCCTCCCAGAAGCAAAGATTTGCGTTAAAAACGTTCGCTGTGAAAGAATATATATTATTCAAATATCTACGCCACATTTTCACGATTTAAAAAAAATCACACCCGTGTGAACCGAGTGGTGCAACTCCCATCTCTCTCCCCCCCCCCCCCCCCCCGTCCTCTCTCTCTCTCTCTCTCTCTCTCTCTCTCTCTCTCTCTCTCATTAGCTGGTACTCATACTGTTGCTCACATACATACATACTCATAGGTGAACGTCACATACATCATGTCACAGACATCACATTGCTGGTTGTAGGAGTGGTTGCGCCACTCAAAAATAGCTCAAAGTGAAACACCAAAAGGGGCTTCCTTCCCGCCCAGAGTGGGTTGATAATAGGAAAGTCTTTTCATTGTTCCGTTCAAGCGTGGGCATGTCCCCCTGAGGCCTGTGTAGGGAAATCCTTCCAAGCCAAATATGGGCAGTGGCCACTTAAGTAAATGTACTTTCAAAGACAGACTACCTGTTTGAGTATCATTACTGGTCTGCTTTGATTGGCTCAAAGACAGACTACCTGTTTGAGTATCATTACTGGTCTGTTTTGATTGGCTTGAGGTGTTGGTGATTCACCAACAGCATAATAACGACGGTCCACACTGACAATATACCTGTCAATACTATGACCTCACATGATACAGGAAATCCTCTGAATGCTTATAGCGTTTAAAAGCGACCTGGCTTCATTTCAGAGTGGCCATTCATGCTGCGCGCCATTCATATCATTCATATCATTCACATCATTCACATCATTCTTCATATCATTCATATCATTGGAGCGCATCATACATGAATGCCCTTTTACGCCTTTGTTCTTGATTTCAAACAAAAGAAACGTCTGGATATCATGGTGAACGTCTGGAACTTTGGTATCGCGTCGCTTTGCTTTCCTTTGACAAAAAGGCTATTTGAATTAAACTTGGTATTTCAGTAATGCTATGGTTTGTGTGTGTGTGTGTGCGTGTGCGTGTGTGTGCGCGCGTGTGTATGTATAAACTAGACGGAGCATGACACTTGAAAGTTGGAATGTTTAGCGTAGCGCCACCACAGGAATGTTCAATAACACGGTCACCATGGTGACAGAGAAAGCTTTCCAAGCTGGCGTTGCAGGACACAAAGTGACCCGTTGCCACGACGACACTGTCTGTCGGTCGTCGCGTCTCGTCTCCCATTCTAGTACCTATATCTTGTCCCGTGGTGTCATTAAAAGAAGAAAGTCAGACTTGAATTTGAATCTCTCTTTGGTCCATTCAAATTCTGTCATTTGAATGGCTTGGGGTGGGTGTGTGGGGTTCTTTCATCCTATTGTAATAATAGGTTATCACTTTCCATAGCATACCGTACCGTACCGTACCGTACCGTACCGTTCCGTTATCAGGCTCCATCTCGGCCCGTAGCACTTGCACTAGCCTCGACGACCTTGTATGCAAAAGCTAAACTCATGTAATTAAGCATTTTATTAGATTTCATTTAAAACGTTTTATTTTATTTATTATTTCATTTCATGTAGCACGTAGCAATCTATAATGCATACCTATAGCTTCACTGCCCGTATAATCTACTGTTCGACAGATATTAGGTTCTATTAGCTTGCTTATGATTCACAATGACTATTTCTAATGTATTTGCTGTATTGCCTTGCATTGTTGTTGCTTACTGTGTAAATCACTCTGGATGGGTGGGAACCCCTTTTGGTGTTTTAAACATGTTATAATTTAGCTATTGAAAGAAATTGCAGATCTACAAGCTCATAGCTACGAGCTTGTAGGTCTGCTATTTTTGAAAAATCTTGAAAAATGTGGCGCAAATCTTTGAATATATATTCTTTCAAAGTGAATGTTTTTAACTCGGGTCTAAATGGGTTAAGAGCGTCTGCTAAATGCCAAATTTATATTTGTATTTGTATTTATATTTTGTAAATTGTGTATCACTGATGAATGTTGAACAAGAGTGTCCAGTCTTATCTGTTTCCATGTGCTGTGGTTTGAAAGTCATGCAGTAAATCCTTCTAAATCTATCGTGGGGCACCACACCTATCTGTACAACTCCCAGACTGAGTCTCATCATCGCTAGATGCACTACATTAGAGGCTACACCCTCGCTTACATGTAGACCCCAAGGTGACGAACACACAACGCCCCGTCAGCCATGCAGCGTCTGCTGGGGTGCGTCGCCTATGTCAGTGAATGGGCCTGATATTTGATATTTGGGGGGGAAAGATTATAAAAAAGACACATATTTGATACTCGATGTGATACGTCTGTGTTCTGCCAAACAAACAAGCCCTGAGGATGAGGAGGGGGGGGGGAGAAAGAGAGTAGAGCAGAGAGAGAGAGAGAGAGAGAGAGAGAGAGAGAATGAGTTATGTAGAATGTATCGTAGAATGTGGTTAGACCTGATCCTGTCCTCAGTCGTCGGCCCCACCTCAGCCTCACACAGGTGAGGTAATAATACTGTGTGTTTGTAGCTTGGGGTGCAGCCAGTGGTGGAAAAAGAAAGAGTACTCACATATTTTACTTGTGGTAAAAGTATCAATACTGCTATGTAGATGTATATTCTGTTACAAGTAAAAGTCCGGAACACTTCATTAATTTGACTCCAATGCTTGATGCACCATGTCCCCCTGGGGGTGTGTGTGTGTGTGTGGTGTGCGCGTGTGCGACGTGCGTACATGTGTGCGCGTGTGTGTGTGTGTCTGGGGGGGGTCTTAACTAAAATACAGGTTCTGTCTATCATCAAACACAACCCGACGAATCACATGCCTGTGTTAACTTTTGAAGAGGACCAATGGCGTTGCCTCGTTCGACAAGACACTAGCTCTTTTGTTGTACGCATCATTTCTTCTAATCGGTACTGGAAAAACTAGAGTCGTAAAAAAAAAAAACACAGCACTTGGAAGTGGAAGTCGGAACCCTTGTGATATTGTCTCGTATAGTCGCCCAGTGTTGTGATATTGTCTCGTGTATATATATATATATATATATATATATATATATATATATATATTCGCCCAGTGTTGTGTGCACAAGTATTAGGGACAATGTTTTGTGAAGATATTTTCTCAGGCTGGTTCAAAGGGTGCAACGGTCTGTCTCTTTACAATCCGTGGTTTAGAGTCCATTGTGGACTCACCAAAGAGTTGACTGCATGGGTTAACCCATTCTGGGCGGGAGCGCCTTTTGGTGTTTTAAGCATTATGTTATGACTTGAATGAATATACTTGAGCTATTGAAAAATAGCAGATCTACAAGCTCGTAGCGCGGCACCGAGTGCCGCGCTACGAGCTTGTAGGTCTGCTATTTTCGAAAAATCGTGAAAATGTGCCGCAAATCATAACATATTTTCACGATGGGGGTCGGTGGCCATGCAATTACATATAATTGTTGGGGTCCTTGACGTGAAATATTGAGCACCACTGACATAGAAACATTAGGTATTTCAGGAAACTGTCAGGATTTGTTAGACATTTTTTTAAATTTCGACGTCAGGTCTAAATGCGTTAAGCATGCTATTGAGCAGCCTTTAGTTTACACAATAGTGTGGTATGCTGCACAAAGTGCACACACTGTACCAACGATCACTTTCACATTACTGTACATTGTTATGATATGCTCTAGATACTGTACATTTTTAGCTAGATTTTATTCTTATTATTTTTTTCATCCCACGATTTTGCAACCCATTGTTTCACCCATGCAGTGTCAATTCTATAACTTGACTTTGTTTTCATGAAACTGGTCTGAATGATCAGTAGGTTGCCCCTATCATGTAACATGATATGGGATACGGGATACAAACAGCTTTTCCTTTCAAGTTTACATATTATGTAAACTTAGAAGGAAAAACTGGGCCTTTTTGCACGCACACACGTGTGTGTGTGTGTGTGTGTGTGTGTGTGTGTGTGTGTGTCTGAGCACGGACGGCTGCAACACCTGCAACACCTCGCCAATACCGCTGGATGGCACTGTTGAGCAGCGTCGCACGCACGCACGCACACACACACACGCACACAGTGACACACACACACACACACACGCACACACACACACACACAGTGACACACACCAGGCCAGGGAGGAGGGCTAGAACCTATATATAGTTGCCCCGCTCAGTTCACACAGGTGTTATTTTTCATGCTGAGAGGAAGTCCCTGTACAAAGTTTATTATAATAATCATGTTGCTCAGCATGAATATTGACGGGACAACGACCAACAGTACAGTACGACCAACAGTATACAGTATGACCAACGGTACAGTACGACCAACCAACAGTACAGTAGGCCTACGACCAACCAACGGTACAGTGGGATACAAGCTCACCTGATTTGACCAAAAAAAAAGTGACATCAGTGGTTAAACACGGGGTGGCGTAGAGTTCGTTAGCCCACTTGAGCAGGGCTGAAATCCCTTAATGAAGGTGTTTGTGAGGATCGAGCCCCGCCAGGCCGCCACCGCAGTGACGGTATGTTGTTTCTACACCGCCGTGTGAAAAAACAATGGCCGCCTCACATCGCACGCCATGTGGACTGAACTGAACGTGACCACAGGAAAGGCACTGCCTGCAGCCGCCTTTTACACAATATTAACCCATTCTGACCTGAGATCAGATTCATACGAGGTTTCCACTGGGACACACACTGGTGGTCTGATGAACCCATTCTGACCTGAGATCAGATTTAAAAAAAATGTCAGTCGTTCTTCGATTTTTCAAAAATAGCAGACCTTGTAGATCTGCTATTTTTCAATAGCTAAAGCGTGACATGATGCCAACACCAAAATGGGTTCCCGGTCAGAATGGGTTAAAGCTGTATGTCTGTCTGTGGTCGACTGTCTTGTTAGTCTGTCTCTCTCTCTCTCTCTCAGCGTCTGTTGTTTCTCTGCCTTTTATTTAGCCCAATTCAGTGTATAAATGGCCGCCGCTAGCCGCCTTTTATACGAAGAAAGAATGCTCGTCTATGGAAGAGCACCGTTTCCCAAACAGTGGGTCGGGGACCCATTTGTGGGTCGCGGACACATTTTTATGGGTCGCTTGTTTTTTTTTCTTTTCGTTTCCTACGTTTTGTTTTTAATTATTATAATTTCCAAAAAAAATATTCAAAAGAAAAAGCGAAAATTTTCATGAATTAATACCAAATTCAACGATTTTTTTTACAAGTAATTACTTGAATAAATGTAATAATTTTGAAAGAAATTCCATGAAGATGGATGGGTGGAAAACATAACCAGGATTTTGCAGGGGACGGTTGTGGGTGTATACTTTTGCGCAAGTTTAGGGAAAACTGCAGGTGGGCTCAAGTCTATGTTGAAACTCTCTCACCTCAACCCACGCCCTGTTGTTGACTAATTGGAAACGTCTCTACAATCCCCCAGATCCCGCTATGCGCACACACGCACACGCACACACACACACACACACACACACACACACACACACACACACACACACACACACACCTATATCCCTGAGGCAATGATACACACACAGCCTATAGGCTCTGGTGTACAACAAATTTAAACACACACTCTCTCCCTCTCTCTCTCCCTCCCTCCCTCCAGACAGACTGTCGTGTGCTCCAGGGATCCAGGACCTGCTCCCCAGCATTTTGAACAAGTGAGCAGACAAGCTCCGATTGCAGTTATTGGCCTAAAAGGTATACCTTATCATGTCGTTGCATGCAGCCATGTGACATGTATACAGTAACTCATGTCTTATATATATATGCCCTTAACCCATTCTGACCTGAGATCAGATTCATACGAGGTTTCCACTGGACACACACTGGTCTGATGAACCCATTCTGACCTGAGATCAGATTCTAAAAAATGTCAGTCGTTCTTCGATTCTTTCAAAAATAGCAGACCTACAAGCTCGTAGTGCGCCACTCGGTGGCGCGCTATGAGCTTGTAGATCTGCTATTTTTCAATAGCTAAATCATGACATGATGCCAACACCAAAATGGGTTCCCGTTCAGAATGGGTTAAAGATCTAGTACTAGTACAATTTGGAGGTTTGATTGATTGATTGAAATATTTATTAACAGTTTGTAGAATGACAGTACATTTCAAGCACAAACTCAATACAGAGACTGTTAACTGTGAGTGGACGACCCCAATTAAGCATTACACTTGTTTACAACAGGGTCCACCTTGTTCAATTCATCAAAACATTTAGAGACATACAAATAGGTCACTTCTATATAGTTAAAGAACAGAACAGGAATTCATCATAAAAGGTAAATTTGTACTTTACTATAGGCTATATGTAAAAATGTCAGTACTTTTACTTTAATGCTTTTATACTCCACTGTGAGGATTTTCATTATTCTTACGAAACATACATTAACCAATACAGCCCTATATTTGCATTTTGGCCAATTGAAAATAGCCGATCTACAAGCTCACAATGGTGGATCTGCTATTTTCAAAATACATTATACATTATACAAGTACATTTTAATTTTAATGCCAAGTAAAATGGACTTTTACTTGGAACGGAGCATTTCTATATTGCAGATGTTTCTTCATTAACATGCTAAGCCTAACACAGGATAATCATTTTAAATGACTGTTCATTTATACACTCTCTGAGTTATAAATAGATACATTAACAATGAGGAAGTTGGACACGTGGGCTCATGGGTCAACTCAACGGAGCGAGATCTTAAAGTGAGGAAGGCACTTGCATGGATGGAGGGCCCTGAACGGCATGACCAGTGTATGGAACTCCAACCTCCGACATAAAACCAAACTCAGCTTCTTCTATGCAACGGTTAGTCTGTTCTCCTATACACGGAAGTGAATGCTGGGCCCTGAAGACAACCCTGCAGAAATCTCTAGACGGGTGCTACACCAGAACGCTGCGTGCACTGCAGTACTTAACATCAGCAAGAGTACACATGTTATACCAACACAAATCTGTATGACGGGATGCCAAGGGGTGAGCCAGAAAACAGCAGCCAGGAGAATGAGACTATAGCAGGACACTGCCAAAGACACCGAGAGCTGCCAGCCAGCAAAACAGTGCTGTGGGAACCAACACACGGCCGTCCCACATTAACATAATATGTGGATGTATTCACGCAGGACCGTGGCTCCCAGACATGCGTTGCTGGTTAAAAAATATCACCCGTGGCTTTCCTTGTGCGGTTAGGGTTTGGGGTAGGGTGTCTGTCGGACATACTATCGGCAGTTGGTGGCGGCGCCAGTGCCGTAAAATGCACTCTCTCGGGCGCCTGCTGGCCTAGCGGTCCAGGCGCATGATGCCACATAACAGGCTCTGGCCTGACAGCGTGTCGCGTGTTCGAGTCCCGTTCATGACGACCTTTGCTGCGTGTCTCTCCCCTTCTCTCTCTCTCCCATGCACGTTCCTGTCTGTCTTCACTAATAACTATCAATAAAGGCAAAAAGCCTAAAACAAAAGCACTCTCTCTCCCTCGATCGATGCCCAAATGACTGAAGGCATGCGACACTTACACATTAAGACATAATTATATGCAGGTTAAGTATTATTCCAGATCCACGCCTGACCTGAATGGTAAAGGAAGCAAAGGTACTATATGTTTACCGCAGGGTAACTGGACTAAGCTCAAGAACTTGTTTACAGCCAGGCCCTGCTCATAGAACATTTCATGGTAGGGGGTTCAATGCCTTGCTCAAGGGCACTTCAACGGTGGTAATTTTACCGTGCCGGTCCGGGGATATACGAACTATAGCGACCTTCCCATATCAAGACCGCTCCGCAAACCGTTCGGCCCATACCACACTTTTCATAAAGGGTGTCAAATAACGGACATTGTGTTGTTATAGGCACCAGCTGTTCTCGGTAGGCACAAATTTGTTCTTAATATTTAAATGATACTGTCTGTCACTGTGTGGTTTCACTGTGGGCGTGCTTGGCTATGATATTCGCCTGTAGCAGAATAACCCTGCAATCCCCTGCCAAATTATTCACAGCATTATAAGTTTAAAAATAAAGGGATTCTAATTTGATCCTGTTCACTCATGTATTTGGCAATGGTGACATTAAATGGAGTGAAAACAGAACGACAGAATGACTGCACTGCATTACTGCACACATGCATGTGCCATAATGTTCTCAAAGCAGAAATATAGTATGACTGAGGCCATGGTTACAAGGTTTCTTAAAGCGAGGGGAATTTCCAACAGACCAGAAAAAGAACATCCTCTCCTGGTCTGTGAATCAGGAGTAAACTGTGAGTGAGTGGGCAATCAAAATCTAATTAAGGCATAAGAAATAAAAAACAGACTATAAACAACATGCAGCGAATAAAAGGGCGTGTCTCTCCTCCTAAGTATTAGCATGTGCTCCGCTGGCCGGCTGCCTACGGTTTGATTTGAACACTGACTCATTACTCATGTGGAATGAGCCGCGTTCACACACAGACAGCTCCGTATCGTGTTGCAACATGACATTGTGTATACATTGCGGTCGGTCGGTCGGTCGGCCTGGCGGGGGTTATTTTAACCGCTGCACGTTGGAGAAAAACTGAATGGAGTGCCGATAGTATGCGTGTCAGTCAGTCAGTCAGTTGTGTTGTTGGCTGCGGTGGTCTCTATCTATAGTAGTCACTGTTTACCTTTCAGCGAAAAATAAAAGAAAGAATTCCTTATATTTAGCTGGACGGCCCCGGGCCGTTACCATGGTTACTGGTCAGAGGTTTTTTGTTTTTTTTATTCTCAATCCGGCGTTACCCCAAGCCACCTTTTTTTCCCTCCTCTTTTTTGTATCTCCCCCTCCCCTCCCCCTCCCCTCCTCTCCCCTCCCACACTCTCTATTGTTGCTCCATATTAACTTTGGTTTCCCCCACACCACACGTGATTTATTCTCTACTCTGCAGGGAGTGCAGCTTCCACACTTCTCCTTCTGTTTCCGGACTATAAAGTGCCACCGCTTGCATGTCTGCTGTTTGACACCCCCACCCCACCCCACACCCCCCCAACTCTAGTCTCATGTTTTCTCAATGAAAGACACTGACTCACTGTACATAACACAGTGAGTAGCCTACACACCACCGCAATGTGGTGCTAGACTCCATCTGAGAGTCGCTCACTCGCTCTGCTCGTCATCATGAAAAGAAAATAGCTGCTGGTCGTAGCTATGGCAACGCCAAAATATATGAGTCATCCCCAGGCCAGCACACTGCCGCGCCCGTCAGCTTAACCCCACCCCCCGCACAGTCTCGCGCACGCACACACACGCAAGCGCGCACACACACACTGAGCTTCCTCGTGGAGTTCAGGGAGCTCAGATCACTGTGTGTGTGTGTGTGTCAGTGGTCGGAATGTTTCAGTTGAACAAATGCCAATGGGAGTATATTATTACTGTAATTAAGAGCAAAATGCCAACCGTGTGAATATGATAAATTGGTTTATAGGCCTATTAGAGGATAAAGCTCACATGTTACCCAAATAGTTGAATACACAAAAGCTAAGGCACTGGTACTGGTACTTCTGGTTTACCGGAACGGGGTTCAACTCCCTGCAGTGCCCTGCTCAATGTGTTGTATTTACCGGAAAAAATTGAGTGTTGCGGAGGATGAGAAACATTAGCAAATTGCGGAGTGTTGCGGAAAAAGTGTTAAAGAGTGTTAAAAAAATTGCGGAAATTGCGGAAATTGAAAATTGCGGAAATTGCGGAAATTGAATTTTTTTTACATTTTTTAAACACTCCGCAATTTGCTAATGTTTCCCATCCTCCGCAATTTGCTAATGTTTCCCATCCTTTCCGGTAAATACAACACATTGAGCAGGGCACTGCAGGGAGTTGAACCCCGTTCCGGTAAACCAGAAGTCCGACACCAGTGCCTTAGTTTTTGTGTTGTTCATTTACAGGTCCAGGTGTGCATACGCATGTGCGCCTGTGTGTGTGTAGGCATGGCAGTGGTTTTCAACCCTTTTCATATCAAAACCCATTAATTTTCCAGCATTTGAGCCACGGACCACCATGAGACTTAGCCTTTCAGACCCAAAACTAATGCATTTTGTTATCGTTGGATTAAGATGTTGTCTACAATTCCATGCTGCTGTATTGATGTGGTACCATTATAGGAGAGACAACAGGCAAACGTTGATCAAAATATTTTTTATTTTTGTGTAGCCTATAATGCAGTTTAACAATAGGCTAATTTAACTCTTGAGAGTGTAAAATTAAACCAAATGGGCGGATCCATTTTATGCTCAAGGGTTAAATATCTAATAGTTAAGATCTAAGAGTTAAAGATAAAGGTCCATTTGGTTACCAGCTCTCCATCATTTAGCTGGGGACCACCTGGAACCCCCTCAAGGACCACTGGTATGGTCACAGACTCACAGCAGGAAATACAGTAAGATGACCAGGTGCTCACGGAGGGAAAAGAAGAAAACAATGTTTCCTTCATATTATTACACAGTAAAAAGCTAAAGCCCATCTCTTTGTGTTCAGCGGATGAAACACGAGTTAAAAGAGCAATTATTTCAGCCATTCTCAACCATATCTTCATATAATTGGCACTCACGAATGCTGCTGATTATGAGACGTAGCCTACCATTTCTCTCTACTCGTACTCGTTCTAACTTCTGCATCTCAGAGGTGGCCTGTGGAATGTGAATAGTTCCTTAACCTGCCTACCTGATGACATCATCCATGTGGAGTGTGAATAGTTCCTTAACCTGCCTACCTGATGACATCATCCATGTGGAATGTGAATAGTTCCTTAACCTGCCTACCTATGATGACATCATCCATGTGGAGTGTGAATAGTTCCTTAACCTGCCTACCTGATGACATCATCCATGTGGAGTGTGAATAGTTCCTTAACCTGCCTACCTGATGACATCATCCATGTGGAATGTGAATAGTTCCTTAACCTGCCTACCTGATGACATCATCCATGTGGAATGTGAATAGTTCCTTAACCTGCCTACCTGATGACATCATCCATGTGGAGTGTGAATAGTTCCTTAACCTGCCTACCTGATGACATCATCCATGTGGAATGTGAATAGTTCCTTAACCTGCCTACCTGATGACATCATCCATGTGGAATGTGAATAGTTCCTTAACCTGCCTATACCTGATGACATCATCCATGTGGAGTGTGAATATAGTTCCTTAACCTGCCTACCTGATGACATCATCCATGTGGAATGTGAATAGTTCCTTAACCTGCCTACCTACCTGATGACATCATCCATGTGGAATGTGAATAGTTCCTTAACCTGCCTACCTGATGACATCATCCATGTGGAGTCCTTCCAAGATAATAGAAACTATACAGCCTTTCTCTTCCCAGAAATGATGGAATGATAGGAGCCATTCTTCTTTAATCCAAGGGTATAGGCAACCTTACAATTTACAATTTAGGCATTTAGCAGACGCTCTTAATCCAGAGCGATTTACATTAAGCAAGAACAAAAAAGCATGGGAATACATCACATAAAAACATTTATCATGAAACATGCGTAAGCTAAGAAAGTAACAGTGGAATATCTATAATGAAACTATACATATAAGCTATACATCTATACTACTATGCTATACATATGTACTATGACGTGCTATGACAATAGCACATACAATGCACTTATGCTGTCTACATAACATGCTATAAGTCTGTATCAAATGCTATCTAAGTCTACAGAATTGCTATCTAAGGGGGTGGGGTAAGTGCTATGGGCCATGATGGAGTCTGAAAAGGTGGGTTTTCAGACTACGGCGGAAGATTGGGAGTGATGCTGCAGTTCTGACTGCAATGGGAAGTGCATTCCACAGTTTTGGAGCCAGAAGGGAGAAGAGTTTGGGACGTGTGGAGTGTTGTCCCGGCGCACACAGGGGGAGATCACTGGCATAAGTGTGAGACATAGACGTGTTTTTGAAAATAATACAATAGATCACAGTTTTAGAAAAATAAGTGAGAAAGAAACGGTTGCCACATTCTGTCGAATATATACTTTAGAGAGACGTCAAAGAAACATATTTCTAAGGTTGTCCATTGTTATGTGTATATCCTATGGACAATCAAAATCATTTGGGAATATTTAATTTTGATGTGGTGTCCTAATTAATTATATATGGTATAAGTTAACTGACTATCACACAACATGAAAACACTTCATGTGAAAAGGGTTGCAGACCCGGCCCTGCTTTAAATTTAATTAAAAAAGGCAGGATTCTGAACTTTATCCACAGCCCATCTCTGGGATGTTCTTGATTTCACTTGTACATGTTGCAAGTTCAGCTGCTGTGTCTAACGTTACATGTTCATTCAAATTAAATTAAATAATGCATACACTTCAAAATGTCAGGTATTATTTCTTGTTGAGAAAATATAGGCCTACAGTGGGGTTCCATTCGTTTATGCCAGCCCAGTACCCATAGTTACCTCTAGGTATTTAAAAGTACCTGGGTACCTATGGAAGTCACACCTCTTATGGGTGTGGTTTAGTCGTAAGGGGAGTTTTCTTTTCACCTACTGTGTAATATAATAAACAGACAGTAGGTGGCAGTAGGGCAGTAGGACAGAGGCCAGTGCAGTATTGAGCTTGCAAATTTAATGAAAATTTGAAGGGATGTGCCAGGGACCCCCCATTTGAGAGGATATGCCAGGGACCCCATAAGAGAAGGTTTTTACAGCTATAGCAGTGACTCTCAACCCGTTTAATTTCAAGGACCCCCAGTTTGACATGCATTAGTCTATCTATGGAGTATGGAGGGGGGGTCCCTGGCGTGTCTCTTCGGGTGGGGGTCCCTGTCGTGTCTCTTCGGGTGGGGGGTACACCCCCCCACCCAACTATACAGCTTGCAAATTTAATGAAAATTTGAAGGGATGTGCCAGGGACCCCCGTTTGGGGGGATGTGCCGGGGACCCCCATTTGGGGGGATGTGCCAGGGACCCCCATTTGAGAGGATATGCCAGGGACCCCCATAAGAGAAGGTTTTTACAGCTATAGCCATTAGTCTATGGAGGGGGGGTCCCTGGCGTGTCTCTTCGGGTGGGGGTCCCTGTCGTGTCTCTTCGGGTGGGGGTCCCTGTCGTGTCTCTTCGGGTGGGGGTCCCTGTCGTGTCTCTTCGGGTGGGGGGTCCTTGGCGTGTCTCTTCGGGTGGGGGTCCCTGTCGTGTCTCTTCGGGTGGGGGTCCCTGTCGTGTCTCTTCGGGTGGGGGGTCCTTGGCGTGTCTCTTCGGGTGGGGGTCCTTGGTGTGTCTCTTCGGGTGGGGGTCCCTGTCGTGTCTCTTCGGGTGGGGGTCCCTGGCGTGTCTCTTCGGGTGGGGGATCCCTGCGTGTCTCTTCGGGTGGGGGTCCCTGGCGTGTCTCTTCGGGTGGGGGGTCCCTGGCGTGTCTCTTCGGGTGGGGGTCCCTGCGTGTCTCTTCGGGTGGGGGTCCCTGGCATATCTCTTTAATCTGAATATTGTGTTGATGATTATTGATGAAATGTTTGCAATGAAACACTTTTTGTACTTTTGGTAAACACGCTTCTGCCCACTTTTTTTATATAATTATATATTTATATCAT
This sequence comes from Protomyctophum bolini, assembly GCF_963924005.1. Classification (NCBI taxonomy): domain Eukaryota; kingdom Metazoa; phylum Chordata; class Actinopteri; order Myctophiformes; family Myctophidae; genus Protomyctophum; species Protomyctophum bolini. The sequence continues at coordinate 4,750,637 of NC_137872.1, forward strand.
ACCCCCTGTTCTGAGGACCCCCTGTTCTGTGGACTGGGGGTTAACTGTACATTAACTGTACATTAACTGTACATTAACTAAAGTTTGCAAATAAATGTAGTGGCGTACAAATACAATATTTGCCTCTGAGATGTAGTGGAGTAGAAGTAAATAAAATACACATTAACAACTATACACAATTTGGCCATTTTTAAATAGCGTGTGAGCTTGTGGATCTGCTATTTTCAAAATATTTTTATATATTTGAAAACTTGAAATGAGACAGAAAATCTAAATTAAATTCAATTCAAAGGAGCTTTATCAGCATGAGAAAATGTACGTTTACATTGCACTCAAACTCTATTTCCTGCCTTAATCTCCTTCCTTTTTTTTTACTTGTAAAACTGATGTAACAGCTTCTGATTCTGAGAGACAGAGGAAGTTTTTTTATCCTTTATTGTCAACAGCAGATCTACATTTCCACAACACACATTATGTGTGTGTGTGTGTTACTGCTTTGGGGTCTCACAGTCACTCTCTCAACCCCCCCCCCCCCCTATATGCCCGGTCTGTGAGGTGTGAAAACATTTCCCCACCCCCACCATGCAGGCACCTCTTAGTGTTACTTTTAGTAGCAAATTCACAACAATCCATTGAACTTTAGGCCTGCCTAGGCAATTAAACTATCTAGTCTTAGACAACAAAAATTTTACACTGGCTTAAAATAAACTAAAACATAATTTCTCAGCCTCTTCAACAAAGTTGAAAACTAACCTTCTTTGTTCTGTACTTATACATACAATTGTATAGTACAAAACACAGATTTTAAAACTTTAGTTACTATTGCAAACCAGCACTATAGGCTATGTTGTAGCCAATTTGATGATTTTATTTGTGGTTCATTTCTTGTGAAGTTGCTATGACAACCTGGGCAGAGGCGGGCTCAGTCAATCACAGGCACAGCCTACTTGTATGCGTCACAGGTGCACGGCAGGAGGGATTTTGGGAAACGTCACAGGGAAGCCACACCGTTTTTCAACCGTGCGTGTTTTGTTTGTTTTCAGTTGTTTTGAGTTATCCTTTGTTTATTTTGCATCACGAGGTATTGTTTAAGTTAAAGTTTAAATACCCGGTTTATGTCATGCCTTATCCACCCCTGCAAGCAAAATAAAACATTTTTAAATGCACTCAACGAGACGACCTGAGTTACTGTCATCATCACCACGTGTTGGAAAGAGCTTCACACCATATCCCTCACTGGCTACTTTGCATGATCTACAAGCTCATAATGTGGCAAATGACGACATATTGTGAGCTTGTAGATCCGCTATTTTCAAATAGTCTACTATACTGAGGAAGTGGTTAATGCATTTTTTTGGCGTACAAGTACAGTATTTGCCTCTGAGATGTAGTGGAGTAGAAGTAGAAGTATTGGAATTCATGAATACTAAAGTAAAGTACAAATGCCTCAAAATTGTACAGTACTTAAGTAAATGCACTTACTTTCCACCACTGTGGAATGGTGAGTGACTTTCTTAATATCATTTAAATATAAAAACTTAAATTAATAGGTTTACCATGCATGCCAAAATAGGATTTTTTCAATGGTTTTGTGATGTCATCAGGAGTAAGTCAGTAACAGTTTTTATTTACCCCTGATTGTCACTAGGCTCTTTGAATATGCTTTCTCAAAGCCTGTATCTGTTTAAGAGTAATAAAACAAGTATAAGGTTTAATCCTATTTAGGCCTATCAGTTTTTTTCCTTCCTGAAAACCCTAAAAAAAATTACTCTCTCTCTCTCTCTCTCAGTAGCCTCTGTAGTAGGCTGACTACTGTATACAATTAACATAACCTGTTTGGCTAGACATTGTGGGGACTCTGGGGAGAGATAGTCAAATACTACTAAAAACTGTACAGAGCCTGCTTTTAATTAATTCAGATGGCATATGAAAAAAACAGGGGGTCCTCAGAACAGATTGTTCAAAGACTGAGCTTAAATCTGAATTTGCTACACCAAATCATAAGAAAACAAAAAGAAAGCTATCTCACACACTGGAACAGATCTACTCAAAACCAGAGCAAAATGGAATGCTATTTAGCTCTAAACAGGGAATACACATTAGTAGAATACTTGAGCACAGTAACTGACCCAAAACTAAGGAAAACTTTAACTCGATATAGACTCAGTGAACACACAGGAAAAAAAACACAGGAGAGCACAGTTTGAAGTGAATAACAGGAACCATTGTTTGGGACACAGCTAAAGGTGTTGAATGCGCCGTGGGGGGTGGGGTAATATGAACTGTAAAATTAAATACAAATTAAAATACTCTCTTGCATCCAAAGAGCCTAAAGTATTGCCGATTTCCAGTGCTTTTGCTTCTACTCCACATCTCAGAGGCAAATATTGTAATTTGGCAGGCAGGCAGACAGACCCTGACTATCTATGCCAGTGTTTCCCAACCTGTGTGTCGCGGAGCTTTGGTGCTCCGCTTGATGTGTCCAAGTGCTCCCCGTAATTTGACTGAAATTAAGTTATAGTGTTCTGTAGTTTCTGTCAAATCAGGCGGCACACTAACTCTCCCCCTTAAGCAATATTATAGCTACTGGGCTGCAGGCTTATTATTGTTGCGTCATTGTTGTCACACGTCTAACCATTAGACGTGCGATAACTACAACACGGAACAATTGACTCTAACGACCCTCGGCCATTGAAATGTTAATGCTTAGATGCATCCAGAAGACGCTACATTTCGCTCCCTCCAGAAAGACTGGAGCGCGCAGAGCACATATGCACGTAGACAGCAGACACATACAGTCCCGACCAGGAGGTAAAGTAGGCTAAACGTGACGTTGTTGTGATTAAACATAATGTGCCACGAAAAATAGCTGTCCATAGATGTCCAAACATGATCGCCTCGTTCAGCCAACAAAATATATCTCCCTCCCTTCACAGAAGCGCAGTGATGCGTGATTTATTCTTCGTCGTACACGTGTTATGCTTGCATGCTGAAAATGGCTGATCTACAAGCTCACAACGCGTTGCGGACGCAACGCGTTGTGAGCTTGTCGATCAGCTATTTTCAGCACGTGGAAATAAGCAGGCTGTGAGAACTGAGACCCTTCACAATAAAAGCATGCAGCGTTCACAAGTTGGCCCATAATAAAGACAAGGAAAAGGATTAGGTGGCATTTCACATTGCATAATGAGCATTTTGTTTTTAAATGAGGCTCTGTCTCTGTCCTTTTCTTTCTCTTTAAAGTTATTTGATGAGTGCTGTCATGTGTGTTTTTAAAGGTATATTTACTTTTACGTTTTACTATATATTTAATATATATATATATATATATATATATATATATATATTTATACCACTGCGTTCTACAGTAGCCCTGTGCGTGAGCTGCAGGGCATGGCAGGCCACAGACAGACAGGCAGGCAGGCAGGCAGGCTTGTGTAAAAGGAAAAAAGTATTGCAAATTGAAAGGTAACCAAGGAATTTGAACTTTAAATTTGAATTGAATTTAGAGAGAGAGAGAGGGGGGGAGGGGGGGGGAAGAGAGCGAGGGAGATGTGACGGGGACCCCCATTTGGGGAGGTGTGCCGGGGACCCCCATTTGGGGGGGATGTGCCGGGGACCCCCCATTTGGGACCCCCGTTTGGGGAGATATGCCAGGGACCCCCCCATTTGAAGAGATATGCCAGGGACCCCCATTTGAAGAGATATGCCAGGGACCCCCAATCCCCCATTTGAAGAGATATGCCAGGGACCCCCATTTGAAAAGATATGCCAGGGACCCCCATTTGAAGAGATATGCCAGGGACCCCCATTTGAAAAAGATATGCCAGGGACCCCCATTTGAAAAGATATGCCAGGGACCCCCATAAGAGAAGGTTTTTACAGCTATAGCAGTGACTCTCAACCCGTTTAATTTCAAGGACCCCCAGTTTGACATGCATTAGTCTATGGAGTATGGACCCCCATTTAATGGCATTTATATCTCTGGGACCCCCAATATTTATATTGTAACATCAATGATAATTTAACTTTAGAGTGTAGAAATGGAACCAAATGGACCCTAACCGCTTACTCAAATAAATATGACTTGTAACAGTATGTATTTCAATGTATTTCAATATTACAGTATTGATACTTTAGTTTACAGTACAAATTTACTGCATATTGCTAGAAGCTACATATTAAGACTCAGTGCATGCAGCTCTGCTCATCATGGGCCGACGCCACCTGGTGGTTGAATAGCCACTCCACATATTAAAATAAACCTGTGGGTGTGGCTGAGAATCTGGGGGTGTGTCTGTGGGTGTGTCTAACATAAATACCCATAGGTACCCATCAATGTCATTTTGAGATTGAGGCACAGACGAATAGGACTGTACCGTATAAGTATCTACTGCGTGCGTTAGGCAATGCTGCCCTCTTGTGGAATGACGCGGTACAGGAAACGGGGCGAATCAGCGAATGTCCTGTCTGTCCAGCATCTTCAGATAGAAATAGAATCCAATAATCCATCATTCATCTTGGTTGAGAAGCACTCGAGCAGTGCTTTTCAACTCCCGTTTAATTTCAAGGACCCCCAGTTTGACATGCATTAGTCTACGGACCCCCATTTAATGGCATTTCTATCTCTGGGAGTCTACTGGGACCCCCAATTTATATTGTAAAAATCACTGTTAATTTAACTCTGAGAGTGTACAAATGGAGGGTATTTGTACACTCTGAGTTACAGCCCCCACGAGGGTCCATTTGGTTTTAAACTATCATTTAGCTGGGGACCGCCTGGAACCTGGGTGTCCCCGAACCCCACTTTGGGAACCACTGCTCTACTATAGGTCGACTTCATATTTGTCGTACAAAAAACAAAACAAAAAAATCTCGGCCTATAAAGGATAGCCTATTATTAATAAATAGGTTATTGATAGCTGCCATTATGGTTTTTACTAGTAGGCTACTTACTGTGAAACAAACTTGTGTAGCAAGCTTCTTGGATCTGGCAGCGTCAGGTCACTGCAACCTACCCCAAATGATACTTTTGAGAGTAATTGTCCAATTAAAGTGTGATTTGTGGGCGTGAACCAGCTGTGCTCCTGTTCTCTCTGATAAGTTGCCGTCTCATCAACAGTCTTTCGGTGCACAGAGAGAGAATAACTCTTATAGAGAGACAATGCATTTGAAACTGAAAGCAAAGGCACACGGTTTTTACAGTGCCAAATTTCTCATAACAATTTACACCATCATCACAACAATCACTTTAATCTCACTGCAGGGCCTTTATTGTGAACCTATACCGAAAACACACCGTGATCCTGGACTAGTTGAATCTACAACAACACAACAGAACTCCTTCCAACATGAAAGAAAGGCTCGGGATGCTTTGAGGGGAAACCATCATTATCAAGCCCCCGGGACAGTTCACCCGAGGCTCCGCGGTGGCGGTGGTGGTGGTGGGCACAGCTTTGGACCCAGAACACACTATTATTACCAATCCAGGCCCAGACCTTCCTTCCAGAGCCAACATTTAGATCCGGAAATGGCGCACTCTAAACATGTTGTTGGGACTGCAGGGAGGAGGCCTGTTGGATCATCAAACGCACCGAGATTCGAACAACGCAGGAGGATGGTGTCCTACTTCACAGACACCGTTTCTGGCGGACGGAGGTGTACCCGAGGACACGTTAAGGCTTACATGAACGGCAGGTTCTACATGGATGATTGGCACCTTGATACAACCGTCCCTACTGATGGATATCAAGCCGACTTAGATTCAGGTAAACATCTCTCTCTCTCTCTCTCTCTCTCTCTCTCTCTCTCTCTCTATTTATTTAAATTCAATTGACATTTTACAAGTGTTGCCAAAGCACAATCACAGATTTGACAAACAGAAACAACAACATAACATAATATCAATGACATGAAAAAATAAATATAAATAAAATAGAATAAAGCAGGTGGAATGGACATATTTTGCAGCCAAAACTGCACATTCTTTCTGTTCCCCCAGAAGGAGTGGTAATTTTTCCCTTTCTGTCATACTTCGGAATTCTGGGAAATTTGTTTCAAATTTTGGGAAGAACTCCTCTCTAATTGTTTAACAAGTGTAATTCTGTCTCTATAGCTCCCATCACAGTGACAGCACCTCCTCTCTGGGCAGCCAGGTCTGTCTGTGTCTGCCCTTCTCTATTGCCAGACTATCACTCAGTCTGTACATTGTCAAAGTCTTTCTCAGGTTTTTATCAGTTACTGTGGTTAGGTAGTCTGCCAAAATATACTGTCTGTTTAGAGCCAAATATGTTTCTAGTTTGTGTAGTGATTGTGTGAGTTCGTTCCAATATGTGATGTATTTATCTTTTTCTTTAGTTATAATTTGGTTAGGCCTAGGTCTAATTCTTCTGAGTGATAGTGTAGCTGCACTGAGGCTGGCTGTGGTTTGTGATGTCAGAAGCTAGTTTCAGAGCCCCCTCAGTCAGCTGGTTCTTAAATTCAGAACCAGCTGACTGAGGGGGCTCCTTTGGATGTTCAACTCTTGGCAGGCAAGGGCTTTATAATGGTAACAGGCAGGGTCACTCTTTTTAATATGGCTCCAGAATTTAATAGATCTTTTCTGTATATTTAGAAGTAAAGGATATTGGCCTAATTCAGCCCTGCATGCAGAGTTTGCAAAAAGGGTGTCCCTTTTAAGCTTAAGCAGATACAGGCTATAAGAAAAAACACACTCAAAGAGCCTGGCAATGATCTGCAGCTACTCAGTCAGGCTGACTGAATGACAGTCCTTGAGCTTTGTGGGATTACAGTCACATACTGAGGAGGTGTTTGTTCAGAAGGCGTGAACACTGCTAGATGTAATGTAATGTAAAAAAAAAAAATCACACCCGTGTGAACTGAGTGGTGCATGGTTCATCACATCATGCATTATTGTTGTTGGGGCAGCGGTGGCCGAACGGTTTGCGGAGCGGTCTTGATACCGGAAGGTCGCTAGTTCGTATCCCCGGACCGGCACTTTAAAATTTCCACCGTTGAAGTGCCCTTGAGCAAGGCATTGAACCCCTACTATGAAATGTTCTATGAGCAGGGCCTGGCTGTAAACAAGTTCTTGAGCTTAGTCCAGTTACCCTGGGTAAACATGGTAACTTTGCTTTGCTTTGGCAGCACAGCCCACGGGAGGCGCCGTGAAGATCAGCGGCCAGTTGGTTGGCAGTCCAGCGGTGAGTTGGAAGAGGCTGGAGCCTGTGGTGGAGTGTGGAGACGATGCCATGTTCCTCACCGTCCGGAAGAGACGCGCTGCTCAGCTACGTTTGGACAGAGGTGAAGACAATTATGACCCATTCTGACCCGAGATCAGATTCTAAAAGTGTCCATTACATCCTGACAATTTCATTATTTATTAACCCATTCTGACCTGAGATCAGATTCTAAAAAATGTCTATTACATGTATCCTGACAGTTTCATTATTAAATATGTTTCTCTCTCTAGTAAGGAATGATACGATTGATGAAGATGGCTTTATAGCAGGGCCACTTTAGATAAAACTAGAAAAAGTGTCTCCACCAGGCCTGCCAGGTCAAGATTCATCCCATTATATAAAAAAATATATAGTGTTGCAAATTGCGGCTATAGTGTTTACTGTCTCTTTATCCTGACCTGTCTAAAATCGTACAAAAATGAATCTTTTAAAAGGGTGCATTCATTGTTCTCCCCTTTTCTGTCTCAGGGAATTCCTCGGCTCTGCCCCTGTCTCAGCTGTCCTCTGATTGCGGGTACTCTGTCAACACCACATGGAAGGACCTGCTGCTAGTGGCCCCTTACAATGCCTGCCACGTCGCACTAAAGGTACAGTGAGTACAGTACGAGAGGAGCCATGTACAGTACAGGGGTCGGGAGTCGAACCAGCACACTGCCAGACTGGAGTACCAGCCGAGGTGCCTGGACCGCTGAGCCACGGCCCAGGCCTCTACTGTAATAACCTCGCCTCACCAGGCTTTCCACCACCTCGGAGGAAAGCCTGGTCTCTGTTTCAAAAGTCTGTATGATCCTGTCGGGAGCGGATGATATCGTTACGTCATGTTGTAGTATCGTTTTGTAGTCGACAGGCAGGAACAATCAAACGGAACGTCCTTTTTCCTCAAACCGGAAGAATAACAATAAAAGCTCTCGTAGCCTGTAGCTTTTATTGAGAAAAACTCAGGTTTGAGGGAAAAGGACATTCCGTTTGATTGTTCCTGCCTGTTGATTGTACAATACAACACTACAACATGACGTAACGATATCATCCGCTCCCGAACCGGATCATATACCCGAAATGAAATGGTGCCCAGGCCTCTACTGTATAGAGTAGAGTTGGGGTTGGGGGCAAATAACCCATGCAATAACCTGGCCTATGCTGAGTACTAGAACCTGAAAATATAGATGTATACATATTTAACGAATAGGGACAGAAGTACACTCATTTTGTGCAGCAAGTAAATCTTACCTCCTCCAGTTATTATAATCTTTGCTAAAAGTGCCCTTTTACGGGATTTCAGGCCCCTATAACACTCTCTTTCGTCCCTGCTTTCCCAGGACGCTGCCTATGTGTTGCCCTTGCTGTGGAGAGGGACTCATGCCGTGAAGATGGCCTGCCCTGTTCCTCAGTCCCATGTTCCTCCAGCGTTGGAGGCTTCCTCCCTCTGCTGCTCTCCCCGAGACATGACCGTCACACTGCAGGGTCCGGCGGCCGACGACCAGCTCAGGGTGAAAGGTATTTTATTTTATTTTATTTTATTTATTTAGAAAAGCAATCATAATACAGAATAATAGAATCAGCGATTCAAGGATTACACAGAAAAGTACAAAGGCTTATTTCCACTGAGGTCCTCTCACACTGAACGGAACAATACTTTAAAATACATCACAAATACATAACAGTACATATACATTACAATACACAACACAACAAGTACATCCCTATCCATCCCTCTAAGATGACCCTTTATAGGGGAACCTTTTCCAGTAGCCATTTTTTTGTCTTCTGTTTAAATGTCCTCAAATTGGAGGTCAGTTTAATACTGGATTCCAGGCTATTCCACTGTGTGGCTCCTATATAAATGAATGTGCCTTTGCCCACTTAACTTTTAAAAGCAGGGAGCACCACATCTGCAATACTGGCTCTGGTGAAATGGTTGTGTACCTCGTTTACCTGCCTGAAACATGTTCTTAAAACTGCTGGGACTTCTCCGTATTTAATTTTATGGACCATGTTACCAAAGGTAGACGGAACCAGTGTTGTTTTTGTCGACTTTAAACCTATGAGTACCTTTTTTCACTGACGAAAACTAAATGAAAACTAAGCCATGATGACTGAAAAATAAACTAAATATATTAACAATTTCGTCAACAAATAAAAACTAGACCAAAATGTTAGGAAGGGATCCAGTATATAAGTAATTTTACACTTGTTTGCATGCTGAAAATAGCAGATCTTTGGCCGTGTTTATTCAAATAGATTTGTGTGTATATATATATATATTTCCACTAGCCGTTTCCATATCATGTTTTAGAACACTGTATCTCGTTGATTTAATGTAAAATGTTTCTCCTCATTCCGTACAGTGAGAGGAGAGTGGACCCCGTTGGTGTCCTTGGCCCAGCAGTGTGGCTACACTCTGATCAAACACGCTGGAGTGCTTCAGATCAACGCTCCGTTCATCGCATGTGGCGTCACAGTAAAGGTCAGAGGACAACTTGATTTTAATTAGATCGCATTGGATTAAAGGTATCTTCAGGGATTTCACTTAATTCAAATATCACTTTTCTTTATTTTTTGTGATAATCCTCCCTACTATAGAGTGTGCTGACCATGATAAGGAGTTCCTCCCTGTCCCCAGTTCACCCCTGGGGGGGGGTAAAAAAAAAAGCTTAGGTTTCGTTCGCCCCGAGATTGGCTTGTCAAGCCTCCGTGTGCGCAACATAAGTCCCGGAAAAGACGTGCTTTGATTGGCCAGTAGTCACTTGAGTGACAGCGAGATATATATATATATATATATATATATATATATATATATATATATATCTCACACCCGTGTGAAGTGAGGGGCGCTCTTGTCATCGGACATAATTAAAACAAAAAATATGAATATTAATAAAATAATGAAATGTATTTATTAACAAATTACTGTAGTTGTATTTAATGTTTGTGTAAGATGAAAATCCTACACTTAATAGCTGAATATATATATAGGAGGGGGCTAGCGCCCCTCAAAAATAAATACATGAATGAATTATTATATATTTTTTGTTTTCTAGGATGGAAACTATACACTTTACCTTCAGATAGGAGAGAAGGCCGTCACACTGGCCTGTCCCATCTCTCCGCCTCAACAACTCTTCCAGACTGACCATTATCCAACCAGAGGACCCACGGAGGCGGCCTTTGAAACCCAGCGTCCGGTATCGTGGGGTCCACCTTTCTACCTAGCACCGCTCTTCTACCCCTACCCTACTGACCCACAGCAGTATTATCCTACTGACCCACAGCAGTATTATCCTACTGACCCGCAGAAGTATTATCCTACTGACCCGCAGACGTATTATTATCCTACTCACCCGCAGAAGTATTATCCTACTTCTCCTCAGAAGTATAGCAGTGCCGACCATTACGATGGGATCCGTCCTTCTATTCCAGTTCCCACAGTTCACTCGCAGTCTCCTCTACCTGCCGGCTCTGGGCCGAAGGAGTCCCAGCCATTCCACCAGTATTACTACTACCCGTACCCTGTGGTTCCTGGCGAGGGGTACCCGTATCCCGTGGTTCCTGGCGAGGGGTACGAGGGGTACGAGGAGGAGGAGGAGGAGTTCGCCGTCTCCAGTTCCCCCGTATCGCCGACGGGCGGGTCAGAAGATCCAAATGGACCGCCACGCGCACACGGCTCAAAAGACGACGACGACGAAGCAACCCCTGATTTAAGTCACCTCGAAGGTCACCACCACCACCCCCACGGCGGCTCACATTCCCCCTCGCCTGCTGCGGAGTTCCCGAGTCACGATGCTCAGCCTCCTTCACTCCAGCCTTCAGGCTACGCCTTTGAGCAGTACTACCACTACTACCATCACCCCAAAACCCCTGTCCCTCCCCCCCCAGACCCTCGCCAAGGCCCCGGCCCTCCCCCTCCTCCCCCAGACCCTCGTCAAGGCCCCGGCCCTCCTCCCCCAGACCCTCGTCAAGGCCCCGACCCTCCCCCTCCTCCCCCAGACCCTCGTCAAGGCCCCGGCCCTCCCCCTCCTCCCCCAGACCCTCGTCAAGGCCCCGGCCCTCCTCCCCCAGACCCTCGTCAAGGCCCCGACCCTCCCCCTCCTCCCCCAGACCCTCGTCAAGGCCCCGGCCCTCCCCCTCCTCCCCCAGACCCTCGTCAAGGCCCCGGCCCTCCTCCCCCAGACCCTCGTCAAGGCCCCGACCCTCCCCCTCCTCCCCCAGACCCTCGTCAAGGCCCCGGCCCTCCCCCTCCTCCCCCAGACCCTCGTCAAGGCCCCGGCCCTCCCCCTCCTCCCCCAGACCCTCGTCAAGGCCCCGACCCTCCCCCTCCTCCCCCAGACCCTCGTCAAGGCCCCGGCCCTCTTCCCCCAGACCCTCGTCAAGGCCCCGGCCCTCTTCCCCCAGACCCTCGTCAAGGCCCCGGCCCTCTTCCCCCAGACCCTCGTCAAGGCCCCGGCCCTCTTCCCCCAGACCCTCGCCAAGGCCCCGGCCCTCTTCCCCCAGACCCTCGTCAAGGCCCCGGCCCTCTTCCCCCAGACCCTCGCCAAGGCCCCGGCCCTCTTCCCCCAGACCCTCGTCAAGGCCCCGGCCCTCTTCCCCCAGACCCTCGTCAAGGCCCCGGCCCTCTTCCCCCAGACCCTCGTCAAGGCCCCGGCCCTCTTCCCCCAGACCCTCGTCAAGGCCCCGGCCCTCTTCCCCCAGACCCTCGTCAAGGCCCCGGCCCTCTTCCCCCAGACCCTCGTCAAGGCCCCGGCCCTCTTCCCCCAGACCCTCGTCAAGGCCCCGGCCCTCTTCCCCCAGACCCTCGTCAAGGCCCCGGCCCTCTTCCCCCAGACCCTCGTCAAGGCCCCGGCCCTCTTCCCCCAGACCCTCTTCAAGGCCCCGGCCCTCTTCCCCCAGACCCTCGTCAAGGCCCCGGCCCTCTTCCCCCAGACCCTCGTCAAGGCCCCGGCCCTCTTCCCCCAGACCCTCGTCAAGGCCCCGGCCCTCTTCCCCCAGACCCTCGTCAAGGCCCCGGCCCTCTTCCCCCAGACCCTCGTCAAGGCCCCGGCCCTCTTCCCCCAGACCCTCGTCAAGGCCCCGGCCCTCTTCCCCCAGACCCTCTTCAAGGCCCCGGCCCTCTTCCCCCAGACCCTCGTCAAGGCCCCGGCCCTCTTCCCCCAGACCCTCGTCAAGGCCCCGGCCCTCTTCCCCCAGACCCTCGTCAAGGCCCCGGCCCTCTTCCCCCAGACCCTCGTCAAGGCCCCGGCCCTCTTCCCCCAGACCCTCATCAAGGCCCCGGCCCTCTTCCCCCAGACCCTCGCCAAGGCCCCGGCCCTCTTCCCCCAGACCCTCGTCAAGGCCCCGGCCCTCTTCCCCCAGACCCTCGCCAAGGCCCCGGCCCTCTTCCCCCAGACCCTCGCCAAGGCCCAGACCCCGGCAACGAGGCTGTCTATTATGAAAGGCATCCCGAAGGTGAGCAACCTGCCCATCCATTCCCACCCGAAGCTCCATCTGGATCAACTCCCCTCGTGGGCACTGATCCTTTTCCTGCGACTTCTCCTTCGTACGTCTACCACCATGATCCACATCTCTACCAGACCGAGCTCGAGTGGTCCGGCCACGTTGTTCACGTGACTGTCGCCGCCACGGGCTCACCCGCTGACCCTCCACCTGTGGAACCCGCTGTGAACACTCGTCCACAACGTCCCATCTTGCCTCAGAGTTACGGTGAATTCCCTTCATATGTTGTACCTCATCCGAACCCAGATAGACCCTCTGATGACCCTGAAATGCGCCAATGGTCGACGGAACGTGTGGCTCAATCCTCTCACGGAGCATTCTCACAGGAATCCACGACGCCTGAACATCCAGGCACGCCTCGCCCGGAGCACGCGCCTGCTCTGCTTTTGTCCGGGGAAGAAATGGTGGAGAAAGAGGCAGACGATGAAGAGAGGAACCCTTATCCTTTCCCATACTACTTTCACCCCAGCTATTATCATTATTATTATAATATGTACCGTCATGGAGCTGAGAGTTTACCCAACCCTCCCACCGAGGCGTCTCCAGGACCTGAGAGTTTATCCAACCCTCCCACCGAGGCAGCGTCTCCAGCTCTGGTTTCTCAGGCCTCTTCAGCTGTAGAACCAACAACGACGCCGGGCAAGCCTCAACCGAAGCGCACGACGCCTGCTCTCGCTTTGTCCGTGGAGGAAAGCGTGGAGAAAGGGGGAGACGATGAAGGGAGAAACCCAACCCCGGTGCTTTCTGCAAGCCGTCCTCCTCTCCCTCCCAGTGACCGCCGTTACGACCCTCTTCCCGAACCACCTCAGGGCGACCGCCGGCCGTCACCCGACCCTGACCATTATCCTTTCCCATACTACTTTCACCCCAGCTACTACTATTATTATTATCCTGTGTACCATCATGGACCTGAGAGTTTACACCCACCTCCACCTTCAGAGCCTCCAGCTCAGGGTTCTGTAGAACCAACACGGTTGCCTTTCTACTACCCCGACAGAGACACGGTGGTTGTTCCCGCTGCTGTGGACCACGGTGACGGCATTGAACCTCACATCCAAACTCGGAATGCGGAATCAACGTCCGACGATCCAAACATTCCCCTACAACAACAACAACACCCTTACTACTATTACTACCCCTACTACTACCACCACTACCCGCCCGCCGTGTCCCCAAACGACCACGAACCGCACGCCGCCGCAGATGGCGGTCATTCTGCGAAGGAGGCGATAGCTGAGGAGGTGTCCTCTGAGGTGTCCCCTGAGGTGTCCCCTGAGGTGTCTGAGGGGGAGGAGGAAGGATCTCCCAGCATGCACCAGCCGCCGCAGTCCGAACCCCTCCATATTAACCCCTCTGTCCATCGTATCCTTCCACCGCCGCCGCCAGATGGGCGTCGTCCGCATCGTGACGGCGAAGGAACCGGGGAGAGGTCCGACGCTCACGTGAGCTCGAGAGGCATGTTGCTTACTTTTTGTTTTTAGCACATCTTGGTTCACCGAGCAATGCGAGCGTTCTTATTTCCTCCGCCTTGGTGTGTGTTTGTGTGTGCACACTTGTTAAAGCATGAAATTAATTGAACTGTTGTAGTATAATATGCAATTATAGTCTTTAAATGGTTAAGTGTTAAATCTGCTTAAGTTTGGAGAGAGGCCTATCTGTACATTTGTGACCATGTACATTTTCAAATCCCTTCTAGCTCAATGTTTTGCTGTTGCCTCTATGACAAATCAACGGATCAACCACAAGGGGGCAGACTGGCTTCATATATTTTCTTGATGGGAGACTTGAAATTCTTTTGTGGGGATTTTATATATCAAATCACACCCGTGTGATGAAATGTATTTTGGTGGGCCTTGATGCCGTACTATAATGACTGGTTTTACACTTACTGAAGCGCGGCGTGTTGTGAGCTTGTAGATCTGATATTTTCATTATGCAACCTAGTGTAAAATGACTTATACTGGATTTCTTGTCCACTAGTCCCTTCCTAACATTTAGTGTAGTTCGTATTTGTGGGCGAAATTGTTAATTGTCGTGTGTGTGTGTGTGTGCGTGCGTGCGTGCGTGCGTGCGTGCGTGCGTGTGTGTTCTTCCGACCCCACAGACTGTACGGTGGGGCAGCGCTTGGTCTTCGCGGTCCCTGACTCTGTGACGGACCTCACGGTAGCCCGGGGTCCTGACCATGCGTCCGGCCAGGTGCTCCATGATGGCCCTACGTCCGGCCAGGTGCTCCCTGATGACCATGCGTCCGGCCAGGTGCTCCATGATGGCCCTACGTCCGGCCAGGTGCTCCCTGATGACCATGCGTCCGGCCAGGTGCTCCATGATGGCCCTACGTCCGGCCAGGTGCTCCCTGATGATGAAGATGACAGCGCCTGCACGCCTCACAGGCTGACCTCCGACCCCGGGCTCTACACGGTGCCCCTGGAAGGATGTGGAATCCACACGCACGTAAGACCCTCTTGTACCCTGTGGTGGAAATGGAACTACGGACATGACCTTAACCCCATTCTGGAGCAGGAACCCCTTCTGGTGTTCTAAAGCATTATGTTATACTTTAGCTATTGACAAAATAGCAGCTCTACAAGCTCATAGCACGGTACGGTTTTTCAGACCTCCAGTTCTAGGAAACACAGAATGGAGGGATTATTTTTTATTATTTCCACACAACAGCTCTAAGGTATATTAATGATATCGTAAAATGTTGAAGATGAGTGGAATGCCCCTTTTTTAAAGGAGATGTACTTATTTACTCTCCTCCACTGATGGCTTGTGTCGGCTAAACGCCTCAAATTAATAGTATGTAATGCAATTAGTTTAACATGTACCACATACTGTACCACACATTATATGTAGCACAGACATAGAAATTACACTCATCTACTGGGATGACTTCATGTGTCTGGGTCACCTTGCCTCGTGCAGGGCTGTGATTGGCTCACCTTGCCTCGTGCAGGGCTGTGATTGGCTCACCTTGCCTCGTGCAGGGCTGTGATTGGCTCACCTTGCCTCGTGCAGGGCTGTGATTGGGTCACCTTGCCTCGTGCAGGGCTGTGATTGGCTCACCTTGCCTCGTGCAGGGCTGTATTACATGAGGTTTGATGCGTCTCAATGGATGAATGGCTAATCGATAACTATTACTGGAGCTTTTGCTGCTGAATTATTATAGCGTACTCCATAGTGGTGTGACTCTCTCAATTGTAGTGTTAATGTTATTGAACGAAATCAATCATCCTGTATCTCGTTCACTTAACTTGGCAATTTCCCCCGCTCTCTGTCTGTCTGTCTGTCTGTGTGTGTCTGTCTCTCTCTCTCTCTCTCTCTCTCTCTCTGTGTGTGTGTGTGTGTGTGTGTGCCTCTGTCTCTGTCTGGTATAGGTGGCCGGACAGACGGTGGTATATTTGTTGGAAGTCCGAGGTGTCCTGTATCTCCAACAAGAAGACCACAGCACCGTGGTGCACCAAGGGTCCCCTATAAGGTACACTATGAGACCACAGCCCCGTGCACAGTCGTCCCCAGGTTGATTCTAAGTCAGGGTGGTGGTTCCTGGTTCACAATCGGTTGAAAACCCCCTGACATAGATATAGCGATCGTGACATAAAAAAAAAGTCCATCTTATCCGTAGTCGGGTCGCGGGGGAAACAGCTCCACCAGAGTACTCCAGACTTCCCTCCTGTTGGCCGGATGGCAACCGTGAGGTTCCCAGTTTTCGATCTCGGTCTCAGTCAGTGTCGAAGAGTCCTTGAGCAAGACTCTGAACTCCCTACCTGCTCCTCGTGTGCAGGTTGGTGGTGCCTGGCACGGTTTCCGCCGCCATCGGTGTGCGAATGGGTGGGTGAATGTAATGCATTGTAAAGTGCTTTCGTTAAAAAGCGCTATAAATGCACCATTTACCATTTCTGTGTCCATGCCTACTTGCCTATAGGTTGATGGTAGAGTGTAGGTCCTCCCCGGGGTCTCCACGTAACTTCAGGTTCCAGGTGGTGTGCCCTTCACCACCACCACCCATCCAAACTACAGCACCCATCCAAACTACACCACCACCCATCCAAACTACACCACCAGCACTCATCCAAACTACACCACCACCCATCCAAACTACACCACCACCACCCATCCAGACGACGTCTGCTGCTATGTCTGTCCAGCTACGACTCGCTACAGGTGAGATATATCCGATCACGTGATCGTAAATCGGGGGCCGAGCATGTAATTAAGGGTAAAATTCTTTATTCCAAACCAATCGGTCGTTGTAGCAATGGTTTTTCTTCTTCTGGCTGAACATAATTTATTCGACATGATATAATCGTCTTGCTTGAACAGATTTGACAATATTATGATATAATCTTTTTTTTTTTAACGTACAAAATCCGTTTTGTATCTAAATCCCGTTAGACGAGTCTTACAGCGGTTACCATCCGGACGTCCATCTGCCACTGAGCCGCGCGCGAGGCAGACCCGTCCACCTAGAGGTGGCGCTGTCGAACCCCCCACAGCCACACCTGCTGCTCCTGGTGCATTACTGCCTGGCTTACGCCTACGCTCCATATCCCAACTGGATGCTCCTTTATGACGGGTAGGTCATGGTGTTTAGCTAATAGATAATATCACCTTTTTTTTAAATTATTATTAAGCATTTTAATCCATTTAGGCCTGACGTCGAAATTGAACCCATTCTGCATGGGCGGGAACCCCCTTTTGGTGTTTTAACCATTATTTCAAACTATCTATTGGAAAATAGCAGATCTACAAGCTCATAGCACGGCACCGAATGCCACGCTATGAGCTTTGTAGATCTGCTAAAGAAAAACCTTTTAATCATTGAAAATGTGTCTGGAATCTTAACCTTAGCCCTCTTCCCCTGGGTTCTGTCAGCTGCCCGCGCCATGACCACTCCTCCCAGCCTGCTCTCCCTGCAGCAACACACCTCAACAACCACACCTTCAGACTGTCTGTCCCATCGCTACCCACACCAAGTCCCTCTTACCTGGATACTGCAAAGCACTCTCACCTGGGGGAGGATCCAGAGGTATATATATAAATGTCCCACTTTGGGAACCACTGATGTACAGAATATAGCACCATACATTTTTGTAAAAAGAAACACATATATTTGTAGGTTTTCAGAAAACAGGATTTCGAGGGCAAGTTTAGAATCGGCAATAGTCCTAAATGGGTTAATAAACAAGTCCTGTCTTTTCCATGCCATAATAATGCAGGTTTACAAGATAAGATAAGACGAGATAAGGCTGGTTTAAGTTTTTTCCGCCCTTTGAACTCGAACCATAAAAAACATGAATTGTGGTGGCAGGGCATCGAGTTCCGTCATTGTAACTAACTAGTGCAGACATGCAGTGTTGTTTTTGGCAGCAAATTTCCTATTTTAGTTCAGTCATAGTGTTTGGAATGAAACTTCATTTAGTTTTAATCACATTTTAGTCACCTGGTATGTTTTTAGTGTTCGTCTAGTTTTAGTCCACTAAATGTCAAAATATTTTAGTCGACTAAATCTGCAGTTTAGTTGGTCGACTAAAATGTATTGAAATAACGTTGAGCGGTGGTGACTGGTGAGTAAAAACAGAGAGAAGGGCTGGGGGCGGTGGTTTTGCTCTTCACCACGGCTCAGTGACGTCATGTTGTAGTCGCGGTGGTCACCTCACCACCGATAAATCCAGACTATGAATGAGCCTTTAGTTTAGTCGACGAAATCCTCAACCCTGCAGATAAGTGTTCACCTGTGGAATTGTTGCTCTTTAAGTGTTCACCTGTGGTATTGTTGCTCTTAAGTGTTCACCTGTGGTATTGTTGCTCTTTAAGTGTTCACCTGTGGTATTGTTGCTCTTTAAGTGTTCACCTGTGGTATTGTTGCTCTTAACTCATCGAATGCGCAAAGCGTTTTTAAACGTTTTATTATAGCCAAGCGCAAGAAGCGCATAACGTTTTTATACGTTTTATGGGCCAAAAAACGTTTTTTTATTGATTACTATTGTTCAACTATATTTGCGCCCGGACAACTCATAATGTAACACCGATCGGCTCTAAAAAGAGTTAAAACCCCCCCCTGCTGAAAAGAGGTGTTGGTCTGAGAAGCGTCTGGCACCGCCTATTGGTTGGTCTATGCGAGGACGTACGACGTAATGGATACGGCCGTCCGGCATAGACCAACGCAGATGTCAGGGGATCTAAAATGGATGGGACAATGCTCTTGTTTGTGTGAATACACTCGATTCCCCCTCCCCTCCTGTTTCTACATGGTTTCTCCCGAGGGAGAATGGTGGGGGGGGGGGTCTCTTCCTCTTGGATCGCATTGGCAGTTCCCCCCCCACTCCCGAGTCCCCACTGCTTTCAACTGCAAGGCTTGCGCTCTCATTCTCGGAACAAGATACAACGCGATTTGCTCTCTGCCCGTATATAAACCTGCAACGATCGGCATTTGATTTCATAACGTAACGTTTGCCAGACACATGTGGAGTTAGTCATGGACAGATTGCACATCATTATCGAGGGCCCGCCATGATACGTTGGTCGCTGATCGCAAGCCGTACTGCTGCTGCTGCTGCGCTGCTGCGCTGCTCGCAATCCAACCATCCAATCCATCCCCCTTTCTCGTTACAACAGGCTATTATAAACTCACCGTCGAGCAGCCTGCCCTGCACCTAATGTGATAAAATGAACGGCAGGACAAAATCGGATCGATTATTATCTGTCTATCAGCAACATACGGGTGTTTGTCTTGCAACGACAGGTGGTGCTTTCTCGTTTTTTTTCTTCCAAATACGTTGACGTGCTGCTTCTGCTGCCGCATCCATCTCGTTGAGTCGTTGTTTTTCTTGTTTTTTTTCCCAAACATGTCCAGACACAATCCGATCCAGTCTCGCGTCTCACCTTATAGATACGCGAGACTGGATCGATGAGGTTAGTGGTATGTCTGGACATGTTTGGAGCGGCACACGACAATCGACAATAATGTTGATTATGCAAGATCATTTCCTCAAAGCCTAGTTGCCCCCCCCCCCCCCCCGTTACTGCGATTGTTTGTAGCTCGAATCACAGAATGAGTTCAATGAGCGTAGGGAGAGGGCACATATGGGGCTACGATTGAAGAAAGTTTCCAAGTCCGTTTTATGATCAGATAATGTGCATCAAGACTCTCTGCTTTCATAAGAAAAAAACTAATACTGTAATTGCGAATGCAATGAGCACTTACTATGAGACCTAGCAGATCACGTCTGTCTGTCTGTCTGTCTGTGTGTGTGTGTGTGTGTGTGTGTGTGTCTGTCTGTCCCGCTTACTGTATATGTGGACCTGGCCCTTTTGTGCCCATATATGGAGCTGAGTGATTTGTGAGTCATGGTGACATGAGTGTGATGGCGTGGTCCTGCTTTGGGGACTCCTTATATGGTTATGGCTGAGTCATGGTGACATGAGTGTGATGGCGTCTTTTGTGACCATATATGGAGCTGGCGTGGTCCAAGCACTAACTATGACACCCTGCAGATCATGTCTGTAATTTATTCTAATTGTTATTGCAATTTACGATCTGCGTTCGCCTTCCGCGTTCGCGCGTCTTACTCGTAATAATAAAAATCACACCCCTGTGAAGTGAGCAGTGCAATGTTGTGAAGTGAGCAGTGCAACATTGCACTGCTCACTTCACTGGGGTGTGATTTCTATTATTATTACAGTATTAGTATTTTTCTTATGAAAGCAGAGAGTATTCTGTTTCATACGGTATATAGTATGTACATGTCGCTATAGGCCTTATTTTGTGAATATTTAGTTGTTAGGTCCATGCTCTCTAAAATTATCTTTTTCAGAGAACTTTAGAGATGGCATGGGCCTGAATAACTATTATTCACAAAATAAGGCCTATAGCGACATGTACATACTATATACCGTATGAAACAGTCGACTCTCTGCTTTCATAAGAAAAATACTAATACTGTAATAATAATAAAAATCACACCCCTGTGAAGTGAGCAGTGCAATTGCACTGCTCACTTCACAGGGGTGTGATTTTTCTGGGTGGTATTTTTCTTATGAAAGCAGAGAGTCTACTGTTTCATACGGTATATAGTATGTACATGTCGCTATAGGCCTTATTTTGTGAATAATAGTTCTTCGGGTCCATGCCTTCTCTAAAGTTCTCTGGTGGGCGCAAGCTGCATTCAATAGCCAATTAGTGACAAACTGTATATGTGTACAATGTGTACTGTTTTCCTCCTAAAAGTAGACATTCAGGGCTTTCATTCGGTATATGGTTTGTATAGGATATTATTTGTGCTCAATTTTATATCGGTCTTTTGAACTAAAAAAACTGAACTGAAATGTCTGTCAACTTCAGGCCTCCATATCTCTGTTGTTTTTTTTCACAAGCAGCGTGCAGGCAAAAGCAGGTGTTAGAAAAAGGTCAATATCTCCAGAATGGAAGATGGTAGAATCATAATTTTTTTTTTAAATTGAAGTGGACAAGTTGGGCTTTCTTTTTATTTATGCGATTGTGATTCTCGCTATAAGAGGCCCCTCGCTGTGGGCCCCCCAAAAAGCTCAAAAAGCCCATGTTAAGCCTTCAGCACCAGTAAGCCAGGGTCCGCTAGAACCTGTAGCAGTCTATGTGTTAAGTGTTCACCTGTGGTATTGTTGCTCTTAAGTGTTCACCTGTGGTATTGTTGCTCTTAAGTGTTCACCTGTGGTATTGTTGCTCTTTAAGTGTTCACCTGTGGTATTGTTGGTCTTAAGTGTTCACCTGTGGTATTGTTGCTCTTAAGTGTTCACCTGTGGTATTGTTGCTCTTAAGTGTTCACCTGTGGTATTGTTGCTCTTTAAGTGTTCACCTGTGGTATTGTTGGTCTCTCTCAGATCTACGTCTGGTGCTCTACGGAGGTGTGCTCCGGTGACGACCCTCGCTGTTCTGTTGCCTGCATTCAGTGGTGAGTGAGGTGGTGACCATCCTGGCTGTTCTGTTGGCTGCATTCAGTGGTGAGTGAGCTCAACCCAACACCAATTCACCCTTTGTCAAGTCCCGCCCCTGGTTCTTCTGCCCCTCTTCGCACCCATTGGTTGCCGTTTCGTGGTTGGACAAAAATCCTCTCTCTCTACATCCACAACCATTGAAATAACAGGTTTTTTCAGTTGCTTCGTATTGATATTCTGTGCATTCGATTTTAAACGTTGTGTATCAGTAAAAAAGGAACATCACAGGTGCAGCATGGTGACTGGGCGTATCATGTTTGGTTTTAGTTTTTTTCCAAAAATGATGTTTTAGCAAATTCAGTCGGTGTGAGCTCGCCACCGTCGGTGTGTTGAATGTGGGAAGTGAGGACGCTGGCGTCGACTGTTCGCCGCTTCACCTCCCAATGTATGAATGAATGAACCATTGTGAAGCGCTTTGAGCACTTTGGAAAAGCGCTATAAAAATGCAATTCCATAGCTGTCATCACAAATGTGATGAGGTCGGCACATTTTCAGCACATTTTGGGCACAAGTGGCTATAGGTGTTTTTTGTGCAAAGCAAGCTAATGCTTAGCCCATTCTGACCTGAGATCAGATTCATACGAGGTTTCCACTGGACACACACTGGTCTGATGAACCCATTCTGACCTGAGATCAGATTCTAAAAATGTCAGTCGTTCTTTCGATTTTTCAAAAATAGCAGACCTACAAGCTCGTAGCGCGCCACTCGGTGGCGCGCTATGAGCTTGTAGATCTGCTATTTTTCAATAGCTAAAGCATAACATGATGCTAACACCAAAACGGGTTCCCGGTCAGAATGGGTTAAAATGGATTCAGAACATCCCCTAGTTTGACACGTCGCATGCTACTGAAGGCAGAATGAATGTACATACAATCTTATTTGGAAAAATGTACTGATTATATACAGAATAAAGTGCAGTCAAATCCTAGACAGCACAGACCTAATCTAGCCTGGTAGAACCACTCCCCCTGCTGGACAACATTTGCATTCTGCCAGAGGGTGCGTCCAGAGTCTGGGATCTCTCAGTCAGAGACGATGTAACCTCCGGACCAATTCTGCCCGGAGCGATGTGCGGCTGTATGAGGCCGCTAGAGGAGCGATGTGCGGCTGTATGAGGCCGCTAGAGGTGCCATCAACGCGAGACTGATGACATATTGAAGCTGTGCCACAGCGCAAATCTAAACACAACCCAACAACTCAAAATGATTATGGAGATATCAGATTTTTGTTCCCGCTGCTTCCGGTGTTCATCGTTTCTGCCTGAGAGATCCCAGATGCAGGCAGGAGGAGGAGGGAACTGGTGAACTCAATACTGCCGCCATCTGGCGGAGTCAGGTATAGACCTAATCACTATCAGATAGCATTTTATGTCGACTTACCGGTAGATAGTATTTTAGACAGACTTATAGCTCGTTACGTAGACAGCACTAGAATTGCATTTTATGTAGTCATAGCACTTTATAGTACACATGTATATTGTATAATATATAATATAGTATAGTTGACATAGATACTCCACTGTTACGTTCTTAGCTTCTACAAATATACACGATTCATGATATTGAAAAATCATGATTAATGATTTTATATATGTGATGTATGACATGCCTTGTTTTTTGCTTAAATGTAAGTCGCTCTGGATCAAGAGCGTCTGCTAAATGCCTAAATTGTATCACAATGCAATAGTCTTCATGATTTCACTGTAAATGAAACATTATGGTAACAATTTTCTTTCTTTTCTCCCCCCCCCTTTCTATCTATAGGGCCCAATAATGACGGCTGAGCAATGAAATAAAGGCACTCTAAACTCATAAAATAAGTGTCCTTTGTTTTGCTTTTCTCAAGACATGTTCTGGAAAGAAGTGAACATGTAGATCTTGGCGAGGGTGAAAAAAGCTCTTGTATATTTTATTTCTTTGACAATAAACTCCATAGATGCAACGCTATAATTAGTCATCCAAGTTGGTAGTAGCATAACATTTGCAAGAAGACAAGCAATGTGTAACATTTCAAAAGAAGAAGGTTCTTTTCCAAGACATATATGACGTATCTCACAACATTCGTGATTTTTAGTGACAGTTGACTCTCTCACACACAAGACTAACGAATTCTCTTTTTGTTAGATGCTGGCTTTTATCTAGGGAGTCGATCGGAAGGCAACATTTTGGCTTCACAGCTGTAAAGCACTTCTTGTGAAGTGTTTATACAATCAATGTTCAACAGTCTCACTTGTAACTACTTGATGGTGGAAATAATATGGGGGGGGGGGGGGTGGGGGGCGGAAATGACCAAAGAACCAAAGGATGGCCCTTATTGGTCCATCGTGGCTTGTGCATATGGCCTGGGGGTCTTGCCGATATATAAGACTCTGAAAATCTGAAACGTGGCATTTTTAAAAAAATGCGCAATTATCTTGCGCATTGCAAGTTGCAAAAAATATGGCAAAATTATAGCTGAAACAGCAAAAATATAAAGGTGCCCTTTCTGTAGAAAACGACTAGAGCAAAGAACAAAATAAATATATAAAAATAAATAAGATAACATAATCTATACCAGTCAGATATAACACCAGCCGTGTAATGCGAAAGCCAACTGCCTGCCACTGTGAACACTTGCACACTACTAATGAGAGAGATAGCATTTCAGCCAACACAAAGGCATGCTGTCAAGACAGTAAATGTGACCTAAGGTCAGATATCAAGCCTATAATACACAAATACTAAACAGTATAGCTTAATTATAAATGTAAAAATGGTCCCTTTTGCATGTGCAAATAGCATTCCGCCGTTGGATGCAAAGCAGCAACAAACAAAAAACATGTTCACTTAAGCTATATATACATGGGGTTTAACCACATGGACCCATTGAGACCTGAGGACGCACACTGTTTCACCTTATAGCTTTTAACCACTTTAACCATTATTTGAAACTTTAGCTGTTGAAAAAATGGCAGATCTACATGTTCATAGCGTGGCACCGAGAGCTGCACTATGAGCTTGTAGATCTGCTATATTTTTTAAATTGTGAAAAGTCTGAATATATATATATATATATATATATATATATATATATATATATATATATATATATATATATCTCTCTCTCACAGCGAACGTTTTTAACTCATAACTTTGCTTCTGGGGATATCAGTGGATTGAACCACTGATATAGAAACATGGGTTTTTCAGAAAACGGTCATGGTTTAAAAGACATTTGTCGAATCTTTACTCGGGTGTCAATGTGTTGTTATGCCCCCTATCTATTCTATACAGTATACTTTACAGTATTTAATTGACCGGTGGTCCCCCAGGGCTCTCTTACTATAGGTCTGCTTGTATTTTCCTCTATACACCAAATCTCTTCCTCAAAAGATCTATATCTAGATAGCTTGGAGCAGCTTGGAGATGGTGGATGCCTGCCTGGGTCCATGTGGTTCATCCCCATGTGAGCGAATTGAGTTCCAGGAATGTGATGCAGATTAAGATCAAAGTAAAACAAGCCAATTCCCATGCTTAAAACCCATTCTGAACGGGAACCCCTTTTGGCATTTTGAGCATCATGTTATGCTTTAGCTGTTGGAAGAATAGCAGATCTACAAGCTCATAGCACGGCACCGAGTGCCGCGCTACGAGCTTGTAGATCTTATTTTTTAAACGTGAAAATGTGGCACAAATCTTTTGAATATATATTCTTTCAGAGCAAACGTTTTTAACTCGTCTTCTGGGAGGTCCCTGGAACTACATATTTTCAGATAGGGGTTGTTGGCCAATTACAGATAATTCTGGGGCTCCTTGACGTGAAAATGTTTGAGAACGACTGACATAGATTAAGAAACATGAGGGTTTTTAAGAAAACTGTCAGGATTTAGAAGGCATTTGTATAGAATCACGTCCTTGGGTCTATAAACGGGTTAAAGACGTCATGAAATGGCATTTTTTTGTTTCTCCTGTGACCTCTTATATTGTGAAAGTCCTTGTCAAACAGTGGCTATAGCTGGTGTCTCTCAGCCAGTCTACACCGTGTCCCCTGGGCGTATTATGGGGTGTAAAACGACACCGCCTCGTGTTCACAGTTAGTGCACCGCGAGGCAGAGGGAGAGGAAGTGTCAAGCATGTTTATGTTACACCGTCTGTCTGCAAACCTCAAACATTTTCAGACGCACATTCTATCGCACTGTTTTAAGTTTAAAAACCGTAACATTTGTGATGTAACGGAGGTACTATACACTACACGACAAACACCAGATCACTTAAATTATTCTTATTTGTCTCACTTGTCGTCCTAGCACTTTCTTTTTTTTAAATATATATAATCTACATATTTTCCCTTTTGTGTATTGTTTTTATACTGTGCCAAATCAAATCAAATCAAATCAAATCATGCACTGTCTGGCCGTCATCTTGAATAAGATTCACCACAGGTTGGCGGCCCAACATGGTCTATGGGGGCAGGGCAGGAACATGGTCTATGGGGGCAGGGCAGGAACATGGTCTATGGGGGCAGGGCAGGAACATGGTCTAATTATGGGCCCGGGCAGGGATGTGACGGCAGCCCATATATGGCTCTCGTTGCCTCCTCCATTTGGCCTTGAGCCCCTCCGAAAATCAGCAGCCTTGTTTGCGATTCATTTGTGTTTCTGTTGTTGGAACATTTGGAACGTTATATGACTGGAAATGACATTTCCGTTTGGCTTTTAATATAGGCTTTGTAAACTAAAATTGCACAGGGCAGATATGATAACGGATAACTTGCATATTTAATAACTTTATACTATAAAAGAAAACGTGAAGGGTGGAAATGACAGATCTATTTCCACTATTTTTAAAAATGTTTGACAATTTGAAGATTACCGTATGCCCATTATCTCAAATAATTTCTATTGGGCGATTATGTTATAACAGACAGGCCCACTAAGAGAGAAATGGATTATGAAGAATGAATAAAAACCTGTTGGAATGGAAACCTTAATGTTTATTAGGCTAACCAAATTAGTGATCAATAGAGTTAATAAACTTAATCTTATAAATAATTAGGAAATACGATATTTTAAATTTGAAAAATATAGCAAAGTACTGCAAGTCCTATCACAATTCATCGATGTGATTAATGTGACCCCTACCGGAGTCCAGGACTAAATGTGAATGTTCACTGATAGTTATTGAATCATTCCTAACCTTTAAGTTAAATTCATTATTTCTGTGCACTAAAACAAATAATTTGTTTTTTGTATTTGATGGCCTTTGATCCTGCCCTGGTATTTGGACTCAGTGCCCTTGACAACAACAATTCAAGGGAATCACACACAGGTGAATGAAATCAAGGGAATCACACACAGGTGAATGAAATCGAGGGAATCACACACAGGTGAATGAAATCAAGGGAATCACACACAGGTGAATGAAATCGAGGGAATCACACACAGGTGAATGAAATCAAGGGAATCACACACAGGTGAATGAAATCAAGGGAATCTCACACACAGGTGAATGAAATCGAGGGAATCACACACAGGTGAATGAAATCAAGGGAATCACACACAGGTGAATGAAATCGAGGGAATCGCACAGCTGAATGAAATCAAGGGAATCACAAGTGAATGAAATTAAGTGAATCACACACACACAGGTGAATGAAATCAAGGGAATCACACACAGGTGAATGAAATCGTGAAGGGCTCGCTGATGTTATCACTACATTTTAGTTTGTCAGTAAATAATTAAGATTCGACTTTAAAAAAATACTCAAATAGATTTTTTTCCCCCCCTTTTTTCTTTTTTCTTCAAAAAGATAAAAAATAATATGTCATCTAATTATATCTCCATTATGGCCACAGATAGAACAGTGTGAATAACATATTTATCATTTCATGACGTCTTTTAACCCATTCTGGGCGGGAACCCCTTTTGGTGTTAGCATTACGTTATGCTTTAGCTATTGAAAAATAGCAGATCTACAAGCTCATAGCGCGCCACTCGGTGGCGCGCTATGAGCTTGTAGATCTGCTATTTTTTGAAAACTGTCAGGATGTAGAAGAAATTTTTTTAGAATCTGATCTCGGGTCAAAATGCGTTAAAGAACCACCATTCTTCTGTGCGTTTAGAATCTGATCTCGGGTCAGAATGGGTTAAGAGCCCGGGGTAACTCGACAGCGCGGCCCATCAATCAAAGGTCCATCGTCTCAGTATTCTGCCCTGCTGAGACTCATCACAAGATGGACGGACCGCTGTCATCACTCTAGAGCTCTCGCTAATGGCACCCCCCCCCCCCCCCCCACACCCCAATGACATAACAGGCCTGTCAGGATATATGCAAATCCTGCCTGACAGTGACATTTCCCAAGCAAGAAGAAAAAAATAATGGCTAATTTAAAAAAAAAAGAAATGACATCCATCTCACCAGCAGCAGGAGAGATGGATGGACACATGTAGCAGGATTCATAAAAAAAATTAAAAGATAAAAAGATTGATGGAGGTGATCGTTTTGCTGACGAACGAGTCTGGATGTGTGACGTGTTTCTGGACCTCGGTTCTGGTCAAACCTGCACTGCAGAAATGACCCGATATACTTTTATTTTATAATTAATGGCAGAAGAACCACAGAGCGATTTTGAAATAAACAAAAATGTCCCAAAAACGATACTAACAACAAATAACACCTATAGGTAATTAAAAAAAACATCTCACACAGATTTGTGGCGGAAACCAACCACCACAAAATGGTTTGAAAGCAAATCATGTCATAAGAAAATTAAATTAACAACTAGGTTTAAAATCAACCTAATATATCAGTATCAGTAGTTTTGCATATGGAAAAGAAGTTAATCTGTAAACATATCTATGCCGGCTCAGCTCAAGGTCCAGCGGTCGTGACGATGTGGGGGGGGGGCAGGGATGGGGGAGGGGTACGTTAGGGTCTCAGGGAGGAGGGGGGGGAGGGGGTGGAGGGGGAGTCATCGCTCATCCTCTTCCGTGTCCTCTTGGCGTGTTTCAGTACACTGCAGTGTAGTACGCAGTGACTGGCTGCTGCACCCTCCTGATCCGTCGGATGAGGATAGCTGTGCAAACCAGGGCTGTGATCTATCATTCATTGGGGGGAGGGGAGGGGAGGGGGGGGGGGGAGGGGGCGACAAGGCAGCGTGGGTGGGGGTCGGGGGGGGGGGGAGAGAGAGAGAGAGAGAAGGACGGCAAAGCAAAGGGTTAAGTGGAAAATGAGATGCAGTAAAAGTGGTGTGTGGTGGTGGTGGTGGTGGTAGTTTGTTTTTTATCGCCTCCCCGGGTTTAATCCAGCTGCAGTCAGTGTGAGAAAGTGTGTGATATATTTATATATCTATATAGAGGAAGCGAGAGAGGTTTTATTATACGAGCAGCCACTATCCAAGCAATCACTTTCTGCCATGAGAAGCATGCATGAAACTGGGAGAGAGAGAGAGAGAGAGAGAGAGAGATGCAGTAACCAGATTTAAAATCCCCTAATGTTAAAGGTATATTCAGTGATTTCACTTAATTCAAATATCACTTCTTTTTTTTTTTTTTTTTAATAATCCTCCCTACTATAGAGTGTGCTGACCATGGAAAAAGGTTGAGCACCACTTATATAGAAACATAGGGTTTTTTCAGGATTTTTTTAGACGACATTTGTAGAATCGTCCTCGGGTCTAAATGGGTTAACCAGAGTGGGCAGAGGGGCAAAGACCACCGGCTGGTCATAGGTGGTGAAGGAGGAGGGGGAGGGGTAAGGGGTACTGGTGGAAACCATGGTGGACTGCTGGAAGAGGCCGGGTTGTGGGTTATTGTCGTTGGCCACTGTGGGAGAGGAATGGGACAGAATGATGTACTGAGTAGCCGAGAGGGAATCACGCAGTTTGCTGTTGAGGATTAAAGTACATATCAGAGCGACCATCTAACATTTAAAAAAAGCAGGTAGAGACGGATGGGGATAGATTTAAATTTTAAAAAGCAGGTATAGACAGGATGGGGATAGATTTAAATTTTAAAAAGCAGGTAGTGACGGATGGGGATAGATTTAAATGTAAAAAGCAGATATAGACGCATGGGGATAGATTTGAAAAGAATAGGAGGGGAGGGGGAGAAAAGTGGGAAGGTGTAGAAAGAAAGAAAAAAAAACATGGGCGGCGGTATGAGTTATGAAAATCAACTGAAGTGATGATAAGACATTAATGACATTAATGTCCAGTGGTGGAAAATAAACCATGAGTACATGTACTGTACTTGCTGTACATAAGTGCATTGTTTAGTTATTTGTTCTTTACTTGAGTATTTCCAATTTCCAGTACTTTTATTTCTACTTTTACCACTACATCTCGGAGGCAAATATTGAATTCCACTTAATATTGTATACTCTTTTAGATTTGTATTATTATTACAGTAACGAGTAACAACTTTCAGCCCTATACAGCCATTTGAAAAATAGCCGATCTACAGGCTCACAATGCGTCTCATCGCGACGCATTGTGAGCCTGTAGATTGGCTATTTTCAAAAGATGCATTTGAAAACTGGAAATGGGACATTCTGTACTTTGTACGAATTTACGGCAAAGTACATTTTGAACGGCAGACTTTTTTTTTTTACTTGTTTAAAGTGCAAATAACATGCATTTTGAAACTGCTTTTAATATTTAATATCATATTGTCTATGTCCATCAAAGTTATTTCTAATGGTTTGAGCCTCAATCACCACTCTTGATATAACCAGGCCTTGTCATTTCTTTCTGGACTTTGAAAGCAGTTTTAGCTGCAGTACCACAATGTCCTGAGGTGGTGGGGGTGCTGATATGCAGATTATTTAATATTTGAGTCATTATAATACTGATGCTAGATAAAACCAGGCTTGTTTCCATTCCATGCCAGCTTGGAAAATCAACAATGGTGGACATTGTAAACAAAGTGGAAATGCAATTTCCATTAAAGCATCTATATGATATGAAAGCCTGATTGTTCAAAATTGGTTATTTGTGGGGATATAAAACACAAAATAAATTGAAAAAGTTGAATTTTATGTTATATGTCCTTTAAACGAAGTCCTTCTACATTACGAGTATTGATACTTTAGTATCAATTAAGTAAGAAATGTGAGTACTTTTTCCCCCCCAACCACTGCCTATTTCAGCTCTATAGTGGCGGCCGCGGTGTCCTATTTCAGCTCTCTATCTATCCTGTCCCAGCCTCTTCCTTCTTCCTTCTAAACAACGGTTACAACAGTATTGCAGCAGCACACACACACACACACACACACACACACACACACACACACACACACACACACACACACACTGTCTCGCTGTCAACACCATTGGTGCTTTTCTATTCTCCTATCCTCAGAGCAGCCCTGCGTCATATCAATCATTCTATATTAGCGTGTTTTTGTTTTCTCCTACAGTCCACACGGACCCACCGTTCCACTGATTTATGATCCAGCTGTATACTAGGGCAGTCACTTCTAGTCATTTTGACTAGTTGACTAGTTGCTTACTTTACTAGTCGACTAGTTGTAACTAGTACTACAAAAAAAAAAACCCACAGATTTACTAGTGGACTAGTTGCTTAATGCCCTGCTGTATACATACTGAATCCTGTATAAAATAGCACTTTTTGTAGACTTAGATAGCATTTGACACAGACTTATAGCGTGTTATGTAGACGGCACTAGAATTGCATTGTATGAAGTCATAGCAGCACTTCATAGTACATAATGTATAGCATAGTATAGACATATATGTACCGAGCCTTTTCAGTCATTGCTCCTAAACTGTGGAACCAGCTGTACCTCCAACACTACCTGTTTTTAACCCATTCTGACCTGAGATCAGATTCATACGAGGTTTCCACTGGACACACACTGGTCTGATTAACCCATTCTGACCTGAGATCAGATTCTAAAAATGTCAGTCGCTCTTCGATTTTTCAAAAATAGCAGACCTACAAGCTCGTAGCGCGCCACTCGGTGGCGCGCTACGAGCTTGTAGATCTGCTATTTTTAAATAGCTAAAGCACGACATGATGCTAACACCAAAATGGGTTCCCGTTCAGAATGGGTTAAAACCAGCCGATTCACCCGTTATCACTGTATTAAATATACTAAATCAACCGTTATCAGGACGTTGGAATACGGCCAATATGGCCATACTGGCATACTAGACATGGTGGTGTTTGGCTGTGTTCCCCCGGACTGCACCATGCAGGGTGGTGGAGCAGACTATAGCCTCCCCTGCTGAACGTGTCATTTCCAACTCTATTGTCGGCGCATGGAAACTAGGGGCTATACTAATATATACTATTCTCTGCCTATCGGGACGTAACTCGGACGACGCGGAGTCGGGTCTGGTGGCCGTCGCAACGCTCGGCACGGCGTCTCGCTCGGCTTGGCGCCGCCGCCTCGCTTGGCGGTGCGTCACGTGGCTCAAAGGCCACCAGACACGGCGCGCCTCCGTCATTGACATCAGTGACACAAAAAGCAAAACACTCCCATAGTTTCTCTTGATTATCACATATACTGGAGGTATTTCTAAGGTGCTGCATTACGAACATGTTCTTGATTATCGGGTGATTAACGGTTGAATGGGGTGCAGCACAAGAGCGAGGGGTATATTCCGGACCAGAATGGTCATTTCGGGGATGGTCTGTTTTATACCCCAACTGGACTTTCCTGAAATATACCCAGACTACATCTCAGATTAGCAGTGATATAATGTGGCAGGGGGTATATTTTGGGCTGTTTACTTCCATCCTTTAGGGTGGAATGGGACAAGATTATGAATTATGCAACCATGAAAATGCCAATGGAATGGGCCTATTCTACTGCAGCATAATTATAGTATATTATACAAGTAAGACGCGCAAACGCGGGAAGCGAACGCAGCTCGTACATATTTGGGTTTTGGACGTATAGCTGCTTTGGGAACTCCTTATATGGTTATGGCTGAGTCATGGTGACGTAACAGCGGGACAGACACACAGACAGACATGATCTGCTAGGTCTCATAGTTAGTGCTCACTGCTTTCGCAATCACTGCGTTCGCAATTATAATTGTGCGATAGTGTATGCAGATAAAACATTGTAATTCCATGTGTTGTATGTTGCCCTTGTGTTAATATGTTGCAAACCTAGTTATGTTGCATTCTGTGTATTTTATACAGTATATATACAATAACTGCTATGTGTGTAGAATAGTGTGTTGTAGTGCTCTGTACGTTGCCATACTGCCTACCAGAAGAGCTCCAGTTACGAGGAAGATGGCCAGGATCACTGGCGCTTTACTCCTGAAGGCACTTGCGATGACTGCGGGGCAGGCCTACAGGGAGACAGAGACAGAAGGGTTTGTCAGGGGGCGGTGGATGGATGTGGGGAAATGTAGGACGGTTCCATTACGTAGCAAGCCAAATTAATGTCTCCGACCAAGACAGAGACAGAAGGGTTCGTCAGGGCCCGTGGATGGATATGGGGTAATTTACAGAGACAGAAGGGTTCGTCAGGGCCCGTGGATGGATATGGGGTGATTTACAGAGACAGAAGGGTTCGTCAGGGCCTGTGGAGGGATATGGGGAAATGTAGGACGATTCCATTACGTAGGAGGCCAAATTAATGTCTCCCAAGCTGCACCAACTCCACTTTGCATCTCGGCCTTCTTTCACACAATGGCCCCAAAGGAGGAATGCTGATGTAGCATTATTCCTCTAACTAACCTGTTAATTTATTTATTCTTTGCAGCAAAAGCGCATCTCTTTCTGCTTTGGTTTGAGATTTGAACTGAGATTGGTTGTGAATGCAAGAAACGACTAGAACTGCACTCTGTCGAGAGCGCAAGTTGGTATTTGAAATTGAAATTAAATACTAAAACATGACAAATAAACCTTTAAAGAAACTGGCTGTCGATGGTGACCACACTTCATGACCATATAGAGCGTCGCAGTCCCGGCCCCTCGAGAGACCCGGAAAATAAATCCCCGTTCATTTTCCTCATAGACTTATCAGAAAGTATTTATTTAAAGACGTTTACGCCGCGGACAAAGCCAACTCTTGTCGTGACAAATCGTGACAACAAACAAAAAAAATCGGGCCAAACAAAGAATTAGAAAGTAGAAAAAAACGTCAGGTTACACTTTTTGGTTGTTTTTCTTCTTTATAATTATTTGTTTGGTCCAAACTATTGTGTGTGCTGTCATGATTTGTCACGACAAGAGTTGGCTTCGTACGACGCTTAAAAGGTCTATTAAATAAATACGTTTTGAAATGCCTATGGGGAAAAATACATTGGGATTCATTTCTTGGGCCAGGCGTTGTCATGAAAGGGTGGCGGGACTGCGACGCTCTATAGCCACTAGCCCAAAAGCAAAAGCTCAAGGAATAGAGATTAGCCTACTTAAAGTATGATGACATTTTGTCTGTGGTGTGGTATACAAAAATGGCCATAACTTTTTTTCCGGCAGAGCAGACCACTCATTCTGTGGACCTTAAAGGGCCACTTCACCCCTTTTGCATCCAGATCTCATTTTATTGATGTTTGGCATTGCTTGCATGGCTCCCCCCCCGGCTAATAGGTGAGGGTAGGAAATGCATCATGGATCCAGTCATCAGATCCTCTACTTACAGGCATAGTGAAAGTCTCCCAGATCCCACTTGGTTTGGGGCACGTCTGTTTTACCACATCCAACATGACTCCCACCACACCGCAGCAATGGAACTGGAGAGAGAGAGAGAGGGGAGAAATGGGAGGGAGATTAGACATTAGACATTAGACCCAAAGGGCTGTGTTTTGCATGTCTTAAGTACCAGGTCTTATTCCCTAAATTGAGTAAACTAAAGACCTGGAGGCGTGATCAATGCCATTTGGCTATTCTGAGTGGCCAAGGTGTGACACATACGGCGTTGTGGAAGAGTGTGAGGTGCAAGGTGTGACACATACCGCGTTGTGGAAGAGTGTGAGGTGCAAGGCGTGACACATACCGCGTTGTGGAAGAGTGTGAGGTGCAAGGTGTGACACATACCGCGTTGTGGAAGAGTGTGAGGTGCAAGGCGTGACACATACCGCGTTGTGGAAGAGTGTGAGGTGCAAGGTGTGACACATACGGCGTTGTGGAAGAGTGTGAGGTGCAAGGTGTGACACATACCGCGTTGTGGAAGAGTGTGTGGTGCAAGGCGTGACACATACCGCGTTGTGGAAGAGTGTGAGGTGCAAGGCGTGACACATACCGCGTTGTGGAAGAGTGTGAGGTGCAAGGTGTGACACATACGGCGTTGTGGAAGAGTGTGAGGTGCAAGGCGTGACACATACCGCGTTGTGGAAGAGTGTGAGGTGCAAGGCGTGACACATACCGCGTTGTGGAAGAGTGTGAGGTGCAAGGCGTGACACATACCGCGTTGTGGAAGAGTGTGAGGTGCAAGGTGTGACACATACCGCGTTGTGGAAGAGTGTGAGGTGCAAGGCGTGCACATACGGCGTTGTGGAAGAGTGTGAGGTGCAAGGCGTGCACATACCGCGTTGTGGAAGAGTGTGAGGTGCAAGGCGTGCACATACCGTGTTGTGGAAGAGTGTGAGGTGCAAGGCGTGCACATACCGCGTTGTGGAAGAGTGTGAGGTGCAAGGTGTGACACATACCGCGTTGTGGAAGAGTGTGAGGTGCAAGGCGTGACACATACCGCGTTGTGGAAGAGTGTGAGGTGCAAGGCGTGCACATACCGCGTTGTGGAAGAGTGTGAGGTGCAAGGTGTGACACATACCGTGTTGTGGAAGAGTGTGAGCGTGACGGCGTGCACATACCGCGTTGTGGAAGAGTGTGAGGTGCAAGGCGTGCACATACCGCGTTGTGGAAGAGTGTGAGGTGCAAGGTGTGACACATACCGTGTTGTGGAAGAGTGTGAGGTGCAAGGCGTGCACATACCATGTTGTGGAAGAGTGTGAGGTGCAAGGCGTGACACATACCGCGTTGTGGAAGAGTGTGAGTGTGACAGCGTGCACATGCCGTGTTGTGGAAGAGTGTGAGGTGCAAGGTGTGCAGTGTGCACATACCGTGTTGTGGAAGAGTGTGAGGTGCAAGGCGTGCACATACCGTGTTGTGGAAGAGTGTGAGTGTGACAGTGTGCACATACCGCGTTGTGGAAGAGTGTGAGTGTGACAGCGTGCACATACCGCGTTGTGGAAGAGTGTGAGCGTGACAGCGTGCACATACTGCGTTGTGGAAGAGTGTGAGGTGCAAGGCGTGCACATACCGCGTTGTGGAAGAGTGTGAGGTGCAAGGCGTGCACATACCGCGTTGTGGAAGAGTGTGAGGTGCAAGGCGTGCACATACCGCGTTGTGGAAGAGTGTGAGGTGCAAGGCGTGCACATACCGCGTTGTGGAAGAGTGTGAGGTGCAAGGCGTGCACATACCGCGTTGTGGAAGAGTGTGAGGTGCAAGGTGTGACACATACCGCGTTGTGGAAGAGTGTGAGCGTGACATAACATACCGCGTTGTGGAAGAGTGTGAGGTGCAAGGTGTGACACATACCGCGTTGTGGAAGAGTGTGAGCGTGACATACGTACCGCGTTGTGGAAGAGTGTGAGTGTGACACATACCGCGTTGTGGAAGAGTGTGAGTGTGACACATACCGCGTTGTGGAAGAGTGTGAGGTGCAAGGTGTGACACATACCGCGTTGTGGAAGAGTGTGAGGTGCAAGGCGTGCACATACGGCGTTGTGGAAGAGTGTGAGGTGCAAGGCGTGCACATACCGCGTTGTGGAAGAGTGTGAGGTGCAAGGCGTGCACATACCGTGTTGTGGAAGAGTGTGAGGTGCAAGGCGTGCACATACCGCGTTGTGGAAGAGTGTGAGGTGCAAGGTGTGACACATACCGCGTTGTGGAAGAGTGTGAGGTGCAAGGCGTGACACATACCGCGTTGTGGAAGAGTGTGAGGTGCAAGGCGTGCACATACCGCGTTGTGGAAGAGTGTGAGGTGCAAGGTGTGACACATACCGTGTTGTGGAAGAGTGTGAGCGTGACGGCGTGCACATACCGCGTTGTGGAAGAGTGTGAGGTGCAAGGCGTGCACATACCGCGTTGTGGAAGAGTGTGAGGTGCAAGGTGTGACACATACCGTGTTGTGGAAGAGTGTGAGGTGCAAGGCGTGCACATACCATGTTGTGGAAGAGTGTGAGGTGCAAGGCGTGACACATACCGTGTTGTGGAAGAGTGTGAGGTGCAAGGCGTGCACATACCATGTTGTGGAAGAGTGTGAGGTGCAAGGTGTGACACATACCGTGTTGTGGAAGAGTGTGAGGTGCAAGGCGTGCACATACCATGTTGTGGAAGAGTGTGAGGTGCAAGGTGTGACACATACCGTGTTGTGGAAGAGTGTGAGGTGCAAGGCGTGACACATACCGTGTTGTGGAAGAGTGTGAGGTGCAAGGTGTGACTCATACCGCGTTGTGGAAGAGTGTGAGGTGCAAGGCGTGACTCATACCGCGTTGTGGAAGAGTGTGAGGTGCAAGGTGTGACACATACCGCGTTGTGGAAGAGTGTGAGGTGCAAGGTGTGACACATACCGCGTTGTGGAAGAGTGTGAGTGTGACAGCGTGCACATGCCGTGTTGTGGAAGAGTGTGAGGTGCAAGGTGTGCAGTGTGCACATACCGTGTTGTGGAAGAGTGTGAGGTGCAAGGCGTGCACATACCGTGTTGTGGAAGAGTGTGAGTGTGACAGTGTGCACATACCGCGTTGTGGAAGAGTGTGAGTGTGACAGCGTGCACATACCGCGTTGTGGAAGAGTGTGAGCGTGACAGCGTGCACATACTGCGTTGTGGAAGAGTGTGAGGTGCAAGGCGTGCACATACCGCGTTGTGGAAGAGTGTGAGGTGCAAGGCGTGCACATACCGCGTTGTGGAAGAGTGTGAGGTGCAAGGCGTGCACATACCGCGTTGTGGAAGAGTGTGAGGTGCAAGGCGTGCACATACCGCGTTGTGGAAGAGTGTGAGGTGCAAGGCGTGCACATACCGCGTTGTGGAAGAGTGTGAGGTGCAAGGTGTGACACATACCGCGTTGTGGAAGAGTGTGAGCGTGACATAACATACCGCGTTGTGGAAGAGTGTGAGGTGCAAGGTGTGACACATACCGCGTTGTGGAAGAGTGTGAGCGTGACATACGTACCGCGTTGTGGAAGAGTGTGAGTGTGACACATACCGCGTTGTGGAAGAGTGTGAGTGTGACACATACCGCGTTGTGGAAGAGTGTGAGGTGCAAGGTGTGACACATACCGCGTTGTGGAAGAGTGTGAGTGTGACACATACCGCATTGTGGAAGAGTGTGAGCGTGACAGTGTGCACATACCGCGTTGTGGAAGAGTGTGAGCGTGACATACGTACCGCGTTGTGGAAGAGTGTGAGCGTGACATACGTACCGCGTTGTGGAAGAGTGTGAGCGTGACATACGTACCGCGTTGTGGAAGAGTGTGAGCGTGACATACGTACCGCGTTGTGGAAGAGTGTGAGCGTGACATACGTACCGCGTTGTGGAAGAGTGTGAGCGTGACATACGTACCGCGTTGTGGAAGAGTGTGAGCGTGACATACGTACCGCGTTGTGGAAGAGTGTGAGCGTGACAGTGTGCACATACCGCGTTGTGGAAGAGTGTGAGCGTGACAGCGCTGGCTGGGTCTTTGTTGGCCACGTACAGAGTATACATGCTGCTGTAGAACTCTGACAGCTGAGCCCCGACCTGGAGATGAGGAGAAATACAATGACATCATAGCATGAATAACATCAGTGACATTGTTGTTGCTTTATTGTTGTTTATATACAGTGGTGGAAAGTATATAACTCAGTACATTTTAGTTAACCCATTCTGACCTGAGATCAGATTCATACGAGGTTTCCACTAGGACACGCACTGGGTCTGATGAACCCATTCTGACCTGAGATCAGATTAAAAAAAATGTCAGTCGCTCTTCGATTTTTCAAAAAATAGCAGACCTACAAGCTCGTAGCGCGCCACTCGGTGGCGCGCTATGAGCTTGTAGATCTGCTATTTTTCAATAGCTAAAGCATGACATGATGCTAACACCAAAACGGGTTCCCGGTCAGAATGGGTTAAGTACAATTTTGAGGTGTTACTGGAGTGTTAATGGAGTATTTCCAAATACTACAGTACTTGTGATTGTTATTACAAAACAACCACTTCAACCCTATATAGAGCGTTGCAGTCCAATCTACAAGCTCACAATGTGTCCCACCGCGACTATTTTTCAAAATATTCGTTTACATTTGAAAACTTGACGTGGTACACTTTGAAGCCAATACTTTTGTACTTTTACCCCAAGTACATTGTGAATTCTGAACTTTTTACCTGTAACAGAGTAGAGTTCTACATTGCAGTATCGATGCTTTTACTTAAGTAAAACAAATTGAGTACTTTTTCCACCACAGATTATTATTTTTGTATTCATCCTTTTTTTGTCAGCTTTTCTGTAAGTGTTTTCTCACCTCGTCACTTCGGGAGTAGGCGAGCACGCCCAGCGCTACCTCGATGCCCGCCATGACGCCCAGCAGTACAGCGAACTGTGAACGTGAATCATTATTATTATTATTAGTAACATCATCATCATTGTTACAATTATCACTAAGTGGTAGAAGTAGTGCTTTTTGACAAGCTTTTTTGATCCGATTTTTTTTAGATTTTTTCTTTCTACATGATTTTGTTTAATCCTTTTCATTAGAAATGCAGCAAACGGATTTCTTTATTTAGTCTTTGTTTCCTTATATGAGATTTACTGAAATCTCAAAAAGGTGTGCATAATAATAAGCTTCGGCTTCAGCCCTTTCCTTTTCGGTCAACTGTATCATATCAACCCCTTTTCCTTGTATGTAATAATGTTGGATAAACGATGACAGAGACAAATAAACTATCTATCCATATCTACCGGTAACTGAACAGTGGTAAACGAGCGTTGAGTAACGAGCAGCTGTTCATCCTCCTCAGACACCAAACGTGTGCAACAACAACCCAGTAGTCTCGCGTCGCGTGGCCAGACAACTATTCCGGTTTCTTGTTCTTCCATTTTTGGATGACTGGCTTCCATTAACCACTTAAACCAGGGGTGCCCAAAAGGTAGATCGTGATCTACCAGTAGATCACAAAGGCTGTGCAGGTATAGACCACATGACATGCCCCTGGCCTAAAATATAAATCATTTAAATTAAATAAACAATAGTTCAAGTGGCATATGCCACTTGAATTAAGGTGACTTGATTGATTTACATCAAAATGGGCCTGCCTCAAACCCACAATGCAATGCTTTGTTTTCGACAAATTACGAACGCCACGTGCTGAAAGTGTATACCATCTGGATTGTTAAGGCCTATTCATAGTCTGGATTGTCGGTGGTGAGGTGACCACCGCTCCGGTGGTGAGGTGACCACCGCTCCGGTGGTGAGCTGACCACCGGAGCTGAAATAACGTTGAGCGGTGGTGAGTAAAAACAGAGAGAAGGGCTGGAGCGGTGGTTTGCTCTTCACTGCGGCTCGTGACGTCATGTTGTAGTTCGGTGGTCACCTCACCACCGTAAATCCAGACTATGTATGAGCCTTTAGTTTAACCGCAGCAGCCTTGCATCTTTATTGTTGGCATGTCTTAAAAACAGGGGAACATTCGGCAAAAACCAACATTCATCAGTCATCCAAAATGGAAGAACAAGAAACCGGCATTGAAGGATATGAAGGACACATGAAGTGAAACTATGCAAATATTAATATTCCATTACATGGGTGTTGTGTTCATCATTCAGAATAACACAGCATTCCAGTCTTGCAAACGTACGTTATTAAAATCTTTATTCAAAGTGAGTGGCATATTCAAAGAGGGTGCATAATGCAAATCATGCATGCATGCACACTCACACACACACACACACACACACACACACACACACACACACACACACACACTATAACTGATCTAACCTAATGGATAGATGTCTAATGTTAAACCTAACCCTAAGCATAAAGACTTGGGGACACCAATTTTTGTGTTCATATTTGACACGCACTCGGGCCTGTCTAAGGTGCACTCACGCACGCACGCACGCACACACACAGACACACTCCAAAGCCCCCACAGGTAGATTTTTAAACTATTTTCATCAATGGGATAATCGTGAAAATAGGTAGACGAATGTTGGTTTTTGGTTTTAAAACATGCCGACAATAAAGATGCAAGGCTGCTGGCGGTTAAACTTAGGGCCGATTCATACTCCTGTTTCGGCGCTGTAGTGCCGAAATGATTTCGGCTCGTCAGAAAATTTCAGTAGCACCGAAGAGCCGACTTTAGGACGGTACCCACCCCCCCCCCCGAACCTCAAATGACGTCACATTGTAGGCTCTACAGAGCCGAACCGACTTTTATTCGGCTCTAAAATAGGAGTATGAATCGACCCTAACAATCCAGATGTTGTGGTGGTGGTGGTGTACACTTTCAATTTCAGCACATGGCATTTGTAATTTTCGTCGAAAACAAAGTATTGCATTGTGGGTTTGAGAGGCAGGCCCCTTTTGATGTAAATCAATCAAGTCACCTTAATTCAAGTGGCATAATGCCAAAAATAGGTTTTAAAAAAAAATCTTTTAAATGATTTATATTTTAGGCCATGTGGTCTGTACCTGCACAGCCTTTGTGATCTACTGGTATAGATCACGATCTACCTTTTGGGCACCCCTGGGGTTAAAGTATCCGCCTATAGGATATATACGTTATACGTTGCCTGCTGCGAGCGACCGTGAGACCCGTTTCTGAATGGGTCTATAAAACACCCCATGTGTCCAATATAATGCTCCAAATGTCCTGGACTCATCGTGTCTCTCCTGGCTTCCCAGGCAGTGATCGTGCAGTGACCTTTTCCCTCTCCGGCAGCACTGCAGACTCACTCCCCGTTTCCAGACACCAGTGTGAAAAGCAGACTCTACCAGAACCCCCCCCCCCGTTTTGATTGATTGATTGAAATATTTATTAACAGTTTGTAGAATTACAGTACATTTCAAGCACAAACTCAATACAAAGACGTTGCCCCGTCCTATCTCTCCACCAGACTCCCCCGCGTTGCACTCTGTCCTTGTATCTCTTCTTCCAGCCTATTACACCATTACACTATAAGCAGTGGCGTGCACAGATAAGACACTAGGTGGTGCTAGAGCATCCCCTGCCCCTTTCCCTCTGGACAAAATGTGCCCTTTTGGAGAAAAAATTTTTTGGAGAAAAAATAATGTTTTTTTTCCTCTTTTTTGTTTTTTTACAGTGTACACTGTACAGTATGTGGACCATGGTGACGTTGATCAATTCTTGATAAAAAAAAAGCTTCTTTCTAATATATTATTTCGGCCCCAAAATCTATAAATCTCACACTATTATTAAGGCAACCGGCCGGTTCCATGCGCTGCACAAGGTGCCCTTTTTTCACTTGAGCACCTGCCCCTCTAAATGTCTGTGCACGCCACTGACTATAATAAGTCATATCTCCAAAACTGGTGGGCCAGAACTGAACAAACTGAAGCTATGATTCCCTGCTTTCACATGGCATGACAAAAAAATGAAAATGTAAAAATGTTCAATGATTTATAGCCTCGGTCAGAAGCGGTCATATTTTTTATCCGGCTTGTTTTTAATTGTTGACGAAGTTGTCGAAAATGTAGTTTTCGTCAGTGAAAAAAGGTAGTCGACGAACATTATTTTTTGTCATAGTATTAGTCGACGAAATCAACACTGTGGGAGCGAGTGATTAAGCAGCACCTCATATATCCCATTTTTGGCAGGAACCTGTTTTGGTGTTAGCACTATGTTATGCTTTAGCTATTGAAAAATAGCAGATCTACAAGCTCATGAGTGGCGCGCTACGAGCTTGTAGGTCTGCTATTTTTTTTTAATCGAAGAACGACTGACATAGAAACATAGCTTTTTCAGAAAACTGTACAAGACACTTTTAGAATCCGATCTCAGGTCAAAATGGGATATAGCAGGAGGGAGAGAGATGGTTGTTGTGGTGCTGCCTGCTATGTACTCCCACCAGTATCAGGGGGAGAGAGAGTTGGTTGTTGTGGCGGGGCTGATAGGTACTTCCCCCAGCCAGTCCATTTCTGTGAGTCATACCAGTTCGGCCCCCGAAGGCAGTTTCAGATCCTCAATAAGGAAGAAGTAATAACCGGCTAATGGACTTATTATACCAGGGATGGATTCATTTATTGAGGTCCGTATGCGTGGCTTCCATCAGCACATCAGTGGATTGTGTTGCACAGAGAAGTGCAAATGGACTTTGACTGCATTATTATGTCTATGGTCTTGTTTCTATTGTATTAACTATTTGGAATACAAAAAACATTGGGCTGCTTTATTAGGTTATTTGTTATTGGTACAATATATAGCCAGGAACTGCCGCCGAAGCGAAAACATTGTGAAACTGACTTGCATGGAAACTGACTTAACCCCATTCTGGGCGTGAACGCCTTTTGGGTGTTTTAAGCATCATGTTATACTTTAGCTATTGAAAAATAGCAGATCTACAAGCCGAGTGCCGCGCTTACGAGCTTGTCGGTCTGCTATTTTTGAAAGATCGTGAAAATGTAGTGCAAAGCTTTGAATATATATATTCTTTCAGAGCGAACGTTTTTAACTCAAATCTTTGCTTCCAGGGGGTGCTTGACATGAAAATGTTTGAGACCCACTGACATAGAAACATAGGGTTTTTCAGAAAACTGTCAGGATTTAGAAGGCATTCGTAGAATCGTCCTCGGGTCTAAATGGGTTAAGACTGATGTGAAGCAAAGATTTGAGTTAAAAAAACGTTCGCTCTGAAAGAATATATATTCAAAGATTTGCGCCACATTTTGACGATTTGTCAAAAAATTGCAGATCTGCT
Organism: Protomyctophum bolini; assembly: GCF_963924005.1. NCBI lineage: Eukaryota > Metazoa > Chordata > Actinopteri > Myctophiformes > Myctophidae > Protomyctophum > Protomyctophum bolini. The sequence goes on from NC_137872.1 coordinate 4,794,223, forward strand.
ATGTTTAACAAAAAACAATCAGGGAAAAGCAGGAACACTGGATCAATCTCCAGGTCCAGATGATTCATTGACAAACTACTACCCCTGAACAAATAATGTCCAAACAAAGTCTTTGGGGATGTCTACGGGAGTCTGAGAGTCTGACTGAGCGGGCCGGGCGCGCTGCCTGAAACCCCTCTAGGACATGAGACGCATGACAATGTAACACCAGGAAACGTGAGACAAATGAAGCGCAACCTTAGAGACAAGCAAGCTCTGTGAGCAGCGTCGGCAACCATTTGACCCTTTCATTCACACTGAATCTCGGGTTTTGTCGTCTTGCCTTTTTTTCCCTTTCCAGGAAAAAAAAAACTATATATGAATAGAATACAAGCACGAGACAGTGTTGATTTCAATCGACCAAAACTAAGACGAAAAATGTTCGTCGACTACCTTTTTTCACTGACAAAAACTAAATAAAACTATAAAGCTGTGATGACTAAAACTATAAGACTAAATATACTGAGAGTTTCGTCAACAAATAAAAACTAGACTAAGATGTTATAGGAAGGGACTATAGTGGACAAGAGATCCAGTAGAAGTAATTTTACACTTTGTTGCATGCTGAAAATAGCAGATCTAAGAGCTCGGCTATTTTCAGCAAGTGTAAAAACAGTCAATTTACGACGGCATCAAAATACATTTTAGTCGACTAAATCAACTGTAGATTTAGTCGACAAAAATCGAATGATATTTAGTCGACTAAAACTAGACTACAACACTAAAACATATCAGGTGACTAAAATGTGACTGAAACTATAAATGAAAACTATTGAAGAGACTATGACGACTAAAACTAAAATCTAAATTTGCTTCCCAAAAACAACACTGGCACGAGAAAGGGCCTGCAGGGTGCATGGATGGATGTCAGGCATATGCAGGGGCACCTGAAACACATGGATGTCAGGCATATGCAGGGGCACCTGAAACACATGGATGTCAGGCATATGCAGGGGCACCTGAAACACATGGATGTCAGGCATATGCAGGGGCACCTGAAACACATGGGTGTCAGGAATATGCAGGGGCACCTGAAACACATGGGTGTCAGGCATATGCAGGGGCACCTGAAACACATGGGTGTCAGGCATATGCAGGGGCACCTGAGCAGAGTTATATAGAAACGCGACCATGGTTTTGTCCTCAGGGTTGAGTACAGAGTGACGTAGAGGGTGCGCTGTGACTGGCCAGTCGCTGTGATTGACGGCCTACACCTAAACCAAACCCTAACCTTAACCTCAGTAAAACTATACCTAAACCTAACCCTAACCTAGCCCCTCTCGGAACCCTACATAAAGCTTTTATGAAATTTGATTGTCGCTTTATATAGGGTCCCTGGCCATGCTAAGATTTTCCAATGCGATTGTTGGAACGCGGATATATACAAACTCAACCTTTCGTCGATCGGCGCGCTATTACCGCGCTTTTTATTGTGTTTGCTTACGGATGTGCGAACTATAAGTACCTTACATACCTCTGATAAAATCTCCTTTGTCGCGGAAGCCGGTAAGTATTTTTAATCCATGTTTGATTAAAAATGTCGCTTTGATTTCTTCTTGTTTATTTACCGTTTATTGTACCGCCTCCCGATGTGCGGTTGGCTTTGCGGGCTACGTCCCTGCCTCTGATCTGCTCCGTCATAGCTGTAGCACCACTAGCTAGCCAGATAGGCGGTACAATGAGGTGTCAATAAACAAGGTAGGAAGAAGCAACATTTTTAATCAATCATGGATTAAAAATACTTAACGGCTTCCGCGACACAGGAGATGTCGGTATGGTATGTAAGGTACTTATAGTTCGCACATTCGTATGTCAACACATGAATAAACATGGTAAAAGCGCGCAGATTCGTTTCTCATGGCGTGTTTACATTGTATTTGTGTGTGCGTAACTGGCGGCAGCCCAGCGTGGAACAGGACCCAATGTGTAAAGTAATCAAAGTGTCAGAAACTTTACTACATTCGGGTTCTGCTTGCGGGGCTAACCCTAACCTTAACCTCAGTAAAACTATACCTAAACCTAACCCTAACCTTAACCTCAGTAAAACTATACCTAAACCTAACCCTAACCTTAACCTCAGTCAAACTATACCTAAACCTAACCCTAACCTTAACCTCAGTAAAACTATACCTAAACCTAACCCTAACCTCAGTAAAACTATACCTAAACCTAACCTCAGTAAACTATACCTAAACCTAACCTCAGTAAACTATACCTAAACCTAACCTCAGTAAACTATACCTAAACCTAACCTCAGTAAACTAAACCTAACCTCAGTAAACTATACCTAAACCTAACCTCAGTAAACTATACCTAAACCTAACCTCAGTAAAACTAACGCAGTGGCTGGGGGGCGTTTCCAAGAACCTGAATCCTGAGGACGAAACCATGCTAGCTATAGAAACACATGGATGTCAGGCATATGCAGGCCAGGGGCACCTGAAACACATGGGTGTCAGGCATATGCAGGGGCACCTGAAACACATGGATGTCAGGCATATGCAGGGGCACCTGAAACACATGGGTGTCAGGCATATGCAGGGGCACCTGAAACACATGGATGTCAGGCATATGCAGGGCCACCTGAAACACATGGATGTCAGGAATATGCAGGGGCACCTGAAACACATGGGTGTCAGGCATATGCAGGGGCACCTGAAACACATGGGTGTCAGGAATATGCAGGGGCACCTGAAACACATGGATGTCAGGCATATGCAGGGCCACCTGAAACACATGGATGTCAGGAATATGCAGGGGCACCTGAAACACATGGGTGTCAGGCATATGCAGGGGCACCTGAAACACATGGTGTCAGGCATATGCAGGGGCACCTGAAACACATGGATGTCAGGCATATGCAGGGGCACCTGAAACACATGGTGTCAGGCATATGCAGGGGCACCTGAAACACATGGATGTCAGGCATATGCAGGGCCACCTGAAACACATGGGTGTCAGGCATATGCAGGGGCACCTGAAACACATGGGTGTCAGGCATATGCAGGGGCACCTGAAACACATGGGTGTCAGGAATATGCAGGGCCACCTGAAACACATGGATGTCAGGCATATGCAGGGCCACCTGAAACACATGGGTGTCAGGCATATGCAGGGGCACCTGAAACACATGGGTGTCAGGCATATGCAGGGGCACCTGAAACACATGGGTGTCAGGAATATGCAGGGCCACCTGAAACACATGGATGTCAGGAATATGCAGGGCCACCTGAAACACATGGGTGTCAGGCATATGCAGGGGCACCTGAAACACATGGATGTCAGGCATATGCAGGGGCACCTGAGCAGAGCCACAAAGCAGCATCACCCTGCATTCCTGCCAATTGCCATAGATCAGGTTTCCACTGAGCTGCGTTACAGAGCCACGAGAGGATCAAATCACAGGGAGGGTGACTGACTGCATGTTTCTAGACGTTTAACACTCACTGTAACTTCACTGCAAAGCGAGTAAAACCCCTCCTGACATTTTGAAGACCATGAATGTGTGTGTAAATTAAGCTAATTCATGATTAAAAGAGAATTCCATGCTTATTTGTAGTTGTTACGTCCCCTCCAAAGAGGTCCAGGTGTTATTTTGTGCAAAAGTGCATTATTGGCTATTTCCCCTAATATAATTATAGCCCTCAATGGGGGTTGGGTTTTTTGCTAATTTGCTTATTTCCATCTAAATGAGTAGTAAAGTGTGCCGCTTGGGATACTATTTACATTATGTAGAGAGGATACATACTAAAAGAAATTGGCACAATGCCCCATTCAATTCAATGTAATTCATTTCAATTCATTGAGGGCTTATATTAGGGGAAATTACGTCCCCACCTCTTTGGTGGGGACGTAACAACTACAAACAAAAGGTAAGAAGCCTTCTAGCATGGAATTATCTTTTAAGAAGAGATTATATGAAAACATGAATGGCTTAATTAAACATTCGTCCGTTTAGATTTGTCATTCACCATGCAGTAAACAATGACAAAGACATGTCCGTCAACTACCTTTTCTCACGGACAAACTAAGTAGAAACTAAGCTATGATGACTAAAACTAGACTAATATGATGACTAAAACTGAGACCGGACTAATCACTCAAAGGATTCTTTTAGACAGCGCATCACGCTGAGACACGCTGTGAGCTGATAGATCTGATATTTTCGGCACACAGCCGAGTATAAATCGGACATTTCAACCGCCATCACGACCAGCCAAAATAAATTTTAGTCGACTAAAATCAACTGTAGATTTTGTCGACATGGCATTTTGTTGACTAAAACTAGACTACAATCTTTCAGGTGACTAAATTATGACTACCGGTATGACTAAATGGAATTTTATTCAAAAGACCAAAACAAATCATCCTTTCAACATGTCAATATCAACACTGCATTCACCTAACCTTTGTAAGCCCTTTGAAACGAATTCTCCGGGCTTAACATTTAGGACTATACTTACTGTTCTGGAAGACCAACGGGTCAATGTAACTTATTTTGGTACGTGGGCTTGTGTTTCAACTGGCTGGCTTCAGGGCAGTGTCGTGTTTTAGACGTTGGAGGGGCCCTAGTGGCCCCTGACCCCTTCCAGACCCCCCAAATGTACCCAGCTCAACCGCTCAGGTCTTTAAATCATTAGTCTCTCAAGACAGACTGTTGCTAGGGGAGGCGCTGTTTTCCCAGAATATTTGACGATGGGATTCTCAGATTGTTAAAGGACCACTTCACCACTTTTCAACCCATCTTCATATAATAGGTCCTCACTAATAATCATGAAAAACATGGCGCAATTTCTTTCTACTCGGTCTGTGTCTCATAGGACGGCTGTGGGCAGTTCAGAAACCGTCTTCCAGTGACATCATCGATGGGGAATACAAGCTAATAGAAACTGCAGGCTTTCTAGTCCTGAAAAGTTGCAATGCGAAAATGGAAGCCATCGTTCTCATGATAATAAAAATCTAAACATTTTTGTAAAGAAATCTTGTTTAAAAAAGAATCTGCCTAATGATGATGTCACTGGAAGACGGTTTCTAAACTGCCCACAGCCGTCCTATGAGACACAGACCGAGTAGAAAAAAATCGTTCCATTTTATCATGATTATTAGTGAGGACCTATTATATGAAGATAGGTTGAAAAGTGGTGAAGTGGTCCTTTAAATCATTGCTTACTCAGTGTTGAGTTCGTCGACTAAAACTACCTTTTTTCACTGACGACAACTAAATGGAAACTAAGCTATGATGACTGCATGAAACTAAGACTAAATATACTGAGAATTTCGTCAACAAATAAAAACTATACTAAAATGTTAGGAAGGGACTCGTGGACAAGAGATCCAGTATATAAGTCATTTTACACTTGGTCGCATGCTGAAAATAGCAGATCTACAAGCTCACAACTTCTGAGCTTGTAGATCGGCTATTTTCAGCAAGTGTAAAAACAGTCATTATACGGCGGCATCAAGGCCCACAAGGTCACTCATTTAACTATAAACCTATTTATATGTAGCAATTGTGCAAACCATCACAATATCATGAACACTGTGTAATATAGTGGAGGTTTGAGCTGGAGCCCAGTTAGTATCTGTAGTGAGATGATTTAATTCTAGTAGCTGCATGCACTTTGTACTGCATAAGATATTGCCATCGTCAATCTACTTCATCAAAGACACTGCACATCCAAACATATACAGGATCTCACTGTTGAAGTAAAAACCCATCCGCTTATTTAGAACATAAAAAATACAGTATACGGTAAGCTTTCCGTTATTCACATGACTGCAGTTTTATTGTTCTTGTATTGCATTGTATTGTAGCTACTGTATTTGTTTTTGTATGTCTAGTTTTACTGCCAGGGCTACAGATGTAAATTAGCTTATGGCTAACTCTGGCACATTTGCATGGATGTGAAAACTGACATGTTGATTAATGAGCATTGTCCCCTGTCAAATAGAAAAAATAGAAAAATACCGAAATACAGAAATTAAGCAATAACCCTCCTAAAACAACCTGCACCCTCAGATGTCTACCGCAGGTTCCAGATACCAGTCTGCACACCGTGGGGGACCGGGCCTTCTGCTCGGCAGCTCCGCCCGGGCCCGAGGAACAGCCTCCCCGCGGTCTGGAGACTTATAGTGAGTGCCGCAGTCTGCGGAATCTTTTAAAACCGTTGTCACCCAATGTCCCTTTTGCGCTTGACTTTTTATGTTTTGTTTTGTTTAGTTTAACCTTCTATGATTGATTATGTGTTTTTAACCTAGTAGCGCTCTGGGATTCCTTGTGAATGAAAAGTGCAATACAAATAAAATTCATTCAAGTTCATAGCGCGGCACCGAGTGTCGCGCTATGAACTTGTAGGTCTGCTATTTTTGAAAAATCGTGAAAATGTGCCTCAAATCTTTGGATATATTATTACAGAGTGAACATTTTAACTCAAATCTTTGCTTCTGGGGAGGTCCCTGGAACAACATATTGGGGAGGAGGCATATTATATTACATATAATTGTTGGGGTCTTTTTCAGAAAACTGTCAGGATTTTGAAGACATTTTTTTAAATTTCAGGCCTAAATGGGTTAATAAATTAACTTTAGAACTCATCGTGTGATGCTTCAGTCTGCCGTCATCTGTTCTCCGAGCTCGCTGCGGACAATTAAGTAACTCAAACTGAACGTGTCCATCATGCACTTCCCACCCTTAATGGGAGGATTACTGTTAATTCACAACAGAGTCGGTGCTACTGTAGGAAGAGGACGGTTTCTCTCTCACCACTTGGAGGGCGCATCGATTCTCATTACAGGCACCGAAGTCTCCGAAGGCCACCACGACCAGCATCACCGAACCCAGGGAAATCAGTACGGTCACACCTGTTTACATCATGAACACAGTGACATCAGTACGGTCACACCTGTTTACATTATGAACACAGTGACATCAGTACGGTCACACCTGTTTACATTATGAAACACAGGGAAATCAGTACGGTCACACCTGTTTACATCATGAACACAGTGACATCAGTACGGTCACACCTGTTTACATTATGAACACAGTGACATCAGTACGGTCACACCTGTTTACATTATGAAACACAGGGAAATCAGTACGGTCACACCTGTTTACATCATGAACACAGTGACATCAGTACGGTCACACCTGTTTACATTATGAACACAGTGAAATCAGTACGGTCACACCTGTTTACATTATGAACACAGTGACATCAGTACGGTCACACCTGTTTACATTATGAACACGGGCGACAGGAGGTAAGAGAGGAAATTGGTCAATTCAATGCCTTGATCGAGCTGAGATGTGTCAGTTTAGTTTCATTTCTCTGGAAACGGGAGAGAAAATAAGAGCACCAAAGTCTGTCACTAGAGGTTGCTATTGTAACCCAGTTTTCTTTTCACACAGTGCCAATTATCTAATGTAATCCTGGGCGCTACACTTCCTCTGCCAACCTGGGGGGGGGGGGGGGGGGGCAGCGGACTGTCCTCATGCCTCCTTCTATGCGTTAGGAGTCCAAGCTGCTTCTTTTCACCTGACAGAGGGGAATTTCCCCGGCCGGACGTAGCGCGTGGAAGGGACACGTTATTCCGACCAGTTCCTTTCCCCTCCATCAGGCATGTATTTGTATTATTATTATCGCCATAGGGGATCTTAGATCTCCTCATTTAACCCATTCTGACCTGAGATCAGATTCATACGAGGTTTCCACTGGACACACACTGGTCTGATGAACCCATTCTGACCTGAGATCAGATTCTAAAAATGTCAGTCGTTCTTCGAATTTTTCAAAAATAGCAGACCTACAAGCTCGTATCGCGCCACTCGGTGGCGCGATATGAGCTTGTAGATCTGCTATTTTTCAATAGGTAAAGCATAACATGATGCTAACACCAAAATGGGTGCCCGGTCAGAATGGGATAAGAGCTGTGTTTTTGTATCATCCCGGCCGTTTCACTCATATGGATATGAAGCGTCAACTGACTGAGAGAAAACGCTATTGTTGTTACAGCTGCTGAATTACTTACATTTAGAAACAGAGCAGACCGTATCAAATATGAGTGACTGACTGACTGTTGTGAACGATACAGAGCCACCTCCACGACAATATCGCAGAGACAGCTTGTTTATTTTTGAACCACAATTCTTATATGAGACGACTTTAAGATGACCCCATGTTATTCTCCATAGAGAAATTACTTCCGTTGACGTCAGGACTTCGGCACTCTATATCCCGTGAAATTATAACTGTTTTAAGCGTTATGTTATACTTGAGCTGTTGAAAAATAGCAGATCTACAAGCTTGTACATCTGCTATTTTTGAAAAAATCGTGAAAATGTGGCGCAAATCTTTGAATGTGTATTCTTTCAGAGCAAATATTTTTTTAACTAAAATCTTTGCTTCTGGAGCAACAACATATTTTCAGATCAGCGGCCAATTTCATATGTCTGGTGGTCCTTGACATGAAATGGTTCGAGGACCACTGACATAGAAACTATAGGGTTTTCAGACAGACAGAACAGACATGTTATAGAATCTGTTCTCAGGTCTGCGGCTTCATGATATAGCGAAGTTGAACTCACCGATGACAAATGCACTTGTGTTGAGCATATCTATTTCAAAGAATCCCCTGGTGTCATTGCTGAATCTCAGCCACAAGCCAAGGGCCAACATAGCGAACCCCACCACCTGCCAAAGAAACAGCATGTTACATTCTTTATGATAATGATGATAACGATAATGAATGTATTTATATAGCACCTTTCCAAACAACGCTACCAAGTGCTTTATGTACAGTGGCAGAAAATAACAATAAAGGGTTAAACGGTATACCTAGATCAACACGTGCAATCAATGGGTAACAGAAATGTAACAGACTTTTGAAACAAAACAACAGCGGAAACCGGCGCTAAGTAAAGGCCTTAACCCATTTTGTACGGGAACCCCTTTTGGTGTTTTAAAGCATTATTATACTTTAGCTATTGAAAAATAGCAAGCTCATAGCGCGGAACTGAGTGCCACGCTATAAACTTGTAGGTCTGCTAAAAAAAATCATCATGAAAATGTGGTGCAAATCTTTGAATATATTCTTTCAGAATGAACATTTTAACTCAAATCTTTGCTTCTTGGGAGGTCCCTGAAACAACTTATTTTCAGATGGGGGTCGGCGGCCAATTATACATATATTTTTGGGGGTCCTTGACATGAAAATGTTTGAGAACCACTGACACAGAAACATGTCATGATTTAGAAGACATTTTGTAGAATCGGTCTCGTCGAAATGGGTTAATGGCATTTCTATCTCTGGGACCCCCAATATATTATATACTGTAAACTCAAAGTGAACTAGAGCGCGGTGCCCGTGTTGTGATGTCAGAACAGGCCAGCTCCATATATGGAGATATAGGGGTGATCAGGTCCAGGTCCCGGGCAGAGGCTTTTGTGTTGGTTCTGGACAAGCGGAAATACACGCCCCACCCAGTTATTATGTACGTGTCCCTTTCATGCCCATAAATGGAGTTCTTTGTCATGCATGCCAAATGGACATCCGGAAATGCAGAGTACCCGTTCCACCCCTCTGTCTGTGTCCCTTTTGTGCCCATATGTGGAGATTTCTGTACGCGTCTCTCTGTGTCCCTTTATTCCTATATATTGGAGTTATGTGTGCAGGCATGGAGTGTGGTGGTGATCCATTATGGTGAACAGGCCAGCTTATGTAGTTCTGTGTCAGGCATGCCCAAATATGGAGTGTTGTGGTGATGGTCAGAACAGGCCAGCTCCATATATGGACCCTGGGCATCCAGGGGCCCTGTCTGTCCAGGGGCCCTGCCTGTCCAGAGGCCCTGCCTGTCCAGGGGCCCTGCCTGTCCAGAGGCCCTGCCTGTCCAGAGGCCCTGCCTGTCCAGGGGCCCTGTCTGTCCAGAGGCCCTGCCTGTCCAGGGGCCCTGCCTGTCCAGGGGCCCTGTCTGTCCAGGGGCCCTGCCTGTCCAGGGGTCCTGCCTGTCCAGGGGCCCTGCCTATCCAGGGGCCCTGCCTGTCCAGAGGCCCTGCCTGTCCAGGGGCCCTGTCTGTCCAGGGGCCCTGCCTGTCCAGGGGCCCTGCCTGTCCAGAGGCCCTGCCTGTCCAGAGGCTCTGCCTGTCCAGGGGCCCTGCCTGTCCAGGGGCCCTGCCTGTCCAGGGGCCCTGTCTGTCCAGGGGCCCTGTCTGTCCAGAGGCCCTGTCTGTCCAGGGGCCCTGTCTGTCCAGGGGCCCTGCCTGTCCAGGGGCCCTGCCTGTCCAGGGGCCCTGCCTGTCCAGGGGCCCTGTCTGTCCAGGGGCCCTGCCTGTCCAGGGGCCCTGTCTGTCCAGGGGCCCTGCCTGTCCAGGGGCCCTGCCTGTCCAGGGGCCTTTTTGTGGACGAACGTGGGTACGAACGACCGGGCACGGCACTCCCTGGAACGTGTGTGTCGAAGTTGAAGTCATAGTGGGGAGAACGGTTCTCGAGTTACGTGGATTACACCCGTACAGAGACATGATGCATTGATTGATTGATAGATTGATTTAACTCTGAGAGTGCACAAATGGAACCATTCGTATACACTCTCAGAGTTACAGACCCATAAGGGTCCATTTGGTCTATCATTTAGCTGGGGACCCCCCCCTGGGGACCCCCCTCAAGGAACCTATATGGTATACTCATACAGTAGCCTCACTGTACAGATAATCTACTATGTTAGACAGATATTAGGTTCTTAGCTTGCTTACGATTCGTGATGACTATTTCTATGTACTTGATATGTTGTTTTTGCTTTTACTGTAAAGCGCTCTGGATTAAGAGCGTCTGCTAAATGTCTGAATTGTAAATTGTAATATAGGCTGTCATGCATTGCAACAAATGTTCATTTTAGTCGTCGGGAAAGTTTAACAAACTTAACTCATAGAATGCTGAAAGCGTTTTTAAACGTTTTATTATAGCCAAGCGCAAGAAGCGCATAACGTTTTTATACGTTTTATGGTCCAAAAAACGTTTTTTTATTGATTACTATGGTTCAACTATATTTGCGTCCGGACAACTCATAATGTAACACCGATCGGCTCTAAAAAGAGTTAAAACCCCCCCCTGCTGAAAAGAGGTGTTGGTCTGAGAAGCGTCTGGCACCGCCTATTGGTTGGTCTATGCGAGGACGTACGACGTAATGGATACGGCCGTCCGGCATAGACCAACGCAGATGTCAGGGGATCTAAAATGGATGGGACAATGCTCTTGTCTGTGTGAATACACTCGATTCCCCCTCCCCTCCTGTTTCTACATGGTTTCTCCCGAGGGAGAATGGTGGGGGGGGGGGGTCTCTTCCTCTTGGATCGCATTGGCAGTTCCCCCCCCACTCCCGAGTCCCCCTGCACTCTCATTCTCGGAACAAGATACAACGCGATTTGCTCTCTGCCCGTATATAAACCTGCAACGATCGGCATTTGATTTCATAACGTAACGTTTGCCAGACACATGTGGAGTTAGTCATGGACAGATTGCACATCATTATCGAGGGCCCGCCATGATACGTTGGTCGCTGATCGCAAGCCGTACTGCTGCTGCGCTGCTGGCATCCAACCATCCAATCCATCCCCCTTTCTCGTTACAACAGGCTATTATAAACTCACCGTCGAGCAGCCTGCCCTGCACCTAATGTGATAAAATGAACGGCAGGACAAAATCGGATCGATTATTATCTGTCTATCAGCAACATACGGGTGTTTGTCTTGCAACGACAGGTGGTGCTTTCTCGTTTTTTTTCTTCCAAATACGTTGACGTGCTGCTTCTGCTGACTGCTGCTGCCGCATCCATCTCGTTGTTTTTCTTGTTTTTTTCCCAAACATGTCCAGACACAATCCGATCCAGTCTCGCGTCTCACCTTATAGATACGCGAGACTGGATCGATGAGGTTAGTGGTATGTCTGGACATGTTTGGAGCGGCACACGACAATCGACAATAATGTTGATTATGCAAGATCATTTCCTCAAAGCCTAGTTGCCCCCCCCCCCCCCCCCCGTTACTGCGATTGTTTGTAGCTCGAATCACAGAATGAGTTCAATGAGCGTAGGGAGAGGGCACATATGGGGCTACGATTGAAGAAAGTTTCCAAGTCCGTTTTATGATCAGATAATGTGCATCAAGACTCTCTGCTTTCATAAGAAAAAAACTAATACTGTAATTGCGAATGCAATGAGCACTTACTATGAGACCTAGCAGATCACGTCTGTCTGTCTGTCTGTCTGTCTGTCTGTCTGTCTGTGTGTGTGTGTGTGTGTGTGTGTGTGTCTGTCTGTCCCGCTTACTGTATATGTGGACCTGGCCCTTTTGTGCCCATATATGGAGCTGAGTGATTTGTGAGTCATGGTGACATGAGTGTGATGGCGTGGTCCTGCTTTGGGGACTCCTTATATGGTTATGGCTGAGTCATGGTGACATGAGTGTGATGGCGTCTTTTGTGACCATATATGGAGCTGGCGTGGTCCAAGCACTAACTATGACACCCTGCAGATCATGTCTGTAATTTATTCTAATTGTTATTGCAATTTACGATCTGCGTTCGCCTTCCGCGTTCGCGCGTCTTACTCGTAATAATAAAAATCACACCCCTGTGAAGTGAGCAGTGCAATGTTGTGAAGTGAGCAGTGCAACATTGCACTGCTCACTTCACTGGGGTGTGATTTCTATTATTATTACAGTATTAGTATTTTTCTTATGAAAGCAGAGAGTATTCTGTTTCATACGGTATATAGTATGTACATGTCGCTATAGGCCTTATTTTGTGAATATTTAGTTGTTAGGTCCATGCTCTCTAAAATTATCTTTTTCAGAGAACTTTAGAGATGGCATGGGCCTGAATAACTATTATTCACAAAATAAGGCCTATAGCGACATGTACATACTATATACCGTATGAAACAGTCGACTCTCTGCTTTCATAAGAAAAATACTAATACTGTAATAATAATAAAAATCACACCCCTGTGAAGTGAGCAGTGCAATTGCACTGCTCACTTCACAGGGGTGTGATTTTTCTGGGTGGTATTTTTCTTATGAAAGCAGAGAGTCTACTGTTTCATACGGTATATAGTATGTACATGTCGCTATAGGCCTTATTTTGTGAATAATAGTTCTTCGGGTCCATGCCTTCTCTAAAGTTCTCTGGTGGGCGCAAGCTGCATTCAATAGCCAATTAGTGACAAACTGTATATGTGTACAATGTGTACTGTTTTCCTCCTAAAAGTAGACATTCAGGGCTTTCATTCGGTATATGGTTTGTATAGGATATTATTTGTGCTCAATTTTATATCGGTCTTTTGAACTAAAAAAACTGAACTGAAATGTCTGTCAACTTCAGGCCTCCATATCTCTGTTGTTTTTTTTCACAAGCAGCGTGCAGGCAAAAGCAGGTGTTAGAAAAAGGTCAATATCTCCAGAATGGAAGATGGTAGAATCATATTTTTTTTTTAAAATTGAAGTGGACAAGTTGGGCTTTCTTTTTATTTATGCGATTGTGATTCTCGCTATAAGAGGCCCCTCGCTGTGGGCCCCCCAAAAAGTTCAAAAAGCCCATGTTAAGCCTTCAGCACCAGTAAGCCTTGGTCCGCTAGAACCTGTAGCAGTCTATGTGTTAAGAAAGGATAGTATTGCGCCTATAGCTATTACGCCAGTGTCTCCCAGAGTGGGGTCCATGAGGGAGTTCCAGGGGGTCCCCATGGCTAAATGATAGTTTGGAACCAAATGGACCCTTGTGTCTGTAACTCAGAGTGTACAAATGGAACCAAATGGACCCTTGTGTCTGTAACTCAGAGTGTACAAATGGAACCAAATGGACCCTTGTGTCTGTAACTCAAGAGTGTACAAATGGACCCTTGTGGGTCTGGAACTCAGAGAGTGTACAAATGGACCCTTGTGGGTCTGTAACTCTGGGAGTGTACAAATGGAACCAAATGGACCCTTGTGGGTCTGTAACTCTGGGAGTGTACAAATGGAACCAAATGGACCCTTGTGGGTCTGTAACTGGGAGTGTACAAATGGAACCAAATGGACCCTTGTGTCTGTAACTCAGAGAGTGTACAAATGGAACCAAATGGACCCTTGTGTCTGTAACTCAGAGAGTGTACAAATGGAACCAAATGGACCCTTGTGGGTCTGTAACTCTGGGAGTGTACAAATGGAACCAAATGGACCCTTGTGAGTCTGGAACTCAGAGAGTGTACAAATGGAACCAAATGGACCCTTGTGGGTCTGTAACTCTGGGAGTGTACAAATGGAACCAAATGGACCCTTGTGTCTGTAACTCAGAGAGTGTACAAATGGAACCAAATGGACCCTTGTGTCTGTAACTCAGAGAGTGTACAAATGGAACCAAATGGACCCTTGTGGGTCTGTAACTCTGGGAGTGTACAAATGGAACCAAATGGACCCTTGTGAGTCTGGAACTCAGAGAGTGTACAAATGGAACCAAATGGACCCTAACGGGTACGTTTGGGTCCATTTGTACACTCTCACAGTTAAATTAGCATTGTTTTTACAATATAAATCGGGGTCCCAGAGATATAAATGCCATTAAAACGGGGGACCGTAGACTGTCAAACTGGGGGTCCTTGAAACGGAAAATGGTTGAGAATCAGCGCTAGAGCCGTAACAATCTTCTCTTATGGGGGTCCCTGGCATATAAATGGGGGGTCTGATTACAGGGTCAATTCGGGGGTCCTTGACATGAAAACGTTTGGGAACCACTACTGCAATGTCTACCAAATCAGTGGTTCCCAAAGTGGGGTCCGGGGACCCCCAGGGGTCCTTGAGGGAGTTCCAGGGGGTCCCCAGCTAAATGAACCAAATGGGTCCTTATGAGTCTGTAACTCTGAGTGTGCAAATGGAACCAAATGGACCCGTTCCATTTGTACACTCTCAGAGTTAAATTAACATTGATTTTACGGTATAAATTGGGGTCCCAGAGATAGAAATGCCATTACATGGGGGGTCCGTAGCCTAAATGCATGTAAAACTGAGGGTCCTTGAAAATCTTCTCTTATGGGGGTCCGTGGCATGTCTTTTCAAATGGGGGTCTGTGGGATAATTAGTGGGGGTCCTTGACATTAAAAAAGTTCTGGAACTGCACTATTACAATGTCTACTAAAAATGGCAATGTTTTGCAGATGGAAAGCATGCAGGTCTCCTGGCCTAGTGCCTGTACTGTACTGTACACCGACTGTACACTGGCCCAAGGACTGTATGCGTGGGTGAGCCACTACTGAGAGGATGACCCCTGGTCGCTGTCCAAGGTGCTGATTCTGCTGAAAACACGATTCCCCCCCCCCCCCCCCCTCCTCTCCCGTCCCGTCCCCTCCCCTCCCCCCTCAATGATAGCCTTCCGGTACTTAACGACGACAACTCAACTATATCTTCCAACAACATTTTAGTGTTTATACAACAAACAACGCCTTTTTTTGCAGGGCGCTTTTATAATGTCCCTGGTTGGACTCGGCGTTGAACTTATAAAGCGAGAAAAAAAAAGAGACAAATCCTCCCCGTATACGTTCCAAATCAAACACGGCCTGACTTTCATTCAATTCAGATCGACTGTATATAGGAGGCTAATGTACTTACAGCGAAAAAGATGTTGAAAATGATGAGGACATATTTGCATAGCTGTCCGCATCCGTCCAGTGCCATGATGGTGAAAACCTTTGCCTTTTTCTTTCCTCCTTCTTCTTCTTCCTGCGGTAAACACACACGTAAGAAGAAGGCACTTGCAAAGTATGCGCGATATTAAATAAAACAGTCGCTCGCGTTAGTATAGGCCTGTGTGTGTGTGTGTGTGTGTGTGTGTGTGTGTGTGTGTGTGTGCGCTGCGATGTACAACACGACACGACCCAACAAAATACACACCATCTCTGACTGCGATGACTGTATTAGCAGTTTATTACTTATTACTACATGCTACAATTATACGTTTCGTGTGAGAGCCTAGGTTATTATATTAACGCCGAGGAGATCCCAACGGTTTTGTAATTAAAGGCATCTTCAGTAATGCACACATACAGCCGCTATCGTAGAGATTACATCGTTTATTAGCGTCCATTTCAATGCGGAGGATAGACATTTAACAAAAAAAACAAAAATACCTCTATCGGCGAGCGCTCCCCTAGGTGCCCTGGGTGTGATTATCCGTCGCACTATCACAGATTAGACAACATGTAAGTACAATAATAAGCTTTGTTGCGACGGAAGTCCTAAATAGGATCACGAAGTGGCAAGTGTGGCAACCCCCCCAAATCCCCACCCCCCTCCTCCCCCTCTAGTCCCATTGGCTCGGCGGCTTGATTGACAGGAGCACACACCAATGAGAGGAGAGGAGGATGAGCGGTGGCCAGTGCATGGATTAAGGGTAAAAAAAGGGAGAAATGAAAGTGAACGAGTGAGTGAGTGATTTAGTAAATGAAACCTAGCCGACTCTGGGCTGGTTGTTACCATAATAGGACATCCCGGGTTAATCCGGGATTCCTATGATGGGATTCCGAAACCTAGCCTACTGGAGTTGAACAGATTATAAATTAATTATTTACAGTCAAACATATCACTACTCCTGTTTATATTGGCCTGTTTCTATTCATTAGATGCATTTATTATTTTATTTATTAGGTCAAACACTGTCATTTACTGTCAGTTCTTGTAGTAATATCTTGACTTCTCATTCTGAAATGAATGATATATATATGGCCGGAAAGTAACACGCACGCACGCGCGCGCGACACACGCGCGCGCGCACACACAAACAATAGGGTGTTCCCATGTTGGGGGGCCCTAGGAAAAGACATTTGGGGAAGGGGAAGAGGGCAAGTAAGTTCACACCATACATTGCAGTATAAATATGCTAATGAACCCATATGTTGCTGAAGTATAACTGAATGTTCAACAAAACGAAAAACAACAAACAAAACAAACCCAAGAAGCAAAGATTTGAGTTAAAAACGTTCGCTCTGAAAGAATATAATATATATTCAAAGATCTTTAGAAAATAGCAGATCTACAAGCTCGTAGATCTGCTATTTTTCATATAACATAATGCTTAAAACACCAAAGGGGGTTCCCGTCCTGAATTTTAAAACTGCTCTCGCACTACAGAACTGTCATCAAATCACTTTATCTTATTGTTGTCATCTTCTTTGACCGTCAGACGAGTAGCCTACGACACAACAGTGTATCTATTTTATTTTCATATAGCCAAATAATATACAGGTCTGAAGTGGTTAATGCATGTATAGTGTAAGAGCCATTTGAGCCACCATATTGTTTTCCATGATTCCTGTCAATTTGCCAATCTATGTTGCCATGGTTACAGCGAGGGAGGGTATTTAACCCTGGCCCTAATCAGGCTGCAGGTGTTGCCAGTGGCAGAGGTAAACCAGTTTTTGATCTGTATCCTATCCTGTGCGTTTGATGATTTATGTTATGTTTATTTTGTATGACAAAGTATAGGACTTTAAGCGGCTAATAAATATAATTTAATTTCTACTCGACGGACACTTTTGGACATCAGTTATTTTGATCATACGTCTGAACTTCCTCGGCAACCATGAGTATCACCCAAGTATAGGGACTTGGGCGTTGCATATAGTATAGTATAGCTAAAGTTATACTAGTTCTTTGTATGTCAGTTGATACTATCAATGATAAGGGCTACCAACTACTAAACCCTAGGAGAAGCTCTCGTCATCCTGCTAAATACCTAACCGACACTGACTTCACTGATCATGACATCGCACTTCATTGGAATACGCTCAGGCTCTCCTTCAGTCTCTTTAGCAGGCCTGGCTCCAACTGTGTTGGTCTTTATCTCAACGGGACCAAAACTGAATACGTAAATATATGCAAATCCAACAATAACCACATTATAAAAAAACTTTTTAACTTTTTAAAACACTTTAAAAACACTCCTCTGAAACAGGTTGATGAGTTGATGAGTATTTGGTTTCATATACTGTATATCTTCTTCCCAAAAGGACTTTCAAACTAGGAAGGGTATGGCCTGGTCAGCCTGCAATGACATGCATAAGATCTGGTCATCCCAGCTTAATAAGATGTAAAAGTAAAAATATTTAGGACGACCGTTGAGCCGATTCTACTCTATGGCTCCGAGACATGGACACTTTCAAAGAAACTAGAGAAACGGTTGGATGGCACTTACACCCGCCTTCTAATGAGAGCGCAAAATCTGTCTTGGAAGAGCCACCCATCGACTAATCTAATATAGGGCAAGTCGGCAACCTTCCCCGTGTTTCTTCACTGGTCCGATCCAGAAGAACACAATATTTGCCTTTGAGATGTAATGCAAATACAGTAAACGTATTGAAAACTGGAAACACTCAAATAAAGTAAAAGTGTAAAAGACACATCAAAATTGTACTCGGCACTTAGTTAGTTATAGCCTACTTCACAATAAAGGTCCCTGCATGCACACTGCTGCATTTTTCTGTCGGTTTTCCGAAAAACACGTACAGTGTGCAACCGCACCTTAACTGGAATTATTACATTATACCCAGACATCGGATTGCCTGATATCCAAAAAACATTTTAGTCGACTAAATGAACTGTAGATTTAGTCGACTAAAATCTCACAGTATTTAGTCGACTAAAACTAACTAACACAAAACAAAACAAAGCATTCCGGGTTACTACAATGTGACTAAAACCAAATAAACTATTCAAGAGACTATGGGCTCCATTTTCATCACCGCTAAACCCCTTATCCCTAAACTTTCTTGCCTTTTTTTTTTACTATTTTGAAAAACATTTTTGAATAGTTCAACTAGCCAATCTACATTGACACGTTGTGTGAGCTTGTAGACTGAAAGGCGAATAAGTTTAGGGATAAGGGGTTTAGCGCTTAGCGGTGACGAAAATGGAGCCCTATGACTAAAACTAAAATGTAAAGGTACTGTCAAAAACAACACTGCATGGTAACAGGATAGCACCTGTCTTGAAGGTGGTATGTAACACCTTTGTCTATATAGCCTATACTGTGGAAGCATTTCATTGGTATAGGTCTACCCAGAGCCATCTAATAGAAGAGTTGCGATATAGAAGGGGCAGAAACCGAGCGCTGTTCATGCAGCCTGAACTGAGACAAGCTGGAGTTGGAAATACATTGTTTTCAACGAGAGCTATTTTAAGCATGTGTGCAACATGACTAACTGTACAGTAACAACTAAAGTCTCTTTAATGTTTATGTTGTACTATTACTACAAAACAATCTAAAATAAAGGGATTTAAGATCATTAAAGCTGGGCTGTTGCCCTGAGTCCAATGCATTTCTGCATACTTTTGGTCCAGGACTTGGCCCAGTTGGTATCTGTGGAATTAAAGATAGACAACATGGGCCTTTCTGTGTGGAGTTTGCATGTTCTCCCCGTGTCCCCTAGGGTAGGTACCCTAACAAAAACATGCAGTAATCCTGGTCTCCTAACTGCCTCCCCCTGGCCAGCCGGGGCGCCTGATGGAGGGGAAAGGAACTGGTTGGAATAACGTGTTCCTTCCACGCGCTACGTCCAACCAGGGAAACTCCCCCCTGTCAGGTGTAAAGGAGCAACTTGGACACTCAGGCATGAAGGGAGCATGAGTTAAGTCCGTTGCTCTCCCCAGGTTGGCGGAGGGTGTGTAGAGCCCAGGATCACAGTAGATGATTGGCACAGGGGTGAAAAATGGGTTACAAAATCGTGGGATAAAATATATATATATATAAAAAAAAAAGATAGACCACATAAAATTGGAAAGAGTATATGAGAATACCTTCTTGGGAGTAATTGTTGACCATGCACTTGGAAACCCCATATTAAATATGTCCGGACCATAATAGCTAGAAGTGTTGGTGTTCTATGCAAAACTAGATATATATTAAACTATATAAGTCACTGATAACATTATACAATACGCTAATATTACCATATCTATCCTATTGTGTGGACTGTGGAGGTCTCATGGGGAAACACGTATAAAAGTATCCTCCAGCCACATTGCAGAAAAGAGTCACTAGAATAGTAGCCTACTAATGAATGAATTATTAATTAGAATAGTACACAAGGTAGATTTATTTATGAACACACCAATGAACTGTTTTTAAGGTCACATATACATTGCATTTTTTTGATGTAGTAGAATTTAAAACGTCTCTTATTATTTATGAAGTAAGAAAAAGATGACTTCCTTTAAACATCCTGAAATGGTTTAAGGACAGGGAGGGGGGCTGCCTACCAGTACAAGTACCACTCGACAAAGTATGTGTATCTCTGTCTGTGGGGTGAAGATTTGAAATGGCTTGACAGATGTCAAACACAGCAGTAATATATCACAATTCAAGCGTATTACCCTGGCCAAATACAGTTTATCATAGCCGTGTGTGTGTGTGTGTGTGTGTGTGTGTGTGTGTGTGTGTGTGTGTGTGTGTGTGTGTGTGTGTGTGTGTGTGTGTGTGTGTGTGTGTGTGTGTGTATAAAACAATACTAATGTCTAACTAAAGCATATAGTCATAATCACTATGGATCCTGGTGGATTCTCTACAGTGACACAGGGTGTGGGTTGGGTGTAGGGTTGTTATTTGTTTTTCTCTTTTTTTTGTCTCTGTACTCAGTGTACTGTTAATCTGATAACTATGATGATCGAGTATCTCAAATGTTGTGCTGTGAGAAGGATGGGCACTTCTAAGCTTTTAAGCTTCAGCCCATGCCTTTTGATCACCTTCACATGGCTGTTTTTTTCTCTCCTGCTGATGTAAGTAAACCATGCACTTGAATCTGTTCTGTGAAAACTGTATACAGGAGTAAATTTTTTTCCCCCGTTGGTCATGCTTTTCAAACTCACTTTGTGTGTGTGTGTGTGTGTGTGTGTGTGTGTGTGTGTGTGTGTGTGTGTGTGTGTGTGTGTGTGTGTGTGTGTGCGTGTGTGTGTGTCTGCTATCTTGGGCTGCAGGTGGTTAGAAAATGTAGAGCTGTTTCCGCCACACAATATATCCACCAGGGGTCGCAATGTCATAAGAAACATGACTACAGGCCTGTCCTACTATTTTTTTTTTTACAGTCTATGGTCCTACTGTACAGCAGCCCCAACCACCGTGCAGTACAGTGTATAACTGTACACTGTACGGTTGTAATAACTCGAGAACCGTTTGCCCCACCGACTTCACACGCTTTCCACACCCCCACAGGGAGTACAGTGCCCTGTATCGAGTCACCCATGGTTCTCCAGAAGGTTCTTGTCAGGCTCTGCCAGTGGGCCTAATCAGCCTAAATCCCCATCACCTGTGCAATTCCCAGCCTCTTCACACACAGGCAGGCAGACAGACAAATGCAGAGATCTCCAAGTAGCCTACCTTTACGAAAAACAAGCTCGGCAGTTAAAAGAGGATAATTCAAGCTTGGACTGTCTACAGCTGTGATGTTGGTGAGTTTAACGTCGTTTAAGACATGCAGATCGCAAACCAAATTGGATGAGTGGGGAGTCAATGGAGGGTATTGCAACTAGATTCATCACATCACATTATTAAAACAATCTAGAGTTGCAAATTGCGGCTAGTTTCACTATAGCCTTCCCCGCTCTCCTCACACTCTCCAAAGTGGACAAAGTCTTCATTCCAGTCCACATCAGGTGAAAGGTTTAAATAAATTGTCAATCTTGCTTAAGTCACAGTCCAAAAACATATGCAGAAGCCATAGCGTGTCTTCTGTGAAAGCATGCTGCCCACCAAAAAATAACCCATCTACAAGCTCACAACTCGTCGCAGTGAGACGTGTTGTGAGCTTGTAGATGGGTTATTCTTAACTTAACCCATCTTAAAATTAGTTATTTTAAGATGAATTTGTTTTTTTTAAGTGATCAAACTAGCAACATGTTTAGAAGCATCTTCCAGAAACATGAATGGTCTCAGAAATGTCATGCTTTAATTATTCAGCTTCGTGGACAAAAAAACAATTTAGCCTACTTTTATTTTTGCTTTATTCCTAGCCCTGAAACACGACTGTCATGAAGTACGAGCGTCATGTGAACCATGGCTACTTTATTCCATGCATATGTAATGATAACTTAGTTAAAAACGGCAGAGAATGTGGATTTTCAGGCTGTGTCCCAAGTAAGTTTGTCTGGAACAGCCACTAATGAAATGTCAAGAGAGCTACCATTGTGAACCGATTTGGGTTACTTGAATGATCTTGATGATGGAATTCATTGTTCCACTGCTGTTCTGACCCCTGCATGGATGTGTAGTTAGCAGAGATACAGTATGAGTTGATTCTAATTTTTATTAAATAGCTTGACATACAGGTATCAAGTCGGGCTAAACGGGCTGATACCAGTTTAGAATAAGCTATTGGTGTTTGATAATGACACTCAATTCTATTACGAAACCAAAAAAAATGAACTTTTACGAAGATTCTAATTAATTGAGATGGACCTGTATATGATGAATTTATACTTTTATCAAGTTTGAGGAATGTCCTATAAAGACAGGCTCTTTTATTTCTCCTTTCCCACAGACGCGCAAGATGTCTTCAGCCGCCTCCTCCTCCTCCTCCTCCTCCTCCTCCTCCAACAGCACCGTCCAGCAGGGAGCCCGGCCACTCCCTGCTTGGCTGGAACCCCTGCTGGAGTGTGCCGTGTGCCTGGAGCAGAACGACAGGACGGCCAAGGCATGTATTAAAGTTATCATCATCATCATCATTTTTCATCATCATTTATTTAACTCACGACCATGATCACATGGTTTGGAACACAGATTCATAAAAGTATACAATCGAAAGTATACAATACATTACAGATTACACGATATACATAGACATATCGGAAGGCTTCCCCTATTTGTACAGTGGAAGAACATTTTTCAGAAAAGCACCCAATTTATAGACTACTTTTTGTTTTTCAGATTTTAGTAATTAATTTAAACATAGAAGGGTGGGTAAAAAAATTAAGTGGCAGGTATTTTTGCCTGAAATTCATAATGCCAGTATTCTTACATTCCAACAAAACATGATACTCATCTCCAATTCTGGCTTCATTACATAAGTTACAAATCCTCTGACTTCTTTCCAATCCTTTATATCTACCGATGACCTTTGGGATTCTTGTTGTTTAGCCTAAGGTTGCAAATAGCCTGTCTATACTTACGGTTTTCACATAGGTCAGTCCTCACGACTAATTTCAGTCATTTGGGGATTCCATAGAAGCCAGTAGTCGCGTCCCTGAAAATGGCAGATCTACAAGCTCACAGCACGACACGCTGCGAGGTGTTGTGAGCTTGTAGACCTGCTGTTTTTCAGTTATTAGTTATTTTAATAAGATGACAGAGTATTTGAAGTTGTCAAACTAGCAATAGGATTCGTGTTCAGAAGCTACTTCCATGAAACATGAATGGCCTCTAGGACAGTGGGGTCTGGGGACCCCCAGGGGTCCTTGAGGGAGTTCCAGGGGGTCCCCAGCCAAATCATTGTTTGGAACCAAATGGACCCTAATGGGGTCCACATTGATTTTACACTATAACTTGGGGGTCTCGGAAATAGAAATGCCATTAAATGGGGGTCCGTAGACTAATTCATGTCAAACTGGGGGTCCTTGCAATTAAACGGGTTGAGCATCACTGCTAGAGCCGTAAAAATCTTCTCTCATGGGAGAATGGCATTTCAAAAGGGGCGGTCCGTGGGCTACTTGGTGTCAATTTGGGGGTCCTAACATGAAAAAGTTTGGGTACCACTGCCGTAGGTAGCCGCAATTTGCAACTCTAGATTTTTTTTATAATGGGATGAATCTAGAGTTGCAATACCCTCCATTGACTCCCCACTGATCTTTTTTGGTTTGCTATCTGCTTGTCTCAAACAACGTTAAACTCACCAACATTGCAGCTGTAGTCCAAGCTTGAATTATCCTCTTTCAATCTGCCGAGCTTGTTTTTCATAAAAATCCACCATAGAGATGTTATGAGCTACTTTCTGTCAAGACATCCTCTGCAAGTGATTATTTTTCTAAGTGCTGGAGTTTGGAAGCACTCGTCGTACGTCACTGAACGGCCCTGCGTTCCACCTGTTTCGAATTTGCACATAATGCAGGAGGCAGCAGCGCGACCCGTTAACAAAAACGAGTGCTTCCAAACTGCAAACTTTCGCTGTGCTGTACTACACAGGTTTTAGAATGACATAATCTTACAGACTGTGTTCATTGTGTATTTAGTAATGACAATACCTAAACATCCACATCTTACATACTCTGTTCATTATTGATCACTATTGGGTGGAGGAGGAGGAGGGTCTGCTTTGCTTTTACACTGTTTCACTAATCGGATTATGTGACAAAAGCGGTCCGTTGTTGAGAGTCATGAGGTTTTCTGTTGCTTCTGTTCCATGTGAAGATGCTCCCCTGTCAGCACACCTTCCACCGGCGGTGCCTCCAGGAGAAGGTGCTGAGCTGCAGCCAGCCAGCCTGCCCTGTGTGCCGCACGCCGGTGGAAGGTGTGCTGGACGCCCTCCCACAGAACCTGCTTTTGGGCCAGGTGCTGGACTCAGGTCTGTACTGCTTTTATATATTTTTTAAATTATTATATTTTAATAGCGGGGGGGGGAGATTGCCTGTCATAATTAGACCCCCCTGTATTAGGATGTTGATATTCATTCAGCTCTCTCCTCTCCCACTGACAGGTAGTCAGAGAGGACTAGGGTCATCGGTAGGCTGCCAGACGGAGGGGCTTCGTAAGTACTGTTTTATTTACTGCTGGCGTAAACCTGTAGTCAAGTTGTACAGGGTAGCAATAGTGTTTTTATTAAATACAAGAATGCTCTGGTAAAAACTGTGTCACGGTGCAGCCCATGCCCTATATATACACACACACACTCTGATTAAGGACATTGCACGCACGCACACACCACACAGAGGGCTGTATTTTGCGTGTCTTAAGTACCAGGTCTTATTCCCTAACTTGAGTAAACTAAAGACCTGGAGGTGTGATCAATGCCATTTGGCTATTCTGAGTGGCCAAAGAGCATTGATCAATCCTCCAGGTCTTTAGTTTACTCAAGTTAGGGAATAAGACCTGGTACTTAAGACACGCAAAATACAGCCCAGACTGTGGGTAGTGGGGCAGACAGGTCCTATCATGATATAATGTCATAACCATTTATTTATGTCCACACAAAGGAGATGCATACAAGGACATAAATACTACACTTATCATGGCATGTGTTTTCATGTTACAATAGGCACATGCCACTCAGCATCTATATACACCGAGTGGAATAGTAAGAGTGGCGACATGCCGCAAAGCGGGTGCCTTTGGGCTATAGTTCCAAACATTGGAACTATCCCATTGAGATAGAATGAGCACTTCCGCATTCCATAATTGTTACAATGGGAGTCAAGGTTCAAGGTGTTTATTGTCGCACAGATGTACAGGTACAGCATTGTGAAAAACTTAGGTTGGTTGATGCTCCACAATACACATAAGTAAAAAAAAAAAAAAGTAAATAATTAAATAACGATACTAAGTATAAAAGTTTAAAGAACTCAGATCAGTATATCTGCCTGTGTTGGCTTTGATACTCTGGTACCTCTTCCCCGAGGGCAGCAGCCTGAAACAAACTGTATGGGTGTGTGTGGGGTCCTTAATGATCCTCAGGGACTTCCTGAGGCATCTCTGAGTGTACAGTTCCTCCATGCTGGGCAGCCGGCACCCAGTGATGCGCTCGGCTGAGCACCCTTCTGAGGGCCTTGGGTGGTGGTGCGCTCGGCTAGTGTCGCCACTCTCTTACTAGAATACTCTGGGTATACTGTAGGTATGGCTGCCAATTATAACAGACACTACAATGCTTGGTCATAAAGGCTTCCTCTAGGCTGTGGTCAAACACATACTGTGCGCTAAAATACATTAATACTCTATATAAAAAAATCACACCTGTGTCAACTGAGTGGTGCAACTCCCCTCTCTCTCTCTCTCTCTCTCTCTCTCTCTCTCTCTCTCTCTCTGTTTTAATAAAGTCTTTATTCCTGTCACATCAAAGTCGTTATTATTAAAGTCCTTATTGTATTCTTTCATTGCAGACCAGCATGGAGCAGAGCCTGTGGCCTGTGGCCAGTCATCACTGTCTGTTGTATCAGACTCTGATACAACAGACAGTGATGAGTCTGACTGGGAGGAGGCCAGGGAGAGTCGGTCAGGTAGTCTGAAGAGACACCAGCATGTCCACACTGGAGAAAAACCTTTCCCCTGCCAACACTGTGACAAGAGTTTCAGTCGGTACGATAGTCTGAAGAGACACCAGCGTGCCCACACTGGAGAAAAACCTTTCCCCTGCCAACACTGTGACAAGAGTTTCAGTCAGTCAAGTCATCTGAAGAGACACCAGCGTGTCCACACTGGAGAAAAACCTTTCCCCTGCCAACATTGTGACAAGAGTTTCAGTCAGTACTGTAGTCTGAAGACACACCAGCGTGTCCACACTGGAGAAAAACCTTTCCCCTGCCAACACTGTGACAAGAGTTTCAGTCAGGCAAGTGATCTGAAGAGACACCAGCGTGTCCACACTGGAGAAAAACCTTTCCGTTGCCAACATTGTGACAAGACTTTCAGTCAGGCAGGTTGTCTGAAGAGACACCAGCGTGCCCACACTGGAGAAAAACCTTTCCCCTGCCAACATTGTGACAAGAGTTTCAGTAGGGCAAGTCATCTGAAGAGACACCAGCCTGCCCACACTGGAGAAAAACCTTTCCCCTGCCAACATTGTGACAAGAGTTTCAGTCAGTCAAGTCATCTGAAGAGACACCAGCGTGCCCACACTGGAGAAAAACCTTGAAAAACGGTGTGACAAGAGTTTCAGTCGGGCAAGTCATCTGAAGAGACACCAGCGTGTCCACACTGGATAAACATTTAAAGATGGAGTGCTGTGATTTTTTTTATTTATTGAGGGATGACTTTTCTGTTTGGATGTATGGGCTGTCAATCAGATAGGACTTTCCTGTTTGGATTTAGTTCTTAGTGTCCCTGGTGCACAAGTCGGATAGGACTTTTTGGTTTGTCTGATTGATGATATAGCCTATTTTTCTTAATACTATGCAGATAGCGCCAAGACCTTCATGTATTGCTTTACTATAAAGAATATCTGTTTGCACGGCGACAAATTTCTGAAATCGAAAGCCATCATTTTGACATCTGTTGTATTTTATCAGACAAACATCCTCCTGAGCCTTGTTCGGCCCAAAACATTGTGTTCATTGTCATAATTTGTTACGATCCGAGTTGGCTTTGTCCGCGGCGTAACCGTCTTTAAATAAATTCTATTAGAAGTGCCGATGGGAGAATGCATTGGGTTTTCATTTCCTGGGCCACTGGGCGTTTTTCTGAAAGGGGGAGGGACTGCGGCGCTCTATAATGTAATGGATTGAATAACCCCTGGCGTTCTAGGTGTCACATGTGTTCGCGTTAATTGTGATATTAACAAATGTACATTCTCCCAAAATGAAATGCATGAAACCCCCACCCCCGCAATACAAATTGAGGGTCCCAGAGATAGAAATACAATGGAATGGGGGTCTGTAGACTAATGCATGTCAAACTGGGGTGTCCTTGAAATAAAACGGGTTGAGAACCACTGCTGGAGCCGTACAAATCTTCTCTTATGGGGGGGTCCCTGGCATATCTTTTCAAATGGAGGTCTGCGGGCTATAATTGGTGTGAATTTGGGGGTCCTTGACATGAGAGAGTTTTGCTTTCTGAATAATGATCAAATTAATTATGTAGCCTATACTTCAATTTTCTTCTTAATCCTATATTATTACTGAAGCCAAACAATACATTTTGCCAGTAAAGACACAGTCAAGAGACAATATCAACAATATACTGAGATGGGCCTATACATCCAAATTGGTACCATGGCATAGAGCAGTGGCTTTCAACCAGTGGTCCCGGGGACCACCAGTGCTCCTTGAGGAGGTTAGACAACATGGGCCTTTCTGTGTGGAGTTTGCATGTTCTCCCCGTGTCCCCTAGGGTAGGTACCCTCACAAAAACATGCAGTAATCCTGTTCTCTAAACTGCCTCCCCCTGGCCAGCCGGGGCGCCTGATGGAGGGGAAAGGAACTGGTTGGAATAACGTGTTCCTTCCACGCGCTACGTCCAACCAGGGAAACTCCCCCCTGTCAGGTGTAAAGGAGCAACTTGGACACTCGGGCATGAAGGGAGCATGAGTTAAGTCCGTTGCTCTCCCCAGGTTGGCGGAGGGTGTGTAGAGCCCAGGATCACAGTAGATGATTGGCACAGGGGTGAAAAATGGGTTACAAAATCGTGGGATAAAATATATATATATATATAAATAAATAAAAAGATAGACAACATAAAATTGGAAAGAGTATATGAGAATACCTTCTTGGGAGTAATTGTTGACCATGCACTTGGAAACCCCATATTAAATATGTCCGGACCAAAAATAGCTAGAAGTGTTGGTGTTCTATGCAAAACTATAGGTATATATTAAACTATATAAGTCACTGATAACATTATACAATACGCTAATATTACCATATCTATCCTATTGTGTGGACTGTGGAGGTCTCATGGGGAAACACGTATAAAAGTATCCTCCAGCCACATTGCAGAAAAGAGCCACTAGAATAGTACTAATGAATGAATTATTAATTAGAATAGTACTAATGAATGAATTATTAATTAGAATAGTACACAAGGTAGATTTTTATGAACACACCAATGAACTGTTTTTAAGGTCACGTATACATTGCATTTTTATTGATGTAGTGGAATTTAAAACGTCTCTTATTATTTATGGAGTAAGAAAAAGATGACTTCCTTTAAACATCCTGAAATGGTTTAAGGACAGGGAGGGAGGGGGGCTACCACCAGTACAAGTACCACTCGACAAAGTATGTGTATCTCTGTCTGTGGGGTGAAGATTTGAAATGGCTTGACAGAGGATGTCAAACACAGCAGTAATATATCACAATTCAAGCGTATTACCCTGTCTCTGCTATCTTGGGCTGCAGGTGGTTAGAAAATGTAGAGCTGTTTCCACCACACAATATATCCACCAGGGGTCGCAATGTCATAAGAAACATGACTACAGGCCTGTCCTACTATTTATTTTACAGTCTATGGTCCTACTGTACAGCAGCCCCAACCACCGTACAGTACAGTACAGTGTAGAACTGTACACTGTACGGTTGTAATAACTCGAGAACCGTTTGCCCCACCGACTTCACACGCGTTCCACACCCCCACAGGGAGTACAGTGCCCTGTATCGAGTCGGTAGGACCCATGGTTCTCCAGAAGGCTCTTGTCAGGCTCTGCCAGTGGGCCTAATCAGCCTAAATCCCCATCACCTGTGAAATTCCCAGCCTCTTCACACACAGACACAGGCAGGCAGACAAATGCAGAGATCTCCAAGTAGCTTTACCAAAAACAAGCGCGGCAGTTGAAAGAGGATAATTCAAGCTTGGACTGTCTACAGCTGTGATGTTGGTGAGTTTAACGTCGTTTAAGACAAGCAGATCGCAAACCAACTTGGATGAGTGGGGAGTCAATGGAGGGTATTGCAACTAGATTCATCACATTATTAAAACAATCTAGAGTTGCAAATTGCGGCTAGTTTCACTATGGCCTTCTCTCTCCCTTCCCCGCTCTCCTCACACTCTCCAAAGTGGACAAAGTCTTCATCAGGTGAAAGGTTTAAATAAATTGTCAAGCTTGCTTAAGTCACAGTCCAAAAACATGCATAGAAGCCATAGCGTGTCTTCTGTGAAAGCATGCTGCCCACCAAAAATAACCCATCTACAAGCTCACAACTCGTCGCAGTGAGACGTGTTGTGAGCTTGTAGATGCATGGGTTATTCTTAACCCATCTTAAAATTAGTTATTTTAAGATTAATTTGGTTTTTTTTAAGTGATCAAACTAGCAATATAATGTTTAGAAGCATCTTCCAGAAACATGAATGGTCTCAGAAATGTCATGATTTAATTCCTCAGCTTCGTGGACAAAAAAACAATTTAGCCTACTTTTATTTTGCTTTATTCCAGTAGCCCTGAAACATGACTGTCATGAAGTATGAGCGTCGAACCATGGCTACTTTATTCCATGCATATGTAATGATAACTTAGTTAAAAACGGCAGAGAATGTGGATTTTCAGGCTGTGTCCCAAGTAAGTTTGTCTGGAACAGCCACTAATGAAATCAGTCAAGAGAGCTACCATTGTGAACCGATTTGGGTTACTTGAATGATCTTACACTTGATGATGGAATTCATTGTTCCACTGCTGATCTGACCCCTGCATGGATGTGTAGTTAGCAGAGATACAGTATGAGTTGATTCTAATTTTTATTAAATAGCTTGACATACATGTATCAAGTCGGGTAGCCCCGCAAGCAGAACCCGAATGTAGTAAAGTTTCTGACACTTTTATGACTTTACTGCATTGGGTCCTGCTTCACGTGGGGCTGTCGCCAGTTACGCACAAACAAATACAATGTAAACAAGCCATGAGACGGACTTCTGCGCGCTTTTACCATGGTTATTCATGTATTGACTTACGAATGTGCGAACTATAAGTAGCCTACCTTACATACCATACCGACACATCTCCTGTGTCGCGGAAGCCGTTAAGTATTTTTAATCCATGATTGATTAAAAATGTTGCTTCTTCCTACCTTGTTTATTGACACCTCATTGTACCGCCTATCTGGCTAGCTAGTGGTGCTACAGCTATGACGGAGCAGATCAGAGGAAGGGACATAGCCCGCAAAGCCAACCGCACATCGAGAGGCGGTACAATAAACGGTAAATAAACAAGAAGAAATCAAAGCGACATTTTTAATCAAACATGGATTAAAAATACTTAACGGCTTCCGCGACACAGGAGATTTTATCAGAGGTATGTAAGGTACTTATAGTTCGCACATCCGTAAACAAACACAATAAAAAGCGTCCTAATTCCGCGCCGATGGACTAAACGATGAGTTTGTGTATATCCGCGTCCCAACAATCGCATTGAAAAATCTTAGCTTGACCAGGAACCCTACGGGTCAGCCCGGTTCGGTTCGGATTGGGCTGACCCAGGGGGTTCCGAGAGGGGCTACAAGTCGGGCTAAACGGGCTGATACCAGTTTAGAATAAGCTATTGGTGTTTGATAATGACACTCAATTCTATTACGAAACCAAAAAAATGAACTTTTACGAAGATTCTAATTAATTGAGATGGAGTCTTGGACCTGTATATGATGAATTTATACTTTTATCAAGTTTGAGGAATGTCCTATAAAGACAGGCTCTTTTATTTCTCCTTTCCCACAGAAGCGCAAGATGTCTTCAGCCACCTCTTCCTCCTCCTCCTCCTCCTCCTCCAACAGCACCGTCCAGCAGGGAGCCCGGCCACTCCCTGCTTGGCTGGAACCCCTGCTGGAGTGTGCCGTGTGCCTGGAGCAGAACGACAGGACGGCCAAGGCATGTATTAAAGTTATCATCATCATCATCATTTTTCATCATCATTTATTTAACTCACGAACATGATCACATGGTTTGGAGCACAGATTCATGAAAGTATACAATCGAAAGTATACAATACATTACAGATTACACGATAGACATATCGGAAGGCTTCCCCCATTTGTACAGTGGATGAACATTTTTCAGAAAAGCACCCAATTTATAGATTACTTTTTGTTTTTCAGATTTTAGTAATTAATTTAAACATAGAAGGGTGGGTAAAAAAATAAAGTGGCAGGTATTTTTGCCTGAAATTCATAATGCCAGTATTCTTACATTCCAACAAAACATGATACTCATCTCCAATTCTGTCTTCATTACATGGGTTACAAATCCTCTGACTTCTTTCCAATCCTTTATATCTACCGATGACCTTTGGGATTCTTGTTGTTTAGCCTAAGGTTGCAAATAGCCTGTCTATACTTACGGTTTTCACATAGGTCAGTCCTCACGACTAATTTCAGTCATTTGGGGATTCCATAGAAGCCAGTAGTTGCGTCCCTGAAAATGGCAGATCTACAAGCTCACAGCACGACACGCTGCGAGGTGTTGTGAGCTTGTAGACCTGCTGTTTTTCAGTTATTAGTTATTTTAATAAGATGACAGAGTATTTTAAGTTGTCAAACTAGCAATAGGATTCGTGTTCAGATGCTACTTCCATGAAACATGAATGGCCTCTAGGAAAGTGGGGTCTGGGGACCCCCAGGGGTCCTTGAGGGAGTTCCAGGGGGTCCCCAGCCAAATCATAGTTTGGAACCAAATGGACCCTTATGGGGTCCACATTGATTTTACACTATAACTTGGGGGTCTCGGAAATAGAAATGCCATTAAATGGGGGTCCGTAGACTAATTCATGTCAAACTGGGGGTCCTTGCAATTAAACGGGTTGAGCATCACTGCTAGAGCCGTAAAAATCTTCTCTCATGGGAGAATGGCATTTCAAAAGGGGCGGTCCGTGGGCTACTTGGTGTCAATTTGGGGGTCCTAACATGAAAAAGTTTGGGTACCACTGCCGTAGGTAGCCGCAATTTGCAACTCTAGATTTTTTTATAATGGGATGAATCTAGAGTTGCAATACCCTCCATTGACTCCCCACTCATCTTTTTTGGTTTGCTATCTGCTTGTCTCAAACAACGTTAAACTCACCAACATTGCAGCTGTAGTCCAAGCTTGAATTATCCTTTTTTCTCCGTTTTTCATAAAGATCCACCATAGAGATGTTATGAGCTACTTTCTGTCAAGACATCCTCTGCAAGTGATTATTTTTCCAAGTGCTGGAGTTTGGAAGCACTCGTCGTACGTCACTGAATGGCCCTGCGTTCCACCTGTTTCGAATTTGCACATAATGCAGGAGGCAGCAGCGCGACCCGTTAACAAAAACGAGTGCTTCCAAACTGCAAACTTTCGCTGTGCTGTACTACACAGGTTTTAGAATGACATCATCTTACAGACTGTGTTCATTGTGTATTTAGTAATGACAATACCTAAACATCCACATCTTACATACTCTGTTCATTATTGATCACTATTGGGTGGAGGAGGAGGAGGGTCTGCTTTGCTTTCACACTGTTTCACTAATCGGATTATGGGACAAAAGCGGTCCGTTGTTGAGAGTCATGAGGTTTTCTGTTGCTTCTGTTCCATGTGAAGATGCTCCCCTGTCAGCACACCTTCCACCGGCGGTGCCTCCAGGAGAAGGTGCTGAGCTGCAGCCAGCCAGCCTGCCCTGTGTGCCGCACGCCGGTGGAAGGTGTGCTGGACGCCCTCCCGCAGAACCTGCTTTTGGGCCAGGTGCTGGACTCAGGTCTGTACTGCTTTTATATATTTTTTTAATTATTATAATTTTTTACGTTTTAGTTTCATTTAGCAAACAAAATCTTTTAGATTGGCTATTTTGTACTACTTATTCATAGAGGTGATTCATATTGGATTCAATTTGCTAAAACGTTTTGGGAGCCCCTCTTGATGCTTCCTGATCCCAGGAAGGATGATCTAGGGCCATGAGTATGGAGCCATTTCAGGGCCAAAAGTTTTGATCATTTATTAAAAACAGTTGACGAAAAAACATTTAAATTGAAGTGGAAAAATAAGAATTGAAACCGAAAGTCTCACATTTGTATCTTGAACTTTGAAAAATAAAAAAACGTATTCAAAAGTTTTTTTCAGTTCAAATGTATTTTTGATTTGAATCTAAATATATTTAGATTTTTGAGTAAATTATTATTTTTCAGTTTCAGATCTTATTTTTACGGATTCAAATCATATTTTTACGGATTCAAATCATTTTTTTTCGGCTTCAGATTTTATTTATTTTTTCGCCTCTAACTTTTTTCACTTTCAGGTCGAAAACTTTTACGTCTTGTTTTGGCCCTGAAGTTGCCTGGGGGCGCGGCCTCAACCGAGAGGGGCGTGGAATCCTGATTGACAGGTCCCCCCCCCTGTGTAGAGTGTAGAGGCCTCTACTCTCTGTGTTGCTCCATGCCACCCAGCGTTGGGCAGAGGCCTCTACTCTGTGTTGCACCATGATGCCACCCAGCGTTGGGCAGAGGCTGGGTGGCATCATGGTGCAACACAGAGTAGAGGCCTCTGCCCAACGCTGGGTGGCATCATGGTGCAACACAGAGTAGAGGCCTCTGCCCAACGCTGGGTGGCATCATGGTGCAACACAGAGTAGAGGCCTCTGCCCAACGCTGGGTGGCATCATGGTGCAACACAGAGTAGAGGCCTCTGCCCAACGCTGGGTGGCATGGAGCAACACAGAGAGTAGAGGCCTCTACACTCTACACAGGGGGGGACCTGTCAATCAGGATTCCACGCCCCTCTCGGTTGAGGCCGCGCCCCCAGGCAACTTCAGGGCTAAATATATTTAGATTCAAATCAAAAATACATTTGAACTGAAAAAAACTTTTGAATACGTTTTTTTATTTTTCAAAGTTCAAGATACAAATGTGAGACTTTCGGTTTCAATTCTGATTTTTCCACTTCAATTTAAATGTTTTTTCGTCAACTGTTTTTAATAAATGATCAAAACTTTTGGCCCTGAAATGGCTCCATACATGAGTGTCTATTTCAAACGGAGTGTTTTTTGACTGGGGGGGGGGGGGGGGATTGCCTGTCATAATTAGACCCCCCCTGTATTAGGATGTTGATATTCATTCATCAGACAACACTCTTCTCTCCCACTGACAGGTAGTCAGAGAGGACTAGGGTCATCGGTAGGCTGCCAGACGGAGGGGCTTCGTAAGTACTGTTTTATTTACTGCTGGCGTAAACCTGTAGTCAAGTTGTACAGGGTAGCAATAGTGTTTTTATTAAATACAAGAATGCTCTGGTAAAAACTGTGTCGCGGCGCAGCCCATGCCCTATACACACACACACACACACACACACACACACACACACACACACACACACACACACACTCACACTCACACTCACACTCTGATTAAGGACATTGCACGCACGCACACACCACACAGACTGTGGGTAGTGGGGCAGACAGGTCCTAGCATCGCTGACTGTTTTTCGAGACTTGGCCCTCGGGCAACTTTTCACACTGATCTGTCCTTCACTGGCTGTAAACCTGTCAATCTGTATATTGCACTTTACCATTTATTTATGTCCACACAAAGGAGATGCATACAAGGACATAAATAATACAGTTACACTTATCATGGCATGCGTTTTCATGTTACAATAGGCACATGCCACTCAGCATCTATATACACCGAGTGGAATAGTAAGAGTGGCGACATGCCGCAAAGCGGGTGCCTTTGGGCTATAGTTCCAAACATTGGAACTATCCCATTGAGATAGAATGAGCACTTCCGCATTCCATAATTGTTACAATGGGAGTCAAGGTTCAAGGTGTTTATTGTCGCACAGATGTACAGGTACAGCATTGTGAAAACCTTAGGTTGGTTGATGCTCCACAATACACATAAGTAAAAAAAAAAGTAAATAATTAAATGACGATATACTAAGTATAAATTTAAAGAACTCAGATCAGTATATCTGCCTGTGTTGGCTTTGATACTCTGGTACCTCTTCCCCGAGGGCAGCAGCCTGAAACAAATTGTATGGGTGTGTGTGGGGTCCTTAATGATCCTCAGGGACTTCCTGAGGCATCTCTGAGTGTACAGTTCCTCCATGCTGGGCAGCCGACACCCAGTGATGCGCTCGGCTGAGCGCACCACCCTTCTGAGGGCCTTGGGTGGTGCGCTCGGCTGAGCGCACCACCCTTCTGAGGGCCTTGGGTGGTGTGCTCGGCTGAGCGCACCACCCTTCTGAGGGCCTTGGGTGGTGCGCTCGGCTGAGTGAAACACCCTTCTGAGGGCCTTGGGTGGCGGTGCGCTCGGCTAGTGTCGCCACTCTCTTACTAGATTACTCTGGGTATACTGTAGGTATGGCTGCCAATTATAACAGACACTACAATGCTTGGTCATAAAGGCTTCCTGTAGGCTGTGGTCAAACACATACTGGGCGCTAAAATACATTAATACTCTATATAAAAAAATCACACCCGTGTCAACTGAGTGGTGCAACTCCCCTCTCTCTCTCTCTCTCTCTCTCTCTCTCTCTCTCTCTCTCTCTGTTTTAATAAAGTCTTTATTCCTGTCACATCAAAGTCGTTATTATTAAAGTCCTTATTGTATTCTTTCATTGCAGACCAGCATGGAGCAGAGCCTGTGGCCTGTGGCCAGTCATCACTGTCTGTTGTATCAGACTCTGATACAACAGACAGTGATGAGTCTGACTGGGAGGAGGCCAGGGAGAGTCGGTCAGGTAGTCTGAAGAGACACCAGCGTGTCCACACTGGAGAAAAACCTTTCCCCTGCCAACACTGTGACAAGAGTTTCAGTCAGTCAAGTCATCTGAAGAGACACCAGCGTGTCCACACTGGAGAAAAACCTTTCCCCTGCCAACATTGTGACAAGAGTTTCAGTCAGTACGGTAGTCTGAAGACACACCAGCGTGTCCACACTGGAGAAAAACCTTTCCCCTGCCAACACTGTGACAAGAGTTTCAGTCAGGCAAGTGATCTGAAGAGACACCAGCGTGTCCACACTGGAGAAAAACCTTTCCGTTGCCAACATTGTGACAAGACTTTCAGTCAGGCAGGTTGTCTGAAGAGACACCAGCGTGCCCACACTGGAGAAAAACCTTTCCCCTGCCAACATTGTGACAAGAGTTTCAGTAGGGCAAGTCATCTGAAGAGACACCAGCCTGCCCACACTGGAGAAAAACCTTTCCCCTGCCAACATTGTGACAAGAGTTTCAGTCAGTCAAGTCATCTGAAGAGACACCAGCGTGTCCACACTGGATAAACATTTAAAGATGGAGTGCTGTGATTTTTTTTTTTTATTGAGGGATGACTTTTCTGTTTGGATGTATGGGCTGTCAATCAGATAGGACTTTCCTGTTTGGATTTAGTTCTTAGTGTCCCTGGTGCACAAGTCGGATAGGACTTTTTGGTTAGTCTGATTGATGATATAGCCTATTTTTCTTAACACTATGCAGATAGCTCCAAGACCTTCATGTATTGCTTTACTATAAAGAATATCTGTTTGCACGGCGACAAATTTCTGAAATCGAAAGCCATCATTTTGACATCTGTTGTATTTTATCAGACAAACATCCTCCTGAGCCTTGTTCGGCCCAAAACATTGTGTTCATTGTCATAATTTGTTACGATCCGAGTTGGCTTTGTCCGCGGCGTAACCGTCTTTAAATAAATTCTATTAGAAGTGCCGATGGGAGAATGCATTGGGTTTTCATTTCCTGGGCCACTGGGCGTTTTTCTGAAAGGGGGAGGGACTGCGGCGCTCTATAATGTAATGGATTGAATAACCCCTGGCGTTCTAGGTGTCACATGTGTTCGCGTTAATTGTGATATTAACAAATGTACATTCTCCCAAAATGAAATGCATGAAACCCCCACCCCCGCAATACAAATTGAGGGTCCCAGAGATAGAAATACAATGAAATGGGGGTCCGTAGACGAATGCATGTCAAACTGGGGTGTCCTTGAAATAAAACGGGTTGAGAACCACTGCTGGAGCCGTACAAATCTTCTCTTATGGGGGGGTCCCTGGCATATCTTTTCAAATGGAGGTCTGCGGGCTATAATTGGTGTGAATTTGGGGGTCCTTGACATGAGAGAGTTTTGCTTTCTGAATAATGATCAAATTAATTATGTAGCCTATACTTCAATTTTCTTCTTAATCCTATATTATTACTGAAGCCAAACAATACATTTTGCCAGTAAAGACACAGTCAAGAGACAATATCAACAATATACTGAGATGGGCCTATACATCCAAATTGGTACCATGGCATAGAGCAGTGGCTTTCAACCAGTGGTCCCGGGGACCACCAGTGCTCCTTGAGGAGGTTAGACAACATGGGCCTTTCTGTGTGGAGTTTGCATGTTCTCCCCGTGTCCCCTAGGGTAGGTACCCTCACAAAAACATGCAGTAATCCTGTTCTCTAAACTGCCTCCCCCTGGCCAGCCGGGGCGCCTGATGGAGGGGAAAGGAACTGGTTGGAATAACGTGTTCCTTCCACGCGCTACGTCCAACCAGGGAAACTCCGCCCTGTCAGGTGTAAAGGAGCAACTTGGACACTCGGGCATGAAGGGAGCATGAGTTAAGTCCGTTGCTCTCCCCAGGTTGGCGGAGGGTGTGTAGAGCCCAGGATCACAGTAGATGATTGGCACAGGGGTGAAAAATGGGTTACAAAATCGTGGGATAAAATATATATATATATATAAATAAATAAAAAGATAGACAACATAAAATTGGAAAGAGTATATGAGAATACCTTCTTGGGAGTAATTGTTGACCATGCACTTAATGGAAACCCCATATTAAATATGTCCGGACCAAAAATAGCTAGAAGTGTTGGTGTTCTATGCAAAACTAGGTATATATTAAACTATATAAGTCACTGATAACATTATACAATACGCTACTATTACCATATCTATCCTATTGTGTGGACTGTGGAGGTCTCATGGGGAAACACGTATAAAAGTATCCTCCAGCCACATTGCAGAAAAGAGCCAGTAGAATAGTACTAATGAATGAATTATTAATTAGAATAGTACACAAGGTAGATTTATATGAACACACCAATGAACTGTTTTTAAGGTCACATATACATTGAAGTTTTTTTGATGTAGTGGAATTTAAAACGTCTCTTATTATTTATGGAGTAAGAAAAAGATGACTTCCTTTAAACATCCTGAAATGGTTTAAGGACAGGGAGGGGGGCTGCCTACCAGTACAAGTGCCACTCGACAAAGTATGTGTATCTCTGTCTGTGGGGTGAAGATTTGAAATGGCTTGACAGAGGATGTCAAACACAGCAGTAATATATCACAATTCAAGCGTATTACCCTGGCCAAATACAGTTTATCATAGCCTTGTGTGTGTGTGTGTGTGTGTGTGTGTGTATAAAACAATACTAATGTCTAACTAAAGCATATAGTCATAATCACTATGGATCCTGGTGGATCTCTACAGTGACACAGGGTGTGGGTTGGGTGTAGGGTTGTTATTTGTTTTTCTCTTTTTTTTGTCTCTGTACTCAGTGTACTGTTAATCTGATAACTATGATGATCGAGTATCTCAAATGTTGTGCTGTGAGAAGGATGGGCACTTCTAAGCTTTTAAGCTTCAGCCCATGCCTTTTGATCACCTTCACATGGCTGTTTTTTTTCCTCCTGCTGATGTAAGTAAACCATGCACTTGAATCTGTTCTGTGAAAACTGTATACAGGAGTTCATTTTTTCCCCCCGTTGGTCATGCTTTTCAAACTCACTTTGTGTACGTGTGTGTGCGTGCGTGTGTGTGTGTGTGTGTGTGTGTGTGTGTGTGTGTGTGTGTGTGTGTGTGTGTGTGTGTGTGTGTGTGTGTGTGTGTGTGTGTGTGTGTCTCTGCTATCTTGGGCTGCAGGTGGTTAGAAAATGTAGAGCTGTTTCCACCACACAATATATCCACCAGGGGTCGCAGTATCATAAGAAACATGACTACAGGCCTGTCCTATTTTTTTTTTTTTTTACAGTCTATGGTCCTACTGTATACAGCAGCCCCAACCACCGTACAGTACAGTGTGGAACTGTACACTGTACGGTTGTAATAACTCGAGAACCGTTTGCCCCACCGACTTCACACGCGTTCCACACCCCCACAGGGAGTACAGTGCCCTGTATCGAGTCGGTAGGACCCATGGTTCTCCAGAAGGCTCTTGTCAGGCTCTGCCAGTGGGCCTAATCAGCCTAAATCCCCATCACCTGTGCAATTCCCAGCCTCTTCACACACAGGCAGGCAGACAGACACGTGCAGAGTTCTCCAAGTAGCTTTACCAAAAACAAGCTCGGCAGTTGAAAGAGGATAATTCAAGCTTGGACTGTCTACAGCTGTGATGTTGGTGAGTTTAACGTCGTGTAAGACATGCAGATCGCAAACCAACTTGAACTTGGATGAGAATGGAGCGTATTGCAACTAGATTCATCACGTTATTAAAACAATCTAGAGTTGCAAATTGCGGCTAGTTTCACTATTCCCCGCTCTCCTCACACTCTCCAAAGTGGACAAAGTCTTCATTCCAGTCCACATCAGGTGAAAGGTTTAAATAAATTGTCAAGCTTGCTTAAGTCACAGTCCAAAAACATGGATCCGCATCCATAGAAGCCATAGCGTGTCTTCTGTGAAAGCATGCTGCCCACCAAAAATAACCCATCTACAAACTCACAACTCGTCGCAGTGCGACGTGTTGTGAAAATTAGTTATTTTAAAATGAAATTGATCAAACTAGCAATATAATAAATGTTTAG
This sequence comes from Protomyctophum bolini, assembly GCF_963924005.1. Lineage (NCBI taxonomy): Eukaryota > Metazoa > Chordata > Actinopteri > Myctophiformes > Myctophidae > Protomyctophum > Protomyctophum bolini. The sequence goes on from NC_137872.1 coordinate 4,834,634, forward strand.
AAGCATCTTCCAGAAACATGAATGGTCTCAGAAATGTCATGATTTAATTCTTCAGCTTCGTGGACAAAAAAACAATTTAGCCTACTTTTATTTTTGCTTTATTCCTAGCCCTGAAACACGACTGTCATGAAGTACGAGCATCATGTGAACCATGGCTACTTTATTCCATGCATATGTAATGATAACTTAAAAACGGCAGAGAATGTGGATTTTCAGGCTGTGTCCCAAGTAAGTTTGTCTGGAACAGCCACTAATGAAATGTCAAGAGAGTCTACTATACCATCGTGAACCGATTTGGGTTACTTGAATGATCTTGATGATGGAATTCATTGTTCCACTGCTGATCTGACCCCTGCATGGATGTGTAGTTAGCAGAGATACAGTATGAGTTGATTCTAATTTTTATTAAATAGCTTCCTATCAAGTCGGGCTAAACGGACTGATACCAGTTTAGAATAAGCTATTGGTGTTTGATAATGACACTCAATTCTATTACGAAACCAAAAAAATGAACTTTTACGAAAATTCTAATTAATTGAGATGGACCTGTATATGATGAATTTATACTTTTATCAAGTTTGAGGAATGTCCTATAAAGACAGGCTCTTTTATTTCTCCTTTCCCACAGACGCGCAAGATGTCTTCAGCCACCTCTTCCTCCTCCTCCTCCTCCTCCTCCAACAGCACCGTCCAGCAGGGCGCCCGGCCACTCCCTGCTTGGCTGGAACCCCTGCTGGAGTGTGCCGTGTGCCTGGAGCAGAACGACAGGACGGCCAAGGCATGTATTAAAGTTCTCATCATCATCATCATTTTTCATCATCATTTATTTAACTCACGAACATGATCACATGGTTTGGAGCACAGATTCATGAAAGTATACAATCGAAAGTATACAATACATTACAGATTACACGATATACATAGACATATCGGAAGGCTTCCCCCATTTGTACAGTGGATGAACATTTTTCAGAAAAGCACCCAATTTATAGATTACTTTTTGTTTTTCAGATTTTAGTAATTAATTTAAACATAGAAGGGTGGGTAAAAAAAATAAAGTGGCAGGTATTTTTGCCTGAAATTCATAATGCCCAGTATTCTTACATTCCAACAAAACATGATACTCATCTCCAATTCTGGCTTCATTACATAAGTTACAAATCCTCGGACTTCTTTCCAATCCTTTATATCTACCGATGACCTTTGGGATTCTTGTTGTTTAGCCTAAGGTTGCAAATAGCCTGTCTATACTTACGGTTTTCACATAGGTCAGTCCTCACGACTAATTTCAGTCATTTGGGGATTCCATAGAAGCCAGCAGTCGCGTCCCTGAAAATGGCAGATCTACAAGCTCACAGCACGCCACGCTGCGAGGTGTTGTGAGCTTGTAGACCTGCTGTTTTTCAGTTATTAGTTATTTTAATAAGATGACAGAGTATTTGAAGTTGTCAAACTAGCAATAGGATTCGTGTTCAGAAGCTACTTCCATGAAACATGAATGGCCTCTAGGACAGTGGTTCCCAAAGTGGGGTCTGGGGACCCCCAGGGGTCCTTGAGGGAGTTCCAGGGGGTCCCCAGACAAATCATAGTTTGGAACCAAATGGACCCTTATGGGGTCCACATTGATTTTACACTATAACTTGGGGGTCTCAGAAATAGAAATGCCATTAAATGGGGGTCCGTAGACTAATTCATGTCAAACTGGGGGTCCTTGCAATTAAACGGGTTGAGCATCACTGCTAGAGCCGTAAAAATCTTCTCTCATGGGAGAATGGCATTTCAAAAGGGGCGGTCCGTGGGCTACTTGGTGTCAATTTGGGGGTCCTAACATGAAAAAGTTTGGGTACCACTGCCGTAGGTAGCCGCAATTTGCAACTCTAGATTTTTTTATAATGGGATGAATCTAGAGTTGCAATACCCTCCATTGACTCCCCACTCATCTTTTTTGGTTTGCTATCTGCTTGTCTCAAACAACGTTAAACTCACCAACATTGCAGCTGTAGTCCAAGCTTGAATTATTCTCTTTCAATCTGCCGAGCTTGTTTTTCATAAAAATCCACCGTAGAGATGTTATGAGCTACTTTCTGTCAAGACATCCTCTGCAAGTGATTATTTTTCTAAGTGCTGGAGTTTGGAAGCACTCGTCGTACGTCACTGAACGGCCTGCGTTCCACCTGTTTTGAATTTACATAATGCAGGAGGCAGCAGCGCGACCCGTTAACAAAAACGAGTGCTTCCAAACTGCAAACTTTCGCTGTGCTGTACTTGTACTGTACATTGACAATAAATTTAATCTCATCTCTCATCTCATTGTATTTACTGTAACAGCAGCAACACAGGTTTTAGAATGACATCATCTTTCAGACTGTGTTCATTGTGTATTTAGTAATGACAATACCTAAACATCCACATCTTACATACTCTGTTCATTATTGATCACTATTGGGTGGAGGAGGAGGAGGAGGGTCTGCTTTGCTTTTACACTGTTTCACTAATCGGATTATGGGACAAAAGCGGTCCGTTGTTGAGAGTCATGAGGTTTTCTGTTGCTTCTGTTCCATGTGAAGATGCTCCCCTGTCAGCACACCTTCCACCGGCGGTGCCTCCAGGAGAAGGTGCTGAGCTGCAGCCAGCCAGCCTGCCCTGTGTGCCGCACGCCGGTGGAAGGTGTGCTGGACGCCCTCCCACAGAACCTGCTTTTGGGGCAGGTGCTGGACTCAGGTCTGTACTGCTTTTATATATATTTTTAATTATTATATATTTTTTACGTTTTAGTTACATTTAGCCTACTAGACTACTATTTTTTTTTTAAACAAAATCTTTTAGATTGGCTTTTCTGTACTACTTATTCATAGAGGTGATTCATATTGGATTCAATTTGGGGAGAGCTAAAACGTTTTGGGAGCCCCTCTTGATGCTTCCTGATCCCAGGAAGGATGATCTAGGGCCATGAGTGTCTATTTCAAACGGAGTGTTTTTTCACTGGGGGGGGGATTGCCTGTCATAATTAGACCCCCCTGTATTAGGATGTTGATATTCATTCATCAGACAACACTCTCCTCTCCCACTGACAGGTAGTCAGAGAGGACTAGGGTCATCGGTAGGCTGCCAGACGGAGGGGCTTCGTAAGTACTGTTTTATTTACTGCTGGCGTAAACCTGTAGTCAAGTTGTACAGGGTAGCAATAGTGTTTTTATTAAATACAAGAATGCTCTGGTAAAAACTGTGTCACGGCGCAGCCCATGCCCTATACACACACACACACACACTCTGATTAAGGACATTGCACGCACGCACACACCACACAGACTGTGGGTAGTGGGGCAGACGGGTCCTAGCATCGCTGACTGTTTTTAGTCAGAGTGGCGACATGCCGCAAAGCGGGTGCCTTTGGACTATAGTTCCAAACATTGGAACTATCCCATTAGATAGAATGAGCACTTCCGCATTCCATAATTGTTACAATGGGAGTCAAGGTTCAAGGTGTTTATTGTCGCACAGATGTACAGGTACAGCATTGTGAAAACCTTAGGTTGGTTGATGCTCCACAATACACATAAGTAAAAAAAAAAGTAAATAATTAAATAACGATACTAAGTATAAATTTAAAGAACTCAGATCAGTACATCTGCCTGTGTTGGCTTTGATACTCTGGTGTACCTCTTCCCCGAGGGCAGCAGCCTGAAACAAACTGTATGGGTGTGTGTGGGGTCCTTAATGATCCTCAGGGACTTCCTGAGGCATCTCTGAGTGTACAGTTCCTCCATGCTGGGCAGCCGACACCCAGTGATGCGCTCGGCTGAGCACCCTTCTGAGGGCCTTGGGTGGTGGTGCGCTCGGCTAGTGTCGCCACTCTCTTACTAGATTACTCTGGGTATACTGTAGGTATGGCTGCCAATTATAACAGACACTACAATGCTTGGTCATAAAGGCTTCCTCTAGGCTGTGGTCAAACACATACTGTGCGCTAAAATACATTAATAATAAATAATAAAAAATCACACCTGTGTCAACTGAGTGGTGCAACTCTCCTCTCTCTCTCTCTCTCTCTCTCTCTCTCTCTGTTTTAATAGTCTTTATTCCTGTCACATCAAAGTCGTTATTATTAAAGTCCTTATTGTATTCTTTCATTGCAGACCAGCGTGGAGCAGAGCCTGTGGCCTGTGGCCAGTCATCACTGTCTGTTGTATCAGACTCTGATACAACAGACAGTGATGAGTCTGACTGGGAGGAGGCCAGGGAGAGTCGGTCAGGTAGTCTGAAGAGACACCAGCGTGTCCACACTGGAGAAAAACCTTTCCCCTGCCAACACTGTGACAAGAGTTTCAGTCAGTCAAGTCATCTGAAGATACACCAGCATGTCCACACTGGAGAAAAACCTTTCCCCTGCCAACACTGTGACAAGAGTTTCAGTCAGTCAAGTCATCTGAAGAGACACCAGCATGTCCACACTGGAGAAAAACCTTTCCCCTGCCAACATTGTGACAAGACTTTCAGTCAGGCAGGTTGTCTGAAGAGACACCAGCGTGCCCACACTGGAGAAAAACCTTTCCCCTGCCAACATTGTGACAGGAGTTTCAGTCAGGCAGGTTGTCTGAAGAGACACCAGCGTGCCCACACTGGAGAAAAACCTTTCCCCTGCCAACATTGTGACAAGAGTTTCAAACAGGCAGGTTGTCTGAAGAGACACCAGCGTGTCCACACTGGAGAAAAACCTTTCCCCTGCCAACATTGTGACAAGAGTTTCAGACAGTACGGTAATCTGAAGAGACACCAGCGTGTCCACACTGGAGAAAAACCTTGAAAAACGGTGTGACAAGAGTTTCAGTCGGGCAAGTCATCTGAAGAGACACCAGCGTGTCCACACTGGATAAACATTTAAAGATGGAGTGCTGTGATTTCTTTTTTCTTTTTTGAGGGATGACTTTTCTGTTTGGATGTATGGGCTGTCAATCAGATAGGACTTTCCTGTTTGGATGTAGTTCTTAGTGTCCCTGGTGCACAAGTCGGATAGGACTTTTTGGTTTGTCTGATTGATGATATAGCCTATTTTTCTTAATACTATGCAGATAGCTCCAAGACCTTCATGTATTGCTTTACTATAAAGAATATCTGTTTGCACGGCGACAAATTTCTGAAATCGAAAGCCATCATTTTGACATATCTGTTGTATTTTATCAGACAAACATCCTCCTGAGCCTTGATCGGCGCAAAACATTGTGTTCATTGTCATAATTTGTTACGATCCGAGTTGGCTTTGTCCGCGGCGTAACCGTCTTTAAATAAATTATATTAGAAGTGCCGATGGGAGAATGCATTGCGTTTTCATTTCCTGGGCCACTCGTTTTTCTGAAAGGGGGAGGGACTGTGGCGCTCTATAATGTAATGGATTGAATAACCCCTGGGCGTTCTAGGTGTCACATGTGTTCGCGTTCATTGTGATATTAACAAATGTACATTCTCCCAAAATGAAATGCATGATGAAACCCCACCCCCGCAATACAAATTGAGGGTCCCAGAGATAGAAATACAATGAAATGGGGGTCCGTAGACTAATGCATGTCAAACTGGGGTGTCCTTGAAATAAAACGGGTTGAGAACCACTGTTAGAGCCGTACAAATCTTCTCTTATGGGGGGTCCCTGGCATATCTTTTCAAATGGAGGTCTGCAGGCTATAATTGGTGTGAATTTGGGGGTCCTTGACATGAGAGAGTTTTGCTTTCTGAATAATGATCAAATTAATTATGTAGCCTATACTTACATTTTCTTCTTAATCCTATTATTACTGAAGCCAAACAATACATTTTGCCAGTAAAGACACAGTCAAGAGACAATATCAACAATATACTGAGATGGGCCTACATCCAAATTGGTACCATGGCATAGAGCAGTGGTTCTGTTTCAACCAGTGGTCCCGGGGACCACCAGTGGTCCTTGAGGAGGTTCCAGGTGGTCCCCATTTAAATGATGGAGAGTTTGTAACCAAATGGACCCTTGTAGATCTTTAACTTGATCTTGAGAGTGCAAAGTAAAATGATACGCTCTCAAGAGTTACATTATTGTTAAACATCTGTTTACAGGGTACCTAGGGTAGGTACCCTCACAAAAACATGCAGTAATCCTGGTCTCTAAACTGCCTCCCCCTGGCCAGCCGGGGCGCCTGATGGAGGGGAAAGGAACTGGTTGGAATAACGTGTTCCTTCCACGCGCTACGTCCAACCAGGGAAACTCCCCCCTGTCAGGTGTAAAGGAGCAACTTGGACACTCATGCATGAAGGAAGCATGAGTTAAGTCCGTTGCTCTCCCCAGGTTGGCGGAGGGTGTGTAGAGCCCAGGATCACAGTAGATGATTGGCACAGGGGTGAAAAATGGGTTACAAAATCGTGGGATAAAAAATATAGGCTATATATAAAAAAAAAAGATAGACAACATAAAATTGGAAAGAGTATATGAGAATACCTTCTTGGGAGTAATTGTTGACCATGCACTTAATGGAAACCCCATATTAAATATGTCCGGACCAAAATAGCTAGAAGTGTTGGTGTTCTATGCAAAACTAGGTATATATTAAACTATATAAGTCACTGATAACATTATACAATACGCTACTATTACCATATCTATCCTATTGTGTGGACTGTGGAGGTCTCATGGGGAAACACGTATAAAAGTATCCTCCAGCCACATTGCAGAAAAGAGCCACTAGAATAGTACTAATGAATGAATTATTAATTAGAATAGTACTAATGAATGAATTATTAATTAGAATAGTACTAATGAATGAATTATTAATTAGAATAGTACACAAGGTAGATTTTTATGAACACACCAATGAACTGTTTTTAAGGTCACGTATACATTGAAGTTTTTTGATGGAATTTAAAACGTCTCTTATTATTTATGAAGTAAGAAAAAGATGACTTCCTTTAAACATCCTGAAATGGTTTAAGGACAGGGAGGGGGGCTACCAGTACAAGTACCACTCGACAAAGTACGTGTATCTCTGTCTGTGGGGTGAAGATTTGAAATGGCTTGACAGATGTCAAACACAGCAGTAATATATCACAATTCAAGCGTAGGCTATTACCCTGTCTCTGCTATCTTGGGCTGCAGGTGGTTAGAAAATGTAGAGCTGTTTCCACCACACAATATATCCACCAGGGGTCGCAATGTCATAAGAAACATGACTACAGGCCTGTCCTACTATTTCTTTTACAGTCTATATGGTCCTACTGTACAGCAGCCCCAACCACCGTACAGTACAGTGTAGAACTGTACACTGTACGGTTGTAATAACTCGAGAACCGTTTGCCCCACCGACTACACACGCTTTCCACACCCCCACAGGGAGTACAGTGCCCTGTATCGAGTCGGTAGGACCCATGGTTCTCCATAAGGTTCTTGTCAGGCGCTGCAGTGGGCCTAATCAGCCTAAATCCCCATCACCTGTGCAATTCCCAGCCTCTTCACACACAGGCTGGCAGACAGACAAATGCAGAGTTCTCCAAGTACCTTTATGAAAAACAAGCTCGGCAGTTAAAAGAGGATAATTCAAGCTTGGACTGTCTACAGCTGTGATGTTGGTGAGTTTAACGTCGTTTAAGACATGCAGATCGCAAACCAAATTGGATGAGTGGGGAGTCAATGGAGGGTATTGCAACTAGATTCATCACATTATTAAAACAATCTAGAGTTGCAAATTGCGGCTAGTTTCACTATAGCCTTCCCCGCTCTCCTCACACTCTCCAAAGTGGACAAAGTCTTCATTCCAGTCCACATCAGGTGAAAGGTTTAAATAAATTGTCAATCTTGCTTAAGTCACAGTCCAAAAACATATGCAGAAGCCATAGCGTGTCTTCTGTGAAAGCATGCTGCCCACCAAAAAATAACCCATCTACAAGCTCACAACTCGTCGCAGTGCGACGTGTTGTGAGCTTGTAGATGGGTTATTCTTAACTTAACCCATCTTAAAATTAATTATTTTAAGATGAATTTGTTTTTTTTAAGTGATCAAACTAGCAACATGTTTAGAAGCATCTTCCAGAAACATGAATGGTCTCAGAAATGTCATGATTTAATTCTTCAGCTTCGTGGACAAAAAAAACAATTTAGCCTACTTTTATTTTTGCTTTATTCCTAGCCCTGAAACACGACTGTCATGAAGTACGAGCGTCATGTGAACCATGGCTACTTTATTCCATGCATATGTAATGATAACTTAGTTAAAAACGGCAGAGAATGTGGATTTTCAGGCTGTGTCCCAAGTAAGTTTGTCTGGAACAGCCACTAATGAAATGTCAAGAGAGCTACCATTGTGAACCGATTTGGGTTACTTGAATGATCTTACACTTGATGATGGAATTCATTGATCCACTGCTGATCTGACCCCTGTATGGATGTGTAGTTAGCAGAGATACAGTATGAGTTGATTCTAATTTTTATTCAATAGCTTGACATACAGGTATCAAGTCGGGCTAAACGGGCTGATACCAGTTTAGAATAAGCTACTGGTGTTTGATAATGACACTCAATTCTATTACGAAAAATTTAATTAATTGAGATGGACCTGTATATGACGAATTTATACTTTTATCAAGTTTGAGGAATGTCCTATAAAGACAGGCTCTTTTTTTTCCTTTCCCACAGAAGCGCAAGATGTCTTCAGCCACCTCTTCCTCCTCCTCCTCCTCCTCCTCCTCCTCCTCCAACAGCACCGTCCAGCAGGGAGCCCGGCCACTCCCTGCTTGGCTGGAACCCCTGCTGGAGTGTGCCGTGTGCCTGGAGCAGAACGACAGGACGGCCAAGGCATGTATTAAAGTTCTCATCATCATCATTTTTCATCATCATTTATTTAACTCATGACCATGATCACATGGTTTGGAGCACAGATTCATAAAAGTTATACAATCGAAAGTATACAATACATTACAGATTACACGACGATATACATAGACATATCGGAAGGCTTCCCCTATTTGTACAGTGGATGAACATTTTTCAGAAAAGCACCCAATTTATAGATTACTTTTTGTTTTTCAGATTTTAGTAATGCAATTAATTTAAACATAGAAGGGTGGGTAAAAAAATAAAGTGGCAGGTATTTTTGCCTGAAATTCATAATGCCAGTATTCTTACATTCCAACAAAACATGATACTCATCTCCAATTCTGGCTTCATTACATAGGTTACAAATCCTCTGACTTCTTTCCAATCCTTTATATCTACCGATTCTTGTTGTTTAGCCTAAGGTTGCAAACTTACGGTTTTCACATAGGTCAGTCCTCACGACTAATTTCAGTCATTTGGGTATTCCATAGAAGCCAGCAGTCGCGTCCCTGAAAATGGCAGATCTACAAGCTCACAGCACGACACGCTGCGAGGTGTTGTGAGCTTGTAGATCTGCTATTTTTCAGTTATTAGTTATGTTAATAAGATGACAGAGTATTTGAAGTTGTCAAACTAGCAATAGGATTCGTGTTCAGAAGCTACTTCCATGAAACATGAATGGCCTCTAGGACAGTGGTTCCCAAAGTGGGGTCTGGGGACCCCCAGGGGTCCTTGAGGGAGTTCCAGGGGGTCCCCAGCCAAATCATTGTTTGGAACCAAATGGACCCTAATGGGGTCCACATTGATTTTACACTATAACTTGGGGGTCTCGGAAATAGAAATGCCATTAAATGGGGGTCCGTAGACTAATTCATGTCAAACTGGGGGTCCTTGCAATTAAACGGGTTGAGCATCACTGCTAGAGCCGTAAAAATCTTCTCTCATGGGAGAATGGCATTTCAAAAGGGGCGGTCCGTGGGCTACTTGGTGTCAATTTGGGGGTCCTAACATGAAAAAGTTTGGGTACCACTGCCGTAGGTAGCCGCAATTTGCAACTCTAGATTTTTTTATAATGGGATGAATCTAGAGTTGCAATACCCTCCATTGACTCCCCACTGATCTTTTTTGGTTTGCTATCTGCTTGTCTCAAACAACGTTAAACTCACCAACATTGCAGCTGTAGTCCAAGCTTGAATTATCCTCTTTCAATCTGCCGAGCTTGTTTTTCATAAAAATCCACCATAGAGATGTTATGAGCTACTTTCTGTCAAGACATCCTCTGCAAGTGATTATTTTTCTAAGTGCTGGAGTTTGGAAGCACTCGTCGTACGTCACTGAACGGCCCTGCGTTCCACCTGTTTCGAATTTGCACATAATGCAGGAGGCAGCAGCGCGACCCGTTAACAAAAACGAGTGCTTCCAAACTGCAAACTTTCGCTGTGCTGTACTACACAGGTTTTAGAATGACATAATCTTACAGACTGTGTTCATTGTGTATTTAGTAATGACAATACCTAAACATCCACATCTTACATACTCTGTTCATTATTGATCACTATTGGGTGGAGGAGGAGGAGGGTCTGCTTTGCTTTTACACTGTTTCACTAATCGGATTATGTGACAAAAGCGGTCCGTTGTTGAGAGTCATGAGGTTTTCTGTTGCTTCTGTTCCATGTGAAGATGCTCTCCTGTCAGCACACCTTCCACCGGCGGTGCCTCCAGGAGAAGGTGCTGAGCTGCAGCCAGCCAGCCTGCCCTGTGTGCCGCACGCCGGTGGAAGGTGTGCTGGACGCCCTCCCACAGAACCTGCTTTTGGGCCAGGTGCTGGACTCAGGTCTGTACTGCTTTTATATATTTTTTAAATTATTATATTTTAATAGCGGGGGGGGGGGATTGCCCCAGGGGACCCCCCTGTATTAGGATGTTGATATTCATTCAGCTCTCTCCTCTCCCACTGACAGGTAGTCAGAGAGGACTAGGGTCATCGGTAGGCTGCCAGACGGAGGGGCTTCGTAAGTACTGTTTTATTTACTGCTGGCGTAAACCTGTAGTCAAGTTGTACAGGGTAGCAATAGTGTTTTTATTAAATACAAGAATGCTCTGGTAAAAACTGTGTCACGGTGCAGCCCATGCCCTATATATACACACACACTCTGATTAAGGACATTGCACGCACGCACACACCACACAGAGGGCTGTATTTTGCGTGTCTTAAGTACCAGGTCTTATTCCCTAACTTGAGTAAACTAAAGACCTGGAGGTGTGATCAATGCCATTTGGCTATTCTGAGTGGCCAAAGAGCATTGATCAATCCTCCAGGTCTTTAGTTTACTCAAGTTAGGGAATAAGACCTGGTACTTAAGACACGCAAAATACAGCCCAGACTGTGGGTAGTGGGGCAGACAGGTCCTATCATGATATAATGTCATAACCATTTATTTATGTCCACACAAAGGAGATGCATACAAGGACATAAATACTACACTTATCATGGCATGTGTTTTCATGTTACAATAGGCACATGCCACTCAGCATCTATATACACCGAGTGGAATAGTAAGAGTGGCGACATGCTGCAAAGCGGGTGCCTTTGGGCTATAGTTCCAAACATTGGAACTATCCCATTGAGATAGAATAAGCACTTCCGCATTCCATAATTGTTACAATGGGAGTCAAGGTTCAAGGTGTTTATTGTCGCACAGATGTACAGGTACAGCATTGTGAAAAACTTAGGTTGGTTGATGCTCCACAATACACATAAGTAAAAAAGTAAATAATTAAATAACGATACTAAGTTTAAAAGTTTAAAGAACTCAGATCAGTATATCTGCTTGTGTTGGCTTTGATACTCTGGTACCTCTTCCCCGAGGGCAGCAGCCTGAAACAAACTGTATGGGGGTGTGTGGGGTCCTTAATGATCCTCAGGGACTTCCTGCGGCATCTCTGAGTGTACAGTTCCTCCATGCTGGGCAGCCGACACCCAGTGATGCGCTCGGCTGAGCGCACCACCCTTCTGAGGGCCTTGGGTGGTGCGCTCGGCTGAGTGCACCACCCTTCTGAGGGCCTTGGGCGCACCACCCTTCTGAGGGCCTTGGGTGGTGGTGCGCTCGGCTAGTGTCGCCACTCTCTTACTAGATTACTCTGGGTATACTGTAGGTATGGCTGCCAATTATAACAGACACTACAATGCTTGGTCATAAAGGCTTCCTCTAGGCTAACACATACTGTGCGCTAAAATACATTAATACTCAACTTTCTCTCTCTCTCTGTTTTAATAAAGTCTTTATTCCTGTCACATCAAAGTCGTTATTATTAAAGTCCTTATTGTATTCTTTCATTGCAGACCAGCGTGGAGCAGAGCCTGTGGCCTGTGGCCAGTCATCACTGTCTGTTGTATCAGACTCTGATACAACAGACAGTGATGAGTCTGACTGGGAGGAGGCCAGGGAGAGTCGGTCAGGTAGTCTGAAGAGACACCAGCGTGTCCACACTGGAGAAAAACCTTTCCCCTGCCAACACTGTGACAAGAGTTTCAGTCAGTCAAGTCATCTGAAGAGACACCAGCGTGTCCACACTGGAGAAAAACCTTTCCCCTGCCAACACTGTGACAAGAGTTTCAGTCAGTCAAGTCATCTGAAGAGACACCAGCGTGTCCACACTGGAGAAAAACCTTTCCCCTGCCAACATTGTGACAAGAATTTCAGTCAGGCAGGTTGTCTGAAGAGACACCAGCGTGTCCACACTGGAGAAAAAACGTTCGGCTGCCAACATTGTGACAAGAATTTCAGTCTGGCAAGTCATCTGAAGACACACCAGCGTGTCCACACTGGAGAAAAACCTTTCCCCTGCCAACATTGTGACAAGAGTTTCAGACAGTACGGTAATCTGAAGAGACACCAGCGTGTCCACACTAGAGAAAAACCTTGAAAAACGGTGTGACAAGAGTTTCAGTCGGGCAAGTCATCTGAAGAGACACCAGCGTGTCCACACTGGATAAACATTTAAAGATGGAGTGCTGTGATTTCTTTTTTCTTTTTTGAGGGATGACTTTTCTGTTTGGATGTATGGGCTGTCAATCAGATAGGACTTTCCTGTTTGGATGTAGTTCTTAGGTCGCATTCTCACCAGAGAGCTTTGCTGCGATTAAAACGAATCCTGCTGCGCATTTTCAGAAAGTGCGCTTCGTTTGGCAGGTGTGAAGGCTCTTTCGAATCCTAATGCGCAACAAAGAACCGCATTTTACTCCGAGCAAAAACGGGGGTTTCGCTTCGCTTCCAATCGCGCTTGACTACGATTCGGTGCAGGTGTGAATGCAATCCGCAGCAAATACAGGAAATGAAGCAAACATACGTCAGGCGGGTGAGGAGCTGAACACAGTTGGAGACGGAGAAGGCATATTTTACGCAGCGCAAAGATGTCCCGTTACCGTGGATAGACGTGGTCGAATGAGGAGAGTGGAGACTGAAGCCCTGATCGAAATGAGGACGAGTACATTAATCAATTGCTTAAGAAAACACAAACACTGCAGTGCAGTGTAATAGTATTATAGCCTACAGAATATTCTGTCTGTCTGTGCGTGCCGTAAACATGGAGTGCTGTCACTGTGTGGGGACTAGTGGGGAGTAGGAACTTTCATCTCGATAAACTTGTAAACATTTTGCGCTGCTGTCTGTTATATCAGTGCGCTCAGCGCTGTGCCTCCATGCCCAAAAGAACAGTGCGTGCGTGGCTGCGTGCTTATAGTGAGAGAGCGAGAGAGGGGGGGGCAGTCCCAGACCGTCGGCACGACACATAATGCACGTTATGAGTATAATTATCACCATAGATTTATCATTTCACTGTGTAGGCTAGTTTATGAATGTAACACATTGATAAAGGTCCCCCCTGCTGCGTTTCCAATTGCTGCGGATCATGACAGTGTGAAGGCAAACCGTAGCCAATTAAATATGCAAGAATCCCATTTCTCCTCCCATACGCATTCGAGTCTACCGAAGTATTAGGTGAGAATGCGACCTTAGTGTCCCTGGTGCACAAGTCGGATAGGACTTTTTGGTTTGTCTGATTGATGATATAGCCTATTTTTCTTAATACTATGCAGATAGCTCCAAGACCTTCATGTATTGCTTTACTATAAAGAATATCTGTTTGCACGGCGACAAATTTCTGAAATCGAAAGCCATCATTTTGACATATCTGTTGTATTTTATCAGACAAACATCCTCCTGAGCCTTGATCGGCGCAAAACATTGTGTTCATTGTCATAATTTGTTACGATCCGAGTTGGCTTTGTCCGCGGCGTAACCGTCTTTAAATAAATTATATTAGAAGTGCCGATGGGAGAATGCATTGCGTTTTCATTTCCTGGGCCACTCGTTTTTCTGAAAGGGGGAGGGACTGTGGCGCTCTATAATGTAATGGATTGAATAACCCCTGGGCGTTCTAGGTGTCACATGTGTTCGCGTTCATTGTGATATTAACAAATGTACATTCTCCCAAAATGAAATGCATGATGAAACCCCCACCCCCGCAATACAAATTGAGGGTCCCAGAGATAGAAATACAATGAAATGGGGGTCCGTAGACTAATGCATGTCAAACTGGGGTGTCCTTGAAATAAAACGGGTTGAGAACCACTGTTAGAGCCGTACAAATCTTCTCTTATGGGGGGTCCCTGGCATATCTTTTCAAATGGAGGTCTGCAGGCTATAATTGGTGTGAATTTGGGGGTCCTTGACATGAGAGAGTTTTGCTTTCTGAATAATGATCAAATTAATTATGTAGCCTATACTTACATTTTCTTCTTAATCCTATTATTACTGAAGCCAAACAATACATTTTGCCAGTAAAGACACAGTCAAGAGACAATATCAACAATATACTGAGATGGGCCTACATCCAAATTGGTACCATGGCATAGAGCAGTGGTTCTGTTTCAACCAGTGGTCCTTGAGGAGGTTCCAGGTGGTCCCCATTTAAATGATGGAGAGTTTGTAACCAAATGGACCCTTGTAGATCTTTAACTTGATCTTGAGAGTGCAAAGTAAAATGATACGCTCTCAAGAGTTACATTATTGTTAAACATCTGTTTACAGGGTACCTAGGGTAGGTACCCTCACAAAAACATGCAGTAATCCTGGTCTCTAAACTGCCTCCCCCTGGCCAGCCGGGGCGCCTGATGGAGGGGAAAGGAACTGGTTGGAATAACGTGTTCCTTCCACGCGCTACGTCCAACCAGGGAAACTCCCCCTGTCAGGTGTAAAGGAGCAACTTGGACACTCATGCATGAAGGAAGCATGAGTTAAGTCCGTTGCTCTCCCCAGGTTGGCGGAGGGTGTGTAGAGCCCAGGATCACAGTAGATGATTGGCACAGGGGTGAAAAATGGGTTACAAAATCGTGGGATAAAAAATATAGGCTATATATTAAAAAAAAAGATAGACAACATAAAATTGGAAAGAGTATATGAGAATACCTTCTTGGGAGTAATTGTTGACCATGCACTTGGAAACCCCATATTAAATATGTCCGGACCAAAAATAGCTAGAAGTGTTGGTGTTCTATGCAAAACTAGGTATATATTAAACTATATAAGTCACTGATAACATTATACAATACGCTACTATTACCATATCTATCCTATTGTGTGGACTGTGGAGGTCTCATGGGGAAACACGTATAAAAGTATCCTCCAGCCACATTGCAGAAAAGAGCCACTAGAATAGTACTAATGAATGAATTATTAATTAGAATAGTACTAATGAATGAATTATTAATTAGAATAGTACTAATGAATGAATTATTAATTAGAATAGTACACAAGGTAGATTTTTATGAACACACCAATGAACTGTTTTTAATGTCACGTATACATTGAAGTTTTTTGATGTAGTGGAATTTAAAACGTCTCTTATTATTTATGAAGTAAGAAAAAGATGACTTCCTTTAAACATCCTGAAATGGTTTAAGGACAGGGAGGGGGGCAACCAGTACAAGTACCACTCGACAAAGTACGTGTATCTCTGTCTGTGGGGTGAAGATTTGAAATGGCTTGACAGAGGATGTCAAACACAGCAGTAATATATCACAATTCAAGC
Organism: Protomyctophum bolini; assembly: GCF_963924005.1. Lineage (NCBI taxonomy): Eukaryota > Metazoa > Chordata > Actinopteri > Myctophiformes > Myctophidae > Protomyctophum > Protomyctophum bolini. The sequence goes on from NC_137872.1 coordinate 4,850,553, forward strand.
ATATTACCCTGTCTCTGCTATCTTGGGCTGCAGGTGGTTAGAAAATGTAGAGCTGTTTCCACCACACAATATATCCACCAGGGGTCGCAATGTCATAAGAAACATGACTACAGGCCTGTCCTACTATTTATTTTACAGTCTATGGTCCTACTGTACAGCAGCCCCAACCACCGTACAGTACAGTGTAGAACTGTACACTGTACGGTTGTAATAACTCGAGAACCGTTTGCCCCACCGACTTCACACGCTTTCCACACCCCCACAGGGAGTACAGTGCCCTGTATCGAGTCGGTAGGACCCATGGTTCTCCATAAGGTTCTTGTCAGGCGCTGCAGTGGGCCTAATCAGCCTAAATCCCCATCACCTGTGCAATTCCCAGCCTCTTCACACACAGGCTGGCAGACAGACAAATGCAGAGTTCTCCAAGTACCTTTATGAAAAACAAGCTCGGCAGTTAAAAGAGGATAATTCAAGCTTGGACTGTCTACAGCTGTGATGTTGGTGAGTTTAACGTCGTTTAAGACATGCAGATCGCAAACCAAATTGGATGAGTGGGGAGTCAATGGAGGGTATTGCAACTAGATTCATCACATTATTAAAACAATCTAGAGTTGCAAATTGCGGCTAGTTTCACTATGGCCTTCTCTCTCTCCCTTCCCCGCTCTATCACACTCTCCAAAGTGGACAAAGTCTTCATTCCAGTCCACATCAGGTGAAAGGTTTAAATAAATTGTCAAGCTTGCTTAAGTCACAGTCCAAAAACATATGCAGAAGCCATAGCGTGTCTTCTGTGAAAGCATGCTGCCCACCAAAAAATAACCCATCTACAAGCTCACAACTCGTCGCAGTGAGACGTGTTGTGAGCTTGTAGATGGGTTATTCTTAACCCATCTTAAAATTAGTTATTTTAAGATGAATTTGTTTTTTTTTAAGTGATCAAACTAGCAATATAATACATGTTTAGAAGCATCTTCCAGAAACATGAATGGTCTCAGAAATGTCATGATTTAATTCTTCAGCTTCGTGGACAAAAAAACAATTTAGCCTACTTTTATTTTTGCTTTATTCCTAGCCCTGACACGACTGTCATGAAGTACGAGCGTCATGTGAACCATGGCTACTTTATTCCATGCATATGTAATGATAACTTAGTTAAAAACGGCAGAGAATGTGGATTTTCAGGCTGTGTCCCAAGTAAGTTTGTCTGGAACAGCCACTAATGAAATGTCAAGAGAGCTACCATTGTGAACCGATTTGGGTTACTTGAACGATCTTACACTTGATGATGGAATTCATTGTTCCACTGCTGATCTGACCCCTGCATGGATGTGTAGTTAGCAGAGATACAGTATGAGTTGATTCTAATTTGTATTAAATAGCTTGACATACAGGTATCAAGTCGGGCTAAACGGGCTGATACCAGTTTAGAATAAGCTATTGGTGTTGATAATGACACTCAATTCTATTACGAAACAAAAAAAAATGAACTTTTACGAAGATTCTAATTAATTGAGATGGACCTGTATATGACGAATTTATACTTTTATCAAGTTTGAGGAATGTCCTATAAGGCTCTTTTTTTCCCCTTTCCCACAGAAGCGCAAGATGTCTTCAGCCGCCTCCTCCTCCTCCTCCTCCTCCTCCTCCTCCAACAGCACCGTCCAGCAGGGAGCCCGGCCACTCCCTGCTTGGCTGGAACCCCTGCTGGAGTGTGCCGTGTGCCTGGAGCAGAACGACAGGACGGCCAAGGCATGTATTAAAGTTCTCATCATCATCATCATCATTTTTCATCATCATTTATTTAACTCACGACCATGATCACATGGTTTGGAGCACAGATTCATAAAAGTTATACAATCGAAAGTATACAATACATTACAGATTACACGACGATATACATAGACATATCGGAAGGCTTCCCCTATTTGTACAGTGGATGAACATTTTTCAGAAAAGCACCCAATTTATAGATTACTTTTTGTTTTTCAGATTTTAGTAATTAATTTAAACATAGAAGGGTGGGTAAAAAAATAAAGTGGCAGGTATTTTTGCCTGAAATTCATAATGCCAGTATTCTTACATTCCAACAAAACATGATACTCATCTCCAATTCTGGCTTCATTACATAGGTTACAAATCCTCTGACTTCTTTCCAATCCTTTATATCTACCGATTCTTGTTGTTTAGCCTAAGGTTGCAAACTTACGGTTTTCACATAGGTCAGTCCTCACGACTAATTTCAGTCATTTGGGTATTCCATAGAAGCCAGCAGTCGCGTCCCTGAAAATGGCAGATCTACAAGCTCACAGCACGACACGCTGCGAGGTGTTGTGAGCTTGTAGATCTGCTATTTTTCAGTTATTAGTTATTTTAATAAGATGACAGAGTATTTGAAGTTGTCAAACTAGCAATAGGATTCGTGTTCAGAAGCTACTTCCATGAAACATGAATGGCCTCTAGGACAGTGGTTCCCAAAGTGGGGTCTGGGGACCCCCAGGGGTCCTTGAGGGAGTTCCAGGGCGTCCCCAGCCAAATCATTGTTTGGAACCAAATGGACCCTAATGGGGTCCACATTGATTTTACACTATAACTCGGGGGTCTCGGAAATAGAAATGCCATTAAATGGGGGTCCGTAGACTAATTCATGTCAAACTGGGGGTCCTTGCAATTAAACGGGTTGAGCATCACTGCTAGAGCCGTAAAAATCTTCTCTCATGGGAGAATGGCATTTCAAAAGGGGCGGTCCGTGGGCTACTTGGTGTCAATTTGGGGGTCCTAACATGAAAGAGTTTGGGTACCACTGCCGTAGGTAGCCGCAATTTGCAACTCTAGATTTTTTTATAATGGGATGAATCTAGAGTTGCAATACCCTCCATTGACTCCCCACTGATCTTTTTTGGTTTGCTATCTGCTTGTCTCAAACAACGTTAAACTCACCAACATTGCAGCTGTAGTCCAAGCTTGAATTATCCTCTTTCAATCTGCCGAGCTTGTTTTTCATAAAAATCCACCATAGAGATGTTATGAGCTACTTTCTGTCAAGACATCCTCTGCAAGTGATTATTTTTCTAAGTGCTGGAGTTTGGAAGCACTCGTCGTACGTCACTGAACTGCCCTGCGTTCCACCTGTTTCGAATTTGCACATAATGCAGGAGGCAGCAGCGCGACCCGTTAACAAAAACGAGTGCTTCCAAACTGCAAACTTTCGCTGTGCTGTACTACACAGGTTTTAGAATGACATAATCTTACAGACTGTGTTCATTGTGTATTTAGTAATGACAATACCTAAACATCCACATCTTACATACTCTGTTCATTATTGATCACTATTGGGTGGAGGAGGAGGAGGGTCTGCTTTGCTTTTACACTGTTTCACTAATCGGATTATGTGACAAAAGCGGTCCATTGTTGAGAGTCATGAGGTTTTCTGTTGCTTCTGTTCCATGTGAAGATGCTCTCCTGTCAGCACACCTTCCACCGGCGGTGCCTCCAGGAGAAGGTGCTGAGCTGCAGCCAGCCAGCCTGCCCTGTGTGCCGCACGCCGGTGGAAGGTGTGCTGGACGCCCTCCCACAGAACCTGCTTTTGGGCCAGGTGCTGGACTCAGGTCTGTACTGCTTTTATATATTTTTTAAATTATTATATTTTAATAGCGGGGGGGGGGATTGCCTGTCATAATTAGACCCCCCTGTATTAGGATGTTGATATTCATTCAGCTCTCTCCTCTCCCACTGACAGGTAGTCAGAGAGGACTAGGGTCATCGGTAGGCTGCCAGACGGAGGGGCTTCGTAAGTACTGTTTTATTTACTGCTGGCGTAAACCTGTAGTCAAGTTGTACAGGGTAGCAATAGTGTTTTTATTAAATACAAGAATGCTCTGGTAAAAACTGTGTCACGGTGCAGCCCATGCCCTATATATACACACACACACTCTGATTAAGGACATTGCACGCACGCACACACCACACAGAGGGCTGTATTTTGCGTGTCTTAAGTACCAGGTCTTATTCCCTAACTTGAGTAAACTAAAGACCTGGAGGTGTGATCAATGCCATTTGGCTATTCTGAGTGGCCAAAGAGCATTGATCAATCCTCCAGGTCTTTAGTTTACTCAAGTTAGGGAATAAGACCTGGTACTTAAGACACGCAAAATACAGCCCAGACTGTGGGTAGTGGGGCAGACAGGTCCTATCATGATATAATGTCATAACCATTTATTTATGTCCACACAAAGGAGATGCATACAAGGACATAAATACAGTTACACTTATCATGGCATGTGTTTTCATGTTACAATAGGCACATGCCACTCAGCATCTATATACACCGAGTGGAATAGTAAGAGTGGCGACATGCCGCAATGCGGATGCCTTTGGGCTATAGTTCCAAACATTGGAACTATCCCATTGAGATAGAATGAGCACTTCCGCATTCCATAATTGTTACAATGGGAGTCAAGGTTCAAGGTGTTTATTGTCGCACAGATGTACAGGTACAGCATTGTGAAAAACTTAGGTTGGTTGATGCTCCACAATACACATAAGTAAAAAAAAAAGTAAATAATTAAATAACGATACTAAGTATAAAAGTTTAAAGAACTCAGATCAGTATATCTGCCTGTGTTGGCTTTGATACTCTGGTACCTCTTCCCCGAGGGCAGCAGCCTGAAACAAACTGTATGGGTGTGTGTGGGGTCCTTAATGATCCTCAGGGACTTCCTGAGGCATCTCTGAGTGTACAGTTCCTCCATGCTGGGCAGCCGGCACCCAGTGATGCGCTCGGCTGAGCACCCTTCTGAGGGCCTTGGGTGGTGGTGCGCTCGGCTAGTGTCGCCACTCTCTTACTAGAATACTCTGGGTATACTGTAGGTATGGCTGCCAATTATAACAGACACTACAATGCTTGGTCATAAAGGCTTCCTCTAGGCTGTGGTCAAACACATACTGTGCGCTAAAATACATTAATACTCTATATAAAAAAATCACACCTGTGTCAACTGAGTGGTGCAACTCCCCTCTCTCTCTCTCTCTCTCTCTCTCTCTCTCTGTTTTAATAAAGTCTTTATTCCTGTCACATCAAAGTCGTTATTATTAAAGTCCTTATTGTATTCTTTCATTGCAGACCAGCATGGAGCAGAGCCTGTGGCCTGTGGCCAGTCATCACTGTCTGTTGTATCAGACTCTGATACAACAGACAGTGATGAGTCTGACTGGGAGGAGGCCAGGGAGAGTCGGTCAGGTAGTCTGAAGAGACACCAGCGTGTCCACACTGGAGAAAAACCTTTCCCCTGCCAACACTGTGACAAGAGTTTCAGTCAGTCAAGTCATCTGAAGACACACCAGCGTGTCCACACTGGAGAAAAACCTTTCCCCTGCCAACATTGTGACAAGAGTTTCAAACGGTACGGTAATCTGAAGAGACACCAGCGTGTCCACACTGGAGAAAAACCTTTCGGCTGTCAACGGTGTGACAAGAGTTTCAGTCAGGCAGGTGGTCTGAAGAGACACCAGCGTGCCCACACTCACCCTGGAGAAAAACCTTTCCCCTGCCAACATTGTGACAAGAGTTTCAATCAGGCAGGTTGTCTGAAGAGACACCAGCCTGCCCACACTGGAGAAAAACCTTTCCCCTGCCAACATTGTGACAAGAGTTTCAGTAGGGCAAGTCATCTGAAGAGACACCAGCCTGCCCACACTGGAGAAAAACCTTTCCCCTGCCAACATTGTGACAAGAGTTTCAGTCAGTCAAGTCATCTGAAGAGACACCAGCGTGTCCACACTGGATAAACATTTAAAGATGGAGTGCTGTGATTTTTTTTTCTTTTTTGAGGGATGACTTTTCTGTTTGGATGTATGGGCTGTCAATCAGATAGGACTTTCCTGTTTGGATGTAGTTCTTAGTGTCCCTGGTGCACAAGTCGGATAGGACTTTTTGGTTAGTCTGATTGATGATATAGCCTATTTTTCTTAACACTATGCAGATAGCTCCAAGACCTTCATGTATTGCTTTACTATAAAGAATATCTGTTTGCACGGCGACAAATTTCTGAAATCGAAAGCCATCATTTTGACATATCTGTTCATTGTCATAATTTGTTACGATCCGAGTTGGCTTTGTCCGCGGCGTAACCGTCTTTAAATAAATTCTATTAGAAGTGCCGATGGGAGAATGCATTGGGTTTTCATTTCCTGGGCCACTGGGCGTTTTTCTGAAAGGGGGAGGGACTGCGGCGCTCTATAATGTAATGGATTGAATAACCCCTGGCGTTCTAGGTGTCACATGTGTTCGCGTTAATTGTGATATTAACAAATGTACATTCTCCCAAAATGAAATGCATGAAACCCCCACCCCCGCAATACAAATTGAGGGTCCCAGAGATAGAAATACAATGGAATGGGGGTCCGTAGACTAATGCATGTCAAACTGGGGTGTCCTTGAAATAAAACGGGTTGAGAACCACTGCTGGAGCCGTACAAATCTTCTCTTATGGGGGGGTCCCTGGCATATCTTTTCAAATGGAGGTCTGCGGGCTATAATTGGTGTGAATTTGGGGGTCCTTGACATGAGAGAGTTTTGCTTTCTGAATAATGATCAAATTAATTATGTAGCCTATACTTCAATTTTCTTCTTAATCCTATATTATTACTGAAGCCAAACAATACATTTTGCCAGTAAAGACACAGTCAAGAGACAATATCAACAATATACTGAGATGGGCCTATACATCCAAATTGGTACCATGGCATAGAGCAGTGGCTTTCAACCAGTGGTCCCGGGGACCACCAGTGCTCCTTGAGGAGGTTAGACAACATGGGCCTTTCTGTGTGGAGTTTGCATGTTCTCCCCGTGTCCCCTAGGGTAGGTACCCTCACAAAAACATGCAGTAATCCTGTTCTCTAAACTGCCTCCCCCTGGCCAGCCGGGGCGCCTGATGGAGGGGAAAGGAACTGGTTGGAATAACGTGTTCCTTCCACGCGCTACGTCCAACCAGGGAAACTCCCCCCTGTCAGGTGTAAAGGAGCAACTTGGACACTCGGGCATGAAGGGAGCATGAGTTAAGTCCGTTGCTCTCCCCAGGTTGGCGGAGGGTGTGTAGAGCCCAGGATCACAGTAGATGATTGGCACAGGGGTGAAAAATGGGTTACAAAATCGTGGGATAAAATATATATATATATATAAATAAATAAAAAGATAGACAACATAAAATTGGAAAGAGTATATGAGAATACCTTCTTGGGAGTAATTGTTGACCATGCACTTGGAAACCCCATATTAAATATGTCCGGACCAAAATAGCTAGAAGTGTTGGTGTTCTATGCAAAACTAGATATATATTAAACTATATAAGTCACTGATAACATTATACAATACGCTAATATTACCATATCTATCCTATTGTGTGGACTGTGGAGGTCTCATGGGGAAACACGTATAAAAGTATCCTCCAGCCACATTGCAGAAAAGAGCCAGTAGAATAGTACTAATGAATGAATTATTAATTAGAATAGTACACAAGGTAGATTTATTTATGAACACACCAATGAACTGTTTTTAAGGTCACGTATACATTGAAGTTTTTTGATGTAGTGGAATTTAAAACGTCTCTTATTATTTATGGAGTAAGAAAAAGATGACTTCCTTTAAACATCCTGAAATGGTTTAAGGACAGGGAGGGGGGCTACCAGTACAAGTACCACTCGACAAAGTACGTGTATCTCTGTCTGTGGGGTGAAGATTTGAAATGGCTTGACAGAGGATGTCAAACACAGCAGTAATATATCACAATTCAAGCGTATTACCCTGGCCAAATACAGTTTATCATAGCCTTGTGTGTGTGTGTGTGTGTGTGTGTGTGTGTGTGTGTGTGTGTGTGTGTGTGTATAAAACAATACTAATGTCTAACTAAAGCATATAGTCACTATGGATCCTGGTGGATCTCTACAGTGACACGGGGTGTGGGTTGGGTGTATAGGGTTGTTATTTGTTTTTCTCATTGTTTTGTCTCTGTACTGTTAAACTGATAACTATGATGATCTCATGAGTATCTCAAATGTTGTGCTGTGAGAAGGATGGGCACTTCTAAGCTTTTAAGCTTCAGCCCATGCCTTTTGATCACCTTCACATGGCTGTTTTTTTTCTCCTGCTGATGTAAGTAAACCATGCACTTGAATCTGTTCTGTGAAAACTGTATACAGGAGTTTATTTTTTTCCCCCGTTGGTCATGCTTTTCAAACTCACTTTGTGTACGTGTGTGTGCGTGTTGTGTGTGTGTGTGTGTGTGTGTGCGTGTGTGTGTGTGTGTGTGTCTCTGCTATCTTGGGCTGCAGGTGGTTAGAAAATGTAGAGCTGTTTCCACCACACAATATATCCACCAGGGGTCGCAATGTCATAAGAAACATGACTACAGGCCTGTCCTACTATTTATTTTACAGTCTATGGTCCTACTGTACAGCAGCCCCAACCACCGTGCAGTACAGTGTATAACTGTACACTGTACGGTTGTAATAACTCGAGAACCGTTTGCCCCACCGACTTCACACGCTTTCCACACCCCCACAGGGAGTACAGTGCCCTGTATCGAGTCGGTAGGACCCATGGTTCTCCAGAAGGTTCTTGTCAGGCTCTGCCAGTGGGCCTAATCAGCCTAAATCCCCATCACCTGTGCAATTCCCAGCCTCTTCACACACAGACACAGGCAGGCAGACAGACAAATGCAGAGATCTCCAATTAAGTAGCTTCACGAAAAACAAGCTCGGCAGTTGAAAGAGGATAATTCAAGCTTGGGCTGTCTACAGCTGTGATGTTGGTGAGTTTAACGTCAAGACTGTATGCAGATCGCAAACCAAATTGGATGAGTGGGGAGTCAATGGAGGGTATTGCAACTATAGATTCATCACATTATTAAAACAATCTAGAGTTGCAAATTGCGGCTAGTTTCACTATTCCTCGCTCTCCTCACACTCTCCAAAGTGGACAAAGTCTTCATTCCAGTCCACATCAGGTGAAAGGTTTAAATAAATTGTCAAGCTTGCTTAAGTCACAGTCCAAAAACATGGATCCGCATCCATAGAAGCCATAGCGTGTCTTCTGTGAAAGCATGCTGCCCACCAAAAATAACCCATCTACAAACTCACAACTCGTCGCAGTGCGACGTGTTGTGAAAATTAGTTATATAGCAATATAATAAATGTTTAGAAGCATCTTCCAGAAACATGAATGGTCTCAGAAATGTCATGATTTAATTCTTCAGCTTCGTGGACAAAAAAACAATTTAGCCTACTTTTATTTTGCTTTATTCCTAGCCCTGAAACATGACTGTCATGAAGTACGAGCGAGCGTCATGTGAACCATGGCTACTTTATTCCATGCATATGTAATGATAACTTAGTTAAAAACGGCAGAGAATGTGCATTTTCAGGCTGTGTCCCAAGTAAGTTTGTCTGGAACAGCCACTAATGAAATGTCAAGAGAGTCTACCATCGTGAACCGATTTGGGTTACTTGAATGATCTTACACTTGATGATGTCAATCATTGTTCCACTGCTGATCTGACCCCTGCATGGATGTGTAGTTAGCAGAGATACAGTATGAGTTGATTCTAATTTTTATTAAATAGCTTGACATACAGGTATCAAGTCGGGCTAAACGGGCTGATACCAGTTTAGAATAAGCTATTGGTGTTTGATAATGACACTCAATTCTATTACGAAACCAAAAAAAAATGAACTTTTACGAAGATTCTAATTAATTGAGATGGACCTGTATATGATGAATTTATACTTTTATCAAGTTTGAGGAATGTCCTATAAAGACAGGCTCTTTTATTTCTCCTTTCCCACAGACGCACAAGATGTCTTCAGCCGCCTCCTCCTCCTCCTCCTCCTCCTCCTCCTCCTCCTCCTCCAACAGCACCGTCCAGCAGGGCGCCCGGCCACTCCCTGCTTGGCTGGAACCCCTGCTGGAGTGTGCCGTGTGCCTGGAGCAGAACGACAGGACGGCCAAGGCATGTATTAAAGTTATCATCATCATCATCATTTTTCATCATCATTTATTTAACTCACAACGATGATCACATGGTTTGGAGCACAGATTCATAAAAGTTATACAATCGAAAGTATACAATACATTACAGATTACACGATATACATAGACATATCGGAAGGCTTCCCCTATTTGTACAGTGGAAGAACATTTTTCAGAAAAGCACCCAATTTATAGATTACTTTTTGTTTTTCAGATTTTAGTACCGTAATTAATTTAAACATAGAAGGGTGGGTCAAAAAATAAAGTGGCAGGTATTTTTGCCTGAAATTCATAATGCCAGTATTCTTACATTCCAACAAAACATGATACTCATCTCCAATTCTGGCTTCATTACATAAGTTACAAATCCTCTGACTTCTTTCCAATCCTTTATATCTACCGATGACCTTTGGGATTCTTGTTGTTTAGCCTAAGGTTGCAAATAGCCTGTCTATACTTACGGTTTTCACATAGGTCAGTCCTCACGACTAATTTCAGTCATTTGGGGATTCCATAGAAGCCAGTAGTCGCGTCCCTGAAAATGGCAGATCTACAAGCTCACAGCACGACACGCTGCGAGGTGTTGTGAGCTTGTAGACCTGCTGTTTTTCAGTTATTAGTTATTTTAATAAGATGACAGAGTATTTGAAGTTGTCAAACTAGCAATAGGATTCGTGTTCAGAAGCTACTTCCATGAAACATGAATGGCCTCTAGGACAGTGGTTCCCAAAGTGGGGTCTGGGGACCCCCAGGGGTCCTTGAGGGAGTTCCAGGGGGTCCCCAGCCAAATCATTGTTTGGAACCAAATGGACCCTTATGGGGTCCACATTGATTTTACACTATAACTTGGGGGTCTCGGAAATAGAAATGCCATTAAATGGGGGTCCGTAGACTAATTCATGTCAAACTGGGGGTCCTTGCAATTAAACGGGTTGAGCATCACTGCTAGAGCCGTAAAAATCTTCTCTCATGGGAGAATGGCATTTCAAAAGGGGCGGTCCGTGGGCTACTTGGTGTCAATTTGGGGGTCCTAACATGAAAAAGTTTGGGTACCACTGCCGTAGGTAGCCGCAATTTGCAACTCTAGATTTTTTTATAATGGGATGAATCTAGAGTTGCAATACCCTCCATTGACTCCCCACTCATCTTTTTTGGTTTGCTATCTGCTTGTCTCAAACAACGTTAAACTCACCAACATTGCAGCTGTAGTCCAAGCTTGCCTTGAATTATCCTCTTTCAATCTGCCGAGCTTGTTTTTCATAAAAATCCACCATAGAGATGTTATGAGCTACTTTCTGTCAAGACATCCTCTGCAAGTGATTATTTTTCTAAGTGCTGGAGTTTGGAAGCACTCGTCGTACGTCACTGAACGTCCCTGCGTTCCACCTGTTTCGAATTTGCACATAATGCAGGAGGCAGCAGCGCGACCCGTTAACAAAAACGAGTGCTTCCAAACTGCAAACTTTCGCTGTGCTGTACTACACAGGTTTTAGAATGACATAATCTTACAGACTGTGTTCATTGTGTATTTAGTAATGACAATACCTAAACATCCACATCTTACATACTCTGTTCATTATTGATCACTATTGGGTGGAGGAGGAGGAGGAGGAGGGTCTGCTTTGCTTTCACACTGTTTCACTAATCGGATTATGTGACAAAAGCGGTCCGTTGTTGAGAGTCATGAGGTTTTCTGTTGCTTCTGTTCCATGTGAAGATGCTCTCCTGTCAGCACACCTTCCACCGGCGGTGCCTCCAGGAGAAGGTGCTGAGCTGCAGCCAGCCAGCCTGCCCTGTGTGCCGCACGCCGGTGGAAGGTGTGCTGGACGCCCTCCCGCAGAACCTGCTTTTGGGGCAGGTGCTGGACTCAGGTCTGTACTGCTTTTATATATTTTTTTAATTATTATTATTTTTTACGTTTTAGTTTCATTTAGCCTATTAGACTACTATTTTTTAACAAAATAAACAAAATCTTTTAGATTGGCTATTTTGTACTACTTATTCATAGAGGTGATTCATATTGGATTCAATTTGGGGAGAGCTAAAACGTTTTGGGAGCCCCTCTTGATGCTTCCTGATCCCAGGAAGGATGATCTAGGGCCATGAGTGTCTATTTCAAACTGAGTGTTTTTTGACTGGGGGGGGGGGGGATTGCCTGTCATAATTAGACCCCCCTGTATTAGGATGTTGATATTCATTCATCAGACAACACTCTCCTCTCCCACTGACAGGTAGTCAGAGAGGACTAGGGTCATCGGTAGGCTGCCAGACGGAGGGGCTTCGTAAGTACTGTTTTATTTACTGCTGGCGTAAACCTGTAGTCAAGTTGTACAGGGTAGCAATAGTGTTTTTATTAAATACAAGAATGCTCTGGTAAAAACTGAGTCACGGCGCAGCCCATGCCCTACACACACACACACACACACACACACACACACACACACACGCACACACCACACAGACTGTGGGTAGTGGGGCAGACAGGTCCTAGCATCGCTGACTGTTTTTCGAGACTTGGCCCTCGGGCAACTTTACACACTGATCTGTCCTTCACTGGCTGTAAACCTGTCAATCTGTATATTGCACTTAACCATTTATTTATGTCCACACAAAGGAGATGCACTTCCGCATTCCATAATTGTTACAATGGGAGTCAAGGTTCAAGGTGTTTATTGTCGCACAGATGTACAGGTACAGCATTGTGAAAACCTTAGGTTGGTTGATGCTCCACAATACACATAAGTAAAAAAGTAAATAATTAAATAACGATACTAAGTATAAATTTAAAGAACTCAGATCAGTATATCTGCCTGTGTTGGCTTTGATACTCTGGTACCTCTTCCCCGAGGGCAGCAGCCTGAAACAAACTGTATGGGTGTGGGGTCCTTAATGATCCTCAGGGACTTCCTGAGGCATCTCTGAGTGTACAGTTCCTCCATGCTGGGCAGCCGACACCCAGTGATGCGCTCGGCTGAGCACCCTTCTGAGGGCCTTGGTTGGTGGTGCGCTCGGCTAGTTTTGCCACTCTCTTACTAGATTACTCTGGGTATACTGTAGGTATGGCTGCCAATTATAACAGACACTACAATGCTTGGTCATAAAGGCTTCCTCTAGGCTGTGGTCAAACACATACTGTGCGCTAAAATACATTAATAATAAATAATAAAAAATCACACCTGTGTCAACTGAGTGGTGCAACTCTCCTCTCTCTCTCTCTCTCTCTCTCTCTCTCTGTTTTAATAGTCTTTATTCCTGTCACATCAAAGTCGTTATTATTAAAGTCCTTATTGTATTCTTTCATTGCAGACCAGCGTGGAGCAGAGCCTGTGGCCTGTGGCCAGTCATCACTGTCTGTTGTATCAGACTCTGATACAACAGACAGTGATGAGTCTGACTGGGAGGAGGCCAGGGAGAGTCGGTCAGGTAGTCTGAAGAGACACCAGCGTGTCCACACTGGAGAAAAACCTTTCCCCTGCCAACACTGTGACAAGAGTTTCAGTCAGTCAAGTCATCTGAAGAGACACCAGCGTGCCCACACTGGAGAAAAACCTTTCCCCTGCCAACATTGTGACAAGAGTTTCAGTGAGGCAGGTTGTCTGAAGAGACACCAGCGTGTCCACACTGGAGAAAAACCTTTCCCCTGCCAACATTGTGACAAGAGTTTCAGTCAGGCAGGTGGTCTGAAGAGACACCAGCGTGCCCACACTGGAGAAAAACCTTTCCCCTGCCAACATTGTGACAAGAGTTTCAAACAGGCAGGTTGTCTGAAGAGACACCAGCGTGTCCACACTGGAGAAAAACCTTTCCCCTGCCAACATTGTGACAAGAGTTTCAGACAGTACGGTAATCTGAAGAGACACCAGCGTGCCCACACTGGAGAAAAACCTTGAAAAACGGTGTGACAAGAGTTTCAGTCGGGCAAGTCATCTGAAGAGACACCAGCGTGTCCACACTGGATAAACATTTAAAGATGGAGTGCTGTGATTTTTTTTTCTTTTTTGAGGGATGACGTTTCTGTTTGGATGTATGGGCTGTCAATCAGATAGGACTTTCCTGTTTGGATGTAGTTCTTAGTGTCCCTGGTGCACAAGTCGGATAGGACTTTTTGGTTTGTCTGATTGATGATATAGCCTATTTTTCTTCATACTATGCAGATAGCGCCAAGACCTTCATGTATTGCTTTACTATAAAGAATATCTGTTTGCACGGCGACAAATTTCTGAAATCGAAAGCCATCATTTTGACATATCTGTTGTATTTTATCAGACAAACATCCTCCTGAGCCTTGATCGGCCCAAAACATTGTGTTCGTTGTCATAATTTGTTACGATCCGAGTTGGCTTTGTCCGTGGCGTAACCGTCTTTAAATAAATTATATTAGAAGTGCCGATGGGAGAATGCATTGCGTTTTCATTTCCTGGGCCACTCGCTTTTCTGAAAGGGGGAGGGACTGCGGCGCTCTATAATGTAATGGATTGAATAACCCCTGGCGTTCTAGGTGTCACATGTGTTCGCGTTAATTAATTGTGATATTAACAAATGTACATTCTCCCAAAATGAAATGCATGAAACCCCCACCCCCGCAATACAAATTGAGGGTCCCAGAGATAGAAATACAATGAAATGGGGGTCCGTAGACTAATGCATGTCAAACTGGGGTGTCCTTGAAATGAAACGGGTTGAGAATCACTGCTAGAGCCGTACAAATCTTCTCTTATGGGGGGGTCCCTGGCATATCTTTTCAAATGGAGGTCTGCGGGCTATAATTGGTGTGAATTTGGGGGTCCTTGACATGAGAGAGTTTTGCTTTCTGAATAATGATCAAATTAATTATGTAGCCTATACTTAAATTTTCTTCTTAATCCTATTATTACTGAAGCCAAACGATACACTTTGCCAGTAAAGACACAGTCAAGAGACAATATCAACAATATACTGAGATGGGCCTACATCCAAATTGGTTCCATGGCATAGAGCAGTGGCTTTCAACCAGTGGTCCCGGGGACCACCAGTGGTCCTTGAGGACGTTCCAGGTGGTCCCCATTTAAATGATGGAGAGTTTGTAACCAAATGGACCCTTGTAGATCTTTAACTTGATCTTGAGAGTGCAAAGTAAAATGATACGCTCTCAAGAGTTACATTATTGTTATAAACATCTGTTTACAAGCAGTCTACACAATTAGAGAATGTAGAAGTCATTTTGACCTTAATGTTTGCCTCTTAATGGTACCAATTAACATCAATACAGCATGGAATTGTGAATTTTGTTGAAAATCTTATCCAATGACAACCAAAATCTTTAGTTTTTTTTTGGGGGGGGGGGGGGTTCTGAGAGGCTAAATGTCATCAAATGGTGGTCCGTGGCTCAAATGGGTCTGAGAGGCTAAATGTCATCAAATGGTGGCTCAAATGGGTCTGAGAGGCTAAATGTCATCAAATGGTGGTTCCGTGGCTCAAATGGGTCTGAGAGGCTAAATGTCATCAAATGGTGGTCCCGTGGCTCTAATGCTGAATAAATAAATAATGGACCTTGTCATGAAAAGGGTTTAAACCCACGGGCATTTATCAGACTCTGCCAGATCATGGAATACACAACTTCCTTCACAATCACATGAATCAATAGCACCCCCATCTGGCCGAGTCAGTTATTAGAGTTATCTTCAAACTGCACAGTCCAATTTGACCTTTCCACTCCCCCGACGGTACCAACTTAAAAACACGGAGCGGTTAATGATTGAAAACGAGGCTTAATAAATACAATAAGTAACATACATGGGCGTCATTTAATCAGGTCATTATAAAAACATTTTGGTTGTAGCCTACACAATCCAAGTTCATGTATCAGTAGGCCATGACATACCGGTAATCATTTATCACTCGTTTTCATGAATGCATCATCTCATTCATCTGTGCTGCTGCCTCCTGCATTATGTGCTAATTCAAAGCAGGTGCATGGATGGTAGGTACACAGGGCCGTTCGGTGACTTATTCTGATGAATTGAACATGGAGGACCCTGTATATAGGGCCGCGTGTAAACAAGTCTTTAATAGTGCTTTTCATGGTCAATTAATTCCTCGTAGCAGTTTTTGTATATGCTTTCATTTGAAATGTACCCATTCTACACACTGAAATAAGAAACCACCCTCAATCAATGAATTATGAGGCTTCCAAACCAAACCTAGAAATTGAATCACCTGCACGAAATTTCTTGGCAGAAAGCAGCTAATACTCATTGATTTTACAATATGAATTGGGGGTCCCCCAGTCCCAGAGATAGAAATGCCATTGGGGGTCCGTGGACTAATGCATGTCAATCTGGGGGTCCTTGAAATTAAACGGGTTGAGAATCACTGCTAGAGCCGTAAAAATCTTCTCTTATGGGGGTCCCTGGCATATGTTTTAAAATGGGGGTCAGTGGGCTGATTAGTGCCAATTTGGAGGTCCTTGACATGAAAAAGTTTGGGAAACACTGGTCTAAACAATGTCAAACATAACACTCTATATTTAACAGTTTGGAGAATTACAGCCTATAAAACAAATCAATACAAAACTGTTAACTGTGGACGACACGATAAAGCATACACTTTTGATTTGTATTGACTTAATTGTGCTCTCGTTTGAAATCTAGGCCTATAGCCTACCTATTCTACAAATTGTGAGGAGTACGACATTCAATCCATTTTCAATCACAGAGTAGGAGTCGAAGATGTTGACAGTAGCCTAGATACTGACTGCTGTGAAACAATCAACCAGCCCGATCAACTCAAGGCCATTGACCAACGGGGAAACAACATCTGAAGAGATCCAGGAAGGTACACAGAAGAAAGACTGAAACGCAGATCCTGGGCCAGTCCATTCCCACTGCTGCTCTGTACTCGATGTGTGCTTGTGTACTAGGCCTGTCTAGCACAGGCCTATACCAAGTATACTGGCACTGCAAACGAGCTGCTATCTGAGCTTATTTTCTATACTATTTAAATACGCGTGAGGGGGAAAATGCTGCCATTTGTCCTAAAATGTCTGCATGCAAAAATAAAGCTGCTATTTGTTTAAAAAATAAAGCTATAGCATATGATGCAATGTGGCATAGCTCTGTTTACTTTAATAATGATGCTGTAGCCTAGGCTATACCCCTCCAACTGTATTATACTTTCCCCATTTTCAACTGTTTTTATTGTATTTCGACACTTGCTTTGGCAATGTAAACGTATGTTTTCTCATGCCAATAAAGCTCCTTTGAATTGAATTGAATTGTGTGTCTGGCCACTATGGGCAAGAGCTGACTGCAGATCAGTGCCTCCGTCGTCCAGGGCCTTTCCACACTGCTACACTACACTGTCTGACTGTGTCTGTAGTCTGTATTCGGCATTTTAGCCACACGGAACACCATCTGATGACATTTTAGCCTCTCTCAGACAGACCCAAAACTATTAAAGCATGTTTTGTCGTCGGATAGGCCTACGATTTTGTCCACAATGTCATGCTGTATTGATGTGTTAACCATAGTAGGAGAGATAACGGGCCAAACGTTGATCAAAAATAAAAATTCTTAAGTTATACAATTGTCTAACTGTACTGTGTAGACATACTAAACTACTAAACTAAATACCAGATGTTTAACAATAAATTAACTCTTGAGAGCGTACAAATGAAACCACATATAATACGGAGTCCATTTGGTAATTTTGGTTACCGACTCTCCATCATTTATAGCTGCATATGGATGGATGGATGGATCATCGGATGACCACCTGGAAACCCCATCAAGGACTACTGGTGGTCCCCGGACCACTGGTTGAGAAACCGTGTTCTTCTCTCCGTCAGCCAGCCAGAGGGAGGCAGACACACACACACACACACACACCCCCACCAAGACAGGATCAGATCCACACACACAACACAGAGACCAACGAGGAGGAGGAAAAGGAGAAAGGGGCTAAAATAAAATCCAGGAGGAGAGAAAACAGAACACACAACCAGAGACTGAATGCAAGAACCTGTACGCGCGGAGCAGCAGCAGTAGGAGGAGGACAGAGAGACGGATAGATTATAAACTCGAAGGAGCAACTAAAAACTAACTATACTGATCCCAGCATTGTCTGTTATTGGCAGTACAGACCGTACACTACAGTCAGTGTGTCTGTGAGCCACATTCATAAGAAGAAGAGCCTTAAGGGGGGGCTATAGTGGGGAATGTGTTGCTACGAATACTAGCAGGAGGCTAGCTAACCGAGAGCTAGCCTAATTAGCTTGTCAGGGAGCAAGCCAAAGATTTGGTCATTGATACATACATTCATACTATACAGGCTGGGCAGGGGGAGGCACGCGGTGTTTGGTTCTACACACACACACACACACACACGAAAACATTTTTTTTTCCTCCAACGTGTTTTGTGGTGCAGCAAAGCAACGGGCCATGACGTTCGGTCTTCTGTCTTGAATAGCGAGCGTTTTAAGTTAAAAACCAATCAACATTTTTGCAAGCAAGCATTAAGAAACGTACGCGACTTGTATTGATATACATTTGTTTAAAGATCAGTACAGTATTTTATTTTTTATCTTTTAATCTTTTATTATTTTTTTTGCACGTTTTTCCATTGTGATTCTTTTTTTTTGGAGCCACCACCACCAGCACCGCCGGGGACCTGACCACCACAGATCGAGGAGAAAAGGGGTGAAAATACACACACACACACACAACAAGAAATAGGAGACTTTTCGAGTGGAGACTGTCTGTCTTGCCGTCCAAATTCCAATGTTAATGTCGACCGACGTAGCGTCCATCATGCTCCCCGTCGGTACTCGGGGAATCATGGACCGAGAGCTGGACATTGATCACACGGCCAGCGGTGCTGGAGGACCCCACGCGATCGCCACCGGAGGTCCGGCGGCGCTAGTCCGAGCGATGAAGCGGGGAGACCCCGAGCCAGAGGCGGCTCTCATCGACCTGGCCGGCGCCGAGTGCAAGCGGCCACGGATAGACGGGAGCGAAGGTGAAATCGGACAGGTACGTACATGTATGGATGAGAATGTAAACAAATGCAAAAAAATATCCGTTAAATCTTTGTGTGCTATAGTATATAATCGCTATGGGTATTATTTTCAGCTCCACGTTCTTTTGTAGCAAAAAAAAGAAGTCCCATGTTCCCCCCCCCTTCTCAATCCCCCTCCTATACCCAAACCTTTTGTTTCGAATCGAGAGAGCATCAGTTCAGTTATGGCTTGATCATGATGATGATGATGATGATGTTTTGATGGGCCCGTTACTCTCATCGACAACATGATCATGCATCATTGCAGCAAATGGGGGAAACCATTCAGTCAGTCAGACAGTGCAAGCATAATATCATGCACAGTTGAGTTGGCCCACTAGCCCAGCCAGGTATTGTAAACAACAGAACAGGCTGATAGTGAGTGAGTGTGTGACATGTTGAAATCCTTCCTTGTGGCCATGCAGCCATGCCCGTGGGCACTGCATATGGCGAGATAGAGAGATGAGAGAGAGAGAGAGAGC
>NC_137872.1:4870288-4892997 GCF_963924005.1 Protomyctophum bolini
CTCCGCCATCTTCACATCTGTTTTTATATCCCATACAGTTCCACAAAGGGCTAGTCTTCTTAACCACTTGAACTGAAACCCCTTAGCATTAGGGGGGGGGGGGGGGGGGGAGGGAGGGGAGCGGTCAGAGTACAGTTGCAGTTGAGGTCCGTTTCACGACTGAAATACCTATCAGTGGTGCTCAATATTTCATGTCAAGGACCCGCAGAATCATGTGCATTTGGCCGCACCGACCCTGATTTGAAAACGTGTTGTTCCAGGGACCACGATTTAAAAATAATAGCAGCTCTACAAGCTCGTAGCGCCATTTTTCAATAGCTAAAGCATGAATTAATGCTTAAAACGTCAACAGGGGTTTCCGCCCAGAATGGGTTAAGATGTTTTTAAAATGGCTTCTACCACATTTGCTTCTATGAACCTTGCTATATATACCACTGGTTGCCTAGTGTTGCGTCTAGCCAGACAACTATGCTATATAGAGTCTGGAACTACACCTCCCCAAATCATTTACGTTCACAAAAATCCTTTTTTCTTTTTCATTTCTGCTAAGCAACAAGCTATATGTGACCAGATTTGACTGAGAGCCTGCCATCGCGCAAACTCCAGCTTTTCACCAGAGGAGAAAACCTTTTTCCCCCCCAAAATGAGTTAATAGCACAGGCAGACTCTTCACATACTAGTGCATGTCTGAAATAAATTTCAGAGCTGTAAATATGAAATAAATGCTTAAACATGTAGCTAGGTGTAATGTTAAGAGTCCACAGAAGTGAACCTTTCAACTCGCTGCTTTCTGCAAGACATTACTCTATAAGCCATATCTCCAAAACTGGTGGGTCAAACTGAACAATCAATATGTCAATTTGAAGCTACGATTCCCTGCTTTCATAAAACATGAAAAAAAAACGAAAGTTCAAAAGAATCCAATGGCAGTCCCTGGGTCAAATTTAGTCACATTTATGTTGAGATGATTTCTATTACAGCGCGACTGTAAAGACGAAACAGAAGCGGGAGGAGGAGGTTATACAGTCTGGAGCATCGGAAGCTCTGATCACGAATAATTTGTAAAATTGAAATGCTTCCGTCCTACAGTCTGGAGCAACGGAAGCTCTGATCATGAGTAAAATATAAATGCTTCCGTCATACAGTCTGGAGCAGCGGAAGCTCTGATTGTGGAATAGTTGTCTCTGTCTATACGCGAGACTATGGGAGAGGAGGGTGAATGAATGAAAGAGTCTATAGGGAGAGGAGGGTGAATGAAAGTCTATAGGGAGAGGAGGGTGAATGAATGTGTGAAAGCAAGAAGAAGTGCGGTCCCAGTCTGGCGGTGGGCCACCAAGCAGGCAGGCATGGGTCAGGTCTTCTGTTGACTCTGTTCAGGTGTGTGTGTGTGACTGTGACTTTGTGTGTGTGTGTGTGTGTGTGTGGAGGCTGAGTGGCTTCGCAACACTTTGAAATGTTACGTCAAGAAAAAACTAAAACCAACTCCCTCCCCAGTCTGGAACATCAAATGCAGTGGAAGCAACACACTGGCCTCCTCCTCCTCCTCCTCTCCTCTCCTCTCCTCTCCTCTCCTCTCCTCTCCTCTCCTCTCCTCTCCTCTCCTCTCCTCTCCTCTCCTCTCCTCTCCTGTTGACTGATACCTGTCCATTTAAACTCTAGACGGGCCTGTTGACTGATACCTGTCCATTTAAACTCTAGACGGGCCTGTTGACTGATACCTGTCCATTTAAACTCTAGACGGGCCTGTTGACTGATACCTGTCCATTTACACTCTAGTGTAAATGGACAATTAGTGCTAGTGCTAAAACTAGCTAGAGTTCTCAACAGGCCCGGAAATTTATACTTTATAATGCTATGCATTGTCTACATAAAAATGCTATAAGTCTACATAACATGCTATCTAAGTCTACATAAAAAGGTCGTGGCTAGGGCAAGTGCTACGGGGCCAATGGATGAACTCTTCTAAACTGGAGGAGAAAAATGTTAAGGAGAGGTGTGTGTGTGTGTGTGTGTGTGTGTGTGTGTGTGTGTGTGTGTGGGGGGGGGGGCAGAAATAATCTAATTAAAAGTAATTATAGAGCAATTAACCACAACACTGGTTTTCTGGGGCAGGGGTGGGGGGGCTTTGCTCTCCGTGTGTGTATGGGGTTATGTGATTAGTGGTCTGGCTGGTTATTGGTTGGGGGGGACGGGTGGGGGGACGGGGACTGATGAGCTCATTGCTCATCAGTCATGGCGCTAGCCAGGGCACACGCCTGTCATGCTTGTAGATCTGCTTTTTTTCAACAGCTAAATACTAAATGGTGCATTTATATAGCGCCTTTATCCAAGGCGCTTTACATAGATTGTGTATTACATTCACCCCATTCACACACCGATGGCAGCGGAAACCATGCAAGGCACCAACCAGCACGTCAGGAGCAATTAGGGGTTCAGTGTCTTGCTCAAGGACACTTCGACACTAACTCTGGGGGAGCCCACATAGGGTTCGAACTGGCAACCTTGCCGTTACCATCCAGCCACTTTTACTTTATTTGTTTATTTGGACAGGCCAAAGCATATTAATGGGCGTCACATGGACGTAAATACACCAGCTATACTGTAGCACAGTTGCTAATTTTCCGCAGTCCTCACAGGAAACACAAAACGGAAAAACAAGACAGTCAAACAGTGGAATACATTTACATAACATTACATAGGGAACACAGCATGGAAAATAAATACACCTAAAATAATCATGAATGGTTGCAGCTTTGGTTTTCAAGCAACCGTTTTTTCAGATTGTATTTAAAAGAGGGAAATGTAGCACAATCCCTTATACGCAGAGGAAGGCCATTCCATGCTACACAACCCTGTACTGAGAGGACATTCTGGCCCAATGTTGTTTGCCGGTGCGGCACTTCACAGTCTCCTCGAGTTGTTGCTCTGGTACTGATTCCCCTATCGGGCTTCTCTACCCCTGAGTCACACTCACTACCGCCCCTAAAGTATAGCATAATGCTTTAAAAACACCCAAAGGGGTTCCCGACGAGAACGGCCAAGAAGAACAGACACACAGTGCAGCTTGAACTGTAACAAAAAACAGTGATGAACTTGTCACGTTGCATCCTCTCCGTTCACTTGTGAATTTACACTCTCTATCTCTCTCTCTCTCTTTTTGCAGAACAACGAGCCTTTAAACCCTGGTTTCCATGGATACCCGGCTCTCAGTCAGGTAAGAAGATTAGCTCCCGCTCACAATCCTAATATGAAAATAACAGTAACGACTTGAGACATGCTCGACTGCGTCGAGTCGTCTCTCCGGCAGCCTGATGTCAAAGTAGTCTTTGAGTCTTTGTTCAAAATGTGAATCTGGGGCTGTGGCTCAGGAGGTAGAGCTAGGTCGTTCAATGATCCCTTGGTCGGCGGTTCGAATCCCGGCTCCTCTTCCTGTCCACATGTCGAAGTGTCCTTGGGCAAGACACTGAACCCTACGTTGCCTCCAGTGAGTCGGTCGGTGTGAGCTCGCCACTGTCGGTGTGTTGAATGTGGGGAAAGTGAGGACGCTGGCGTCGACTGTTCGCCGCTTCACCTCCCAATGTATGAATGAATTAACCGTTGTAAAGCGCTTTGAGCACTTGGAAAGTAGCCTTGCCGAGCCACTTGGAAAAGCGCTATAAAAATGCAATTCATTAAAAATGCAATTCGTTAATCTCGATTTATTTTCCGCCCCACCGCCGCAAGAATTGAGATCACGACTCTCTCACGATTCTGAAAATATGTAGTCTTTAGCAGTGTTGTTTTTTTTGGCAGCAAATTTAGTTTTAGTCATAGTCCCTTTAGTTTCAGTCACCTGGAATGTTTCAGTGTTAGTCTAGTTTTAGTATTTTGGTGGGCGTTGATGCTGTTGTAATAACTAAGAGAGAGAAGGCAGCTGCACCACTCAGTTCACACGGGTGTGATTTTCTTTTAACCCATTTTGGGCTGGAACCCCTTTTGGTGTTAGCATTATGGTATGCTTTAGCTATTGAAAAATAGCTATTGATATGAAAAATCGAAGAACGATTGACATAGAAACATAGCTTTTGTCAGAAAACGGTCATTTTCAAACAGACATTTTTAGAATCTGACCACAGGTCAGAATGGGTTAAATAATGATGAAAAAAAATGGGACCCATTAAAAAAGGTGTCCGACCGCGACCCGCCAAATGTGTCCCGACCCAGTGTTTTGGGAACCAGCGGACTACGATGTCATTACAGTGACCGTTCTGAAGTGCTGTAAGAACCCCCCCACCCCCCCACGCCCCCACGCCGCAGCCTTCTCCTGTATGGCTGATAAATGAGGCCTGTTGGAGGGATTGATGAAAGTGCTAGTGGTGATTGATTGATCTCTGGGGCGGGGGGTTTCTTCTCAAAGGCTTTGTGACCGTCACCCCCCCCGTCCCCCCCGTCCCCCCTGTCCCCCCCCGTCCCCCCTGTCCCCCCCGCCGCGAGGAGAAGAGAAATGATGTGCGACACCTTCTTGTCC
Source organism: Protomyctophum bolini (assembly GCF_963924005.1). Lineage (NCBI taxonomy): Eukaryota > Metazoa > Chordata > Actinopteri > Myctophiformes > Myctophidae > Protomyctophum > Protomyctophum bolini. Next base: position 4,874,796 of record NC_137872.1, read on the forward strand.
AATCGCAGCGTCACACTCTTGTCTGTAGTGTATAAATACGCCAAGCGACTCTGTCTGTCTGTCTGTCTGTCTGTCTGTCTGTCTGTCTGTCTGTCTGTCTGTCTGTCTGTCTGTCTGTCTGTCTGTCTGTCTGTCTGTCTGTCTTTCTTTCTTTTCTCTCTCGCTCTCTCTCTCTCTCTCTATCCCCCCTTCTCTTTCTCTTTCTCTCTCTCTCTCTCTCTCTCTCCCCCCCTGTGTATATGGCTGTCCATAATGAGAACCGTGTGTGTGCCCTTGCTTGCGTAATGTAGTGGTGTGTGTGTGTGTGTGTGCTTGCTTGCGTAATGTAGTGGTGTGTGTGTGTGTGTGTGTGTGTGTGGGGGGGGGTGGCTGATGGTTCTCTTATCTACCTCCAAGCAGCAGGCAGCACTGTGGAGAGCTTCTCAGACTGTGCTGTGTGTGTACGTGTACGTGTCTGTGCACATGCATTTGTTCGCATATGAGAGAATATTGCATGGTGACATGCTTTGTCTGAGAGCTGTGCGTGTGCGTGTGCGTGTGTGTGTGCGTGTGTGTGTGTGTGTGTGTGTGTGTGTGTGTGACCGTGTGTGTGTGTGTGCGTGCGTGCGTGCGCGCGTCACCCATTTCCGGCCTGTGTTTCTTGCTGCTGAGATGCAGTGGTGGAAACGAGTAACTTGAGTACATTAGTACATTTAACATTTTAGGTATTTGTACTCCACTACATCTCTGATCCAAACATTGTGCTTTTAACAGCTTTAGTTGCTACTAGTTACTTTGTGGATTTTGATTATTATTATTATTATGATTATTATTATCAAACATACTGTACATGAATCACTTCAGCTCTGTCCATTTTGGTCATTTTTCGCGACGTATTGTGAGCTTGTAGATCTGCTATTTTCAAACAATTTGATCACTTGAAACGAGACATTCTGTACAACCAGTACTTTCTACTTTAAAGTACACTTTGATGCCAATACCGTTGTACTTTTGACTCACTACCGTTGTACTTTTACTTTGATGCCATGGTCCATTTTGGAATTCCGGATTCTTCTTTACTTGTAACGAGAGTATACAGTGTAGACAGTTATACATTGCAGTATCGATGCTTTATAAATTAAGTAAAAACACTTGAGTACTTTCTTTTTCATCTTTTCTTTTCTTCTCCACCACTGCTATAGATGTGTGTGCAGCGCTCTGGCACCGCCACAGGAGGGAGATGTCGGGCTAGTGTGTGTGTCTCTCTCTCTCTCTCTCTCTCTCTCTCTCTCTCTCTCCCCCCCTCTCCACATCACAAAAGGTCCCATCATCCCTCTTTTCTCCTCTTTTACTTTCCGTCTTTTCTCTCTCTCTCTCTCTCTCCCTCCCTCTCTCTCTCTCTCTCTCTCTCTCTCTCTCTCTCTCTCTCTCTCTCTCTCTCTCAAAGTCCTGTACTGGAAGTCTTCTACATAGACTTCTATTGGTGAAGAGCATAGCGAACAGGGACAGAGTCCTGTACTGGAAGTCTTCTACATAGACTTCTATTGGTGAAGAGCATAGCGAACAGGGACAAAGTCCTGTACTGGAAGTCTTCTACATAGACTTCTATTGGTGAAGAGCATAGCGAACAGGGACAAAGTCCTGTACTGGAAGTCTTCTACATAGACTTCTATTGGTGAAGAGCATAGCGAACAGGGACAAAGTCCTGTACTGGAAGTATCCTTGTAGCTTGTAGGTCCAAAACCTCGGGCGGGGTGCAGCAGGCCTGCTTCTGGCTCTCAGTACAGAACATAAACGTCCTTGTTATTTATTGCGCGCACTCTGTGTGTTACGTAAAGCATAATAGCCACAGTCTCTTAAAGGCATCTGAGCCGTCATCTGCAAACCCCCATAACACACACACAGTGTCCATGTTATTATAGAACGTAACGCTATAATACCTGGACATGTGGAGAGAATCTCAATGAACCTCCCGGTGCTGTTTGAACCTCATATACTCACTCCCCATGCGTGTATGTATGTTGAACCTCACTCCTCCTCATCATGCTTATATATGGCTCAGTGCTCACACGCTAACACCACCTGCATGTGTTCCATAAATGATTTAACAGTTTGGAAATGTATTCTGCCCTTGAGCGGCGCATTAGAAGTCTGTAGGCATGTTATAGCTGCTGGTTAACCCCTCGAGACCTGGCTGAGACCATGGCAGATTCTACACAAAAAACCTTTCTATATCAGTGGCAGATTCTACACAAATGAACAAAAAACCTTTCTATATCGGTGGTTCTCAAGCTATTTCATGTCAAGGCCAACCCCCCCCCCCCCCCCCCCCCCCCCACACACACACAAGAGAGACTTGAGTTAAAAACGTACCCTGCGAAAGAATATATTCAAAGAATTGTGCCGCACATTTCCACAATTTCTTCCAAAAAATCTACAAATCTACAAAGCACAGAGTGCCGTGCTACGAGCTTGTAGATCTGCTGCTTTTCAACGGCTCCAGTTTAAACTATGAGGTGACCGTCCGTGACACGGACACGTCCTCGGGTCTAAATGGGTTAAGATGCAAAATGCCTTGCCTTGCTCGTGTGCTGCAGTGCATTAGTCCTGGTATAATGTCCACTGTCTCGTGTGTTGTGTTGTGTTGTGTGTGCACGTCTGATCTGCCTCTAGGTCTGCTTGTGTCAACATCAACCATGTTTATGGATGGTTGGTGGGCGCATGTGGGCCTCTGCTGCAGCCAGGAAGAGTGAGTGAGTGTGTGTGTGTGTGCGTGTGGGCGTGGCGTACAGTATTTATGATTGTGTGCGAGTTGCCATTGCCACACACACACCTTTGCTATAGCTGCACAGTGTAGCCACACACACACACACACACACACACACACACACACACACACACACACACACACGCCTCACCTATAATGTTTAGGCCACAGAGAACATCAGGGCGAGTCGTAGAGGCCAGTCTATAGGGTCCTTTGTGTCGGTGACATTTAGCGGACCATACCATAGTACCCTCCTCTTGGCAACCACTACTGGATCATTACTCTATATATATATATATATATATATATATATATATATATATATATATATATATATATATAATATGTAGGCTATTGATGATTACCTTTACTTTCTTTGTTTGTGTGTAGAAATTGAAAAAAGGTCTTTGTTTGAATTGGCTAATAAAATGCACCTAGGATGGAAATAAGCCTTTTGTTTGACTTAATGTGTGTGTGTGTTTGTCAGCCTGCCTGCCTGCCCGTGTGTGTGTGTGTGTGTGTGTGTGTTTGGCGTGTTCAGCCTGTGTGTGCGTCGCCCTAATCCGCCCAGATCATCCTCCATTCATCCTCTCATCCTCCTCACTTACACACTAATCCCGTCATCCCTCGCTCTTTCTCTTTCCACCCGGGCCACGCCCCCCTCGCCTTTATCCTTTCTTTATCTCTCTATCCCGTTATCGCTCCGACCGTCCACCCCCCCCCCCCCACCCCCTGCCCCCCCAAAAAAGAGAACTGCCCCTGTTTTCAACCCCCTTTCCCCACCTCCTATACCATCAGCCTCTTCAACCCATTCTGACCCGAGATCAGATTCTAAAAATGTCTTCTACATCCTGACAGTTTTCAGAAAAAGCTATGTTTCTATGTCGGTCGTTCTTCGATCTTTCAAAAATAGCAGATCTACAAGCTCGTAGCGCGCCACTCGGTGGCGCGCTACGAGCTTGTAGATCTGCTATTTTTCAATAGCTAAAGCATAGCATAATGCTATAACACCAAAAGGGGTTCCCGCCCCAAAATGGGTTAAATACAGGAAATCTATGGAAAATACAGGATCAACCTCAAACTAATTGCAAAAAAAAAACATTTTTCATCTTCAATATATCCTGAATAACATCAAGACAGTTGTCTGGAATTGTCTGAGGGGAAAGTGTTGAAAATGGGCCGTACAGTAGACATGGCCACCATAGACACCCTATTTTATTAGGCAATATTTTCTACATTTCCTTATGCTTTATTTCAAGTAGAATGTGACAATGTGTCAAACTAGGGGGTTTACGTGATGCTGAATCCATTCCAAGCATTCGTTTTGCACAAAAAACACTCATTGGGCTAAATTTGGCCATAGAAACTTGTGTCCATGGAAACAAATAATGTGTGTGTATATATATATATATATATAGAGTCTATATATATAATAGAGCTTTTTCTCCGCAGAGTCGATCGTTGTCCTCCTCACTCATACAGTAAAACAAATGCAGTGAGGAACTGCACTCTCATCTCACCCAATTAACCCCATCCTCCCCCCCCCCCCGCCTCACACACACACACACACACACACACACACACACGCACACACACACACACACACACGCACACACACATCCCCGAGTCACAGGGCCCCACAGCCACAGATAAAAAGAATCCAGCGCAATGCGCTGTAAATCTGATTTACCTTCACACCGAGTCTGGGGGGGATGGGGGGGAGTCGGGGAGACAGGGGGGATGGGGTGGGGTTAATCAGAATCGAGTGCTGCTGCTGCTTCTCCTTGGGCTGTGAGAGAGATCTACAAGCTCTACAAGATATCTATATCTAGCTTGTAGATCTGCTATTTTTTTTGTTGAAACATCGTGAAAATGTGTGAATAATATATTCTTTCAAAGTGAATATTTTTAACTCTCATATTTGCTTTTTTTTTGGGGGGTGGGGGTCCCTGGAACAACATATTTTCAGGTGGGGGTCCGTGGCCATCATTCTTGGAGGTGCTTGACATGGAATAGTTTGAGAACACTAGTCGGTATTTAAAATACATTCTGTAGAATCTGGTCTCCGGTCGAAACGGCTTAACCCAGCTCCGCTAGCTTATAGCGGTAGCTCCGGCCTACCCATCTATATCTAACATACAGAGTATTACTAATACTCTACTAGTATTAACTACCCGTCTATTTCTAACATTATCCCAGTGGCTTCTTATTCCTCTTCTTCCTCCTCTGTGGAGTTGTTGTTATATTATTATAGTTGACACGCTGCCACGGTAATAATAAATAAATGATCAAAAAAAGGAAGCCAAAAAGAAAACTGCAGTGCAGTGAGTGGGGAGGGGGAGGGGGAGGGGGAGAGGGGGGGAGGGGGAGGGGGCTCCGTTAGTTCCAGTCAGACTCGCTTGGCGTGTGGACAGGGAGGAGGCGTCCACTTCTCTCTCTCTCTCTCTCTCTCTCTCTCTCTCTCTCTCTCTCTCTCTCGCTTCTCTCCACAGTTTGACTCAGAAACCCAAGCAAAAAGATCATCTGCTTTCTTTCAGACTTCCCATCCACAGTGGGTGATGGATGGATGGATAGATGGATATAGATGGGTAGATGGATCGATAGATTTGGAGAAGGAGGGACAAGTTTGGATAGGGAGGGACTGACTGACTGCAGCTCAGAGAGGGAGGGAGGGAGGGGAGGTTATTATTTTATTTTATTTTCCGAGAGAGGGAGGGAGGCAACATGAGTAAAGCCAGGGGGGGGAGTAGCCGGGAACGGGCTGTGTGTGTAACGCGAGCGTCGGTGAATGACAGACGCAGAGCGTAGAGCGGAGAAGAGACGACTCGAGCTGACAGACAGACAGGAGGAGGAGGAGGAGGAGGAGGAGTGAGAGAGGAGGCCGTTGTGTTGGGGCGCGGAGGAGGGAGGGAGGGAGAGAGAGAGAAAGAGCGAGAGAGAGAGAGAGAGAGAGAGAGAGAGAGAGAGAGAGAGAGAGAGAGAGAGAGAGAGAGGGGAAGAAAGCGGAAAGGGAAAGGAAAGAAAAGCTCACGGATAGCTGGCGAAGAAGCAGTGGAAGTTACTTGGGAACGCTGAGGCGAAGCAAGGAAGACGAGGGAGAATTTGAATGCGTCCGTGTACGTGTGTGTGTGTGTAAGAGAGAGCGAGAGAGAAGTGGCCCGACAGCGTACGGTTGGTCCTTGATCACACACACGGACGGGGGAGGAGGAGGAGGAGGAGGAGGAGGAGGAGAGGGAGGACAGTCGGACAGGGAGAAGTTGAGAGAGATCAGGAGGAGGAGACGAGGAGGAGGAGGAGAAGAGGAACAAGCGTTGCTCTTCTAGGATCCATAGAGGATGATGGGGCTGTACTGCCCCGCTGCTGCGCTGCAGCCTCCGTCGGTGAGTTCACGTCTCCGTGGCTCTCGGTGCGTCGTATATGGTCACTTTTTTGTTCCATTAAGGCAACGCACTAACGCACATGTGTCTGCTGAAAAACCCCACGGCGATGCCCTCGTGCTTCGGGCCAAAACATCTCTCGTATACTTTGTAGAGACGATCGGTTGTTCTTTCTGTCATGACATGGAGTAGTAACACAATTGTGATTATAGAGCTTGTTTATTTATTTATTTTTCTCCTTCGCCACACTGCTAATATGCAAACATTATAATGTGGCGGAATTAGGTCAGTACTGTAATGTGTGTCGCCAATTCTTTGGTACAAGGAACAACTTTTCTGAGCAGGTCCTGACTTGCAAGAACGGAGTGTGTGTGAGTGTGAGTGTGAGTGTGTGTGTGTGTGTGTGTGTGTGTGTGTGTGTGTGTGTGTGTGACCAATATAAACCTCGAACGAAGGGATTGATAATTAATTATTCTCTCTCTTGCATGATGAGAGCACGCATGTGATCAGCAGGCTGTTTGTTTTGATGGTGCGTGTGTGTGTTTTGTATGTAGGCTCAGCTGAGGCCTGACTCAGTGTTGTTGTTGGGGGGGGGGGGGAGAACCAGGGGGGGGGGGGGTGGGGGGCTGAACCCATTCAGGACCGGGAACCCCTTTTTGGTGTTTTAGGCCTGACGTCGAAATAAAAAAGAAAGTCCTCTGAAAGAATATATACCGTATTCAAAGATTTGTGTCGCATTTTCACGATTTTTCTAAAAAATAGCAGACCTATACAGATCTGCTATTTTTCAATAGCTAAATTATAACATAATGCTTAGTTAAAACACCAAAAGGGGTTCCCGTTCGGAATGGGTTAGGCATTATGTTATAAAAAATGGGGATTTCTTTTTTGAAAATGTGTTATATATTCTTTCAGATAATTTTAACCCATATCTTTGCTTCTGGGGCAGGTCCCTGGAACAACATATTTTCAGATGGTGGGTTCGCGGCCAATTTCTGGGGTCCTTCACATGAAATAGTTTGATAACCGCTGACACAGAAACATATATGTTTTTCAGAAAGCTGCCATGATTTAGAAGACATTTAATAGAATCCGGTCTCGGTCCTGAATGGGTTAACCATTATATTTCCTTGACCAGAGTCCCCTAAAAGAAGCAATTTGCTGCAAATGTCTTGTTCTTCCCAGAGTACAGGCTTAACTAAATTCACCCAGGAAATCACAGAAGACTGAATGATATTGCAATTTCTTGTTATTGTTCATGTTCGTGTCTATCATGAATTGATTGCATAGGGCCTAAATGGAAACAAGGACCTTTTGGTTTGACTGTAACTCTGTTGCTGTTTATACATTTATGTCTAATTAAACTATGCATTCAATCAATCAATCAATCAAATGTACAAGACAAAATGTGCAAGAAATGTGTATATGGCTTAGAACTCTGAATGACTCGAGCCCTTTTTAGTCGGTTGACTTAGCTTTTGTGGTTGCTTTATTTTGGCCTATTATGACCTTTCGCTTCACAAGTGCAAGATTGCAAGACGCCTAAAAATTGTACAATATATTTGGTTGCGGTGTCGCAATGTATTGGGACAACTCCAACAAGAGCTTTTCCACGCAAAACATACGGCTTTACGAACACGCCTGCACACATGCACAAACACCGCAAGCCTTTACGAACACGCCACACGTGCACAAACACCGCAAGCGAAATGTGGTTGGCAATACAAGTCGTGTAGTTGCATAAGAAAATGAGCATTGGCTGTTTATACAGTGAAGCTTATATGATACTGAGCTAGGCTGCTGTTTCATAAGCTGATGAGTTTGCACTGTTGGAGAGAGAGAGAGAGAGTGAGAGAGAGACAGCCCTGAGGAGGTTGAGAGAGAGAGAGAGAGAGAGAGAGAGAGAGCTGTTCTGTTGTGTTGTGTTCTGACATGTCCTCTTCTGTGGTTCTGGGTTCCTCCGGGCCCTTTTCTCTGTGCGTGTTGTGTGTTGGCGTGTGTGTGTGTACGTGCGCGACAGAGAGCTTGGAGGTTAACATGAAGACGCTATAGGTAGCGAATCGCTGCACACATCGACTTGGGTTAGCTAAGTTGAGATGTGTGTGTGTGTGTGTTTGTGTGTGGTCCGTGCATGCTGACTGCACAGAATGTCAAGTCACATTGTGTGTGTGTGTGTTGCCATGGGGGCTGGCTGGATGACGGGGTGTGATTTTTGTTCCATTTTCGTCTCTGTTGTCGGCTCAGCTGTCTCCATGCGTCCGTCTCTGGGTTGAGAGAGAGAGAGAGACAGAGAGAGAGAGAGAGAGACCGCTGTGGGTTTCCCCAAACTTTTTTAGCCGGGGCCGTGACCCAAAAGAGACATCAGACGTTTAGCCCAAAACTAGTGAAAATAGCCGATCTATAGTTCTATACAAAGTTGTAGATCGGCTATTTTCACTATAGTTCTTAACACTTTTCCCTCCCCGTTCATGAGTTAGCACGAGTTACGTTTTCATTGTTTGTTTGATTTGCGTTTACTTTTAACCCATTTTGGGGCGGGAACCCCTTTTGGTGTTAGCATTATGTTATGCTTTAGCTATTGAAAAATAGCAGACCTACAAGCTCGTAGCGCGCCACCGAGTGGCGCGCTACGAGCTTGTAGGTCTGCTATTTTTGAAAAAATCGAAGAACGTAGCTTTTTCAGAAAACTGTCAGGATTTAGAAGACATTTAATAGAATCTGATCTCAGGTCAAAATGGGTTAACGATGGGGTTTCCATCGGACAGAGTGGGATAGGTGACTCGTTCGGATCAAGCCCCCCCCAAAGCCTATAGAATATAATACAACAGTACTCCAAAATAATACACTAACAATAACCGGGTACAAGTCTCTGTCTCTCTCTCTCTCTCTCCCTCGTGAGCCTTCCTCCTCTCTCTCTCGCCCCTCTGTTTTCCCTCTCCCCCCTTGTAAGGCTGTCGTGGCAGCTGTTCTCTCAACGTGGTTTTTTTCCCCCTCTTCAGAGACTCGTCTTAAAATCCAAATGGTGGATGCCTGGTCTGGTCCAGGCTGTTAACCCATTCTGAACGGGTACCCATTTTAGTGTTAGCACTATGTTATGCTTTAGCTATTGAAAAATAGCAGATCTACAAGCTCATAGCGCGCCACCGAGTGGCGCGCTACGAGCTTGTAGGTCTGCTATTTTTGAAAAATCGAAGAACGACTGACATTTTTTAGAATCTGATCTCAGGTCAGAATGGGTTAATCAGACCAGTGTGTGTCCAGTGGAAACCTCGTATGAATCTGATCTCAGGTCAGAATGGGTTAAAAAGAACATACCAGGAAGGCGGTGGGCCAGATAATACACACGCTATAGGATTGTATTCAGGACGGGTTACACGACACCACTGCAGTGGTTCTCAAAGTGGGGTCCTTCAGGCAGTGCCAGGGGGTCCCCACCCCAGCTAAATGATAGTTTGGAACTAAATGGGCCCCTTATGGGTCTGTAACTCTGAGAGTGTACAACGGGCTCCATTTGGTTCCATTTGTACACTCTGAGAGTGTATACACTCTCGGAGTTAAATTAACATTGATTTTACAATACAAATTTACGAAGTGAGGTCTCAGAGATGGAAATGCCATTATACGGGGGTCCGTAGACTAATTAATGCATGTCAAACTGAGGGTCTTTGAAATGAAACGGGTTGAGAGCCGCAAACGTCTTCTCTTATGGGGGTCCCTGGCATATCTTTTACAAATGGGCGTCCGTGGGCTAATTTGTGTCAATTTGGGGGTCCTTGACACACACACACACACACACACACACACACACACGCAAACGCAGGTCCCAAATGATGCGGTACTATATGTACACTACGTATACAATTTTGCTGCAGTGCAGTCGTTGCAATGTGTGCACACACACACACACGTGTCACACGCGGTGACACTGGTGGCTCTAGTCAAATCTGCATGCGCTGTAACCGTCAATCTGCACTGCAGCCAGCTAGACGTCACTGGTCCCTAACCACATGGATTAACCCATTTAAACCTGAGGACAATTCTACAGATGCCTTTTTGAATCCTGACAGTTTTTTTTGGAAAAACCCATGTTTCAAGCTGTTTCAGGTCAAGGAGCCCCACAAATATATGTAATTAATCGGTCACCGACCCCCATGTGAAAACATGTTGTTCCTCCAGGCACCCACCATGAAGCAAAGATTTGAATTAAAAACGCTCGCTCTGAAAAGAATATATATTCAAAGATCTGCACCACATTTTCACGATTTTTCAAAAATAGCAGATCTGCAAGCTCGTAGTGCGGCACCCGGGGCCGCGCTATGAGCTTGTATAAAAACGTGTTAAACACGTATAACGTATAAAGTGTATAACGTTATTATTACTTCAGCTGGTCGGCCCTAAATCCTAAAACATCATTATATTTTCAGACTTTTTAGATTTTATTTTTGCTTTTATTCCGTGTCTCACCAGCGCTTCTTGGGGTTAGAATGGACCCACTGTGTGATTATGGCGTACTGCTCGTTGCCAGTTTTGTGTAAGTTACTCCAACCCTGCATTTATATTTACTGTATAATGGATGACGCTCGAGTGCAGCAAAAGCAAGTAGAAACGACCCGGGGGGGGGCTTCTTATTGCAAACAGTGGCTCGAGAGTCGAGACCCAATTGTCTGACCTGAGATCAGATTCATACGAGGTTTCCACTGGACACACACACTGGTCTGATGAACCCATTCTGACCTGAGATCAGATTCTAAAAAATGTCAGTCGTTCTTCGATTTTTCAAAAAAACAGCAGACCTACAAGCTCGTAGCGCGCCACTCGGTGGCGCGCTATGAGCTTGTAGATCTGCTATTTTTCAATAGCTAAAGCATGACATGATGCTAACACCAAAAATGGGTTCCCGTTCAGAATGGGTTAATATCCCACGATTTTGTAACTCATTTTTCCAATTATGTAATGTAAATCCTGGGCTCTTCTATATACACTCCCTCTGCCAAACCTGGGGAGAGCAACGGATTGACCTCATGCTTCCTTCTATGTGCACGAGGAGTCCCAAGTTGCTCCTTTACTTTACACCTGACAGGGGGGGGGGGTAGCAGCATGGAAGGAAAACACGTTATTCCAACCAGTTCCTTTCCCCCCCGGCTGGTTTAATAGGGGGAGGTATACCGGTAGTTTACGTTCTTGTTATACACTGGATCAAAGGAATATTTGTTCCATCTTTTCCGTTGTGGTTTTCCCCTGGCACTCCTCTTTATCCCATTCTGGGCGGGAACCCATTTTGGTGCTTTAGCTATTTAAAAATAGCAGATCTACAAGCTCATAGCGCGCCACCGAGTGGCGCGCTACGAGCTTGTAGGTCTGCTATTTTAGAAAAATCGAAGAGCGACTGACATAGAAGACATTTTTTAGAATCTGATCTCAGGTCAGAATGAAAACTGTCAGGAATGTAGAAGACATTTTTAGAATCTGATCTCAGGTCAGAATGGGTTATACTGCTGAGTTGCTTTGTAATCGTTGCACTCTTGTCCTAAGCTATACGCGGGCGATGCTGTGGTTGACCGGTCGGTCAGTTTGGGTATATAACTTTAAAGTGTTTTTACTTCAGACGGACATCTCTAAATGCAACGAAAGGAGAAGAGAGGGCAAAGACCTGGAGACTATATAGACCCATGATGGGAGAGTTGAATAATGTTTAGTCAGGCCTACACCAGCGTCATCGACGTAACACTTTGAGAAACTGTGCCTCAAGGCGAGGTCAGTCAGAGACGCTGACATAGGGTCAACGTCGTGTGTGTGTTTGTTTGGACTGAGTTATAACTTGGTCATCATTTTATTTTTCTTACCAGGAAGAGGCCTAGACATCTCACCTCGTTTAGCACAGACGGTGTGAACGTTGAGTCATCTGAGTCAAGAGCTTTTTCCCCCCGAGCCATTAGACTCTTGAACAAGTGCAATATACCTTCCCCCCCCCCCCCCGTATGCTGCTATAAGGACTCCTGTTGTGCAATATATCTCTCTATGAATAGCATTTATGTAGAGTCAATAGCACTTTAGAGTGTACAGTTTCATTATATAGATATTCCACTGTTACATTCTTAGCTTACGCATGTTTCATGATAACTACGTTGTTGTTATGTATGTGATGTATTTGCCATGCTTTTTTTGTTCTTGCTTAATGTAAATCGCTCTGGATTAAGAGCGTCTGCTAAATGCCTAAATTGTAGATTTTCAGCATGCAACCGAACATAAATGGCTTGTCTTTTAGTTCTACTGGATCTCTTCTTCACTAGTCCTTCCTTAAAGGTAGAGTCAGTGATTTCACTTAATTCAAATATCACTTATTTTTTTGTTTTGTTGTGATAATCCTCTCTACTATAGAGTGTGCTGACCATATAAGGAGTTCCTCCCTGTCCCCAGTTAACCCCTGGGGGTCAAAAATCCTTAGGTTTCGTTTTTGTTCTCTATCCTGATTGGATGAAAGCTTGTGTCCCAAGGCAAAAACGAAACCTAAGGGTTTTTGATTGAAATCACTGACACCCCCTTTAACATTTTAGTCTAGTTTTTTGTTGTTGACGAAATTGTCTATTTAGTATATTTAGTCTTAGTTTTAGCCATCATAGCTCAGTCCTTATTTTTCCTCCGTGAAAGAAGGTATAGTCGAGCATTTTTCGTCACTGTTTTACTCGACGAAATCGAAAACTATTTGCAGCTGAAGTTGACGGTGATCCCGAGAGAAAACGCTGTCAGTGTGATCATGATGACTGTTGATTGACAGCTGTCAAATGCCAGGTCCCCCAGCAGGACAACACGGCTGATGGCTTTGACAGACACATCACTACGATCGTGGATTAACCCATTCTGAATGGGAACCCCTTTTGGTGTTAGCATCATGTTATGCTTTAGCTATTGAAAAATAGCAGATCTACAAGCTCATAGCGCGCCACCGAGTGGCGCGCTATGAGCTTGTAGGTCTGCTATTTTTGAAAAATCGAAGAACGACTGACATTTTTAGAATCTGATCTCAGGTCAGAATGGGTTAATCAGACCAGTGTGTGTCCAGTGGAAACCTCGTATGAATCTGATCTCAGGTCAGAATGGGTTAACCCATTTTGGATGGGAACCCCTTTTTGGTGTTTTTTTTATTCTATTTATGCTATTGAAAAATAGCAGATCTACAAGTTCATAGCGCGGCACCGAGTGCTGCGCTATGAACTTGTATAGGTCTTCTATTTATTTTTTTTAATCGTGAAAATGTGGCGCTAGTCTTTGAATATATATTCTTTCAGAGTGAACGTTTTTTTTAACTAAAATCTTTGCTTCTGGGGGGCAGGGGGGGGGGGTGGGGGTAGGAGTCCCTGGAACAACATATTTTCAGATGGGGGTCGGAGGCCAATTACATACATTTTTGAGGGTCCTTGACATGACAAAGTTTGAGCACCACTGACATTCTGATTTTAGAAGACATTTGTAGAATCGTCCTCAGGTCGGGTTAAACGGGTTAATCCATGCTAAAACATTCTTCTTGGGCTTGTATAATCGTCAGGTTATTAAATCACACACCAGCCTATAGTAGCAGAGAGATCATTTCTGGTTCCGACAAATCATGGCATAGTTTGTTACCCATTAACACCTGGTGCAACGTATACGTTGTTCTACCCTTGATGCCGGCCGTGCTCTCTGTGTCTCATCAGCTATTGCTATACATGTAGCAACATAACTATTTAAAAACAAAATCATCAGAATTTGAAGGTTTTCAGAAACCTTAGGTCAGGCCCTAGAAGGCGTTCCCAGATTCGGCCTCAGGCATCAATGGGTTAATGTGGGCAATAGGTGGAGAATAAGAAATGCCGTTCTCTATATTGACTTTTTGGTTGTTGGACTACGGGAGCCACTATTGCTTTCACTTGTTGTATTTTATGCAATTCACCATAGACAAAATACAGAAGTAATTTCCAGAAACGATGCTTTTCTAAAGGGATCTGGGTCTGTAGACATCGGCTAGGCTGCTCACATTAGTGCATTGCCACTTTCACTGTCATTGTTTAACCCCATTCTGACCTGAGATCAGATTCATACGAGGTTTCCACTGGACACACACTGGTCTGATTAACCCATTCTGACCTGAGATCAGATTCTAAAAATGTCAGTCGTTCTTCGATTTTTCAAAAATAGCAGACCTACAAGCTCGTAGCGCGCCACTCGGTGGCGCGCTATGAGCTTGTAGATCTGCTATTTTTCAATAGCTAAAGCATAACATGATGATAACACCAAAATGGGTGCCCAACCAAAATGGGTTAACCCATTCAGGCCTGACATCGAAAAAAATATAAAACAAATCTAAATCATGACAATTTTCGGAAAGATTTGAGGCACATTTGAACGATTTTTTTCAAAAATAGCAGACCTACAAGTTCATAGCACGCCACTCGGTGGCGCGCTATGAGCTTGTAGATCTGCTATTTTTCAATAGTCTAAATTATAACGTAATGTATGTAAATGTATGTACCAAAATGGGGTTCCCGCCACCAAATTGGGTTAAAACATTTCCTCATCTTGGTTTCTTTTTCTTGGGTAGGTGCAGTATCAATTAAATTCAATTAAATTCAAAGCGCTTTATTGGCACGAGAAAACATACAGCAGTAATCCTGGCCTCTAAACCACCTCCCCTGGCCTGCGCCTGATGGAGGGGAAAGGAACTGGTATGGAATTACATGTTCCTTCCTTCCACGCGCTACGTCCCTGCAGGTGAAAAGAAGCAGCCTCATGCATAGAAGGAAGCATGAGGTCAGTCCATGTCCAGTGAGCTGTTTGACTGACGGGCAGAGCTGCAGTGGAAGCTTTGAGTGACCCAAGGGGTGGGGTGTGTCAGCAACAAAAAAAGTGCTTAGGTTTAGGTTTTTAGGTTTATTTATTTAGCATGTAGTACAAAAAATAAACAATAACATATCAAATAACAAAAATACAATGCAAGGAAGGGAAGAAGGCTTATTTGGAATCCTTTCCTGTATGGAAGAGGTCATTGGTTAAAACAGATTAAAAGTTCATAAAGAACAGTACAAAAGTCTACAAGTTGGCAAAGGGGGGCAGCTGTGCAGTAAAGAAATAAAAACAGACTGCACAAAAAACTGAAAAATAAACAATACAACAACAAACACACAAAAGAAAATATAACGCATCAAAGTAAAACATGTAATCTACAGAGAGGATGAAGGGGAGGCATACCTTCTCCAATCACAGAAAAGAAAGCAAAATATGGCAGAGACGACCACAGGGAGGCAGAAGAAGTTGAATGCTGTGTTTGTCTGTCTGTCTGTAGCAGCAACAACCTCTCAGGCACTTTAGGTGGATTCTGCTCCACACAGTCTCATTGTTATGGAGCTGTTATGATCGTGACTCGGTCTGGTGTCATCGCTGACTTACAGTGTAGTCATGTGACCAGCAGCAGCTCTCTGATCGTGTGTGTGTGTGTGTGTGGGTGTGACTGTGTGAGTAAGTGAGTGTGTGTGTGTGTGTGTGTGTGTGTGACTGTGTGACTGTGTGACTGTGTGAGTGAGTGTGTGTGTGTGCGCGCTCGTGCGTGCGTGCGTTTTCTTCTTATGCAGATGAACACATCAACATTATTCGTATTGCGTTTGGCTTGAAGATCTTTTCACTATATCACTCACTTTTCACTTTATAAAAGAAACAAATATGTTGTTCATTCATCCTAATTGAGGCCAAATGGTTTTAAGTAACCGTGATATTGATTTCATAATCATATCTATATATATATATATATAGTCGTATCGCCCAGCCCTAGTTTAGCATGTATCTTTTAGTTTATGCTTCATAATGCCCGGGCTAATTTAATTTACTACAGTACAGATACAAACCTGTGGAGAGAAATGTGGTCTGGAGAGTTGGCGATAAGAATAGACCAAACGACTCAGTCATAACATGATTTTCCACCCGGTCACTTTTTTCCCCTCTTGTTAAACCCCCCCCCCCCCCCCCTCTCTCTCTCTCTGTGTCTCTCTCTCTCTCTCTCTCTCTCTCTCTCTCTCTCTCTCTGATCTCCTCCTAGTGTCTCTCTCTCGTTGTGGACGATACGATGCTACCATCTAGGGCAGTGCAACTCCTTTACTCAGTGTGTCAGGAATGCCTCTGTTGACTAATGGATGTGCTCTGCTGCCTGCCTGCACACACTAGTGCCCCCCATTAAACAGTCTCTCTCTCTCTCTCTCTCTCTCTCTCTCCATCTCTCTCTCCATCCATACACCCGCGCGATTCAATACCACGGCCTGGCCCGGTTAACGCATTAAGACCTGTCAAACTGACTCTACAAATGTCTTCTGAATCCTGACAGTTTTCTGTACGCACGACGTGGTTCTCAGACTATTTCATGTCAAGGACCCCCCAGAATGATACGTATTTGTCCGCAGACCCTCCTCTCAAAATATGAGGTTCCAAAAAACCTTCGCACTGAAAGAATATATATTCAAAGATTTGCGGCACATTTTCACGGGGTTTTTCAAAAATAGCAGATCTACAAGCTTGTTGCGCGGCACTCGAAGGGGCGTAGTCTAGAAATTTAGATCCGTAATGTAGTGGAGTAGAAGTAAAATAATTAACTAATGTTAAGGGGACGTTGCAGGACAACAGCAGTAGCTGTGTGGGGTGAGTTTAGTGAACGATAAGGGGACGTCTCAGGACAACAGCAGTAGCTGTGTGGGGTGAGTTTAGTGAATGATAAGGGGACGTTGCAGGACAACAGCAGTAGCTGTGTGGGGTGAGTTTAGTGAATGATAAGGGGACGTTGCAGGACAACAGCAGTAGCTGTGTGGGGTGAGTTTAGTGAACGATAAGGGGACGTTGCAGGACAACAGCAGTAGCTGTGTGGGGTGAGTTTAGTGAATGATAAGGGGACGTTGCAGGACAACAGCAGTAGCTGTGTGTGTGGGGTGAGTTTAGTGAACGATAAGGGGACGTTGCAGGACAACAGCAGTAGCTGTGTGTGTGGGGTGAGTTTAGTGAATGATAAGGGGACGCCTCAGGACAACAGCAGTAGCTGTGTGGGGTGAGTTTAGTGAATGATAAGGGGACGTCTCAGGACAACAGCAGTAGCTGTGTGGGGTGAGTTTAGTGAATGATAAGGGGACGTTGCAGGACAACAGCAGTAGCTGTGTGTGTGGGGTGAGTTTAGTGAATGATAAGGGGACGTTGCAGGACAACAGCAGTAGCTGTGTGGGGTGAGTTTAGTGAATGATAAGGGGACGTTGCAGGACAACAGCAGTAGCTGTGTGGGGTGAGTTTAGTGAATGATAAGGGGACGTTGCAGGACAACAGCAGTAGCTGTGTGGGGTGAGTTTAGTGAACGATAAGGGGACGTCTCAGGACAACAGCAGTAGCTGTGTGGGGTGAGTTTAGTGAACGATAAGGGGACGTTGCAGGACAACAGCAGTAGCTGTGTGGGGTGAGTTTAGTGAACGATAAGGGGACGTTGCAGGACAACAGCAGTAGCTGTGTGGGGTGAGTTTAGTGAACGATAAGGGGACGTTGCAGGACAACAGCAGTAGCTGTGTGGGGTGAGTTTAGTGAATGATAAGGGGACGTTGCAGGACAACAGCAGTAGCTGTGTGTGTGGGGTGAGTTTAGTGAACGATAAGGGGACGTTGCAGGACAACAGCAGTAGCTGTGTGTGTGGGGTGAGTTTAGTGAATGATAAGGGGACGCCTCAGGACAACAGCAGTAGCTGTGTGGGGTGAGTTTAGTGAACGATAAGGGGACGTTGCAGGACAACAGCAGTAGCTGTGTGGGGTGAGTTTAGTGAACGATAAGGGGACGTTGCAGGACAACAGCAGTAGCTGTGTGGGGTGAGTTTAGTGAATGATAAGGGGACGTCTCAGGACAACAGCAGTAGCTGTGTGGGGTGAGTTTAGTGAATGATAAGGGGACGTTGCAGGACAACAGCAGTAGCTGTGTGTGTGGGGTGAGTTTAGTGAACGATAAGGGGACGTTGCAGGACAACAGCAGTAGCTGTGTGTGGTGAGTTTAGTGAATGATAAGGGGACGATGCAGGACAACAGCAGTAGCAGTGTGT
>NC_137872.1:4893197-4921956 GCF_963924005.1 Protomyctophum bolini
ATGGTGCGTGTGTGTGTTTTGTATGTAGGCTCAGCTGAGGCCTGACTCAGTGTTGTTGTTGGGGGGGGGGGGGAGAACCAGGGGGGGGGGGTGGGGGGCTGAACCCATTCAGGACCGGGAACCCCTTTTTGGTGTTTTAGGCCTGACGTCAGAAATAAAAAAGAAAGTCCTCTGAAAGAATATATACCGTATTCAAAGATTTGTGTCGCATTTTCACGATTTTTCTAAAAAATAGCAGACCTATACAGATCTGCTATTTTTCAATAGCTAAATTATAACATAATGCTTAGTTAAAACACCAAAAGGGGTTCCCGTTCGGAATGGGTTAGGCATTATGTTATAAAAAATGGGGATTTCTTTTTTGAAAATGTGTTATATATTCTTTCAGATAATTTTAACCCATATCTTTGCTTCTGGGGCAGGTCCCTGGAACAACATATTTTCAGATGGTGGGTTCGCGGCCAATTTCTGGGTCCTCACATGAAATAGTTTGATAACCGCTGACACAGAAACATATATGTTTTTCAGAAAGCTGCCATGATTTAGAAGACATTTAATAGAATCCGGTCTCGGTCCTGAATGGGTTAACCATTATATTTCCTTGACCAGAGTCCCCTAAAAGAAGCAATTTGCTGCAAATGTCTTGTTCTTCCAGAGTACAGGCTTAACTAAATTCACCCAGGAAATC
Source organism: Protomyctophum bolini (assembly GCF_963924005.1). NCBI lineage: Eukaryota > Metazoa > Chordata > Actinopteri > Myctophiformes > Myctophidae > Protomyctophum > Protomyctophum bolini. The sequence goes on from NC_137872.1 coordinate 4,893,886, forward strand.
ACAGAAGACTGAATGATATTGCAATTTCTTGTTATTGTTCATGTTCGTGTCTATCATGAATTGATTGCATAGGGCCTAAATGGAAACAAGGACCTTTTTGGTTTGACTGTAACTCTGTTGCTGTTTATACATTTATGTCTAATTAAACTATGCATTCAATCAATCAATCAATCAAATGTACAAGACAAAATGTGCAAGAAATGTGTATATGGCTTAGAACTCTGAATGACTCGAGCCCTTTTTAGTCGGTTGACTTAGCTTTTGTGGTTGCTTTATTTTGGCCTATTATGACCTTTCGCTTCACAGTGCAAGATTGCAAGACGCCTAAAAATTGTACAATATATTTGGTTGCGGTGTCGCAATGTATTGGGACAACTCCAACAAGAGCTTTTCCACGCAAAACATACGGCTTTACGAACACGCCTGCACACATGCACAAACACCGCAAGCCTTTACGAACACGCCACACGTGCACAAACACCGCAAGCGAAATGTGGTTGGCAATACAAGTCGTGTAGTTGCATAAGAAAATGAGCATTGGCTGTTTATACAGTGAAGCTTATATGATACTGAGCTAGGCTGCTGTTTCATAGCTGATGAGTTTGCACTGTTGGAGAGAGAGAGAGAGAGTGAGAGAGAGACAGCCCTGAGGAGGTTGAGAGAGAGAGAGAGAGAGTGAGAGAGAGAGCTGTTCTGTTGTGTTGTGTTCTGACATGTCCTCTTCTGTGGTTCTGGGTTCCTCCGGGCCCTTTTCTCTGTGCGTGTTGTGTGTTGGCGTGTGTGTGTGTACGTGCGCGACAGAGAGCTTGGAGGTTAACATGAAGACGCTATAGGTAGCGAATCGCTTGCACACATCGACTTGGGTTAGCTAAGTTGAGATGTGTGTGTGTGTGTGTTTGTGTGTGGTCCGTGCATGCTGACTGCACAGAATGTCAAGTCACATTGTGTGTGTGTGTGTTGCCATGGGGGCTGGCTGGATGACGGGGTGTGATTTTTGTTCCATTTTCGTCTCTGTTGTCGGCTCAGCTGTCTCCATGCGTCCGTCTCTGGGTTGAGAGAGAGAGAGAGACAGAGAGAGAGAGAGAGAGACCGCTGTGGGTTTCCCAAACTTTTTTAGCCGGGCCGTGACCAAAAGAGACATCAGACGTTTAGCCCAAACTAGTGAAATAGCCGATCTATAGTTCTATACAAAGTTGTAGATCGGCTATTTTCACTATAGTTCTTAACACTTTTCCCTCCCCGTTCATGAGTTAGCACGAGTTACGTTTTCATTGTTTGTTTGATTTGCGTTTACTTTTAACCCATTTTGGGGCGGGAACCCCTTTTGGTGTTAGCATTATGTTATGCTTTAGCTATTGAAAAATAGCAGACCTACAAGCTCGTAGCGCGCCACCGAGTGGCGCGCTACGAGCTTGTAGGTCTGCTATTTTTGAAAAATCGAAGAACGTAGCTTTTTCAGAAAAACTGTCAGGATTTAGAAGACATTTAATAGAATCTGATCTCAGGTCAAAATGGGTTAACGATGGGGTTTCCATCGGACAGAGTGGGATAGGTGACTCGTTCGGATCAAGCCCCCCCAAAGCCTATAGAATATAATACAACAGTACTCCAAAATAATACACTAACAATAACCGGGTACAAGTCTCTGTCTCTCTCTCTCTCTCTCCCTCGTGAGCCTTCCTCCTCTCTCTCTCGCCCCTCTGTTTTCCCTCTCCCCCCTTGTAAGGCTGTCGTGGCAGCTGTTCTCTCAACGTGGTTTTTTCCCCCTCTTCAGAGACTCGTCTTAAAATCCAAATGGTGGATGCCTGGTCTGGTCCAGGCTGTTAACCCATTCTGAACGGGTACCCATTTTAGTGTTAGCACTATGTTATGCTTTAGCTATTGAAAAATAGCAGATCTACAAGCTCATAGCGCGCCACCGAGTGGCGCGCTACGAGCTTGTAGGTCTGCTATTTTTGAAAAATCGAAGAACGACTGACATTTTTTAGAATCTGATCTCAGGTCAGAATGGGTTAATCAGACCAGTGTGTGTCCAGTGGAAACCTCGTATGAATCTGATCTCAGGTCAGAATGGGTTAAAAAGAACATACCAGGAAGGCGGTGGCCAGATAATACACACGCTATAGGATTGTATTCAGACGGGTTACACGACACCACTGCAGTGGTTCTCAAAGTGGGGTCCTTCAGGCAGTGCCAGGGGGTCCCCACCCCAGCTAAATGATAGTTTGGAACTAAATGGGCCCCTTATGGGTCTGTAACTCTGAGAGTGTACAACGGGCTCCATTTGGTTCCATTTGTACACTCTGAGAGTGTATACACTCTCGGAGTTAAATTAACATTGATTTTACAATACAAATTTACGAAGTGAGGTCTCAGAGATGGAAATGCCATTATACGGGGGTCCGTAGACTAATTAATGCATGTCAAACTGAGGGTCTTTGAAATGAAACGGGTTGAGAGCCGCAAACGTCTCTCTTATGGGGGTCCCTGGCATATCTTTTACAAATGGGCGTCCGTGGGCTAATTTGTGTCAATTTTGGGGGTCCTTGACACACACACACACACACACACACACACACACACACGCAAACGCAGGTCCCAAATGATGCGGTACTATATGTACACTACGTATACAATTTTGCTGCAGTGCAGTCGTTGCAATGTGTGCACACACACACACACACGTGTCACACGCGGTGACACTGGTGGCTCTAGTCAAATCTGCATGCGCTGTAACGTCAATCTGCACTGCAGCCAGCTAGACGTCACTGGTCCTAACCACATGGATTAACCCATTTAAACCTGAGGACAATTCTACAGATGCCTTTTTGAATCCTGACAGTTTTTTTTGGAAAAACCCATGTTTCAAGCTGTTCAGGTCAAGGAGCCCCACAAATATATGTAATTAATCGGTCACCGACCCCATGTGAAAACATGTTGTTCCTCCAGGCACCCACCATGAAGCAAAGATTTGAATTAAAAACGCTCGCTCTGAAAAGAATATATATTCAAAGATCTGCACCACATTTTCACGATTTTTCAAAAATAGCAGATCTGCAAGCTCGTAGTGCGGCACCCGGGGCCGCGCTATGAGCTTGTATAAAAACGTGTTAAACACGTATAACGTATAAAGTGTATAACGTTATTATTACTTCAGCTGGTCGGCCCTAAATCCTAAAACATCATTATATTTTCAGACTTTTTAGATTTTATTTTGCTTTTATTCCGTGTCTCACCAGCGCTTCTTGGGGTTAGAATGGACCCACTGTGTGATTATGGCGTACTGCTCGTTGCCAGTTTTGTGTAAGTTACTCCAACCCTGCATTTATATTTACTGTATAATGGATGACGCTCGAGTGCAGCAAAAGCAAGTAGAAACGACCCGGGGGGGGCTTCTTATTGCAAACAGTGGCTCGAGAGTCGAGACCCAATTGTCTGACCTGAGATCAGATTCATACGAGGTTTCCACTGGACACACACACTGGTCTGATGAACCCATTCTGACCTGAGATCAGATTCTAAAAAATGTCAGTCGTTCTTCGATTTTTCAAAAAAACAGCAGACCTACAAGCTCGTAGCGCGCCACTCGGTGGCGCGCTATGAGCTTGTAGATCTGCTATTTTTCAATAGCTAAAGCATGACATGATGCTAACACCAAAAATGGGTTCCCGTTCAGAATGGGTTAATATCCCACGATTTTGTAACTCATTTTTCCAATTATGTAATGTAAATCCTGGGCTCTTCTATATACACTCCCTCTGCCAAACCTGGGGAGAGCAACGGATTGACCTCATGCTTCCTTCTATGTGCACGAGGAGTCCCAAGTTGCTCCTTTACTTTACACCTGACAGGGGGGGGGGGGTAGCAGCATGGAAGGAAAACACGTTATTCCAACCAGTTCCTTTCCCCCCCGGCTGGTTTAATAGGGGGAGGTATACCGGTAGTTTACGTTCTTGTTATACACTGGATCAAAGGAATATTTGTTCCATCTTTTCCGTTGTGGTTTTCCCCTGGCACTCCTCTTTATACTGCTGAGTTGCTTTGTAATCGTTGCACTCTTGTCCTAAGCTATACGCGGGCGATGCTGTGGTTGACCGGTCGGTCAGTTTGGGTATATAACTTTAAAGTGTTTTTACTTCAGACGGACATCTCTAAATGCAACGAAAGGAGAAGAGAGGGCAAAGACCTGGAGACTATATAGACCCATGATGGGAGAGTTGAATAATGTTTAGTCAGGCCTACACCAGCGTCATCGACGTAACACTTTGAGAAACTGTGCCTCAAGGCGAGGTCAGTCAGAGACGCTGACATAGGGTCAACGTCGTGTGTGTGTTTGTTTGGACTGAGTTATAACTTGGTCATCATTTTATTTTTCTTACCAGGAAGAGGCCTAGACATCTCACCTCGTTTAGCACAGACGGTGTGAACGTTGAGTCATCTGAGTCAAGAGCTTTTTCCCCCCGAGCCATTAGACTCTTGAACAAGTGCAATATACCTTCCCCCCCCCCCCCCCGTATGCTGCTATAAGGACTCCTGTTGTGCAATATATCTCTCTATGAATAGCATTTATGTAGAGTCAATAGCACTTTAGAGTGTACAGTTTCATTATATAGATATTCCACTGTTACATTCTTAGCTTACGCATGTTTCATGATAACTACGTTGTTGTTATGTATGTGATGTATTTGCCATGCTTTTTTTGTTCTTGCTTAATGTAAATCGCTCTGGATTAAGAGCGTCTGCTAAATGCCTAAATTGTAGATTTTCAGCATGCAACCGAACATAAATGGCTTGTCTTTTAGTTCTACTGGATCTCTTCTTCACTAGTCCTTCCTTAAAGGTAGAGTCAGTGATTTCACTTAATTCAAATATCACTTATTTTTTTGTTTTGTTGTGATAATCCTCTCTACTATAGAGTGTGCTGACCATATAAGGAGTTCCTCCCTGTCCCCAGTTAACCCCTGGGGGTCAAAAATCCTTAGGTTTCGTTTTTGTTCTCTATCCTGATTGGATGAAAGCTTGTGTCCCAAGGCAAAAACGAAACCTAAGGGTTTTTGATTGAAATCACTGACACCCCCTTTAACATTTTAGTCTAGTTTTTTGTTGTTGACGAAATTGTCTATTTAGTATATTTAGTCTTAGTTTTAGCCATCATAGCTCAGTCCTTATTTTTCCTCCGTGAAAGAAGGTATAGTCGAGCATTTTTCGTCACTGTTTTACTCGACGAAATCGAAAACTATTTGCAGCTGAAGTTGACGGTGATCCCGAGAGAAAACGCTGTCAGTGTGATCATGATGACTGTTGATTGACAGCTGTCAAATGCCAGGTCCCCCAGCAGGACAACACGGCTGATGGCTTTGACAGACACATCACTACGATCGTGGATTAACCCATTCTGAATGGGAACCCCTTTTGGTGTTAGCATCATGTTATGCTTTAGCTATTGAAAAATAGCAGATCTACAAGCTCATAGCGCGCCACCGAGTGGCGCGCTATGAGCTTGTAGGTCTGCTATTTTTGAAAAATCGAAGAACGACTGACATTTTTAGAATCTGATCTCAGGTCAGAATGGGTTAATCAGACCAGTGTGTGTCCAGTGGAAACCTCGTATGAATCTGATCTCAGGTCAGAATGGGTTAACCCATTTTGGATGGGAACCCCTTTTTGGTGTTTTTTTTATTCTATTTATGCTATTGAAAAATAGCAGATCTACAAGTTCATAGCGCGGCACCGAGTGCTGCGCTATGAACTTGTATAGGTCTTCTATTTATTTTTTTTAATCGTGAAAATGTGGCGCTAGTCTTTGAATATATATTCTTTCAGAGTGAACGTTTTTTTTAACTAAAATCTTTGCTTCTGGGGGGCAGGGGGGGGGGTGGGGGTAGGAGTCCCTGGAACAACATATTTTCAGATGGGGGTCGGAGGCCAATTACATACATTTTTGAGGGTCCTTGACATGACAAAGTTTGAGCACCACTGACATTCTGATTTTAGAAGACATTTGTAGAATCGTCCTCAGGTCGGGTTAAACGGGTTAATCCATGCTAAAACATTCTTCTTGGGCTTGTATAATCGTCAGGTTATTAAATCACACACCAGCCTATAGTAGCAGAGAGATCATTTCTGGTTCCGACAAATCATGGCATAGTTTGTTACCCATTAACACCTGGTGCAACGTATACGTTGTTCTACCCTTGATGCCGGCCGTGCTCTCTGTGTCTCATCAGCTATTGCTATACATGTAGCAACATAACTATTTAAAAACAAAATCATCAGAATTTGAAGGTTTTCAGAAACCTTAGGTCAGGCCCTAGAAGGCGTTCCCAGATTCGGCCTCAGGCATCAATGGGTTAATGTGGGCAATAGGTGGAGAATAAGAAATGCCGTTCTCTATATTGACTTTTTGGTTGTTGGACTACGGGAGCCACTATTGCTTTCACTTGTTGTATTTTATGCAATTCACCATAGACAAAATACAGAAGTAATTTCCAGAAACGATGCTTTTCTAAAGGGATCTGGGTCTGTAGACATCGGCTAGGCTGCTCACATTAGTGCATTGCCACTTTCACTGTCATTGTTTAACCCCATTCTGACCTGAGATCAGATTCATACGAGGTTTCCACTGGACACACACTGGTCTGATTAACCCATTCTGACCTGAGATCAGATTCTAAAAATGTCAGTCGTTCTTCGATTTTTCAAAAATAGCAGACCTACAAGCTCGTAGCGCGCCACTCGGTGGCGCGCTATGAGCTTGTAGATCTGCTATTTTTCAATAGCTAAAGCATAACATGATGATAACACCAAAATGGGTGCCCAACCAAAATGGGTTAACCCATTCAGGCCTGACATCGAAAAAAATATAAAACAAATCTAAATCATGACAATTTTCGGAAAGATTTGAGGCACATTTGAACGATTTTTTTCAAAAATAGCAGACCTACAAGTTCATAGCACGCCACTCGGTGGCGCGCTATGAGCTTGTAGATCTGCTATTTTTCAATAGTCTAAATTATAACGTAATGTATGTAAATGTATGTACCAAAATGGGGTTCCCGCCACCAAATTGGGTTAAAACATTTCCTCATCTTGGTTTCTTTTTCTTGGGTAGGTGCAGTATCAATTAAATTCAATTAAATTCAAAGCGCTTTATTGGCACGAGAAAACATACAGCAGTAATCCTGGCCTCTAAACCACCTCCCCTGGCCTGCGCCTGATGGAGGGGAAAGGAACTGGTATGGAATTACATGTTCCTTCCTTCCACGCGCTACGTCCCTGCAGGTGAAAAGAAGCAGCCTCATGCATAGAAGGAAGCATGAGGTCAGTCCATGTCCAGTGAGCTGTTTGACTGACGGGCAGAGCTGCAGTGGAAGCTTTGAGTGACCCAAGGGGTGGGGTGTGTCAGCAACAAAAAAAGTGCTTAGGTTTAGGTTTTTAGGTTTATTTATTTAGCATGTAGTACAAAAAATAAACAATAACATATCAAATAACAAAAATACAATGCAAGGAAGGGAAGAAGGCTTATTTGGAATCCTTTCCTGTATGGAAGAGGTCATTGGTTAAAACAGATTAAAAGTTCATAAAGAACAGTACAAAAGTCTACAAGTTGGCAAAGGGGGGCAGCTGTGCAGTAAAGAAATAAAAACAGACTGCACAAAAAACTGAAAAATAAACAATACAACAACAAACACACAAAAGAAAATATAACGCATCAAAGTAAAACATGTAATCTACAGAGAGGATGAAGGGGAGGCATACCTTCTCCAATCACAGAAAAGAAAGCAAAATATGGCAGAGACGACCACAGGGAGGCAGAAGAAGTTGAATGCTGTGTTTGTCTGTCTGTCTGTAGCAGCAACAACCTCTCAGGCACTTTAGGTGGATTCTGCTCCACACAGTCTCATTGTTATGGAGCTGTTATGATCGTGACTCGGTCTGGTGTCATCGCTGACTTACAGTGTAGTCATGTGACCAGCAGCAGCTCTCTGATCGTGTGTGTGTGTGTGTGTGGGTGTGACTGTGTGAGTAAGTGAGTGTGTGTGTGTGTGTGTGTGTGTGTGACTGTGTGACTGTGTGACTGTGTGAGTGAGTGTGTGTGTGTGCGCGCTCGTGCGTGCGTGCGTTTTCTTCTTATGCAGATGAACACATCAACATTATTCGTATTGCGTTTGGCTTGAAGATCTTTTCACTATATCACTCACTTTTCACTTTATAAAAGAAACAAATATGTTGTTCATTCATCCTAATTGAGGCCAAATGGTTTTAAGTAACCGTGATATTGATTTCATAATCATATCTATATATATATATATATAGTCGTATCGCCCAGCCCTAGTTTAGCATGTATCTTTTAGTTTATGCTTCATAATGCCCGGGCTAATTTAATTTACTACAGTACAGATACAAACCTGTGGAGAGAAATGTGGTCTGGAGAGTTGGCGATAAGAATAGACCAAACGACTCAGTCATAACATGATTTTCCACCCGGTCACTTTTTTCCCCTCTTGTTAAACCCCCCCCCCCCCCCCCTCTCTCTCTCTCTGTGTCTCTCTCTCTCTCTCTCTCTCTCTCTCTCTCTCTCTCTCTGATCTCCTCCTAGTGTCTCTCTCTCGTTGTGGACGATACGATGCTACCATCTAGGGCAGTGCAACTCCTTTACTCAGTGTGTCAGGAATGCCTCTGTTGACTAATGGATGTGCTCTGCTGCCTGCCTGCACACACTAGTGCCCCCCATTAAACAGTCTCTCTCTCTCTCTCTCTCTCTCTCTCTCCATCTCTCTCTCCATCCATACACCCGCGCGATTCAATACCACGGCCTGGCCCGGTTAACGCATTAAGACCTGTCAAACTGACTCTACAAATGTCTTCTGAATCCTGACAGTTTTCTGTACGCACGACGTGGTTCTCAGACTATTTCATGTCAAGGACCCCCCAGAATGATACGTATTTGTCCGCAGACCCTCCTCTCAAAATATGAGGTTCCAAAAAACCTTCGCACTGAAAGAATATATATTCAAAGATTTGCGGCACATTTTCACGGGGTTTTCAAAAATAGCAGATCTACAAGCTTGTTGCGCGGCACTCGAAGGGGCGTAGTCTAGAAATTTAGATCCGTAATGTAGTGGAGTAGAAGTAAAATAATTAACTAATGTTAAGGGGACGTTGCAGGACAACAGCAGTAGCTGTGTGGGGTGAGTTTAGTGAACGATAAGGGGACGTCTCAGGACAACAGCAGTAGCTGTGTGGGGTGAGTTTAGTGAATGATAAGGGGACGTTGCAGGACAACAGCAGTAGCTGTGTGGGGTGAGTTTAGTGAATGATAAGGGACGTTGCAGGACAACAGCAGTAGCTGTGTGGGGTGAGTTTAGTGAACGATAAGGGGACGTTGCAGGACAACAGCAGTAGCTGTGTGGGGTGAGTTTAGTGAATGATAAGGGGACGTTGCAGGACAACAGCAGTAGCTGTGTGTGTGGGGTGAGTTTAGTGAACGATAAGGGGACGTTGCAGGACAACAGCAGTAGCTGTGTGTGTGGGGTGAGTTTAGTGAATGATAAGGGGACGCCTCAGGACAACAGCAGTAGCTGTGTGGGGTGAGTTTAGTGAATGATAAGGGACGTCTCAGGACAACAGCAGTAGCTGTGTGGGGTGAGTTTAGTGAATGATAAGGGGACGTTGCAGGACAACAGCAGTAGCTGTGTGTGTGGGGTGAGTTTAGTGAATGATAAGGGGACGTTGCAGGACAACAGCAGTAGCTGTGTGGGTGAGTTTAGTGAATGATAAGGGGACGTTGCAGGACAACAGCAGTAGCTGTGTGGGGTGAGTTTAGTGAATGATAAGGGGACGTTGCAGGACAACAGCAGTAGCTGTGTGGGGTGAGTTTAGTGAACGATAAGGGGACGTCTCAGGACAACAGCAGTAGCTGTGTGGGGTGAGTTTAGTGAACGATAAGGGGACGTTGCAGGACAACAGCAGTAGCTGTGTGGGGTGAGTTTAGTGAACGATAAGGGGACGTTGCAGGACAACAGCAGTAGCTGTGTGGGGTGAGTTTAGTGAACGATAAGGGGACGTTGCAGGACAACAGCAGTAGCTGTGTGGGGTGAGTTTAGTGAATGATAAGGGGACGTTGCAGGACAACAGCAGTAGCTGTGTGTGTGGGGTGAGTTTAGTGAACGATAAGGGGACGTTGCAGGACAACAGCAGTAGCTGTGTGTGTGGGGTGAGTTTAGTGAATGATAAGGGGACGCCTCAGGACAACAGCAGTAGCTGTGTGGGGTGAGTTTAGTGAACGATAAGGGGACGTTGCAGGACAACAGCAGTAGCTGTGTGGGGTGAGTTTAGTGAACGATAAGGGGACGTTGCAGGACAACAGCAGTAGCTGTGTGGGGTGAGTTTAGTGAATGATAAGGGGACGTCTCAGGACAACAGCAGTAGCTGTGTGGGGTGAGTTTAGTGAATGATAAGGGGACGTTGCAGGACAACAGCAGTAGCTGTGTGTGTGGGGTGAGTTAGTGAACGATAAGGGGACGTTGCAGGACAACAGCAGTAGCTGTGTGTGGTGAGTTTAGTGAATGATAAGGGGACGATGCAGGACAACAGCAGTAGCAGTGTGTGTGGGGTGAGTTTAGTGAATGATAAGGGGACGTTGCAGGACAACAGCAGTAGCTGTGTGGGGTGAGTTTAGTGAACGATAAGGGGACGTTGCAGGACAACAGCAGTAGCTGTGTGTGTGGGGTGAGTTTAGTGAACGATAAGGGGACGTCTCAGGACAACAGCAGTAGTTGTGTGGGGTGAGTTTAGTGAATGATAAGGGACGTCTCAGGACAACAGCAGTAGCTGTGTGGGGTGAGTTTAGTGAATGATAAGGGGACGTTGCAGGACAACAGCAGTAGCAGTGTGTGTGTGGGGTGAGTTTAGTGAACGATAAGGGGACATTGCAGGACAACAGCAGTAGCTGTGTGGGTGAGTTTAGTGAATGATAAGGGGACGTTGCAGGACAACAGCAGTAGCTGTGTGGGGTGAGTTTAGTGAATGATAAGGGGACGTCTCAGGACAACAGCAGTAGCTGTGTGGGGTGAGTTTAGTGAACGATAAGGGGACGTTGCAGGACAACAGCAGTAGCTGTGTGGGGTGAGTTTAGTGAATGGGGACGTTGCAGGACAACAGCAGTAGCTGTGTGGGGTGAGTTTAGTGAATGATAAGGGGACGTTGCAGGACAACAGCAGTAGCTGTGTGGGGTGAGTTTAGTGAACGATAAGGGGACGTTGCAGGACAACAGCAGTAGCTGTGTGGGGTGAGTTTAGTGAATGATAAGGGGACGATGCAGGACAACAGCAGTAGCTGTGTGGGGTGAGTTTAGTGAACGATAAGGGGACGTTGCAGGACAACAGCAGTAGCTGTGTGGGGTGAGTTTAGTGAATGATAAGGGGACGTTGCAGGACAACAGCAGTAGCTGTATGGGGTGAGTTTAGTGAACGATAAGGGGACGTTGCAGGACAACAGCAGTAGCTGTGTGGGGTGAGTTTAGTGAACGATAAGGGGACGTTGCAGGACAACAGCAGTAGCTGTGTGGGGTGAGTTTAGTGAACGATAAGGGGACGTTGCAGGACAACAGCAGTAGCTGTGTGGGGTGAGTTTAGTGAATGATAAGGGGACGTTGCAGGACAACAGCAGTAGCTGTGTGTGTGGGGTGAGTTTAGTGAATGATAAGGGGACGTCTCAGGGCAACAGCAGTAGCTGTGTGTGTGGGGTGAGTTTAATGAGCGATAAGGGGACGTTGCAGGACAACAGCAGTAGCTGTGTGTGTGGGGTGAGTTTAGTGAATGATAAGGGGACGTTGCAGGACAACAGCAGTAGCTGTGTGGGGTGAGTTTAGTGAACGATAAGGGGACGTCTCAGGGCAACAGCAGTAGCTGTGTGTGTGGGGTGAGTTTAGTGAATGATAAGGGGACGTCTCAGGGCAACAGCAGTAGCTGTGTGTGTGTGGGGTGAGTTTAGTGAACGATAAGGGGACGTTGCAGGACAACAGCAGTAGCTGTGTGTGTGTGGGGTGAGTTTAGTGAACGATAAGGGGGACGTTGCAGGACAACAGCAGTAGCTGTGTGGGGTGAGTTTAGTGAACGATAAGGGGACGTTGCAGGACAACAGCAGTAGCTGTGTGGGGTGAGTTTAGTGAACGATAAGGGGACGTTGCAGGACAACAGCAGTAGCTGTGTGTGTGTGGGGTGAGTTTAGTGAACGATAAGGGGACGTTGCAGGACAACAGCAGTAGCTGTGTGTGTGTGGGGTGAGTTTAGTGAACGATAAGGGGACGTTGCAGGACAACAGCAGTAGCTGTGTGGGGTGAGTTTAGTGAACGATAAGGGGACGTTGCAGGACAACAGCAGTAGCTGTGTGGGGTGAGTTTAGTGAATGATAAGGGGACGTTGCAGGACAACAGCAGTAGCTGTGTGTGTGTGGGGTGAGTTTAGTGAACGATAAGGGGACGTTGCAGGACAACAGCAGTAGCTGTGTGTGGTGAGTTTAGTGAACGATAAGGGGACGTCTCAGGACAACAGCAGTAGCTGTGTGGGGTGAGTTTAGTGAACGATAAGGGGACGTCTCAGGACAACAGCAGTAGCTGTGTGGGGTGAGTTTAGTGAACGATAAGGGGACGTCTCAGGACAACAGCAGTAGCTGTGTGGGGTGAGTTTAGTGAACGATAAGGGGACGTTGCAGGACAACAGCAGTAGCTGTGTGTGTGTGGGGTGAGTTTAGTGAATGATAAGGGGACGTCTCAGGACAACAGCAGTAGCTGTGTGGGGTGAGTTTAGTGAACGATAAGGGGACGTTGCAGGACAACAGCAGTAGCTGTGTGGGGTGAGTTTAGTGAACGATAGGGGGACATTGCAGGGCAACAGACTGTTCAGACTGAGTAGCGCAGTGACATTTTCTACTGTACTGTATTGTACACAGTCCCTCAGTAGGTCAGCGGTTTTTTGCGGCTAACCTCTATTGGGACTCAATAATGTCTACTGCGATAATGCTCCGCCAAACTGTTTTGTGTGGGTCAGGTCAATGCGTGTTCGGCTTCTCTGGCATTCATTCATCTTATTTTTTCTTTCAATGCTTTGACCCCCGACTAACGTGCCCTATTTTTTCACTCCGCTGAGGAAGCATAACAATTATTACAGTGGCCAGGATGTGCTGCGACGGGAGAAACTAGCACAGCGTTTACAGCATGGGTTAAGGAGTCTTCTTAACCCATTTTGGGGCGGGAACCCCTTTTGGCGTTTTAATATAAGCAATTATGTTACACTTTAGCTATTGAAAAAATAGCAGATTCACAATCTATGAGCTTGTAGATCTGCTATTTTTGAATAATCGTGAAAATGTTTCGCAAATCTTTGAATATATATTCTTTCAGAGCGAACGTTTTTAACTCAAATCTTTGCTTATGCATGGGGGGTCCGTGGAACAACATATTTTCAGATGGGGGGGGGTCGGCGGCCAATTACATATATGTTTGAGGGTCGTCCTTGACATGAACATTTTTAAGAACCACTGACTTATAGAAACATGAGGGTTTTTCAGAAAACTGTCAGAATTTAGAAGGCATTCATTTGTAGAATCGTTCTCTCAGGTCTCAATGGGTTAAACCGTCAGCTGTTTCCGAGTAATAACAAGAAATGCAAATTGGGGCCGTTGCTGTAATCTTCCCAGCATGCAACAGAAGGGGGATCCCCTTCCCAAGATGCCTGGGAAATAACACGAGGCAGGATCAGGTTGCCAATATCGCTCTTGAGTTGCATTTTGTTTTAGCGACATTATTGACACAGGGGTTAACCCATGCTGACCTGAGATCAGATTCTAAAAATGTCTTCTACATCCTGACAGTTTTCATTCTGACCTGAGATCAGATTCCAAAAAGGTCTTCTACATCCTGACAGTTTTCATTCTGACCTGAGATCAGATTCCAAAAAGGTCTTCTACATCCTGACAGTTTTCATTCTGACCTGATATCAGATTCTAAAAATGTCTTCTACATCCTGACAGTTTTCATTCTGACCTGAGATCAGATTCCAAAAAGGTCTTCTACATCCTGACAGTTTTCATTCTGACCTGAGATCAGATTCCAAAAAGGTCTTCTACATCCTGACAGTTTTCATTCTGACCTGATATCAGATTCTAAAAAGGTCTTCTACATCCTGACAGTTTTCCATTCTGACCTGAGATCAGATTAAAAAATAATCTTCTACGTCAGTCGTTCTTCGACTTTTCAAAAATAGCAGACCTACAAGCTCGTAGCGCGCCACTCGGTGGCGCGCTATGAGCTTGTAGATCTGCTATTTTTCAATAGCTAAAGCATAACATAATGCTGACACCAAACCGGGTTCCCGCCCAGAATGGGTTAAGTCTTCTATTCAGTCGGTTTCGGCAGTAAAAAAGTATCAATACTGTAATTTAGAAATATATACTCCGATACGAATAAAAGTCCAGAATTCTAAATGTAATTGAGTAAAAGTACTGGCGTCAAAGTATACGTACAGTACCGACAGTAAAAGTACTCATTGTGCAGAATCTCTCATTTCAAGTCTTCATACTGTATGTGTACTGTAAAATATCTTTTGAAAATAACAGATCTACAAGCTTTCAAGATTCAAAGATTTGCGCCACATTTTCACGATAAAAAATAGCAGATCTAGCAGATCACTTTGAGCTTGTAGATCTGCTGTTTGTCAATAGCTAAAGTATAATATAATGCTTAAAAAAACACCAAAAGGGGTTCCCGTCAGGAATCTCTCCTCCTACTGTTCTTGCGCCCCCCCCCCCCCTTTCTTCACTCCCTCCCTTTGTTTTCCATCTCTTGATGTGATTTATGTTTAATCTGTTTTTTTATTGTGCCATAATGAAGGCGCAGGGTGTCATGAGTCATCATACATCATTCTTCAGGGGAAAAGGCACGCTCTACTACTCAGACAGTTTTATATAGTTCCAGGCGTGTGCCGTGTGCTGGGTGCAGCAGATTCCAAAAGAACGTATAGAAAATGAATTAAATCCACACTTCCAGTCGAGTGAGAGTCTTTATTAATAAAGAGATAGTGCTCCGCAGCAGCAGTCATATAGCAGACAGATAAAAACGTGTTTCGGCGCGCAGGCCTTCGTCAGTGTCATTGTCTGTCTGGTGTATATATATATGACTGCTGCTGTGTGGAGCACTATCTTTATTAATAAAGACTCTTACTCGACTGGAAGTGCGGATTTAATTCATTTTCATCATACGTACACATCATTGTCCATCATTTTGGACAATCACAATTTTCATCCTCACACATTTTTGGGCTTTTCAACACCGCTAAACCCCTTATCCCTAAACTTCTTTGCCTTTTTATTTCTTTTTTTCCTTTTTTACTATTTTGCTAAACATGTTTGAATAGTTTAAAATGGCCAGTCTACAAGCTCAGAACGTGCCAATGTGTAGATTGGCTAGTTGAACTATTCAAAAATGTTTTTCAAAATAGCAAAAAAATAAATCACACCCGTGTGAACTGAGTGGTGCAACTCCCCTCTCCCCCCCCTCTCCTCTCTCTCATTTCTGGCAAACAGCGCCCCTACTGGTACTCAGTCATACTCGTGCTCATTAAAGGGACACTTCACCCTTTTTGCAAAAGAATATATGTTAATGACGTTTAGAAGCTTTAGATCACTTTCCTGGGGATATTTATGTGTGTAATATGTGGTTTTAGATATTTTAGATTGTAGCAGTGAGCCTGTTGTCTCTGATGTCATGGACACACGTCTCACTACCTTCCTGGACTACAATTCCCATAATTCTTTGGTGCACTGCTCCTCCTTGTGGATAGGGGGGAGAGCTGTCTTACTGAGACAACATGTAGTCCAGGAAGGAAGTGAGCCCAGTGTCCATGACATCAGAGACAACAGGCTCACTGCTACAATCTAAAATATCTAAAACCACATATTACACACATAAAGACCCCCAGGAAAGTGTTCTAAAGCTTCTAAACGTCATTAACATATATTTTTTTGCAAAAAGGGTGAAGTGTCCCTTTAATACATACCGGTACATAGGTGAACACGGGTGACGGACATTGCTGTTCCTTGGAGTGGTTGCACCACTCAAAAAAGGCAAAGAAGTTTACGGATAAGGGGTTTAGCGGTGACGTAAATGGAGCCCTTTGTCTTTTGTCTTCCTCATGTTTGACCCTCATCAAAGCTCTTTTTCCACCTCCTCTCCATATTACGGTAACAGCTACAGTAGTGCGTGTGCCTCAGCCTCGGGGCTGGAATAGGCCCTGGTTTAGAGAACGCACCCTTTCTGTGGCTGCAAACGCCACGCGGCTACTGGCGTGTTTACACGGTCACATGTCCTGACACGCTGGCTCAGGCCCTTTAACACGTTTTAGACGGGAATCCCTTTTGGTGTTTTTAAAGCATTGTGTTATACTTTAGCTATTGAAAAGCTCATAGCGAGCTTGTAGGTCTGATATTTTTGGAAAAGAAATGTGGCAAAAATCTTTATATATTCTTTCAAAGTGAACGTTTTTGCTTCTGGGGGGGGGGGGGGGGGGTGGGGGGGTCCCTGGAACTACATATTTTCAGATGGCGTCCAATTACATATATTGTTGGGGGTCCTTGACATGAAAATGTTTGAGAACGACTGACATTAGAAACATGGATTTTTCAAGAAAACTGACATGATCTAGAAGACATTTTGTAGAATCGTCCTCAGGCCTAACTGGGTTAATTGAAGCTTCAGCGAATGCATTTTACACGGCCCTATCATCTTCTCTTACTCTCTCATACAGTCCTTTTTTTCATGGTTATTGGTTACCCCATTTAGCACCGCCAGCCAGGGCAACGCGGATATAGTTACTGTAGCAAATTATGTGAAACGCCCGTCATCTGTCACGCGTTCATTCGTCGGCATTCCTTCCTACCGTACGTTGGGTTCAGCATTTCCACGGTGGAGTGTGGCCGGCCGGCAGCCCTTCTAGAGGTTTCCATCCTAAAGCTCCGTTCACACTGAAGAAGCTAGCTTTTGCTTTAGCTTCGTGGTCCCATGTTATCTCTATGCAGAGCAGCTTCTGCGTTTTAAAGCAGCTTCTTCGGTCTGAACGGAGCTTAAGAGCTTTGTGTGTGGTTTTTCTCTTCTTTTCTTTTCTTCAGTTTTAACTTTGTTTTGGGGGGCATCAGGCAAACTTCTCAGCCTGAGAGCAGTACATGGCTCTATGCAGTCCAGTTGGTCTGGTGTGTTCCTGCAGCCTGAGAGCAGTACATGGCTCTATGCAGTCCAGTTGGTCTGGTGTGTTCCTGCAGCCTGAGAGCAGTACATGGCTCTATGCAGTCCAGTTGGTCTGGTGTGTTCCTGCAGCCTGAGAGCAGTACATGGCTCTATGCAGTCCAGTTGGTCTGGTGTGTTCCTGCAGCCTGAGAGCAGTACATGGCTCTATGCAGTCCAGTTGGTCTGGTGTGTTCCTGCAGCCTGAGAGCAGTACATGGAGCGAGAGGATCAGGAACTATAGCAAGGCAGTGAGTGGAGTCGGTAAAGAGGGAGAGAGAGAGCTAATTTTTTGCTCTGAGGTTTTCCACATCTTAGTTACTCTGGCTTAATTAAAAAGGCTGTCTATAGTGGAGACTCACCCCAGCCTCGCCCAGCCCACGACAAACAGCAGCAGACCAAGTGATTATTTTTATATAAAAAAAAAGTCCATGAAAATCTAATTTTTAAAGACTTCCTGAAAACGAAAAATGACGTGTCGAGGCCCACGTCCAATTAAAATGAAGCTCACACCCGTTTGATTCCCATTGCTGCGTCGTCCTCCAAACACAGCTGGTTTTGATTACAAACCACTCCCGTTTTTAATCCCATTCAAGATGACATCCCAGACGGTGTATTTATCTCGGTTTTAAACGTAATCGTCACGCTAAAACATGTATCTGAAAATATGATAGGGTAGAAATAAGCCACATAGCAGTAAACTGGTAGAGCTGGCCGACTGTCTGCCTCGTAAACAAACGCACTCCATGATGCGCCCTGCGCGTAGCATAGCTACCGTCCCATCGCCTGAAGGGATGCGACGCTTTGATTGGTTCAGAAACTTCAGAGCCAGCGTTTCAAGCTGAAACTGCCCAAATGAACCATTTCACCCCGTCTTTAAATGTTGTTGTTGTTGTTCTCGTCATTGGTGGGAATAGTACTGAAACATGTTATACTCAAGTAAAAGTACTGCAATGTAGAAGTGAGTGACGGTCCGGAATGTACTTGTAAATGTACTCGAGTAAATGTACAACGGTTTTGCTGTCAATGAGTCACACTTAAAGTTACTGAAAGTAGAAAGTACTCACTGGTATGCATAATGTCCCGTTTCAAAGTTTTCGAATGCATAGACATATCTTTGAAAATAGCAGATCTACAAGCTTGTAGATCGGCTTGTAGATCGGCTATTTCCAAGTGGTTCATGCATGTCTTGTAATAATAGTCAAAATCTACAAAAGTAAACTAGTTAACTAAAGTTTTCAAATAATTGTCGTCGAGTAAAAAGTAAGATATTTGCCTCTGAAATGAAAAGTAAAAAAGTAAAAAAAAAAAACTACTGCAAATTTGTCATGCTAAAAATTTACCAAAATACCTCAAAATGGTACTTAAGCACAGTACTTGAGTAAAAATGTACTTATAACGGTCGCTTTCCACCACTGGCTTGATGTCAGAATCTGGATAGACGTTCTTCTCCTTGAAGCAAAACAACACCATAAAAAAAATCTCTTGGGTGTCTGTGGCTTTTTGTCTGTCTGTCTGTCTGTCTGTCTGTCTGTCTGTCTGTCTGTCTGTCTGTCTGTCTGTCTGTCTGTCTGTCTGTCTGTCTGTCTGTCTGTCTGTCTGAGAAAACGTACGTTTGCGTTACCAAAGCAAACGTGGAACAAGACAATCAAAATGAAACAATGCACGTGCGAATAAATATTGAACATAAAGTAGGACTTAGAACAGAGCTGAACAGAGCTGTGTGTTACATTAACATATTTTCAGATGGGGGTCCGTGGCCAAATACAGATAATTCTGGGGGTCCTTGACATGAAAAAGGTTGAGCACCACTGCACCACTGATATAGAAACATAGGTATTTCAACATAAAACTGTCATTTACATTTTAAGGCGAGAAATAGGCCATGCGGTTGCTCAATATTGCTTCATTGCAGGCTTACTATGGCATAGTTTAAAGGTTTCACAACATTCATTTTGCACTGTCTACAACAAGTGCATAGTGCGGCACCGCGCTACGAGCTTGTAGATCTGCTATTTTTGAAATATCGTGAAAATGTGGTGCACATCTTTGAATATATATTCTTTCAGAGTGAACATTTTTAACTCAAATCTTTGCTTCTGGAGGTATTCCCTGGAACACTTGAGCTGGTAGTGTAGCCATGCGGTGGAAAAGCCTCATGTGTCACGGCTGATATTTATCAGCTCGTCTATCCCGACACATCTTTGTATATATCTCAAACTGTATCAAATTTATCAGACTCTGAATAATGGATGTGTTTGCTGTAAATATTTCATGGTTGGCTGAAAACTGCATGCCTGACAGAGAGACAGAGAGAGAGAGAGAGGTGGAGAGAGCCACGGAGAGAGTGAGAGTGAAATCCAATAGACAAAAGGTATCCTTCCTTCCTGCTTGTCAAAATGTGAATTGGAGACTTGAAAAGAAAATAATCCAAGGCACTCCGTCTTTGGTGAAAAATTAAATAGTTTATTTGATGATGAGCAAGGCAAATAAATAACAGGACCTACGCGTTTCGACCAAAAGGTCTTCGTCAGAGTCTATTACAGATAGACCAGACTATTGCATTGTTCACCAAAGACCAAAGAGTGCCTTGGATTATTTTCTTTTCAAGTCTGCAATTCACATTTTTGACAAGCAGTACTACTTGGAGGAAGGATAACCTTTTGTCTATATGGTTTTAACCTGTATCATCAAAGAGCACCCGTCTAAGAGCCACTAACGGATCCCTGCAGCGCTTCCATTCCTCTATTTCTAAAGTGAAATCCAATAGTTCCGGTTTGAACCCTTCCGTTCTATGTTCACCTATACCATCTAAATGTTAAGTCTCCTTCCCTCCCGTCCGTTCCTCTGCAGGGCCCCCAGGATTCGACGGTGGGACAGGAGGGCCTGGTGGCCCCGCCCTTCGCTGCCTTCCCCCCGCCACCCCCTCCTCAGAACGGGCTGGGGGGGCCGGGGGCGGGGACAGAGTTCGGCGCCGGGACCCTGTTGGCCGACACGGTGGCGGGAGCTAACGGACCCACCGCCGCCAACAACAACAATGTAAGCCAGTGTTGTTGTATTTTTGGCGTGGCAAATTTAGATTTTTTAGTTTTAGTCTCTTGAATAGTTTTATGATATGTATGTCTAATATACATGTATAAATAATATGTATGTATATTGGCGGGCCTTGATGCCGTTTGCGCCGAGTGAGTACATTTAGCTCGTTATATTTAGCTCGTTATACCCAGAGACATCTAATAGAAGAGTTGCGATATAGAGGGGGCAGAAACCGAGCGCTCGAGTGCTGTTCATGCAGCCTGAACTGAGACAAGCTGGAGTTGGAAATACATTGGTTTCAACGAGGGCGGCGCAAACAAGAGCTATTTTAAGCATGTGTGCAACGTGACAACTGTTTTAAAGTATTGTACAGTAACAACTAAAGTCTCTTTAATGTTTATGTTGTACTATTACTACTAAAAACAATCTAAAATAAAGGGATTTAAGATCATTAAAGCTGGGCTGTTGCCCTGCTGTGAGTCCAATGCATTTCTGCTTACTTCCGGTCCAGGACTTGGCCCAGTTGGCTGTCCCCACGCTCAATAGAGCGTCGCAGTCCCTCCCCCTTTCAGAACAACGAGTGGCCCAGGAAATGAATCCCAATGCATTTTTCCCATAGGCATTTCTTTTTATTTATTTATTTAAAGACCTTTTAAGCGTCGTACGAAGCCAACTCTTGTCGTGACAAATCATAACAACAAATACAAATTTTCGGGCTAAACAAAGAATTAGAAAGTAGAAAAAACGGCAGGTTACAAGACTTTTTTTTTGTTGTTTTTCTTCTTTGTAATTATTTGTGTGTTGTCATGATTTGTCACGACAAGAGTTGGATTCGTACGACGCTTAAAAGGTCTTTAAATAAATTATTTAAGAAATGCCTAACTCTGTATATATATATAAGACTCTGGTTTAACATCTGTCCTGTTCTTGCTCTTTTCGACCTCTCTTTTCCACCTCTCTCTCTCCCCCTCCCCCCCCCATCCAGGGAAAGTCTGAGGAGCCATCCCAAGGAGAGGCGGGGGGCCTGCAGTGCACCACGGTGGCGGTGGTCTCAGGAGGAGGAGGAGGAGGAGGAGGAGGAGGAGGAGGAGGGGGCTCCGTGGAGGACCTCTCCGAGGACAAGAACGGGACCCCCAAGCGCCTCCACGTGTCCAACATCCCCTTCCGCTTCCGGGACCCAGACCTCAGGCAGATGTTCGGGGTAAGGCCCGGCTTCAGAGCATTATTAGCCCATTCTGACCTGAGATCAGATTCATACAAGTTTTCCGCTGGACACACACTGGTCTGATTAACCCATTCTGACCGGGCACCCATTTTGGTGTTAGCATCATGTTATGCTTTAGCTATTGAAAAACAGCAGATCTACAAGCTCATAGCGCGCCACCGAGTGGCGCGCTACGAGCTTGTAGGTCTGCTATTTTTAAAAAAATCAAAGAACGACTTTTTAGAATCTGATCTCAGGTCAGAATGGGTTGATCAGACCAGTGTGGGTCCAGTGGAAAACCTCGTATGAATCTGATCTCAGGTCAGAATGGGTTAACCCATTCTGACCTGAGATCAGATTCTAAAAATGTCAGTCGACTCTTCGATTTTTCAAAAATAGCAGACCTACAAGCTCGTAGCGCGCCACTCGGTGGCGCGCTATGAGCTTGTAGATCTGCTATTTTTCAATAGCTAAAGCATAACATGATGCTAACACCAAAATGGGTGCCCGTTCAGAATGGGTTAGGGACCCAGACCTCAGGCAGATGTTCGGGGTAAGAAGGCCTGGCGGCTTCGGAGCGTTATTATTATTATTATTGGGAACGTCCCCCCCGGCTGCTGCTGCTGTTGCTGCTGCTGGCCTAATTTTTCTACCCCCCTCCCCGCAGGATCAATAAATCATTGTATAACACCAGAGCTCCAGACTGTATATATATAGAAAAGTGGTATGTTGTGTTTGGTAGCACATTTCTATTTTAGTTTTTTTGTCATATAAGTCTCTTAAATAGTTTCCATTTAGTTTTTTTTTGTCACATTTCAGTCACCTGGAATGTTTTTAAGTTTTGGTCTAGTTTTAGTCGACTATATATCATGCGATTTTAGTCGACTAAAATTTATTTTGTTGGGCCTTGATGCCGTCGTAATGACTGTTTTTACACTTACTCTACAAGCTCACAACGCGTTGTGAGCTTGTAGATCTTTTTTTTCCATATTCCATGTATTATTATACTGGATCTCTTGTCCACTAGTCCCTTCCTATAGCATTTTAGTCTAGTTTTTATTTGTTGACACAATTGTCAGTGTATTTACTCTCAGTTTTAGTCATCGTAGCTTACTTTTCATCTAGTTTCCATTTAGTTTTCGTCAGTGGAAAAAGGTTGTCGACGAACATTTTTTCTTAGTTTCAGCCGACGAAATCAACGCTATAGGAATGAACAAAGACCTGAGTGACAATGGAAAACACAGTCGCTCATGGACATTCTTGTGGCTGTACTCGGAGCGTCTCAGTGAACTACACGTGTCTGTTAAAGTGACCCAGAGGAAAAAGAATGGAGAGAGAGAGAGAGGGGGGGTAGGAGGGGCAATGGGACAGAAAAGGGTGGAAAAAAAACTAGCATGGAAAGCAACTTTTTTGTAGTTATTGTATAGCAGTGACCCCTAGTGCACCGTAGCTGTAACTCCTGTGTCTGATAAGCTTATGGGTGAGATTCACTTTGAATTCAGTGTTCAGAATCTTTTTCAGAATCTTTTTGATTTAGTCTTAACCCATTCTGTGCAGTGTTCAAAACGTATTTTTTTTTCTTTTTTTCTTTTAGAATAGTCTTCAGTCCAAAATGGGTTAGGGTTAGGGTTGGATTTGCTTTTTTTAATTTGTGAAAATGTGGCGCAAATCTTTGAATATATATTCTTTCAGAGCGAACGTTTTTAACTGAAATATTTGCTTCTGGGAGGTCCCTGGAACAACATATTTTCAGATGGGGGGAGATAATACATATAATCTTTGGGGTCCTTGACATGAAATATTGAGCACCACGCACTGATACAGAAACATAAGGTTTTTCAGAAAACTGAAGATATTTTTTAAATTTCGACGTTGGGTCTAAATGGGTTAAAAATTAAAGTGCTTTGTTATAAACAACATGGCTGGGGTGGGATCACCTGTGACCGACTGTCGCCTAACGTCCTCTCTCTTCCCTCCCCCTGTGTCTGCATTTTCAGCAATTTGGGAAAATCCTGGACGTGGAGATCATATTCAATGAGAGAGGCTCCAAGGTGAGTCCTCCCCCAAAAGGGTGTTGTATAAGCATTGTTATACTTTAGCTATTGAAAAATAGCAGACCTACAAGCTCGTAGCGCGGCACTCTGGTGCCACGCTATGAGCTTGTAGATCTGCTATTTTCGTAAAATCGTGAAAATGTTTGATCAAGCAGGGAGCAAAGCTTGTCTTGTCAAAAAAACATGTAACTCCCATTGGAAACGAATTGCGAGCTGCCCTCCCACACCCCCCCCCCACTCCCCCAGAGACACGGAGAATACATCTGTCTTTTATATGTGAATGATTAATAATAATAATAATAATAATAAAACTTTGCATGCAGCTCAAAGTGCTTTACAGAGCAATGGAGATAAAAAAGAAGAGAAAAGCAAGGCATAAACATTAAAAAAAACAAGCCGTAATGCAATACAGTGAGGACATGAATAACAAAAAATAAAAGATCAATTAAAAGCAAGGGTGTATAAGTGGGTCTTGACTCTTGAGCGGTGCTAAATGTGTACAGAGGCTGCCTGTCGAAGGCACAGTGGGAGTTTGTTCCATGCCGTCGGCCCGTAGAAGCAAAAAGCTGCTTCCCCGTATTTTTTAGTTGCCATTTTCTTTAGGCAAAGCGAGCAGGCCAGCAGTGGAAGACCTTAGTGGGGGGGCGGTTTGGGACATATTTAGGCAGGCAGTCATGTAGGTATACAGTAGGAAGGTGCGATACCATTGAGAGCTTTATACACAAGTACGTTTATTTTAAAATCAATCCTAAAAACAACCGGAAACCAGCCAAAACTGGAGTAATTTGTTCTCTCATCTTAGTTCTATAGTTAAAACTCTGGCTGCTGGCTCTGGCTGGCTGGCTGGCTGCTGCATTATTATGTGCGTATATACAGCGCCTGGGTGTGGGCCCTGCTCTCTCTCTCTCTCTCTCTCTCACCATCCAACCTCTGTCCTCTCTCTGCTGCAACACCCACCACCACCACCACCACCACCACAGGGATTCGGCTTCGTGACATTCGAGACCAGCGCCGACGCGGAGAAAGCCCGGGAAAGGCTCCACGGTACATTAGTGGAAGGTCGTAAGATTGAGGTAATTTTCCATTCTCATTTTCTCTCTCTCTCTCTCTCTCTCTCTCTCTCTCTATCTCTGCCTCTGCCTCTCTCTCTCTCTCTCTCTCTCTCTGCCTCTCTCTCTCTCTCTCTCTCTCTCTCTCTGTTGTCTGTCTTGCGCTCTGCTGTCTGTCTGTCTTGTGTACCAAAGTAATTCTGCCTGAAATCTTCTTGCTATAGCTAAGCTCCTCATCCTCCCTTCACTCACTGACATGCTCTGATGAGACCCCCCCCCCCCGCACTGGTATATATTCCCCTCCCTGGTCTGTTTTTGCGGTATATACTTTTTTAAATTATTTTGTTTGGGTTTTTAATTTTTTTTTGCCTTGTTTCGTTTTGGACCCCTCCTTTATTTCTGTGGTGGGAGAGGTTGGGTATGCACAATCACACAACACAAGGCATGCTGGGTATCATTAAAAAAGAAAAAAATTACAAATTGCATCCAGTTATACTCTTATTCATCATCACCTTTTTGTTTTTAATCATTTTCTTGGTTTTGTTCTTTGCGCTGTTACTTGTATGTTGTAGCCATACTGATATTACAGCTTTTGTCTTTGTTTCTTTTGTTCCAAAACCAGTTGAAAAAACGATGTTTGTGTCATTTCGATGGTTTCTGGAGGGCATGCAGACAAACATGATGGGAAAAAGGGGGGAGGGGAGTGCATGGTTGATTCATTTATTTTATTTTAATCTCCTCCATAGATAAGATATGAAGCTATACTGTACTTGGTTGTGACCAGCAGCATGCTTGCCGATGCTGTCACACAGCAACACCCAACGCACTGTCCATGTTGGCAGCACGTTTACATTTTTAGTTTTTAGTTCATAAAAGTCTCTTGAATGGTTTTCATTTCGCTTTAGTCACATTTTTAAGTCACCCGGAATGTTTTGGTGTTGGTCTAGCTCTGATCCATAGCTCTAATGCGTGCCTTAGAGCTATGTTACTTTCAACTTCCGCCGCTCGCATGAATGCAGACCAGCCTCTACTCTTTA
Source organism: Protomyctophum bolini (assembly GCF_963924005.1). NCBI lineage: Eukaryota > Metazoa > Chordata > Actinopteri > Myctophiformes > Myctophidae > Protomyctophum > Protomyctophum bolini. The sequence continues at coordinate 4,919,541 of NC_137872.1, forward strand.
GTGTAAATAAAAAGAACGTTTTTGCTACTCACCAAAACAAAGGCGGGTTGTGTCAATAGAAAGACTACTTTCCTTAGTGGAAGCACTCTGAGCCCCCCACCACACGTATAAACTGTACTTTTTGGCCAAAAAGGGATTTTGTTTCCACCGGAAAAAAAAAAAAAATGAGTTACTCCGCTGCGCCCTCTACTGATATTGCCCAGAGAACTGCCTCATAGAGGATATTTTTCCTCCGGTGAAAAAATATCAGTTTTTGGCCAAAAAGTACCGTTTATACGTGTGGTGGGGGGCTCAGAGTGCTTCCACTAAGGAAAGTAGGCTTTCTATTGACACATCCCGTGTTTGTATTGGTGAGTAGGTCAAACGTTCGTGAGATTTCCACTAAAGAGGAGAGGCTGGTCTGATTTCGATTTGAGATTTAATAGGGAAAGTCCCATAGCCTTAATGCAGGAAAGAAATTCGCAGAATCGAAGCATTAATGCTATGGACCAGAGCTAGTGTTGGTAGTTTTAGTCGACTTGAACGTCATAAGGTTTTTGTCGACTAAATCTACAGTTGATTTAGTCGACCAAAATGTATTTTGGCGGTGCCTTGATGCCGTCGTAATGGCTGGTTTTACACAATAGCCGATCTACAAGCTCACAAGTCGCCGCGAGCTTGTTAGATCGTCTATTTGCGAGTTTGTAGATCTGCTATTTTCAGCATGCAACCAAGTGTAAAATGACTTCTACTGGATCTCTGGTCTACGTGTCAATCAACACGGCTCCCAGCGCATGTTCTGCTTTAAGTAGCCGCTTTCTCATCAGAGAAACTCCCTAGCTTGTGTTAAAAAAAAAAATCATAATAATAATGTTGTTTCATTGCTTTTTTAATGTATTTTACTAAAGCATGTTTACGGCAGTCTCGAAGGAAATGCATGTGTGTTTTTACGGAGGGGGAGGTTGTCTTCCTGCCTTGTGATTTCTCTATAGCCAAGGCGACACCCAGGTCTGCATGGGTTTGCTGTTGTATGTTGATGTCCTGGTGACGTGCGTGCGTGTGTGCGCACACACGTGTATGTGTGTGTGTGTGTGTGTGTGTTCACGTGTGCAGTGAGCATGCTTATAGGTCAGTCCCTGCATGAGAGATGAGGCTGGCTTTGGGCTCCCTTGGGTGCGTGGGTGTGTGTGTGTGTGTGTGTGTGTGTGTGCGTGTGTGTGTGCGTGCTTGTGTGCGTGTGCTAGCGAATGGATGGATGTCATCCACTCGCATCCAGTGGTACAACATAACCCCCCCCCCCCCCTCACGCCACCACCTCCATCTTCAGCCAATCAGCAAGCTAAACGGGGTGCTCAATCTAACCTGCATCAGTTACGCATCTTTATTGAATCAACAACCTTGTACTGACACCCCCCCCCCACCCCCCCACCCCACCCCCCCCGCCACCCTCGCCTCGCCCACACAAAATGTACCGCTATATATTTAACCCCGTTAAACGTTCTCTGTTTGTCTACAAACTTAAGGTGTTCTTGCATGACATGACATCAGTTACCCCCCTTTCTTTTTTTTTTTACAATAATAAAGTGGGCATTTTTCTTTGGTCTGTTTGTTTCACTGCTGCATGTACCGTTGTACTCGAGTCGTAATGGTGTCATTATTAATATCAGGACCTGTCATGCGTTGATATCTGCATGGGGGGGGGGGGGGGGGGGGGGGGCTGTGGCTGTGATCTGCCAGGTCCAACATATCTCTATCTCTCTCTCTAACTCTCTATCTCTCTCTCTCTCTCTCTGTGTGTGACCCCTTTTCCAACGGTTGGAAACCGGTGCGGTTCTTTTTGGTCCATGAGTCCATGAGCCAGACCCGGGGAAGTTTCATAGTGATGACTATATCTGATAGTTCTCAGACTTCTCACTATGAAAACGATCCCCAGTTGATTGACATTTTCTTGCAAATGGCAAATTAGGCTCTATATAGGTAAATATGAAAAAGCTACTACTGTGGTAGGGTTATCATATATTAATGTACTTATTGATCCTATAAACAATTTAATAGAGGTATGGATTTTCCCACTCAATTCATAATCAACCCATTTTGGGGCGGGAACCCCTTTTGGTGTTTTAAACATTACGTTATAATTCAGATCTACAAGCTCATAGCGCGCCACTCGGTGGCGCGCTATGAGCTTGTAGGTCTGCTATTTAATATTTATTTCAGAAAACTGGAGGATTTAGAATATATATTTTTTAAATTTTGATGGGGTTCTGGTTCATGGACTAAGAACTGTTTCTGAACTGAGCCGGTTCCCCGCCGGTGGAAAAGCGGGTGTGTGTGTGTGTGTGTGTGTGTGTGTGTGTGTGTGTGTGTGTGTGTGTGTGTGTGTGTGTGTGTATGTGTGTGCGTGTGTGCGTATCAGTGCATGAGCCGGTCGAGAACC
>NC_137872.1:4922156-5142156 GCF_963924005.1 Protomyctophum bolini
CCACTCTTTGGTCCTCCTTCTTCTTCTTATTCTTCTCACACTTCTGACCTTTGTGTGTTTTGTCCTGTGACCCTGCACTGTTTTGTTATCATTGTAAGTTTGTCACCCTAAACCCACCTATATTTCCTATATCTTTAATCTCCCTCTTCACTTTTGTTTCTTATCTGCCTCTCTGGTCTTCTTTTGTGTTTATTTATTTGATTTTGATTTTATTTATTTTTCATTTTTCAATTAATTTAACGGTATGATTTTATTGTTCAAGTTTTAGAGTATGATTTTATTTTTCTCAAGTTACCAGTATGATTTATCTCTCTTCAAGTTAACAGTATATGTTCCTCCTGTGGTGCCTTTGTGTGAACCAGTGGGTCTTTGCCAGATAAACACTGTTCTCCTGTGGTGTAACTTCGCACCTAAGAATCTTGTCTCGGCTCCATTTTAACCCATGTAGACCCGAGGAAGATTCTACAAATGTCTTCTAATCCTAACAGTTTTCTGAAGAAGTGTCTGTCAGTCGTTCTCAAACATTGTCATGTCAATGAGCCCCAAGATTATTATGTAATTGGCCCGCCGCCGACCCCCCCCCCCCCATCTGAAAATATGTTGTTCCAGGACCCCCCCCCCCCCCAGAAGCAAAGATTTGAGTTAAAAAAGTTTGCTCTGAATAATATATTCAAAGCTTTGCACCACATTTTCACGATTTTTCAAAAAATAAAAAAGCAGACCTACAAGCTCGTAGCACCGAGTGCCGCGCTATGATCTTGTAGATCTTCAATAGCTAAGCACAACATAATGCTTTAAAACACCAAAAGGGGTTCCCGCCCACGAATTAACAAGAGCACTCAGACCGGCCATGCAGGCTGAGGAGGACTTAAACCTATTCCAAAAAAAACCCCCCAAACTAAATATTGTCCAGTTATGCCAGAGGCTGCAGGTGACGCTGGTGGGTGTCTGACTCCCACTCTTGCCATATAAATGTTAATTGCATTATTATACTTTTTTAGGGACTTTAAAGGACAACTTTAGTTTTTTTCAACCAAGGTTCATGTTTTAGGTTGTTATTAGAGAAACTAAAAGGTGAGTGTAATTTTCTTTCATTTGCTGCTTTCTTTCGTTTTAGGGATTTTAGCAGTTTTTGACAGGGGGGGCGGGGCGGATTCGAGCATGGGGCTAAATATGTATTTTTTAACACAATTTTATGGTGATTTATTTTTTTATGGTTTACTATAGTCCTAATAAACGCAAGGAAATTACATCTGGCCACAAAAAGATCACAGGATCTATTGAATGTGACAAACTTACATATTGATATACACACACAGTATAAGCCTTCCCCCAGTAGGCTACCTTCACATTCAGTAGATCCTGTGATCTTCTTTGGCCAGATGTAATTTCCTGACGTTTATTAGGACTATAGTAAACCATAAAAAAAAGAAATCACAATAAAATTGTGTTAAAAAATACATATTTAGACCCATGCTCGAATGCCCCCGCCCCCCTGTCAAAAACAGCTAAATTCCCTAAAACTAAAGAAAGCAGCAAATGAAAAAAAGATTAACACTCATCTTTTACTTTATCTAATAACAAACTAAAACATGAACCTTGGTTGAAAAAAACTAAAGTTGTCCTTTAAGCAAAGATGCACCCTGGTCTAAACAGCACTTGGTTCAAGCTTTAAAAAAAACTCCCATTTTCTTTGCCTTTCGCTCTCCTATTCTGAAACTGTTAAGACTGCTGCTGTCATATCATATCTTATTTCACGTTGGTTGGTGGGCGGGCGGGCGGGTGGTTGGACCTTACTTTAATTTGGGGGGGGGGGGGGGGGGGTTATTTATTTGTTCCCTTTTATTTATTATATATATATATTTTGTTTTCTGTTTCCCTGACGACTTCTGTGTGTTGTTGTCAGTCTCCACGGTAAACCACTCGCTGTTCCTACGGCAACGGTAAGTTGTGTACTGCACAAAACGATACCAATCACTGAATTGAACCCTCCACCTCCTCCACCCACACCCCCACCCCCCCTTGCAATGGGCTTCTAAAAGGATCCCTGGCTAAAACCACAAATATGCCTTAAAACATTATACTCTATATACTATTCCTAATTTTTTTTTTCATAAATAGAGAATCTTTCACTCAATAGGGACTGCTCCTGTTGCAAGTTGATGATGTCATAGGCGGCTGTGGCTCAGGAGGTAGAGCAGGTCGTCCAATGATCCTGGGTTGACGGTTTCGAATCCCGGCTCCTCCTCCTTGTCCCACATGTCAAAGTGTCCTTGGGCAAGACACTGAACCATACATTGCCTCCATTGAGTCGGTCGGTGTGAGCTCGCCACCGTTGGTGTGTGAATGTGGGGGAAGTGAGGACGCTGGCGTCGACTGTTCGCCGCTTCACCTCCAAATGTATGAATGAATGACCCATTGTAAGTGCTTTGAGCACTTGGGAAAAGCGTTGCCCATGTGTGGTCTTATCCTATGGAATTATATGGAATGCAAATGCTAATAAAAAAAGGATTCAAGTATTACTTTGATGCTCATATTGACTTTAGGAAGTATTAAGTTGTTTTTTATTAGCACGTGCATTCCATAATTCCGGACCACACAGGGGCATATGACATCATCAACTTGCGACAGGAGCAGTCCCCTATTGAGTGAAAGATTCTCTTATTTATGAAATGAATACAATATTTAAGGTGTATTTTATTTGTTTAGTAATGGAGTAAGTATAATGTTTTAACTTAAGACACATTTGACTCATTGGCCAGGGATCCATTTAAGGCACAATACAAATATATATATATGTATATATATATATATATATATATATATATATATATATAATCTCATAATTGTAACACGGTAGATATTTTAGATTTGTTTTGTCCATTGACGTTATCATTTACATGTAATTAACATCCTTAACAAGTAACACCACATCTGTAGGTGCACATTTTGTTTGGTTACTGTATACATGAGCTAATGATATCTTGCACTGTACATTGTGACATAGCACAGACACACGGATGGACAAAGCATCGTCTTTTAGTAATAATACCCACATGCCCCTCCCCCTCTCCCCCTCCTCCTCCTCCTCCTTCCATCTCATTAACATCTCACTGGGAATGAACGTAAAAAAAAATAAAAACATGTAATCACCACCCTCGTCTCTGCAATGACACGGCTGTCTGCAATCCCTCTTGGTTTGATTCTCCCATTCCGGAAGTCAATAATATGAGCATTTTAATTCCCCCTAATTGATAACAATAATCAGCTAAAAGGAATGATATTGAGCTTTTCAGGGGGGGTGTGTCTGGCTGGCCGCTGAGTTGTTCAATGCCTTGCCCGTTTTTTTTCTTTTTTTTTTTTTTTTGCTTTGACTTGAATGCCCCGGATCTCCCAATTATAGGCTGCAAGCAGGGGGGCAAAATAAAACCCACGCTTCTCTGATCTTTTTTAAGAGTTCTTCTGTCGTCATGGAGCTGTTTACGTTCAGCATGCCGTGTGGAGTGGATCGGGTTGGGCAAAACGTTGAGGCCAACCGGCTACAGTAAAAAGAAAAAGAATGTTAGTCTAAGTGGGTTTGAAACGGGGGGGATGGGGGGAATGTGTCCAGGCCTGTGAGCTAATGTTTATAATGAGAGCTGAGCTCTCGGGGGCCTCAGACGCACGCACGCAGGAAGGGAAGGAGTTCCAGTCCAGGCTTGTGAGCTAAATGTTATTTTTTTAACGATCGGCTGTAAGCCGGAAATCGACCACGCTTACATTATGGGTCCCTTACTTACGGGTTAGCAAGACAGTCTCTTACTTACGGGATAGCAAGACAGTCTCTTACTTACGGGGTAGCAAGACAGTCTCTTACTTACGGGGTAGCAAGACAGTCTCTTACTTACGGGATAGCAAGACAGTCTCTTACTTACGGGATAGCAAGACAGTCTCTTACTTACGGGATAGCAAGACAGTCTCTTACTTACGGGATAGCAAGACAGTCTCTTACTTACGGGATAGCAAGACAGTCTCTTACTTACGGGGTAGCAAGACAGTCTCTTACTTACGGGATAGCAAGACAGTCTCTTACTTACGGGGTAGCAAGACAGTCTCTTACTTACGGGATAGCAAGACAGTCTCTTACTTACGGGGTAGCAAGACAGTCTCTTACTTACAGGGTAGCAAGACATTATATGGAATTTCTACATGGAATTTCTTAGATTTTCCTTTGATTTCTTCATGAAATTACTGGAAAAGAAATGTAATTCATGAAAATCTCTTTTTGGTAATGTTTATTTATTTATTTTATTTTCTACATTGTTTTGAAATAATAATAATTCAACACAAAATGTAGGAACCATAAAATAAATACAGGACCCAATAAAAATGTGTCTGTGACCCACAAATGGGTCCCGACCCAACTTTTTCATGTCAATGACCCCCAAATTGACACCAATCACTCGCGGACCCCCATTTGAAGAGATATTATGCCAGGGCCCCCCATTAGAGAAGGTTTTCACGGCTCTAGCAGTGATTTTCGACCATTTTCATTTCAGGGGCTCCCAGGTTTGACCTGCATTAGGCTACCGGTCCCCCATTTTTAATGTCATTTCTATCTCTGGGACCCCCAATTTATATACCAGTAAAATCACTGTTGGCAGTTTGACTCCATAAACCGCTTTACCCACATTTTAACCCATTCTGATCGGGAACCCGTTTTGGTGTTAGCATCATGTTATGCTTTAGCTATTGAAAAATAGCAGATCTACAAGCTCGTAGCGCGCCACGAGTGGCGCGCTACGAGCTTGTAGGTCTGCTATTTTTGAAAAACCGAAGAACGACTGACATTTTTAGAATCTGATCTCAGGTCAGAATGGGGTTAATCAGACCAGTGTGTGTCCAGTGGAAACCTCGTATGAATCTGATCTCAGGTCAGAATGGGTTAATCAGACCAGTGTGTGTCCAGTGGAAACCTCGTATGAATCTGATCTCAGGTCAGAATGGGTTAATCAAATATTCTACGCTGCCAAGATTGTTTTATTACCTTTAGTAAGTATTTGCTGCTTTCAACGAGAGTGTGCCCAAACACTACACATATTGAGATCTAGAACAGATAGCTTAGCGAGTCGTGCACATTACATAATTATATACCTCACCTCGCCTTTACTAATTCATGAGTTGCTTTATGGAACACTATGTCACAAATTATATTGGCAAAAAAAAATCACTTTTAGGCAGATCCAAATGGGCTCAGAAATTCCATAGCTGTGTGAACCATATGCATCTCTAAACCGATACGATATGGGGTTTACATTGATCTTCTTTTGGGTCTATCTCTCTCTTTCTTTTATGATCTTATTCCATTCATTTTATTTGTCGTTTTTCCCCCCGTCATGGATTGTGTGTTTTAGTATCTGCAGTAGTTACTAGTACCAGTAGATGGCAGTATTAGTAGTAGTAGTAGTAGTTGTGTACTAGTCTTGGTTGTGGATTGTTTGTGACACCGTTCTAATGCCTGGCAGAGTGTCTTCGTGTTTATTTGATTTCTTTACTATTCTTTTTTTTTTTTTTTTTGGGGGGGATGTTTTCTCTTTATCTCCTTTTCTCTATATGTCTTTAATGTCATCTTTTCTTTGGTGCTCTTGTCTCCCAACGCTCTCCCTCCACATGAAATACTTTTTAAGGAGAATGGTCACCAAATCTAAGTGCTTTATATGAATGACACACCCTTGGTATTCTTTCTTATGATCGGTTGGTTAATTTGGTTATGGTTTTATTTTGTGAATACTTCACTTTTCGTTGGTATTGTTTCTTTGGTGTGTAGACAAACTCTCTCTCTCTTTCACTCTTCACTCCGTTTATTTTTTATTTGTGTCTGTGGACTGGCTCTGTCTGTGTCTGTTCCTCACCTGCATCTGAACTGTGTCTGTCTCTTTAAGTGTTTGATAATGGGGAGTGTGCTGCGGTTGTTTTTGATTGGTCTCTAATCTCTATGCTGCATCCGACGCTTGCTGATTGGCTGAACTTGTATTTCTTTTTTTTTTTTACCTCTCACTCTCTTGGTCATGTGATGCGCCCATTTGGCTGAGTGTAATTTCTGTGTTGAACGACTATTAATTTTTACGAAACAAATGTTTTTTTTTTAAGCACCCACTTTATCTCCCTTTCCTTTTTATTTGTTGGAGATTTGTTACGTAAACCCCACAAGTTTGGTTTCATATGGGAGTTTGATTTAATGTTGTCCACACGGTCAAGCTTTGGATTTGGGATGGGAATCAAAGGTTGAATGGGGGGAAAATGCAATGTTTTTTTGTTTAGTTTATTTTCATTTTCATTTTCTTTTTAGATATTGTCTGTTTGATTTGCATGCCTGCCTCTCGGAAAACATCCAATTGCAATCATTCTTCATCATGACACATGCACACACAAAGTTAATGCACATTAGGAGAAAAAAAATAAAAGGACATTTGTTAAATGTGTTATTTATTGACACTGGCTTTTCAGACCAAAGATGAACGAGTCCGCCGCTGCGATATTGAAAACATAATTGGCGTTAGTTGAAATTTGCTTAAAAACGTACTTTTGATAATTTCAAGATGTCTTCACTCAAGACACCCGAGGGGAGACAGTGAGACACGGGGACTGGACAGTCAGCGTCTGCTATCTAGACCAGTCGTTCCCAAACCTTTTCATGTCAAGGACCCCCAAATGGACACTAATTAGCCCCAATAAGACATATGCCAGGGACCCCTCAAGAGAAGATTTTTACGGCTCTAGCAGTGATTCTCAATCCGTTTAATTTCAAGGACCCCCCCCCAGTTTGACATGCATATTAATCTACAGGCCCACATTTAATGGCATTTCTATCTCTGGGACCCCAATGTATCTAGTACATGTACACATGTACAAATGGAACCAAACGGACCCGTCCATTTGGTTCCATTTGTACACTCTCTGAGTTACAGACCCATAAGGGTCCATTTGGTTCCAAACTATCATTCCCTGGAACTCCCTCAAGGACCCCTGGGGGTCCCCCGGACCCCACTTTGATCCAGACGGACTAGGGGTAATTGAATCATTTTTCCCAGTGACCTTCTCATTTGCAATGAAGGAGAAATGAGGTAAATCTCATTTCCATTAGAATGATGGAAATGAGCCAGCCCGCCCATTAAAGAACATGACTCACAGAGAGGGCCAAATAACAAGATCCCATCCCATCCTCATCCTTGAAAATGTGGGATTTTAGTCACCAGAATCAAGAACCTACTAGGAGGTCTAGAACCTGCATTTGTAAAATATCGACCATTTGGTCACCGCGGGATAAATTTATCTGCGACGGCCCTATAGCCGAAAATGTTCCTTATGGCATGCTCTAACTGTGTGCCAAATATTCATACATTTATCGTAAAGTGCACGATTCTTGCCTGTGGGTCAACGCTATCTCCCACTCCACCACTGAATCTCTCTCTCTCTCTCAGGTAAGATATGAGACACTTAAGACAGTGCGGGTTAATATTCCAGAGAGCCTCCCATAAAGCCCATCAAAGGGGAGATAGGGGGGGGGATGAGTATGAGCCTTTGAAGCTCGGAGAAGAGATTAGCGCGGCGGCCATCTTTGATTTGAAAAGCCCGAGGAGCGTATTACGGGCTAACATATTGAGCATGGCGCGCGCGGTGTGCGTCATGCGCACACAACCCACACATGACCCAACACACAATACCTCCACCTGTGCATGCCATACACACAACAAAAACAATCAGTTTTCCCCTGCTGTAACATGCCTCTGTACCCAAGTTTCCAGCTTCCTCTCTCTCTCTCTCTCTCCCCCGAACCCTTTGAGTTACAGCAGGGACATAAACAAATGTCGCCCATGGTGTCCTTCATGTCTCATTAAAATGAATCATCAAATCTCTATTGGGGTAGCTCACAGTTTTTGTTTTAATTGCATGATGACTAAGAATCCCCCCCCAACCCTAACAACTCCCCACCCAACCACCCACCCACCCTCCCTCCCACACACTCATGTGTATAGGCACACACTCACGCACGCACACACACACACACACACACACACACACACACACACACACACACACACACACACACACGCACACACACGCAAGCACACAATCACAAACGTGTGGAGGGAGTCAAGTTTCACACACATTGATTTCTCTGTTAATGATCCAACCGCAGTAAAAATGGAGACGGCTCTATCTTTATACATTTTATACACATTGGAGATGCTATACATAGACCACCACTCAACCACCATATCATATCACATCACAGCCATTTAACGGTATAGGCTTTGATCATGGAAAGTGGGCGAACGTCAATGTTATGCCTCTGTTGACGTGAGCGCGTGTGTGTGTGTGTATGAGTTTTGCATTAAGGCTGCCTTTCCTTTCCATTTGAAGCACTACGTTAGTGTCTGTGTGGTTGACTGTCTGCCTGCCTGTCTGTCCCCAGGTGAACAATGCCACAGCCAGGGTTATGACCAACAAGAAGATGGTCAGTCCCTACCCTAACGGAGAGGCCCTCAGCACCCTGCCTTATGGTAAAAAAACACCAGCATTAACAACACTGACACACTTAACAATAACTGTAGCCCTGCCAAAAAGCACTATCCTGCGCTGTGTTGATTTAACTATTATTATTATTATTATTTACCGAGTGGGTTATCGACTCGAATCGAATGTGCCAAAACATTTTTAAAAAAAGGCTTCATTATATTTGTGGGCTTCGGCAGAGTACAATTTAGGTATTTAGCAGACGCTCTTAATCCAGAGCGATTTACATTAAGCAAGAACAACACATGGTAATGCATAAATAAATTGTCATCAAGAATCATAAGTAAGCTAAGAACCTAACATCCGTGGAATACATCCGTGGAATATCTATCCAATGAGTATACACACTATGAAAATGGAGAGCTATGTCTACATAAAAGGCTAAAATCTACATCACACAAGTTGAGCCTTTGCATATGCCTGTAAGGTCGTCGAGGCTCTAGGGCGAGTGCTACAAGTTAATAGTTCATAGATATTGTCGTCTAATTTGAATGTGTATAGCTTTAAAAAGCTAACGTGCTAAGAACCGATAGTGACTTTATGCAAAGAACCAACAGTTCTTATAGCATAAAGTGCAATAGCAATAGTGACTATGCTAAGAGACAGGTTTGTCTCTTAACCCATTCTGAACGGGAACCCAGTTTGGTGTTAGCATCATGTTATGCTTTAGCTATTGAAAAATAGCAGATCTACAAGCTCATAGCGCGCCACCGAGTGGCGCGCTACGAGCTTGTAGGTCTGCTATTTTTGAAGAATCGAAGAACGACTGACATTTTTAGAATCTGATCTCAGGTCAGAATGTGTTCATCAGACCAGTGTGTGTCCAGTGGAAACCTCGTATGAATCTGATCTCAGGTCAGAATGGGTTAACTCAAACTCGGCGAAACATCTCGACTCATTTCGACAGTAGGTCACGACTTTATATTGCAGAGCCTTGCAACGCGTTCCAGGTCCTGGCTTGTAGCGGGTTTTAACCCATTCTGACCTGAGATCAGATTCATACGAGGTTTCCACTGGACACACACTGGTCTGATTAACCCATTCTGACCTGAGATCAGATTCTAAAAAATGTCAGTCGTTCTTCGATTTTTCAAAAATAGCAGACCTACAAGCTCGTAGCGCGCCACTCGGTGGCGCGCTATGAGCTTGTAGATCTGCTATTTTTCAATAGCTAAAGCATAACATGATGCCAACACCAAAATGGGTTCCCGTACAGAATGGGTTAAATGTGCACTTTCATCCAAAAACCTTATGCATGCAGAGAAGCAGAGACAGCGAACAGTCACATAAAAGAACACATTTCACTGGAGCCTTTGGACATTGGCAGTGTCACCAAGCATCATCCCCTGAATGAAAACTGTGTGTAATATACTGTTGGAAACCTGCCACTTGGCTTGACTTGGGTCACCTCATATATACTGACAACTTCCCAAGAGACATTTGCAAAGATTCAGCTCTTGGGGCACACTCCGTTTCCATTCCGTCGTGTACATTATTAAAAAAAGAAAAAGAAAAGAACATTGAAAAAACATTGAATCTACGTTTGTGTAGCTGAATTTAGCTTTTCTAATTCCTCACTAGAGCCTGTGTCAAACATTATTTTCAAATAATGTTTGATAAAACACACAGGGCACCCTTCAACCATCTCCTCCGCCAAAATGGGAATTCCATGATCGTCGACCTATGTGGCCATGTGACATGTGGCCATGTGACATGTGCGAACTATTTTAACAGCAAACTTTCTGTGAACCGTTTTCCAAATCAACTCGGCGTGTGGGTGACAACTTATATATGACCGACTAAATGTTATCTTAACTTGTAAACCGCCGGGAATGTGTGAACTACTAAAACAAACCCCCAACCCCATGTCTGAACTACACACATCTGCAGTGCTTCATAGTAGGTTATTAAAACAAACATTCCTTGGGGGGGGGGGGGGGGCGGTCCAGTTTCTGACGCCAACTCCCTCCAAACACACTGCTATGTAGCTTCCCCCTGTAACAGACGCAATAACTACGAATGGCAACGTTAACGGGTTGCCATGAGATGTAACCAGCATAAATTAACGGAAAAGTGGGCTTTTGTCCAGCTGGATAATGTTCTACATTGGTTCTCAAACTTCTTTGTGTCAAGGACCCCCAAATTGACATACATGTATATTAGCCTGCGGACCCCCTGTTTGTACGGCTCTAGCAGTCCCTTTAAACCGTTTTCATTTCATGCATTTAGCTATTGTATAACAGCATTTCCTACTGTATCTCTGGGACACCCAGGCCATTTACAGTATATATTGTAAAATCAATGTTAATTTAACACTTGAGAGTGTACAAATGGAACCAAAATGGCCAGTTCCATTTTGTACGCTCTCAGAGGTACAGACCCATAAGTGTCCCATTTGGTTCCGTTCCTAGCTATCATTTCTTTGCTGGGGACCCCCTGGAACTCCCTCAAGGACCCCTAGGGGTCTTATTATCATTATTTCAAAACATTTTCGTTGTGAGCTTGTAGTTTGGCTATTTTCACTAGTTTGGGGGGTCCCGGGGGCGTTTCTCTTTGGGGCGTCAGTCACAGTGCTTAAATAGTTTGTGGAAGTCTTCCATTTCCCTGTAACCCAACAACAGGCTTCACTAACTGTCCCTTCCCTCCCTCCTGTCTCTCTGTCAGCGGGGTGGAAGTTGAGCCCTATGGTGCAGGCCATGTACGGACCAGAGCTCTATGCAGGTAACACATCTGGACTAGCAGGGTTGTTCTTGGCAGCACGAAACATTTTAGATTTCCGTTTTTAGTCAAAATTAGTCTTTTGAATACGTTTTCGTTTAGTTTTGAGAGTCACATTTTGGTCACCCGGAATGTTTTTTGTGTTTATAGTGAGCTTGTAGATCGATTATTCGGCTATTTTCAGCATGCAACTAATTGTAAAAATGAACTTGTACTTGGATCTCTTGTCCACGTTTCCCTCCGTAACATTTTAGTCTAGTTTTTTTATTTGTTGACGAAATTGTTCATCGTAGCTTAGTTTTTTTTTATTCAGTTTTCGTTTAGTTTTCCTCAGTTCAAAAAAGATAGTCGACAAACATTTCTCGTCTCAGTTCTGGTCGGCAAGAACAACACTGCGGGCTATACCCTCCTTATATTTCCCTTTCCATTTTGTGTCCTCCCAACCATGGTTCTCTGGTTTTCTATGAAACAGACGGAGTCTGCATTTCTCGCTATATTAGGGGTGGCACGGTTATGAAATTATGACCGATATTATTCCGATTATCTGCCTGATCCCCGAGGACCTTTGTTGGGAGCCACTGCTTTGTTAATACTCACACAGATCTGTCCCTTTTCATTCTGTCTCGCTGGAACATGCTTGATTTAAATTGTACTTGGCACTCCCAAGCTTTAATTTATATATGAATGTGCCTGTATTATTATTATGTTGTTGATGTCAATGCCGAATGAATAGTATTAATATATCCTGTCTGCTTTATCCTTTACGTTATTCCTTCTCTCTCTTCCTCTCTTTACCTTCATATCTGTCCTTCCTCCACCTCCCTCTTCCCAAACCGCTCACCCAACTCCCATTTGTCCTTTCCTAACCTTGCCCCGTCCTTCCTCCCTCCCTTCCTTCCTCTCACCCTTCTTTCCTTCCCTTCTTCATCACCTCCTAACCTCCTTCCATCCAAACCCGCTTCCTCCATTCCTTCCTCCATTCATTCATTCATTCATTCATTCATCCATTCCTTCATTCCTGCCTTCCTTCATTCATTCATTCATTCATTCCTTCATTCATTCATTCATTCATTCATTCATTCCTTCCTTCCTCCATTCCTTCATCTCACCCTTCTTTCCTTCCCTTCTTCATCACCTCCTAACCTCCTTTCATCCAAACCCGCTTCCTCCATTCCTTCCTTCCTTCCTTCCTCCATCCCTTCCTTCATTCATTCATTCATTCATTCATTCATTCATTCATTCATTCATTCCTTCCTTCCTTCCTTCCTTCCTTCCTTCCTTCCTTCCTTCCTTCCTTCCTTCCTTCCTTCCTTCCTTCCTTCCTTCATCCATCCATCCATCCATCCATCCATCCATCCATCCATCCCTTCCTTCCTTCCTTCCTTCCTTCCTTCCTTCCTTCCTTCCTTCCTTCCTTCCTTCCTTCCTTCCTTCCTTCCTTCCTTCATCCATCCATCCATCCATCCATCCATCCATCCATCCATCCATCCATCCATCCATTCATTCCTTCCTTCCTTCCTTCCTTCCTTCCTTCCTTCCTTCCTTCCTTCCTTCCTTCATTCTTTCTTTCCTTCCTTTCTTATGTCCTTATTTCCTTCCTTACCCCCATCCTTCCTTCCTTCCTTACCCCCATCCTTCCATTCCATACCTTCATTCCATTCCATTCCATTCCCCTCCACCCTATCCTCCCGTTCCAGTTCCAGGGTTTCCGTACCCCTCTGCCGCCGCGGCCGCCACCACAGCGGCGGCGGCGTTCCGCGGCGCCCACCTCAGGGGGCGGGGCCGGCCCGTCTACAGCGCCGTGCGTGCCGCCGTGCCCCAGCAGGCCCTCCCCGCTTACCCCGGGTAAGAGAGAGAGAAGTGGTCATTTTAGTTTTAGTCACATTTTAGTCATTTTAGAATGTTTTGGTGTTTTAGTCTAGTTTTAGTCGACTTAATATCATAAGGTTTTTGGTCGACTGAATCTACAGTTGATTTAGTCGACTGCAATGTACTCTGGCGGGCCTTGACGACGTCGTCGTAATAACTGATGCAACACTTGCATGCAACACTCTAGTCCCTTACTCCCTTACTGTGTGTTGACGAAATTGTCAATATATTTAGTCATAGTTTTAGTCGTCATCGCTTAGTTTTCATTTAGTTTCCGTTTAGTTTTCGTCTGTGAAAAAAGGTAGTCGACAAACATTTTTCGACACGCACGGCACACGTGCACACTGCGCGAGCGAGCGAGCGCGTGCACACACACACAAACACACTTCCATCATTCCTCAGAGCTCGGGGTTGATGAGCAAAATGGTGAGATGTTGTATGTACCGTAATTTTCGTAGTGATAGATTTAGAAGTTCCCCTAGTATAGGCCGCAGGGTTCAAAGCATGGGGGAAAAAGTACCGGCTTATAGTCCGGAAATTACGGTAGGTTCTTTTGTGGATTATTTATTTATTCGTTCATTTATTTATTTATTTCGCAGACGGCTCAAGTGATCATACAGTTGAAGTGTGTGCAGCTTTTGAAAAAGCCATTTTTCAAAGCTTTTGAAAAAGCCATTTTTCAAAAGCTTTTTTTTCTCTCTCTCGGCATACGAGATACGGTCGCCTCATGTACCGCTCTACGGTTGTACTTTCGCCTCGTGGAAATGTTGCTTTTGCACTCGAGCTATTTTCAGCGTCTTATCCAAGCCACCGTTGTATCAGTCAGGTTAAGAGCTTTTCCCTGCGGAATGTTTTATTGACAGGACTGCACCATGGATTCACTCAGAGAAAGCACAATTTCCACAAGCAAGGGCACATGCATGCACACACACACACACACACACACACACACACACACACACACATTGCACTCGTCACTATGCATAAGCACCAGTCACCTCGCTCTCGGATTTGTCACAAAATGATTCATATTATGTATTTGTGTTCTTGTATTTCCACTGTGTGTGTGTGTGTGTGTGTGTGTGTGTGTGTGTGTGTACCGTGCATGCCATTGTTGCTGGGTGGTTGTGCTGGTTGGCTAACGGGGGTGTGTGTGTGTGTGATTGCTGTGTCATTCAAATCAAAGCTGACGTGGATTGGGCTAATTGAGATTGTTAACTGCGTAGCCGTAATTATACGCAGATAAAAGCCGAGCCATTATGAAATGATGAGGTGCTGCGGCGGGAATTATACCATCTCCGTGTCTTTGCTCCACTAGCGGCGTCCAAAGCGCCCAGTAAATCCACTGTAGCGTCCTCTTTCCGAAGGGCCATTTTTTCCCTCGCGGGGGGAAAAATAAATCTATTTGAAGTTTTGACCGGCTAGATTTCCCCGTGGCACACGATAGTAGTTTATGGTCTCAATGAATTTAACCCATTCTGGGCGGGAACCCCTTTTTGGTCTTTCAAGCATTATGTTTTAGCTATTGAAAAATAGCAGATCTACAAGCTCGTAGCGCGGCACCGAGTGCCGCGCTACGAGCTTGTAGGTCTGCTATTTTTTTGAAAAATCTGGAAAATGTGGCACAAATCTTTGAATTTCAACAGTGAACATTTTTAACTCAGATATTTGCTTCTGGGGGGTCCCTGGAACAACATATTTTCAGATGGGGGTCGGCGGCATATTACATATAATTCTTGGGATCCTTGACATGAAATATTGAAAACCACTGATTATAGAGACATGAGGTTATCCAGAGAAATAATAATTTTAAAAATACATTTTTTTTAATTTCGAAGTTAGGTCTAAATGGGTTAAAAAATGACGGGCAATGCACTTTTATTTACTGCCCCCCCCCCCCCGCCAGGGGAGTCCATTCTCGCCCCCCTAAATGACCGCTAACGATTGCTGTTTTAGTGGAACATGGATGGAAATTGTACTTCCTCTGCATGTTGCATGGGTGTGTAATAACTCTTTCTTTCTTTCTCTCTTTCCTCCTTTCTCCTTTTGCTCTCTCGTTGTCTTCTGGCGCTCGTCTGCTGTCACCTTGTCATCCACTCTGATTTGGGACGATGCACCACCACCACCTCCACCCCTCCTCCACCCCCATCTGTTTCAACCCCCACATCACCATCCACCCCCACCCCTCTTTCCACTGTGCTCTCTCTCTCTCTCTCTCTCTCCCTCTCTCTCTCTCTCTGTCTCTCTCTCTCTGTCTCTCTCTCTCTCTCTCTCTCTCTCTCTTCCCTCTGGTTTTCTGTGTGACCCTCTCTCAGTGTGGTGTATCAGGATGGGGGCTTTTATGGAGCGGCAGAATTATACGTGAGTAAAACCACCACCACCTCTGAGTCTTTGCCGACATCACTCTCTCTCTCTCTCTGTGTGTCTTCCTCCTCCTCCCTTGTTTGTTTCCCCTTTGGGGGGTGGGTTTATGTCTGCATGTGCGTCCGGACGGTCACGTGCTGCACCACCTTTACCAGGCGATGTGAGAACCGAACCCCTCCCCAACTCGTCCTCCTCCTGCCGTTGAAGCAGGAACCATTCGATTCTGAAAGCCCCAAACCACCACCAGCAGCACCGATGGGTCGAGAGTATAAACACATTTTATTTATTTTTTAGCGCTCCCCCCAGTGCCTCTGTGGTGTGTCCCGTTGTTGCGCGGCGGCGGCGGCGCATAGTGGCCGCATGTGGACGCAAGTCGACCCGAGTGATTTGATTGGTTCAATTCAAGGGTTGCTTGCGACTACATGGGTATACTCGCAAACCGAGTTTTGCAAGGAGTTGCGTCTCAACCCATTGGTGTGGTTTGGGGCTTAAGACCCAATAATTACATTTTGTGATATATTTATGTATTATTCTTTTTTAAACTTCAGACATTCCCCCCCGCCATTTATATTTGACTTTTGCACCAATCACAGATATCACATCCCGTGATCACACAGATTGATCACAGCCCATGCAGCGGGCCAAAGAGGCTGTTTTTAGATTTTTTGAAAAAAAGAGTTTGAAGACTCGATGATAGTGACGGGAGACAAGGGTATGGGTCTCAATCGCCAAAGCAAAAGGCTGCTAGAGGAGCACGTGTGTGTGTGTGTGTGTGTGTGTGTGTGTGTGTGTGTGTGTGTGTGTGTGTGTGTGTGTGTGTGTGTGTGTGTGTGTGTGTGTGTGTGTGTGTGTGTGTGTGTGTGTGTGTGTGTGTGTGTGTGTGTGTGTGTGTGTGTGTGTGTGTGTGTGTGTGTGTGTGTGTGTGTGTGTGTGTGTGTGTGTGTGTGTGTGTGTGTGTGTGTGTGTGTGTGTGTGTGTGTG
The DNA here is from genome assembly GCF_963924005.1 of Protomyctophum bolini. NCBI lineage: Eukaryota > Metazoa > Chordata > Actinopteri > Myctophiformes > Myctophidae > Protomyctophum > Protomyctophum bolini. The sequence goes on from NC_137872.1 coordinate 4,938,645, forward strand.
TGTGTGTGTGTGTGTGTGTGTGTGTGTGTGTGTGTGTGTGTGTGTGTGTGTGTGTGCGTGCGTGCGTGCGTGCGTGCGTGTGTGTGAATACGATGTGTGCGCTTGTGTGTGTGTGTGTGTTGACAACAGCTGTTTCTTGTTCTCTTTATAGACTAGTCTTTCAGGACTCAGTCCTTAGCCCCAGATTGCCTCAGGTAGGGTCATCTCAACATCCCCCCCAAAACCCCACCGTGTGCCTTGTTTTATTACTACTACTGTACTACTACTACTACTCCCCTCTTTTTGAATCATCTCCTGGTCTGATCTGGAACACATTCTTGTTTTATAGTTGGTTGCAAAATCTGCTTTGACTTTGTTTTTTGTTTTTTGTATCCCATTTCTTACTAACTCACTGAAATCTGCACTCTTTATTTTAATTGTGGGGAAGGCTTTCCTTTTCAATTTTTTGGCTTGTTTGGTTTTTTTTGACTAAACTACACAGTGTTTGCGGTTGCTGCTTATCCCACCGGTTCTAAAAGAGAAGCAGGTCTCTTTCTGAACCCATTCTGGGGGATTCCAGGAACCCCTTTTGGTGTGATGTGAAGCATTCTGTTATATTTTAGCTATTGACAAATAGCAGATCTACAAGCTCGTACGGTAGATTTGCTATTTTTGTAAATATCGTGAAATTGTGGTGCAAATCTTTGAATATAATATTCTTTCAGAGCAAACGTTTTGAACTCAAATCTTTGCCTCTGGGGGGAGAGGGGGAGGGGGGTATTTTCAGATTCGGGTCGCAGCCAAATTACATATAAGCTTAAGGTTCCATCACATGAAATATTTTGAGCACCACCACTGATACAGAAACATCAGATTTTTTTTATTTATTTTGACCTCAGGTCTTAATGGATTAGATTTGGCTGGGTATCATGTTATAGTCATCCTAATCTTATTAACCCATTCTGACCTGAGATCAGATTCATACGAGGTTTCCACTGGACACACACTGGTCTGATTAACCCATTCTGACCTGAGATCAGATTAAAAAAAATGTCAGTCGTTCTTCGATTTTTCTAAAATAGCAGACCTACAAGCTCGTAGCGCACCACTCGGTGGCGCGCTACGAGCTTGTAGATCTGCTATTTTTCAATAGCTAAAGCATGACATGATGCCGACACCAAAAGGGGTTCCCGTTCAGAATGGGTTAAAAACCCACACACGGTGGTGTCCTTAAAATTATAAAGTATAATTTCCAGGCATCATCGCATTCAGGTTGGAAAATATTATGGTAATGATAGACTGTATACATGCATACTGTATACCAGAACCCCCCCCCCCCCCAGGTTTCTCATATTTATTATTATTTCTCAAATTGTTTCACCATGGACTTACGATCATAGCCCCGGGTGAGGTTATGCTCTGTACTTCTGTGCCCTTAAGGCGCTGGTGTTGTTAACCCATTCTGACCTGAGATCAGATTCATACGAGGTTTCCACTGGCCAACACACTGGTCTGATGAACCCATTCTGACCTGAGATCAGATTCTAAAAATGTCAGTCGTTCTTCGATTTTTCAAAAATAGCAGACCTACAAGCTCGTAGCGCGCCACTCGGTGGCGCGCTATAACATAAAGCATAAAGCATAACATGATGCCAACACCAAAATGGGTTCCCGGTCAGAATGGCTTAAAACCCACTGCCCGCCAGCCGTTAATTAATTCATATAGTTATCCCGCATTGCCACGGTTTTATCGCTTGCAACCCTTATTTTGAAGAGCCAAATATCCGTAACCGGATGTTACAATGACATACTGCTGTGTGTGGTGTCTTTCTTGACCGGTGGTTGTTGTTCTGTCGCTCTGTGCAGAAAAAAACCAGACCGCGAGTATCACAGCTCCTGCTGCTGTCGGCCCTTGAAAAACCTTGTTTTCACCAGAAACGACATTCATTGCGCCGATTTGGAGATGCAGGCCTTTGAAAGCAGCACAGAGAGTGCAGGTGGATGCGTGCGCATGGCCGCGGCCACTGTCACACTTACACTGTGACGCTAACGAGAGGCAGCTATCGATTCGATCCGATCAAAACACGGATTAAAGAATATAAAATCTATAAAACGTAGCCTACACTGTCTGGCGAGCTCCGTGTTAAGACTGGACCGTAGTGCTGCAACGATTATTGCTCAAATGTGAATCTCCATTTTTTTCCCCCTCCCACGAGAATTGAGATTCACAAACATTACTACATTCAAAATGTGGCAATCTGGAGCCATAACTACTGTGGCTTTTAAACAGACAACATCAAAGTGCTCAACTTAAAACCTCTCTTAAAGTCTCTCTGGTAGCAAAAACATAAAAGAGTAACCAAAATGAATTGGACAGCCAACCAATGTTGCACGATTCTTGCTCAAACGTAGTCATTGAAATTGCGCCTTTTCCACCTCTCTCTCTCTCTCTCCCTCTCTCTCTCTCTCTCTCTCTCTCTCTCTTCCTCCTCCACCATCCTCCTCCTCTCCCTAATCCTTGCAGACGTGTCTAGGAGAATGCCGTGGGACGGCTATACGTTTATATGTTAGGTTTTTAATGACCTTATATGGAATCACGTCGTCCATCCCAAACCCTTGGTGGTGTTGGGTTCTCCATAGGGTCACACTGTACACTCTGCATTTATAACCCGGAGCGTGCATGAGGGCGATCCATCTCTTAACCCATTCTGACCTGAGATCAGATTCATACGAGGTTTCCACTAGGACACACACTGGTCTGATGAACCCATTCTGACCTGAGATCAGATTAAAAAAAAATGTCAGTCGTCCTTTCGATTTTTCAAAAGGCGCGCTATGAGCTTGTAGATCTGCTATTTTTCAATAGCTAAAGCATAACATGATGCTAAACACCAGAATGGGTTCCCGGTCAGAATGGGTTAATGCAAGGGCCGTGATGGGCGTGTCTGTCAGTCACATGATGCTAGTGGTGCTTGCTGTGGGTGTGTGAGTGTATGATCACCCCCCCCCCCCCCCCCACCCCCTCCCTCTCTCACCCTTTCTTTTGTGTCTGTCTTCTAAATACAGAAGTGAAAAATGTGAATAATATTGCACCGTAACATTTTAACATTGTTCAAAATGCTTCACTATTTCTATCCCCAGTATGTGATTCTGACTGTAGCAAGATGTTAATCCACCCATGCATCTTGTTGTTTAATTATAGCCACATTTCAATAACCGTACTAACTTGGATTAATCTATTTTAAGGAAGTTAGTTAGTTAGGCATTGGATCAAAGCAGAAAGAAAGGAAGAAGAAGAATTTAAAGGGACACTTGTAGAAGCTTTAGAACACTTTCCTGGGGGTCTTTATGTGTGTAATATGTGGTTTTAGATATTTTTTGATTTTAGCAGTGTCTCTGATGTCATGGACACTGGGCTCACTTCCTTCCTGGACTACAATTCCCATAATGCTTTGGGTGCACTGCTCCTCCTTGCGGATAGGGGGAGGGCTGTCTTAGAGCCTTAAAGCACACTTTAGACTCCATGCGCGGACAGAAGAAGCTGGTGTTTTACGTCATTTCCAAGTTCTTAGACTGCTGGTGGATGGAAAAGAAGCTCCACCCCCACACGGCTGACTGCCGCGGAGGAGGAGAGCCATTCCGGAGAATCTGTCCGTCGCGGCAGTGAGCCGCGGGGGGCGGAGCTTCTTCTCCATCCACCAGCTGTCTAAAAAGCCGCAAAGACGTCGGGCGTCGGCTTCCTTTGGCCGCGCCTGTCGGCTCAAGTGTGCCCGTGCTGTTACTGAGACATGTAGTCCATCCAGGAAGTAACCCATGCTGTTACTGAGACATGTAGTCCGTCCAGGAAGTAAGTGAGCCCAGTGTCCATGACATCAGAGACACTGGGCTCACTGCTACAATCTAAAATATCTAAAACCACACATTATACACATGTAATGACTCCCATGTAATGATTAACCCATGCATTAAAAATGTACCTGTAAAAGTTAAAGAAAACGCCATACAGTTAAATGAATTAACTTCATTATTATATAGATCACGGTGAGCGACATCTCCGTTCGGGGATGCACACACTAGTAGTGGAAAACCTCAGTGTACCCATTTATTTTGCTACAAGATCGGGTTACATTTGTGAAGCATATTTGGAGCTAAAACGAACAGTGAGGATTTCTTTTTACTGACAAAGGCCTGGTGTCAGTCACGCCGTTAGGTCAGCTCTGTAATGTGTGTTTATAATCTGATCTCAGGTCAGAACGGGTTAGGTCAGCTCTGTAATGCGTGTTTATAATCTGATCTCAGGTCAGAACGGGTTAGGTCAGCTCTGTAATGTGTGTTTATAATCTGATCTCAGGTCAGAACGGGTTAGGTCAGCTCTGTAACGTGTGTTTATAATCTGATCTCAGGTCAGAACGGGTTAGGTCATCTCTGTAACGTGTGTGTGTGTGTGTGTTGTCCATCTCCAGGGAGGCTACCCAGCTGCCGCGGCTGCTGCAGCGGCCTATCGCTATGCGCAGCCGGCCGCCGTGACCGGGGCAACGGCCGCCGCCGCCGCCGGGTTAGGCGGAGCATACAGTGACAGGTGAGTTCACCTCAGGACAAACACAACACCACCACGACCTGGGGACGCAAAAAGGGCTCCGCGTTCCAGGCGTGTTTTAACTCATTTTAGCGCCATCTAGTGTCATGTCATCTAGCATCATGCACACGCCTAAGAAATGCACACCCGTCTGTTCTCACTCTATACGGAGCTTGTTTCCCTTCCGGGTTATTCAGGAAGGTGGGGGCCTTTATGTGAGCATAGATACTGTATAATAAAACATGCTTTTTTGTAAGCGAGATAGTATCGTTTAGACCAGGGGTTTTCAACTGATTATGAACCAGGGACCACCACCCTGACTGAGAATGAACCTGGGGACCATTGTTGTGTTGGGAGGAGGTGGGATACCGTCGTGGTGTGGGGGAAATAAATTAACCTTCCATATTAAACTCATGTTACTGTTCATTGTAACTTACTCTATGAGTAAGCAGACACTTGCGGTTGATTATGGCCACATTTCTTCATAATGGGGACTCAACCAGGCAATCCGGTATGGTTTCCCTTGAGATTCTAATTCACTTTTCTGTGGAAGTTCTTGACATCAGAGTAGACTTCCCTTTACCATCAATTGATGGTAATAAAAAGAAAAAGGCGTGATAAGGCGCCATCGGTGGGGATGTACTGTACATGCGAAAATAGGTGTCAAAACAAGGCACAATATTGGCGATAAATGAGTGTAATTTCTGTCAATGGCCCAACTTCGTGGAATGAACTTCATAACTCCTTTAAAACTGAGCTCCCTGCCATCCTTCGGTCAGTACAAAGCAATGCTCCAGAACATTTCTTTCACCGTGATTGCTCCTGCTTCAATAAATTGATTTATTTTACTGGTTGTTCTGCATTTTAAGTTCCTTTTGTAATTTATCCTGATTTTATAATGTTGTGTTTGATGTATTGTTTTTTTTACTGTATTTGTGAATTGTAACCTCGGCTACATTGAAAATGAGGGCTTGCGTGTGTGTGTAGTTTGCATGTTCTCCCCGTGTCCCCTAGGGTAGGTAGTACAGTAGGTACCCTCACAAAAACATGCAGTAATCCTGGTCTCTAAACTGCCTCCCCCTGGCCAGCCGAGGCGCCTGATGGAGGGGAAAGGAACTGGTTGGAATAACGTGTTCCTTCCACGCGCTACGACGTCCAACCAGGGAAACTCCCCCCTGTCAGGTGTAAAAGGAGCAACTTGGGGACACTCAGGCATGAAGGAAGCACGAGTTAAAGTCCGTTGCTCTCCCCTTGTCCCCCATATATGGTGGACTAGGTTGGCGGAGGGTGTGTAGAGCCCAGCATCACATTAGATGATTGACACAGGGGTGAAAAATGGGTTACAAAATCGTGGGATAAAAATATATATTATAAAAAAATAAAAAGAATGAGGGCTTGCCCTCAACTGTATTTCCGAGCATAAGTAAAGGTGATTGTGTGTGTGTGTGTGTGTGTGTGTGTGTGTGTGGCTCTTGTGTCGTCAGCTATGGGCGCGTGTACACCACGGACCCGTACCACGCTCTGAGCCAAGCGGGCGCTGCGTACGGAGTGGGAGCCATGGTGAGAAACCTGCAACTGCTTAACACCTCAATACAAAACAGCCAAGATGTAAGCGCCATACAAGTGGGTACAAGTGCACTGGGGGACTGGTGGTGTGCATGAGTTTTGCTGTATCTACAGTTCAGCGCCACCTGGTGGTCACCAGTTTAGGCTTTGAGTTCCAATTCTCCCAAAGAATTTGTAATTCTATTGTGCATGTAATGTGCATGTCATCACCTGTACACCAGATTAGAGGAATTTTCAAAATATGGATAAAAAGGGAAAAAAAAGAATCCCAAGGGAAGACGTCTTGTCGTCCGTGACATCCGGTACATACTTGGCAACTAGACGTCTTGATGTTTATGGCTCTTAAACTGTTTTAAAAGGGGACATTTTAAAAGCTGAAAAGAACTGCAGTGTTGATTTTTCGACAGAACATTTAGTTTTTTTGGTTTTAGTCATAGTCTCTTGATTAGTTTTTTCCATGTCCTTTTAGTCACCTGGAATGTTTCAGTGTTTAGTCTAGTTTTAGTCGACTAAATATCATATAAATATTTTAGTCGACTAAATCAACTGTAGATTTAGTCGACTAAAATGTATTTTTTGCGGGCCTTGATGCCGTCGTAATGACTGATTTCACATAAAAAGCATTTATCATGAAACATGCGTAAGCTAAGAAAGTAACAGTGGAATATCTATATAATTAAACTATACATATAAACTATACATATATACTCTACTATGCTATACATAATGTACTATGACGTGCCATGACTACCCGGTACATACAATGCAATTATAGTGCTGTCTACATAACATGGTATAAGTCTGTATCAAATGTTAAGTCTACAGAAATGCTATCTAAGGGGGTGGGGTAAGTGCTGTATGTGCCATGATGGAGTCTGAAAAGGTGGGTTTTCAGACTACGGCGGAAAACGTTTTCTCATAATGGTTTCCTCTCTCTCTGTCTCGTCTCTTCCAGGCTAGTTTATACCGGGCGGGATACAGCAGGTTCGCTCCATACTAAACAACCCCAACAACACATCACGACCAAGGAAGTCTACATTGTTCTTCCCTCTCCCTCTCCCTCTCCCACTCCCCCCCCCCCCCCCCCCCCTTTCCAAGTTCTTTGTTCGGCAAGAGCTACCCTCCATTTTTCTGTGGGCTGGCGATAGTGACAAACCATGTGTTTTTTGGAAAGCGAGCGAGCGAGAGAGAGAGAGAGAGAGGTCATTGCCACATCATCAACTCGAACTCAGTTTCCGCACTGTGCTGTCTGTTCGGTGACAAAGGAATTACAATGAAAACTGCCAGTGGAATCTCTCCCCACACGTATAAGAATGCTGGACGAGGCTATTTTTTTGAAGACGCTCTCAAACTACAGCAACAGGACTATACAACCCCCCCCACCCCCTCCCCCCCAACAATGGGTTCTATTTAGAAACACTACCGGGTCATAACGAGAGGGAGATGTTTTTGCCTCTCTGACCCCTTTCACACTACAAACTTTTTTTTTGGTTGTTGTTCCTCTTAAAGAATTCTACGCAGTTATCTCTCTCTATATATATATATCCACTGCCCTATCTATATGTTATCCTCCATCAGACCTAATATACACACACGTCATCATCATAGCACCCCGCCATGTTCCCTCTGAACTACACAGATTGATAGAACCTCACAGAATCACTACCGTGACATATATAAGGTACTTTCATCTTTTTTTCTATTTACACTAATTGCGTCGATTGAAAACGCCCAATAAACAAAAGCTATTCCCTCCTACAGTAAAGGAGCTGTGTTAATAAAAACGGTTAAAAAAGGAATTGGACTGCTCAACGCGGAGACACAGACATGCTTCTCTTTGTATTGCCGTGTTTTTTTGGCAGCGTTGAGAGGAGTGAGAACATCCGACCCGACAGGAGACATTTCCCTCTCCGACTGACGAGGAACTCGAAAGAAAGCGCTGTGTTGCCCTGACAACCAGAGATCATCAACTACATGAGAAATGATGCTGTGTTGTTGCCCTGACAACCAGAGATCATCAACTACATGAGAAATGATGCTGTGTTGTTGCCCTGACAACAGGAGATCATCAACTACATGAGAAATGATGCTGTGTTGTTGCCCTGACAACCAGAGATCATCAACTACATGAGAAATGATGCTGTGTTGTTGCCCTGACAACAGGAGATCATCAACTACACGAAGAATGATGCTGTGTTTTTACCCTGACAACAGGAGGTCATCAACTACATGATAAATTATGCTGTGTTGTTGCCCTGACAACCAGAGATCAACTACATGAGAAATGATGCTGTGTTGTTGCCCTGTACAACAGAAGACCTTTTCTGTCCCTTTTAATTTTCCTGACACTACACAACTTTTCCTGACTATAAACAAACAACAACAACAAAAAAAGAGAGAAAATAACAAGAAAAAAGAAAAGTATGTGAGAGAAAAAAAGAAAACCGGTGAGATGTTTTGTTTTTCTATTTTCTTTCCTGCATTTACATTACCTCAGTTTTTCACCTTATCTTTTGCTATTTTATTTTATTTTTTATTTTCATTCCGCTGCCGTTGAGAAGAATTTGCTTAGCGATGTCATTATGTGATCGGGCGGCGCACACGACAACTTGTCTTTCTGTCGGTGTGTTTTTTTACAAGTCCTTTTCTTTTCATGTAGTCCACTTAACTGCTGGTTGCAAGTGTTACGCTTTAGCGTCGTCGCTGTTATTTTTGCGAATACACTTAAAGGGACACTTCACCCTTTTTGCAAAAAAATATATGTTAATGACGTTTAGAAGCTTTAGATCACTTTCCTGGGGGTATTTATGTGTGTAATCTGTGGTTTTAGATATTTTAGATTGTAGCAGTGAGCCTGTTGTCTCTGATGTCATGGACACTGGGCTCACTTCCTTCCTGGACTACATGTTGTCTCAGTAAGACAGCTCTCCCCCTATCCACAAGGAGGAGCAGTGCACCAAAGAATTATGGGAATTGTAGTCCAGGAAGGTAGTGAGCCCAGTGTCCATGACATCAGAGACAACAGGCTCACTGCTACAATCTAAAATATCTAAAACCACATATTACACACATAAATACCCCCAGGAAAGTGTTCTAAAGCTTCTAAACGTCATTAACATATATTTTTTTGCAAAAAGGGTGAAGTGTCCCTTTAAGACATTGGGAGCCTAGAAGAATTGGTCCGTCTGCATTTCAAAAATCTGAATAGTGTTTTAGTTCTCCCCCTTTAGAATTCAGTACACCTCAACTCAAAAGGGTTGCTCCCTTATTTACTTATCCTTTTCGACTTATTTGTCAGTTTTTATTTTTATTTTTTTATTAACACTTTCAAAGATTCTACCAGCCCTGGCACACATTCCAGATGTGGGGGGAAAGTGAACGTAGCCCAGTTGAGGTTTGGTTCAGCTCCAGTTCGATGTCTCTTAATAAGCATAAAATGTAAAAGATAATTACATTTAGCAAATGGAAATGCATTGGAAATGGTCGGGGCCAGCGGGCCAAACGGGTGTCCCTGTTGGTTGAATCGTGGGTGTTTTGGGGGCCTAATACAAGGCTTCAAGGCACAGCTATACGGAAGTTGACCCAAATGAATTCTCCCAAAAATGGTATAGATCCTAAAGTAAAAGTCTTGGATTAGCCGGCAAACGTAGGAAGACACACAATCGTATAAGTTAAAGTACTATTCTTCAAGGAAGGGGGAACTGGATTCTCCGTCCCAACAGATCAAAGCGGAACTAAAGCTCCCATACAACAATTTATCGTATTTATCTTTTTATTTGTATTTTTCCTGATGCCAATATTATAGGACACTATACTTGCCACCTCTCTTGGAACTAGTTTGGAGGGTTTTACATTGCATTGCGAACCTGACCTGACTCCCTCCTTACGCAGAAACACTTGTGGGAATGTTGTTTTAGGGGTTGGTTTCAAACTCACCCTTAAGGGGCAGTAAAGGAAGGTGGTAAGAAAACCACATATAGGAGACTCACTCTGTCCTGATGTATTATATCCCTGTGTACTCTCAGCATGTTGTTATAGATATCATTTTGTCTTTTTGGTTCCAAAGATTCTCTGGAAAAAGCAAAACTAAATTTGGTCAACATTTATTACGCCTTTTGTCACGGTTTGTTTTTATTAGCTTTTATGTTGTTGGTTTTATCTTGTTGAGAGTTAAGACTGTTCAGATGGTGTTTTTTTTTTTTTTTTGCGCCCTGGGAAATGTCATAGGAATGTTATCTAAATAGGACTGGAGGAGGGGAAATGCTTTATTGTACACATTGGAAGTCCCGAACCGCAAGAATAGCAAGTCCTAGATTACATTTTCTGTTTTTAAAACCCAACTTAACACATTTATAGGAACCTGCTTTGACATGCATTGCATTTCCCTAGAGCAGTGGTTTTCAACCAGTGGGCCTTAGGGGGGGGGGGTTCCAGGTGGTCCCCAGCTAAAATGATGAAGTTGCTAACCAAATGGATCCTTAATTAATATATAGATCTTTAACTCTTGAGAAGAGCGTACGAAAAATGTTACGCTATCAAGAGTTTTAATTATTGAAAAACATCTACATTACTTAAGTTAATTTCCAAGAAGTCTTTTCTACACAATTAAATAATGTAGAAGATTTTCTGTTTTGATCTTTGCCTGTTATCTCGTCTAAATGGTATACCAACGTCAATACGGCGTGGAGTTGTGGTCAAAACCTTGTCCAACGACAACAACATATTCTAAGGTTTGGGTCTGAGAGGCTAAATGTCATCAAATGGTGGTTCCGTGGCTCAAATGCCCAATAAATAACGGGCCTTGATATGAAAATGGTTGAAAAACACTGCCCTATAGGACACCCCCCCCCCCCCCCCCCCCCCCCAAGCCACAGTTCAAACTGAAGACTACATACTGTCCCTCCACATAATGTTTAAAAAAGAAAACAAGAAAACTATTCTCAAGTCCAGCTGTGGCCACCTTACTTATTTTTACACACACACACACACACACACACAATGTAGCAGCAGCCAGCCAGTAGTTGGTGTGCGTGGGTGGGTGGGTGGGTTTCGGCGGCGGACATTGCAGAAGGTGACGAGTGGAAGCCATTAATCACATTAAGCTGACGGGGGATAACAATGGCCGCCTGCCTGCCTTGCTGCAGTATACATGGGACACACTGTGGCCACGTTCCACACAGGCCACTGCAGGGGTGAGCTGTTGGAACACTTTAATGAATGAATGAAGGCTATATCCCGCTTATTTCACACCATACAAGATCCCCCCCCCCAGTGAGTGTCTTATGATGAGATCATGAGGACTTTTAAAAAAAAAAGTTTGTTTTGATTATATATATATATTATATATATTTTATATATTTTTTTTGTTTTTCCTCTTTTAACAAGTATTATCAGAAGAAGAGGAAGTATCGGTATGCATGTTTGTTTTTGTGCGTGTGTGTGTGTGTGTGTGTGTGTGTGCGAGAGAGAGAAAGGCGAGGGTATGTGGAGACAGAAATGTCATTGGTGCATGAGTTCAAGTCATAGTGCTGGAGGGTGTGGGTGGGTGGGGGGAGTGTTGGGGGTGTGACGGATGTTTATCCCATTCTGACCGGGAACCCGTTTTGGTGTTAGCATCATGTTATGCTTTAGCTATTGAAAAAATAGCAGATCTACAAGCTCATAGCGCGCCACCGAGTGGCGCGCTATGAGCTTGTAGATCTGCTATTTTTTGAAAAATCGAAGAACGACTGACATTTTTTTAGAATCTGATCTCAGGTCAGAATGGGTTCATCGGACCAGTGTGTTGTCCAGTGGGAAACCTCGTACGAATCTGATCTCGGGTCAGAATGGGTTATAGGATGGATGGATGGAGGGGGGGGATGGGCGCTGTCGAGGACCAAGAAAGATGACAAGTCAGTCGGCTTCGGGAGGAGCCGATGTGTGATGTGAGGTGGCAGGGAGTGGGGGGGGGGGAGGAGAGAGACAGTGGAGCGCGGTAAAAAAGAAGAAAAAAGAAAGGTCCCATCAGAGAATGTGTGTGTCTGTCTGGGTTAGATGGGGGGGGGCGGGGGAAGGGGACTGTTTCCCTGCAGCAGCATTACGTAAAAGCCACAGTCTATTTAGCTCAGTTTTAATCCATTCTGGATGGGAAACCCCCTTTTTGGTGTTTGAAAGCATTGTGTTCTATACTTTAGCTATTGAAAAATAGCAGATCTACAAGTTTGTATACGTCTGCTATTTTTTAGAAAATGTGGCGCAAATCTTTGAATTACATAATATAGATTTGGGGTTCCTTGACATTAAAATATTTGAGAACCACTTGGCATAGAAACCTAGGTTTCTCAGAAAACTGTGGTGATTTAGAAGACATTTTTATAACGGTCCTTCTCAGGTCTAAGTGGGTTAATAATGCAGGGGTTATCTCTCTCCTCTGTGTGGCTCGCTGTTATCACCAGTCAAGTCATCATATCAGAATGCTCTGAGTTTAAACCAGTAAGACCTCGAGGAGTCTTCTAAATCATGACCGCTTTGTGAAAAACCTCATGTTTCTCCGTCAGTGGTTCTTAAACTGTTTCATCTCAAGGAGCCCCACGATTATTATGTAGTTGGCTTGGCGACCCGCATCTCAAAATATATCTTGTTCCAGGGACCCCCCCCCCCCCCCCCCCCCCACACATAAAATATTAAAAGATTTGCACCCGTTGGTTTAAAACTATGAGGTTGTAGAACTGCTATTTTGACACAGATGCGTTCCCAGGTCTTAACCCATTCTGACCTGAGATCAGATTCATACGAGGTTTCCACTGGACACACACTGGTCTGATTAACCCATTCTGACCTGAGATCAGATTCTAAAAATGTCAGTCGTTCTTCGATTCTTCAAAAATAGCAGACCTACAAGCTCGTAGCGCGCCACTCGGTGGCGCGCTATGAGCTTAGTAGATCTGCTATTTTTCAATAGCTAAAGCATAACATGATGCTGACACCAAAATGGGTGCCCGGTCAGAATGGGTTAATGGATTAATTTGAAACGTCGGACCCATCGCCCAGCCCCTTTGGTGTTTACTTTCATTAAGAAAATAAAGATCAAAGTATACTGATGGAGGTATAGCGGGGGTGGCGGCCCAAAATATAGTTTTTACTATAAGTGAACTGGTTCTGATGGTACTGATAGCAGGGCGTTGTAAATGGATAGTGGATCGGATATAGGGCTTCAGCCCCTAGCCCTTTTACCCGTCTGTAAAACAACTGCCCTCTCCAGACCACGGATGCAGCATTTACAGTGCATGGTGAAAGAAATGCAAATGCCACTCCTCTCCTTTCCATGCCATTCCGGAAGGCAGCATTCAGGAGTCCCCTGAACTTGAACGCATCATTTTAGCATTGAACTAATTTGTTCAGAAATCTTTATGTCGTTACACCGCATCTCCACTAGCTAAAGAGCGCGCCCCGAAAATAGCTCATCTACTACTACCCTTGTGAGCTTGTAGATCTGCTATTTTTGTCCAAAAAGTGCCCTCTTACGTGATTTCAGCCCCTCTAACACTCTCTGCACGTCCCTGGTTAATACATGCTTTAGGAAGCATCTCTCTGGCAGCCCTTCCTTCCCTCTGTGATCTACAAGCTCACAGCGCATTGCCAGAGCGAAACGAAAGTTGCGTGAGTGAGTATGTAGATCTTCTGTTTTCGGGACCCTGACATGTCAACTGACATGTCAACACGATTTTTTTTGTCCCAGTTTTTCTCCTTCATTTTGCTTGCTAAAAAAAGGTTTGTAAAATGTTAGCCACGGCTGTTGTGACATCAGCAGTTAAGCAAAAATAGTTGAGTTCAGTCAAGTCATAGCCTCGGTCCCAGGCTTACTTTAGCTTTTGAAAAATAGCAGATCTACAAGCTCCTAACGCAGCTCATAGTGCGAGCTTGTAGGTCTGCTATTTTGGTCTCCCAAACTCCTAAACTCCCCGCACTGTGCTCAAGTCAATCCAGTGGAAGTTTTTTGTACAGAGACTTATACTTAATAGGTTTCAATTGCATGTGGATTTTATTATTTTTATTTTTATATGATTTCACATGCTCACCATGCATTGCTATAAGAAAAGGCTCATTTATCCAAGTGATTATCGATTATTTCTTTTGTGTCTTTTATGAAAAGTGATGTGTATTCTTCCCTCACCTTTTTTTTTTTTTTTTTCCCCTTTTTTTTGCCATCCTTGTGTCTGCCTTCTTTTTATTGTTTTGTTTTTTCTCGTTCTGTCATTGTTATTATTGAATGTATATAATAAACTGTTTGGTTTTTATCTTGGTATGTTGACTGCCTGGTTATTAGCTTATCAGTTAACATTATGTACATTATGGTGTGTTCTATAGGAATCTAGGGCAGGCTATACAATGTATACTGTAGGCCAAAAGCATTGGAACTACATGTATGCTTATCATGGAGTGATGACCATCCACAGATGACCTTTGAGTTGGCAGTGGTTTATTAACACAACAGTGGTGTAAAAGTAACTAAGTACATTTACTTACTTAAGTACTGTACTTAAAGGACAACTTTAGTTTTTTTCAACCAAGGTTCATGTTTTAGGTCGTTATTAGAGAAAGTAAAAGATGAGTGTTAATTTGTTTTCATTTGCTGCTTTCTTTCGTTTTAGGGGTTTTAGCTGTTGTCAGTAGATCCTGTGATCTTTTGTGGCCAGATGTAATTTCTTGGTCTAGTAGGACCATAGTAAATAATAAATAAATAGAATCGCTATAACATTTTGTAAAGAAATACATATTTAGCCCCTGGCTTTAAAAAAACTAAAGTTGTCCTTTAAGTATTTGTAATTTAATTTGATGGTGTGTTCTCTGTCCATGAGTATTATTGAAGGACTGACTGCTTTCTGGCCTTGACAGCCCATATTATACGGTACCACATCCAAACAGAAGTATCTTATCTGATTGCATTAAACGACGTTAAAGTCACTTTGACACTCACTTTATCCATGCCATATACAGGTAAAGTTGGAAGAAGGATTGCACACAATGAAAGAATGAAGAATTGACCTCTTATTTCAGTCGGTGAGTGAGCTGGGTTTAACTTTATCATTATGGGGGATAACGGTGTTATTGATGTTTCTCACGTTCATGTTCATTGTATTGACGAGGATTGGTTGGTTGATTTATTGATTGATTGATATTTTTATTTCTCAGAATGTATAGAATGGATCTACATTTTCAAACGAAAGCAATACAAAAACTGTTACTTTGTGGACGGTGATTAAAGCGTTATTCATAGTCTGGCTTTATCGGTGGTTACGTGACCACCAAACTACAACATGACGTCACGAGCCGCGGAGAAGAGCAAACCACCGCCTCCGCCCTTCTCTCTGTTTTTACTCACCACCGCTCAACGTTATTTCAGCTCCGGTGGTCACCTCACCACCGGAGCGGTGGTCACCTCACCACCAAAAAATCCAGACTATGAATGAGCCTTAAGCATTACACTTGTTTACAACATCTGACCAGTTTCATTGGATTTCATTGGATCAAATCGACAGGAAGTGGAGCACACACAGCCTAGGAAAAAGGTGAATAGAGAAATATATTTCTATAAATAAACAAGAAATCATATTATAAAGAAAGTTTTTTTTTTTTTTTTTTTAAACATGTACAGCATGGAAAGGGGGTGGTGGGCGCTCAGACTTAATCTACAGAGGCCCAGTTCGTAGGTTCATCTTTGAGAGCGGTTTTGAAGGAGTCAAGGGATTCACATGTCTTAATGGCTGTTGGTAGGGCGTTCATTCACAGGATATAGTTGTATATGATTATCACTGGGCCTTATATGTAAAGACATTTTAAATAGCCAACTTTATAAATTCATTATGGAAGAATTATCCACCTGAAATCGCAAAAAGGATTCCCATTTCCCTTGCCTAATTCCCCCAATCCTGGAAACTTGCTTATCCATTTATGCAACATTGCCACCTGATTACAATGGCTCAACATTTCTACCTAGTGGTCATTGGCGTGTACTATCATCACATAGCGAGCTATGATGCTTTGTGAGCTTGCAGATCGGCTATATTCAAAACTACCATGGAAACAAATGTGGAATATTCTTTGAAATATTTTAACAAGTACACTAATCTTGTGTGGGTGTTCCTGTGGTAAATGCATTAATCTGGGGGTCCTTCCTTCCTTGACATGAACACGTACGAGAATCACTGCTTTAAACGACATTAGGAAGACAAGCCCCAAATAAACATATACACTTTTGCATTATTTTACTACTATGTTTGTTTATAACCTGATTGTTTTATATTGTGTCACTGTTCAGCACTTTGTAACCTTGTTTCGAAAGGTGCTTTATAAATACAATTTACTGTATACTTACTTACTTACTAAACATACAACAGGTTAGGTGAGGCAGTCAGCAGGTCACAGCGCTGTAGGGCTTCCAACCCTATATCCAGAAGCTTGGATAGTAGGCCTACCTATTACTACCAGTGCTTTTTTTTTTGCCTCTGCAACACCATGCAATTACTTGCATGTGAAATATTTTGTTTTGACGGTACTTGTAGGCTACTGTTCTACATTTTTAATAAAATATTCATTTAATCAATCAATCAAATCCATTAATTATAACACAGAGATGCTATTAACTAAGCTATTCGTGTCAACATGCTCTCTGAGTCTCAATAATAAGTAACTGCTGTTTAATGTAGCAGAAGAAGCAATTAATTGAACACAGTTTGGCACAATTTTAACATCCCAGATCGATTGCAATATGAATCTACTGTGCTGACTACAGCAGTTCCATAGTTCTAATGCCCATTAGAGCTATGGACCAGAGCTAGACTACACCATGATATATTAGGAGTACAATAACTTTGCATTGTGAATAAAAAGGTAGCCACAGTGTGGTTGCAGTGTAATGCAGCTTCATGTATTATGATTAAAAGTGCATTCTGGTATTGTGAATCAATGATTGAGAAAAACATCAGAGGAGTTTTGTGATATATTGGGTTTAGCTGACATTCTAATAACTGACAATGCAGCCAGGCCTTTAGAGGGCAGCAACGGACCATCTTGGGGCTGTGGGTTACAGGTCACATAGTAGTGGGTTACCCGGATGTTCTCGTCATGTTATGATGATGCGATCCATGATGCTTGTTGTTGTTACGTTTCTAAGTCTTAAGTAAAGTACAGATTGCCAACAACTGAGTCATTCTTTCAGACACTATATAACAAGTTTGAACCCATTAAGTTATATACAGTTCGAATTCAAAGTCGGGTGTCTAGACCGCTAGACCACTGACTGGACGCTGAGGATCGGGACCAGTGTCTGTATTGACTATTTAAGCCGTGACGTAACCCACTTCCGGGTCTTACTCAAGGACGTTCCACGTCTACATTTTCTTTGTCGTGGACTCGCGGGCGTGGCCTCACACCGGAAGGAAGTGACGCCCCCCTCAAATACGGAAGAGACCCGTGGAGTCGGGTTTGGTCAGTGTTTGTTTGAGAAGTGCCACGTCTACATGTCCGTTGTCGTCGTGTCCGCAGCAGCAGCAGCAGCAGGTAAACAATGAAATGTTATTTAATACTTAATGTTGTTGTTGTTCAAACATCTGTTATCACTTATGATGTTAATTGTTGTGATGTTTATATATTATGTTCGTACTACTGTGTAAAACCTGTTCCATGGTTACTCTCGGCGGTTAGTAGACAAAAGTGCCTTGTTCTAGTCCCCATCGAGGACTGAGAGTTTGCTTCCTTCTTAACAAACAAACACAATTGTTTTAGCATCTCGTCGAGGTCCATTATTCATTCAGTATTTGAGCCTCAAATGGTGGTCCGTGGCTCAGATACTGAATGAATAAAGGACCTCGACTGGGAGGAGAGAACCCGGGCCCCAATGTTCAGAAACCATCGACTGTAACCATTCGGCTACTGGATCACGGTTTTATAAAGTAGTAGTAACATATATAAACAGAACAAGTAACTTCATAAGGGACATTTTTGAGCCACGGACTACCACTAATGTTAATAAGGCACAGTCACTAACCGCTCTCCTACAGTAATACATACAAAACATCAACATGGTACAAACAAAGGATTAAAAGCAATCTTCTACATTCTCTGTTTTTTTTGGGAAATTAAGCAGATGCTTAACAATTAAACTATTGAGAGTGTAAAGATCTACTATTGGAGTCCATTTGGTTACCTAAATTAAATAGCTCTATAGTGTGACAGTAATCATTGCTATAGAGTGTGTTCAGTAACAGTGTTAAATAGCTCTATAGTGTGACAGTAATCAACTAATCATTGCTATAGTGTTTGTTCAGTAACAGTGTTAAATAGCTCTATAGTGTGACAGTAATCATTGCTATAGTGTTTGTTCAGTAACAGTGTTAAATAGCTCTATAGTGTGACAGTAATCATTGCTATAGTGTTTGTTCAGTAACAGTGTTAAATAGCTCTATAGTGTGACAGTAATCATTGCTATAGTGTTTGTTCAGTAACAGTGTTAAATAGCTCTATAGTGTGACAGTAATCATTGCTATAGTGTTTGTCCAGTAACAGTGTTAAATAGCTCTATAGTGTGACAGTAATCATTGCTATAGTGTTTGTTCAGTAACAGTGTTAAATAGCTCTATATAGTGTGACAGTAATCATTGCTATAGTGTTTGTTCAGTAACAGTGTTAAATAGCTCTATAGTGTGACAGTAATCATTGCTATAGTGTTTGTTCAGTAACGGTGTTAAATAGCTCTATAGTGTGACAGTAATCATTGCTATAGTGTTTGTTCAGTAACAGTGTTAAATAGCTCTATAGTGTGACAGTAATCATTGCTATAGTGTTTGTTCAGTAACAGTGTTAAATAGCTCTATAGTGTGACAGTAATCATTGCTATAGTGTTTGTTCAGTAACAGTGTTAAATAGCTCTATAGTGTGACAGTAATCATTGCTATAGTGTTTGTTCAGTAACAGTGTGACAGTAATCATTGCTATAGTGTGTGTTCAGTAACAGTGTTAAATAGCTCTATAGTGTGACAGTAATCATTGCTATAGTGTGTGTTCAGTAACAGTGTTAAATAGCTCTATAGTGTGACAGTAATCATTGCTATAGTGTGTGTTCAGTAACAGTGTTAAATAGCTCTATAGTGTGACAGTAATCATTGCTATAGTGTGTGTTCAGAGGTCAGAGGTCTCCCCTCCCTCCAGCTTTTTGCTAAACAGAAAAAAGCTTTTTCTGAAACTGCAATTTTATCCAATCAGGAATGCAGTCAGGATACAGATTAAACAAGTGGAATTGTAATGACTGTAACAGACACAAATAGAACTGGAACATTAAGCTCATAAATAGCTACTTTCTCCTGATTGGCTGAAAATGTGTCACATACCTGATTAAAAAAGAAAACCTTTCTATTTATTAAAGAGCTGGAGAGACAGGAATATTCCTGTTGCTTAACACTGTTACTGAACACACACTGTAGCAATTATTACTGTACAGTACAGTACTGTACTGTACTGTACTGTAACACTGTTACTGAACACACACTATAGCAATTATTACTGTCACAATAACAGCTACTGATGTTTGTGTGCAACATTTGAGCTGACAGGCCTTATTTTTATGTCAATCAATCAAGTCACCTTAATTCAAGTGATAGATTATATACAGGGGCATGCCATGTGGTCTACCTGCACAGCCTTTGTGATCTACTGGTAGATCACAATGTAAATGTGGGCACCCCTGCAATACAGGGTTCCTGTCCAGAATTGTTTTGTTAAATATAGAGGGTTTAAGTCGTTCTAAATGCGTGTTTCTTTTTCTGTCTTTCTTTCTTAGGACGGAGATCAAGGTAGACGGCTAGCCTGCCTGCAACTTCAATGAGGTGAGTAAACATTTATTTAACGGGTGTGGGTGTTGACCTTGGCTTTTGTGTTCTCCAGATGTTTTTTAAAGGAGAGTGTCCTGTCCAGTGTAACTCCAAGTTACATGGGGTGGGTATGGTTGGAGAGTTTGTGACCATCCCAAGTGACCCTCAGTTCGTTTTTCGCGTCTCGGTTTCCTCAGGTGGAAGCTGCATAGTTGGGTTTTTGATGGGTTGGGTTTCAGGTGGTTGTATTGTAGTAGCTTGACATTTCTTGGAGGGCACTTTCAAGGACAGACTCAATCTTCTGGAAGTCTGCTTGTTGGGTCGTAATGCAGAGGTCGTCGGCGTAGATGAAACGCTGGCATTCTGTTGGTAGTGGCTGGTCGTTTGTGTAGATATTGAAAAGGAGGGGGGCGAGCACGCTACCTTGTGGGAGGTCGTTCTTTTGGGCTTTCCATTTACTCCTCTGGTCATTTAACTGGACATAGAAGCTCCTGTTGTTGAGGAGGCTTTTCCTGACCATTGTGCCGTGTTGGACAGTGTCATAGGCAGCAGAGAGATCTCTGAATGCTGCTGCAGTTATTTGTTTTCCCTCAAACCCATCCTCAATGTGTTGGGTGAGGTTGAGCTCTGTCCAGCACAGGAGCGACTGGTACGGAAACCAGCTTGGTCTTTAGTCAGCTTGGTGTCTATGAGTGGCATGAGGCGTTGGAGTAGCAGCCTCTCTTGTAGGTGATGCAGAGGAGGGAAATGGGTCGGTAGCTCTTTGGGGATGATGGGTCTTTGCCAGGTTTGGGGATTGCAACCACTTTGGCCTTTTTCCAGACAGAAGGGATGGTTTTCTGTGCCATGCATGTATTCAGTATCCCCACCAGCCAGGTCTTTGCGCTAGGTCCCAGGTGCTGTATCATTTCTGCCAGTATGTCATCAATCCCTGCTGCTTTTCCGGGTTTCAACTTTCCCATTGCAGTTTCGAGTTCTTCTAGGTCGAAGGGTTTGGTTTGAGGGCTGGCTGATTGTGGTTGGTCTGATACCACTGTGCGATGGTATTCTCCTGTGGGTCGGCGGCGGTGTTGGTTAAGACTGTTGGCCACCAGTTGTGATGCAACAGAGTTTGCTGTGACCGTTTGAACTATGGGTGGTGTTTTTTGTCATATTGGTGTTCTCTATATCTTTTCGTCCTGGGCATGACGTTAAACTGTTCGGTTCCTCATATGGAAGCTGCATAGTTGGGTTTGTGTATGTCTTTCTTTTTCTGTCTTTCTTTCTTAGGACGGACATCAAGGTAGAAGCCGTTGAAAGGCTCAACACAAGCCGATGCCCCTAGAGATCCATCACAAAGCTTCCATCAGTGAGCCCAGCAAGCCAGCTAGTCAGCAAGCCCGCCCAGTCAGCTAACGCAGCCAGCCAGCTCCGCCAGTCAGCCAGTGTAGAAAGTCAGGCTGCAAAGTCAGCGCACATCAGCCCTTGCAGTCAGCCATTGCAGCCATACCAGCCTTGCTCAGTCAGCTCAGCCAGGCCTCACTCGAGGCCTGGCTCTCTGTCTGCCTGGCCCGGTCTGCCCCACCCTGCCTTGCAGCAACAGAACCAGCTGGGCTGACAAGCCAGCCAGCTCAGAATGCTAGCTCAGCAGCAAGCCCAGACTGGCCAGCTGGGCTGGCTTGCTGAGCTCTTATTCTGAGCTGGCTGGCTTGCCACTCCGGCTGGTTCTGTTGCTGCAAGGCAGGGCGGGTCAGACCGGGCCTGGCAGACAGAGAGCCAGGCCTCGAGAGAGGTCTGGCTGAGCTGACTGAGCAAGGCTGGTATGGCTGCAATGGCTGACTGCAAGGGTTGATGTGCGCTGGCTTGGCAGCCTGACTTTCTACACTGGCTGACTGGCGGAGCTGGCTGGCTGCGTTGGCTGATTGGGCGGGCTTGCTGGCTAGCTGGCTTGCTGGGTTCCCTGAGGGAAGCTTTGGGATGGATCTCTAGGGGCATCGGCTTGTGTTGAGCCTTCCAACGGCGTCTACCTTGATCTCTGTCCTAAGAAAGAGACGGAAAAAGAAAGACTCACAAAAACTCAACTGTGCTTCCACATGAGGAAGGTAGGCACGCAGGCAGGCACCAGCTGACTGCATGCTTGCCTTTGTGTTCTCCAGGTGTTTTTTGAAGTGTCCTGTCCAGTGTAACTCCAAGTTACATGGGGTGGGTATGACCATCCCAAGTGACGCTCAGTTCGTTTTCCGTGTCTCGGTTTCCTCAGGTGGAAGCTGCATAGTTGGGTTTTTGATGGGTTGGGTTTCAGGTGGTTGTATTGTAGTAGCTTGACATTTCTTGGAGGGCACTTTCAAGGACAGACTCAATCTTTTGCAAGTCTGCTTGTTGGGTGGTAATGCAGAGGTCGTTGGCGTAGATCAAACGCTGGCATTCTGTTGGTAGTGGCTGGTCTATATCTACACAAGTTTGTGTAGATATTGAAAAAGAGGGGGGCGAGCACGCTACCTTGTCGGAGGTCGTTCTTTTGGGCTTTCCATTTACTCCTCTGGTCATTTAACTGGACATAGAAGCGCCTGTTGTTGAGGAGGCTTTTCCAGACCATTGTGCGGTGTTGGACAGTGTCGTAGGCAGCAGAGAGATCTCTGAGTGCTGCTCCAGTTATTTGTTTTCCCTCAAACCCATCCAATGTGTTGGGTGAGGTTGAGCTCTGTCCAGCACAGGAGCGGCCGGGACGGAAGCCAGCTTGGTCTTTAGTCAGCTTTGTATCTATGAGTGACAACGAGGCGTTGGAGTAGCAGCCTCTCATAGAGCTTGTAGGTGATACAAAGGAGGGACATGGGTCGGTAGCTCTTTGGGGATGATGGGTCTTTGCCAGGTATGGGGATTGCAACCACTTTGGCCTTTTTCCAGACAGAAGGGATGGTTTTCCGTGCCATGCATGTGTTCAGCATCCCCACAAGCCAGGTCTTTGCGTTAGGTCCCAGGTGCTGTATCATTTCTGCCAGTATGTCATCAATCCCTGCTGTTTTTCCGGGATTCAACTTTCGCATTGCAGTTTCGAGTTATTCTAGGTCGAAGGGTTTGGTTTGAGGGCTGGCTGATTGTGGTTGGTCTGATACCACTGTGCGATGGTATTCTCCTGTGGGTCGGTAACGGTGTTCGTTACGACTGTTGGCCACCAGTTGTGATGCAACAGAGTTTGCTGTGACCGTTTTGATTATGGGTGGCTCCCAGAGGTCCCTGATCCCCATGGGGTCCAACAGTGGTCATTGAAGCGTGCACGCACGCACGCACACACACATGCACCTACACACGCACAGGGGCATGCACACGCTAACCAAATGTAACTCTGAGAGTGTAACATTACAGGTCTGTAACTCTGAGAGTATATAGGATGGCCGACGGGCACGTACAGGTCTAGTGTAACCAAATGGACCATTTGGTCCATGTCTAAGTCTGAGAGTGTAACACATGTAACCAAATGGACCCTTACAGGTCCAACACTGGTTATCGAAGCGTGCACACACACACACACACATGGGTTATAGCCCATGTGTTTTTAAATTTTGAAAAAATAAGTTATCCTCGTTTCTCATCATTTTGGACCATGGGCTATAGCCCATATCGTACGGCATACTATAGCGCGCCGTTTTTCATCATTTTTTAGGATTTGAAAAAAATGACGAAATGACAAAAACGATGGGTTATAGCCCATGTTTTTTGAAATTTTGGAAAAAAAAGTTATCCTCGTTTCTCATCATTTTGGACCATGGGCTATAGCCCATATCGTACGGCATACTATAGCGCGCCGTTTTTCATCATTTTTGAGGATTTGAAAAAAATGACGAAATGACAAAAACGATGGGTTATAGCCCATGTTTTTTGAAATTTTGAAAAAAAAAGTTATCCTCGTTTCTCATCATTTTGGACCATGGGCTATAGCCCATATCGTACGGCATACTATAGCGCGCCGTTTTTCATCATTTTTGAGGATTTGAAAAAAATGATGAAATGAAAAAAACGATGGGTTATAGCCCATGTTTTTTGAAATTTTGAAAAAAAAAGTTATCCTCGTTTCTCATCATTTTGGACCATGGGCTATAGCCCATATCGTACGGCATACTATAGCGCGCCGTTTTTCATCATTTTTGAGGATTTGAAAAAAATGACGAAATGACAAAAACGATGGGTTATAGCCCATGTTTTTTGAAATTTTGAAAAAAAAAGTTAGCCTCGTTTCTCATCATTTTGGACCGTGGGCTATAGCCCATATCGTACGGCATACTATAGCGCGCCGTTTTTCATCATTTTTGAGGATTTGAAAAAAATGACGAAATGACAAAAACGATGGGTTATAGCCCATGTTTTTTGAAATTTTGAAAAGAAAAGTTAGCCTCGTTTCTCATCATTTTGGACCGTGGGCTATAGCCCATATCGTACGGCATACTATAGCGCGCCGTTTTTCATCATTTTTGAGGATTTGAAAAAAATGACGAAATGACAAAAACGATGGGTTATAGCCCATGTTTTTTGAAATTTTGAATAAAAAAGTTAGCCTCGTTTCTCATCATTTTGGACCGTGGGCTATAGCCCATATCGTACGGCATACTATAGCGCGCCGTTTTTCATCATTTTTGAGGATTTGAAAAAAATGACGAAATGACAAAAACGATGGGTTATAGCCCATGTTTTTTGAAATTTTGAAAAAAAAAGTTAGCCTCGTTTCTCATCATTTTGGACCGTGAGCTATAGCCCATATCGTACGGCATACTATAGCGCGCCGTTTTTCATCATTTTTGAGGATTTGAAAAAAATGACGAAATGACAAAAACGATGGGTTATAGCCCATGTTTTTTGAAATTTTGAAAAAAAAAGTTAGCCTCGTTTCTCATCATTTTGGACCGTGGGCTATAGCCCATATCGTACGGCATACTATAGCGCGCCGTTTTTCATCATTTTTGAGGATTTGAAAAAAATGACGAAATGACAAAAACGATGGGTTATAGCCCATGTTTTTTGAAATTTTGAAAAAAAAAGTTAGCCTCGTTTCTCATCATTTTGGACCGTGGGCTATAGCCCATATCGTACGGCATACTATAGCGCGCCGTTTTTCATCATTTTTGAGGATTTGAAAAAAATGACGAAATGACAAAAACGATGGGTTATAGCCCATGTTTTTTGAAATTTTGAAAAAAAAAGTTAGCCTCGTTTCTCATCATTTTGGACCGTGGGCTATAGCCCATATCGTACGGCATACTATAGCGCGCCGTTTTTCATCATTTTTGAGGATTTGAAAAAAATGACGAAATGACAAAAACGATGGGTTATAGCCCATGTTTTTTGAAATTTTGAAAAAAAAAGTTAGCCTCGTTTCTCATCATTTTGGACCGTGGGCTATAGCCCATATCGTACGGCATACTATAGCGCGCCGTTTTTCATCATTTTTGAGGATTTGAAAAAAATGACGAAATGACAAAAACGATGGGTTATAGCCCATGTTTTTTGAAATTTTGAAAAAAAAAGTTAGCCTCGTTTCTCATCATTTTGGACCGTGGGCTATAGCCCATATCGTACGGCATACTATAGCGCGCCGTTTTTCATCATTTTTGAGGATTTGAAAAAAATGATGAAATGAAAAAAACGATGGGTTATAGCCCATGTTTTTTGAAATTTTGAAAAAAAAAGTTATCCTCGTTTCTCATCATTTTGGACCATGGGCTATAGCCCATATCGTACGGCATACTATAGCGCGCCGTTTTTCATCATTTTTGAGGATTTGAAAAAAATGATGAAATGAAAAAAACGATGGGTTATAGCCCATGTTTTTTGAAATTTTGGAAAAAAAAGTTATCCTCGTTTCTCATCATTTTGGACCATGGGCTATAGCCCATATCGTACGGCATACTATAGCGCGCCGTTTTTCATCATTTTTGAGGATTTGAAAAAAATGACGAAATGACAAAAACGATGGGTTATAGCCCATGTTTTTTGAAATTTTGAAAAAAAAAGTTAGCCTCGTTTCTCATCATTTTGGACCGTGGGCTATAGCCCATATCGTACGGCATACTATAGCGCGCCGTTTTTCATCATTTTTGAGGATTTGAAAAAAATTACGAAATGACAAAAACGATGGGTTATAGCCCATGTTTTTTGAAATTTTGAAAAAAAAAGTTAGCCTCGTTTCTCATCATTTTGGACCGTGGGCTATAGCCCATATCGTACGGCATACTATAGCGCGCCGTTTTTCATCATTTTTGAGGATTTGAAAAAAATGACGAAATGACAAAAACGATGGGTTATAGCCCATGTTTTTTGAAATTTTGAAAAAAAAAGTTAGCCTCGTTTCTCATCATTTTGGACCGTGGGCTATAGCCCATATCGTACGGCATACTATAGCGCGCCGTTTTTCATCATTTTTGAGGATTTGAAAAAAATGATGAAATGAAAAAAACGATGGGTTATAGCCCATGTTTTTTGAAATTTTGAAAAAAAAAGTTATCCTCGTTTCTCATCATTTTGGACCATGGGCTATAGCCCATATCGTACGGCATACTATAGCGCGCCATTTTTCATCATTTTTGAGGATTTGAAAAAAATGATGAAATGAAAAAAACGATGGGTTATAGCCCATGTTTTTTGAAATTTTGAAAAAAAAAGTTAGCCTCGTTTCTCATCATTTTGGACCATGGGCTATAGCCCATATCGTACGGCATACTATAGCGCGCCGTTTTTCATCATTTTTGAGGATTTGAAAAAAATGACGAAATGACAAAAACGATGGGTTATAGCCCATGTTTTTTGAAATTTTGGGAAAAAAAGTTAGCCTCGTTTCTTATCATTTTGGACCGTGGGCTATAGCCCATATCGTACGGCATACTATAGCGCGCCGTTTTTCATCATTTTTGAGGATTTGAAAAAAATGACGAAATGACAAAAACGATGGGTTATAGCCCATGTTTTTTGAAATTTTGAAAAAAAAAGTTAGCCTCGTTTCTCATCATTTTGGACCGTGGGCTATAGCCCATATCGTACGGCATACTATAGCGCGCCGTTTTTCATCATTTTTGAGGATTTGAAAAAAATGACGAAATGACAAAAACGATGGGTTATAGCCCATGTTTTTTGAAATTTTGAAAAAAAAAGTTAGCCTCGTTTCTCATCATTTTGGACCGTGGGCTATAGCCCATATCGTACGGCATACTATAGCGCGCCGTTTTTCATCATTTTTGAGGATTTGAAAAAAATGACGAAATGACAAAAACGATGGGTTATAGCCCATGTTTTTTGAAATTTTGAAAAAAAAAGTTAGCCTCGTTTCTCATCATTTTGGACCGTGGGCTATAGCCCATATCGTACGGCATACTATAGCGCGCCGTTTTTCATCATTTTTGAGGATTTGAAAAAAATGACGAAATGACAAAAACGATGGGTTATAGCCCATGTTTTTTGAAATTTTGAAAAAAAAAGTTAGCCTCGTTTCTCATCATTTTGGACCGTGGGCTATAGCCCATATCGTACGGCATACTATAGCGCGCCGTTTTTCATCATTTTTGAGGATTTGAAAAAAATGACGAAATGACAAAAACGATGGGTTATAGCCCATGTTTTTTGAAATTTTGAAAAAAAAAGTTAGCCTCGTTTCTCATCATTTTGGACCGTGGGCTATAGCCCATATCGTACGGCATACTATAGCGCGCCGTTTTTCATCATTTTTGAGGATTTGAAAAAAATGACGAAATGACAAAAACGATGGGTTATAGCCCATGTTTTTTAAAATTTTGAAAAAAAAAGTTAGCCTCGTTTCTCATCATTTTGGACCGTGGGCTATAGCCCATATCGTACGGCATACTATAGCGCGCCGTTTTTCATCATTTTTGAGGATTTGAAAAAAATGACGAAATGACAAAAACGATGGGTTATAGCCCATGTTTTTTGAAATTTTGAAAAAAAAAGTTAGCCTCGTTTCTCATCATTTTGGACCGTGGGCTATAGCCCATATCGTACGGCATACTATAGCGCGCCGTTTTTCATCATTTTTGAGGATTTGAAAAAAATGACGAAATGACAAAAACGATGGGTTATAGCCCATGTTTTTTGAAATTTTGGGAAAAAAAGTTAGCCTCGTTTCTTATCATTTTGGACCGTGGGCTATAGCCCATATCGTACGGCATACTATAGCGCGCCGTTTTTCATCATTTTTGAGGATTTGAAAAAAATGACGAAATGACAAAAACGATGGGTTATAGCCCATGTTTTTTGAAATTTTGAAAAAAAAAGTTAGCCTCGTTTCTCATCATTTTGGACCGTGGGCTATAGCCCATATCGTACGGCATACTATAGCGCGCCGTTTTTCATCATTTTTGAGGATTTGAAAAAAATGACGAAATGACAAAAACGATGGGTTATAGCCCATGTTTTTTGAAATTTTGAAAAAAAAAGTTAGCCTCGTTTCTCATCATTTTGGACCGTGGGCTATAGCCCATATCGTACGGCATACTATAGCGCGCCGTTTTTCATCATTTTTGAGGATTTGAAAAAAATGACGAAATGACAAAAACGATGGGTTATAGCCCATGTTTTTTGAAATTTTGAAAAAAAAAGTTAGCCTCGTTTCTCATCATTTTGGACCGTGGGCTATAGCCCATATCGTACGGCATACTATAGCGCGCCGTTTTTCATCATTTTTGAGGATTTGAAAAAAATGACGAAATGACAAAAACGATGGGTTATAGCCCATGTTTTTTGAAATTTTGAAAAAAAAAGTTAGCCTCGTTTCTCATCATTTTGGACCGTGGGCTATAGCCCATATCGTACGGCATACTATAGCGCGCCGTTTTTCATCATTTTTGAGGATTTGAAAAAAATGACGAAATGACAAAAACGATGGGTTATAGCCCATGTTTTTTGAAATTTTGAAAAAAAAAGTTAGCCTCGTTTCTCATCATTTTGGACCGTGGGCTATAGCCCATATCGTACGGCATACTATAGCGCGCCGTTTTTCATCATTTTTGAGGATTTGAAAAAAATGACGAAATGACAAAAACGATGGGTTATAGCCCATGTTTTTTAAAATTTTGAAAAAAAAAGTTAGCCTCGTTTCTCATCATTTTGGACCGTGGGCTATAGCCCATATCGTACGGCATACTATAGCGCGCCGTTTTTCATCATTTTTGAGGATTTGAAAAAAATGACGAAATGACAAAAACGATGGGTTATAGCCCATGTTTTTTGAAATTTTGAAAAAAAAAGTTAGCCTCGTTTCTCATCATTTTGGACCGTGGGCTATAGCCCATATCGTACGGCATACTATAGCGCGCCGTTTTTCATCATTTTTGAGGATTTGAAAAAAATGACGAAATGACAAAAACAATGGGTTATAGCCCATGTTTTTTGAAATTTTGAAAAAAAAAGTTAGCCTCGTTTCTCATCATTTTGGACCGTGGGCTATAGCCCATATCGTACGGCATACTATAGCGCGCCGTTTTTCATCATTTTTGAGGATTTGAAAAAAATGACGAAATGACAAAAACGATGGGTTATAGCCCATGTTTTTTGAAATTTTGAAAAAAAAAGTTAGCCTCGTTTCTCATCATTTTGGACCGTGGGCTATAGCCCATATCGTACGGCATACTATAGCGCGCCGTTTTTCATCATTTTTGAGGATTTGAAAAAAATGACGAAATGACAAAAACGATGGGTTATAGCCCATGTTTTTTGAAATTTTGAAAAAAAAAGTTAGCCTCGTTTCTCATCATTTTGGACCGTGGGCTATAGCCCATATCGTACGGCATACTATAGCGCGCCGTTTTTCATCATTTTTGAGGATTTGAAAAAAATGACGAAATGACAAAAACGATGGGTTATAGCCCATGTTTTTTGAAATTTTGAAAAAAAAAGTTAGCCTCGTTTCTCATCATTTTGGACCGTGGGCTATAGCCCATATCGTACGGCATACTATAGCGCGCCGTTTTTCATCATTTTTGAGGATTTGAAAAAAATGACGAAATGACAAAAACGATGGGTTATAGCCCATGTTTTTTGAAATTTTGAAAAAAGTTAGCCTCGTTTCTCATCATTTTGGACCGTGGGCTATAGCCCATATCGTACGGCATACTATAGCGCGCCGTTTTTCATCATTTTTGAGGATTTGAAAAAAATGACGAAATGACAAAAACGATGGGTTATAGCCCATGTTTTTTGAAATTTTGAAAAAAAAAGTTAGCCTCGTTTCTCATCATTTTGGACCGTGGGCTATAGCCCATATTGTACGGCATACTATGGCACGCCGTTTTTGTCTGCCCTGGTGGACATGTTTCTCCCATTATGCAGGCTCTACTGACCAAAACTGCAGCTTCTTTTACTATTCACTGTTAACATTAACACTCACATTTTGTGCTTGAGTCATCCCTTATCTGTGTCTCCTTTTCTACAGGCTCAACCATGACAATCTCTGGAACCAGAAACACCCCTTCCACATCACCCCACTCCTCCACGCCCTCCTCTGGATCAGCTGCCCAATATAAGTGTTCCTTTACTAAGTTGGCCTTTCCACAACAACTGCGTTCACTGTTAACATTCTTTCCTACAAATACACTCAGACTCCATTAAAAATACACTGAGACCAACATTTTACATGTTGTGACTTTGTCAACCTTTGCTCCCACAGAAGCTCTCACCTATGCCATAAAGCAGAAAGAAAGATAGCCGGAACATCATACTACCAATGTGGTTTTTCAAGCCTTGCTTCGCGCTGTGCTTCCTGGCCCTACAATCCCCATTGACGTAAGGCTGTTGCATTGCTACATATGTCATTTCTACACATGTCATTTCTGAATAATATAAAACTGCTGCTAACCTGAACATGATTATGATCAAACAAATCACTATCCTTTGTTTCACGTCTGCCCTGGTGGACATGTTTCTCCCATTATGCAGGCTCTACTGACCAAAACTTTTCTGTCTCCTTTTCTACAATCTCAACCATGACAATCTCTGGAACCAGAAACACCCCTTCCACATCACCCCACTCCTCCACGCCCTCCTCTGGATCAGCTGCCCAATATAATTGTTCCTTTAACAACATGTTAAAAATGATATAGTGCACTTCATTGTAAAATGTAAAATCTTTTGATTAGTGGGACATTTTCGTTAATTAACCTTAGGTATACATTTGATGAATATAGTGCACTTCATTGTAAAATGTAACATGTTAATTCATTTGATGTATAGTAAATGTATGTAGGATAAATGGACAGTCATGGTTCCTATTGGGACCACGACTTTAAAGGGGGGGGGGGGGGTGTGATGCCCCACACACATACTGAGTAGTGGATGTGCCTGCCTATGGTAGGGCATTGGCCCGATGGCTGATGGGACAGCACCTGGGCCCGGTGTCTCCCAGAGGCCATAAATACCACACTCATCCCAGTTGAGAAGAGAGATCCAGAGGAGCCAGACCTGCTGCCTCCACTCCCTTCATTAGCCTCCATGCCTCCGTTCCTTTATGTTTGGTTGTTCTTTCCATCCACACATGCACCACATCATGTATCACACATCCATACACTACACCTACACCACTGACTCACTGACTACACATTCCATATCATTTGTTATGTTAAGTACTGCAGTTCTTTTTAGTTCCTTATATAGGCCTATTATTTAATAAATCATATATTGTTCATCTTTCGCACGTCTCCTGCTCCGAATGTTTGTCATGGCAAGAACCAGCCATGACAATTCTTTCCTACAAATACACTCAGACTCCATTAAAAATACACTGAGAACATTTGAAATGTTGTGACTTTGTCTACCTCCCACAATTTCCTTCCTCCGATTTGCGCTGCGCGCCGCTAGGATGAGTGAAAATTCTAGTGAATTAGAGGATAAAGCTCACATGTTACCCAAATTGTTGAATACACAAAAGCTAAGGCACTGGTGTCGGACTTCTGGTTTACCGGAACGGGGTTCAACTCCCTGCAGTGCCCTGCTCAATGTGTTCTATTTACCGTAATTTTGTTTTTTCCGAGTGTTTTTTCCGCAATTTCCGCAATTTCCGCAATTACCATTTCCGAATTTTCCGCAATTCCGCAATTTTGAAAAAAAAAGTTATCCACCATTTCCGCAATTTCCGCAATTTCGATTTCCGCAATTTCCGAATTTTCCGCAATTCCGCAATTTTGAAAAAAAAAGTTATCCACCATTTCCGCAATTTCCGCAATTACCATTTCCGCAATTCCCGAATTTTCCGCAATTCCGCAATTCCGCAATTACCATTTCCGCAATTTCCGAATTTTCCGCAATTCCGCAATTTTGAAAAAAAAAGTTATCCACCATTTCCGCAATTTCCGCAATATCCATTTCCGCAATTCCGCAATTTCCGCAATATCCATTTCCGCAATTTCCGCAATTTCGAATTCCGCAATTTCCGTAATTTCCATTTCCGTAACTTCCGCAATTTCTCATCCTCCGCAACACTGAATTTTTCCCGTAAATACAACACATTGAGCAGGGCACTGCAGGGAGTTGAACCCCGTTCCGGTAAACCAGAAGTCCGACACCAGTGCCTTAGTTTTTGTGTTGTTAATTTACAGGTCCAGGTGTGCATACGCAAACGAGGCTAACTTTTTTTTTCAAAATTTCAAAAAACATGGGCTGTAACCCATCGTTTTTGTCATTTCGTCATTTTTTTCAAATCCTCAAAAATGATGAAAAACAGCGCGCTATAGTATGCCGTACGATATGGGCTATAGCCCACGGTCCAAAATGATGAGAAACGAGGCTAACTTTTTTTTTCAAAATTTCAAAAAACATGGGCTATAACCCATCGTTTTTGTCATTTCGTCATTTTTTTCAAATCCTCAAAAATGATGAAAAACGGCGCGCTATAGTATGCCGTACGATTTGGGCTATAGCCCACAGTCCAAAATGATGAGAAACGAGGCTAACCTTTTTTTTTCAAAATTTCAAAAAACATGGGCTATAACCCATTGTTTTTGTCATTTCGTCATTTTTTTCAAATCCTCAAAAATGATGAAAAACGGCGCGCTATAGTATGCCGTACGATATGGGCTATAGCCCACGGTCCAAAATGATGAGAAACGAGGCTAACTTTTTTTTCCAAAATTTCAAAAAACATGGGCTATAACCCATCGTTTTTGTCATTTCGTCATTTTTTTCAAATCCTCAAAAATGATGAAAAACGGCGCGCTATAGTATGCCGTACGATATGGGCTATAGCCCACGGTCCAAAATGATGAGAAACGAGGCTAACTTTTTTTTTCAAAATTTCAAAAAACATGGGCTATAACCCATCGTTTTTGTCATTTCGTCATTTTTTTCAAATCCTCAAAAATGATGAAAAACGGCGCTCTATAGTATGCCGTACGATATGGGCTATAGCCCATGGTCCAAAATGATGAGAAACGAGGCTAACTTTTTTTTTCAAAATTTCAAAAAACATGGGCTATAACCCATCGTTTTTGTCATTTCGTCATTTTTTTCAAATCCTCAAAAATGATGAAAAACGGCGCGCTATAGTATGCCGTACGATATGGGCTATAGCCCATGGTCCAAAATGATGAGAAACGAGGCTAACTTTTTTTTTCAAAATTTCAAAAAACATGGGCTATAACCCATCGTTTTTGTCATTTCGTCATTTTTTTCAAATCCTCAAAAATGATGAAAAACGGCGCGCTATAGTATGCCGTACGATATGGGCTATAGCCCATGGTCCAAAATGATGAGAAACGAGGCTAACTTTTTTTTTCAAAATTTCAAAAAACATGGGCTATAACCCATCGTTTTTGTCATTTTGTCATTTTTTTCAAATCCTCAAAAATGATGAAAAACGGCGCGCTATAGTATGCCGTACGATATGGGCTATAGCCCATGGTTCAAAATGATGAGAAACTAGGCTAACTTTTTTTTTCAAAATTTCAAAAAACATGGGCTATAACCCATCGTTTTTGTCATTTCGTCATTTTTTTCAAATCCTCAAAAATGATGAAAAACGGCGCGCTATAGTATGCCGTACGATATGGGCTATAGCCCATGGTCCAAAATGATGAGAAACGAGGCTAACTTTTTTTTTCAAAATTTCAAAAAACATGGGCTATAACCCATCGTTTTTGTCATTTCGTCATTTTTTTCAAATCCTCAAAAATGATGAAAAACGGCGCGCTATAGTATGCCGTACGATATGGGCTATAGCCCATGGTCCAAAATGATGAGAAACGAGGCTAACTTTTTTTTTCAAAATTTCAAAAAACATGGGCTATAACCCATCGTTTTTGTCATTTCGTCATTTTTTTCAAATCCTCAAAAATGATGAAAAACGGCGCGCTATAGTATGCCGTACGATATGGGCTATAGCCCATGGTCCAAAATGATGAGAAACGAGGCTAACTTCTTTTTTCAAAATTTCAAAAAACATGGGCTATAACATATCGTTTTTGTCATTTCGTCATTTTTTTCAAATCCTCAAAAATGATGAAAAACGGCGCGCTATAGTATGCCGTACGATATGGGCTATAGCCCATGGTCCAAAATGATGAGAAACGAGGCTAACTTTTTTTTTCAAAATTTCAAAAAACATGGGCTATAACCCATCGTTTTTGTCATTTCGTCATTTTTTTCAAATCCTCAAAAATGATGAAAAACGGCGCGCTATAGTATGCCGTACGATATGGGCTATAGCCCATGGTCCAAAATGATGAGAAACGAGGCTAACTTTTTTTTTCAAAATTTCAAAAAACATGGGCTATAACCCATCGTTTTTGTCATTTTGTCATTTTTTTCAAATCCTCAAAAATGATGAAAAACGGCGCGCTATAGTATGCCGTACGATATGGGCTATAGCCCATGGTCCAAAATGATGAGAAACGAGGCTAACTTTTTTTTTCAAAATTTCAAAAAACATGGGCTATAACCCATCGTTTTTGTCATTTCGTCATTTTTTTCAAATCCTCAAAAATGATGAAAAACGGCGCGCTATAGTATGCCGTACGATATGGGCTATAGCCCATGGTCCAAAATGATGAGAAACGAGGCTAACTTTTTTTTTCAAAATTTCAAAAAACATGGGCTATAACCCATCGTTTTTGTCATTTCGTCATTTATTTCAAATCCTCAAAAATGATGAAAAACGGCGCGCTATAGTATGCCGTACGATATGGGCTATAGCCCATGGTCCAAAATGATGAGAAACGAGGCTAACTTTTTTTTTCAAAATTTCAAAAAACATGGGCTATAACCCATCGTTTTTGTCATTTCGTCATTTTTTTCAAATCCTCAAAAATGATGAAAAACGGCGCGCTATAGTATGCCGTACGATATGGGCTATAGCCCATGGTCCAAAATGATGAGAAACGAGGCTAACTTTTTTTTTCAAAATTTCAAAAAACATGGGCTATAACCCATCGTTTTTGTCATTTCGTCTTTTTTTTCAAATCCTCAAAAATGATGAAAAACGGCGCGCTATAGTATGCCGTACGATATGGGCTATAGCCCATGGTCCAAAATGATGAGAAACGAGGCTAACTTTTTTTTTCAAAATTTCAAAAAACATGGGCTATAACCCATCGTTTTTGTCATTTCGTCATTTTTTTCAAATCCTCAAAAATGATGAAAAACGGCGCGCTATAGTATGCCGTACGATATGGGCTATAGCCCATGGTCCAAAATGATGAGAAACGAGGCTAACTTTTTTTTTCAAAATTTCAAAAAACATGGGCTATAACCCATCGTTTTTGTCATTTCGTCATTTTTTTCAAATCCTCAAAAATGATGAAAAACGGCGCGCTATAGTATGCCGTACGATATGGGCTATAGCCCATGGTCCAAAATGATGAGAAACGAGGCTAACTTTTTTTTCAAAATTTCAAAAAACATGGGCTATAACCCATCGTTTTTGTCATTTCGTCATTTTTTTCAAATCCTCAAAAATGATGAAAAACGGCGCGCTATAGTATGCCGTACGATATGGGCTATAGCCCATGGTCCAAAATGATGAGAAACGAGGCTAACTTTTTTTTCAAAATTTCAAAAAACATGGGCTATAACCCATCGTTTTTGTCATTTCGACATTTTTTTCAAATCCTCAAAAATGATGAAAAACGGCGCGCTATAGTATGCCGTACGATATGGGCTATAGCCCATGGTCCAAAATGATGAGAAACGAGGCTAACTTTTTTTTTCAAAATTTCAAAAAACATGGGCTATAACCCATCGTTTTTGTCATTTCGTCATTTTTTTCAAATCCTCAAAAATGATGAAAAACGGCGCGCTATAGTATGCCGTACGATATGGGCTATAGCCCATGGTCCAAAATGATGAGAAACGAGGCTAACTTTTTTTTTCAAAATTTCAAAAAACATGGGCTATAACCCATCGTTTTTGTCATTTCGTCATTTTTTTCAAATCCTCAAAAATGATGAAAAACGGCGCGCTATAGTATGCCGTACGATATGGGCTATAGCCCATGGTCCAAAATGATGAGAAACGAGGCTAACTTTTTTTTTCAAAATTTCAAAAAACATGGGCTATAACCCATCGTTTTTGTCATTTCGTCATTTTTTTCAAATCCTCAAAAATGATGAAAAACGGCGCGCTATAGTATGCCGTACGATATGGGCTATAGCCCATGGTCCAAAATGATGAGAAACGAGGCTAACTTTTTTTTTCAAAATTTCAAAAAACATGGGCTATAACATATCGTTTTTGTCATTTTGTCATTTTTTTCAAATCCTCAAAAATGATGAAAAACGGCGCGCTATAGTATGCCGTACGATATGGGCTATAGCCCATGGTCCAAAATGATGAGAAACGAGGCTAACTTTCTTTTTCAAAATTTCAAAAAACATGGGCTATAACCCATCGTTTTTGTCATTTCGTCATTTTTTTCAAATCCTCAAAAATGATGAAAAACGGCGCGCTATAGTATGCCGTACGATATGGGCTATAGCCCATGGTCCAAAATGATGAGAAACGAGGCTAACTTTTTTTTTTCAAAATTTCAAAAAACATGGGCTATAACCCATCGTTTTTGTCATTTCGTCATTTTTTTAAAATCCTCAAAAATGATGAAATACGGCGCGCTATAGTATGCCGTACGATATGGGCTGTAGCCCATGGTCCAAAATGATGAGAAACGGGGCTAACTTTTTTTTTCAAAATTTCAAAAAACATGGGCTATAACCCATCGTTTTTGTCATTTCGTCATTTTTTTTAAAATCCTCAAAAATGATGAAAAACGGCGCGCTATAGTATGCCGTACGATATGGGCTATAGCCCATGGTCCAAAATGATGAGAAACGAGGCTAACTTTTTTTTTCAAAATTTCAAAAAACATGGGCTATAACCCATCGTTTTTGTCATTTCGTCATTTTTTTCAAATCCTCAAAAATGATGAAAAACGGCGCGCTATAGTATGCCGTACGATATGGGCTATAGCCCATGGTCCAAAATGATGAGAAACGAGGCTAACTTTTTTTTTCAAAATTTCAAAAAACATGGGCTATAACCCATCGTTTTTGTCATTTCGTCATTTTTTTCAAATCCTCAAAAATGATGAAAAACGGCGCGCTATAGTATGCCGTACGATATGGGCTATAGCCCATGGTCCAAAATGATGAGAAACGAGGCTAACTTTTTTTTTCAAAATTTCAAAAAACATGGGCTATAACCCATCGTTTTTGTCATTTCGTCATTTTTTTCAAATCCTCAAAAATGATGAAAAACGGCGCGCTATAGTATGCCGTACGATATGGGCTATAGCCCATGGTCCAAAATGATGAGAAACGAGGCTAACTTTTTTTTCAAAATTTCAAAAAACATGGGCTATAACCCATCGTTTTTGTCATTTCGTCATTTTTTTCAAATCCTCAAAAATGATGAAAAACGGCGCGCTATAGTATGCCGTACGATATGGGCTATAGCCCATGGTCCAAAATGATGAGAAACGAGGCTAACTTTTTTTTCAAAATTTCAAAAAACATGGGCTATAACCCATCGTTTTTGTCATTTCGACATTTTTTTCAAATCCTCAAAAATGATGAAAAACGGC
Source organism: Protomyctophum bolini (assembly GCF_963924005.1). Taxonomy (NCBI): domain Eukaryota; kingdom Metazoa; phylum Chordata; class Actinopteri; order Myctophiformes; family Myctophidae; genus Protomyctophum; species Protomyctophum bolini. The sequence goes on from NC_137872.1 coordinate 4,976,647, forward strand.
GCGCTATAGTATGCCGTACGATATGGGCTATAGCCCATGGTCCAAAATGATGAGAAACGAGGCTAACTTTTTTTTTCAAAATTTCAAAAAACATGGGCTATAACCCATCGTTTTTGTCATTTCGTCATTTTTTTCAAATCCTCAAAAATGATGAAAAACGGCGCGCTATAGTATGCCGTACGATATGGGCTATAGCCCATGGTCCAAAATGATGAGAAACGAGGCTAACTTTTTTTTTCAAAATTTCAAAAAACATGGGCTATAACCCATCGTTTTTGTCATTTCGTCATTTTTTTCAAATCCTCAAAAATGATGAAAAACGGCGCGCTATAGTATGCCGTACGATATGGGCTATAGCCCATGGTCCAAAATGATGAGAAACGAGGCTAACTTTTTTTTTCAAAATTTCAAAAAACATGGGCTATAACCCATCGTTTTTGTCATTTCGTCATTTTTTTCAAATCCTCAAAAATGATGAAAAACGGCGCGCTATAGTATGCCGTACGATATGGGCTATAGCCCATGGTCCAAAATGATGAGAAACGAGGCTAACTTTTTTTTTCAAAATTTCAAAAAACATGGGCTATAACATATCGTTTTTGTCATTTTGTCATTTTTTTCAAATCCTCAAAAATGATGAAAAACGGCGCGCTATAGTATGCCGTACGATATGGGCTATAGCCCATGGTCCAAAATGATGAGAAACGAGGCTAACTTTCTTTTTCAAAATTTCAAAAAACATGGGCTATAACCCATCGTTTTTGTCATTTCGTCATTTTTTTCAAATCCTCAAAAATGATGAAAAACGGCGCGCTATAGTATGCCGTACGATATGGGCTATAGCCCATGGTCCAAAATGATGAGAAACGAGGCTAACTTTTTTTTTTCAAAATTTCAAAAAACATGGGCTATAACCCATCGTTTTTGTCATTTCGTCATTTTTTTAAAATCCTCAAAAATGATGAAATACGGCGCGCTATAGTATGCCGTACGATATGGGCTGTAGCCCATGGTCCAAAATGATGAGAAACGGGGCTAACTTTTTTTTTCAAAATTTCAAAAAACATGGGCTATAACCCATCGTTTTTGTCATTTCGTCATTTTTTTAAAAATCCTCAAAAATGATGAAAAACGGCGCGCTATAGTATGCCGTACGATATGGGCTATAGCCCATGGTCCAAAATGATGAGAAACGAGGCTAACTTTTTTTTTCAAAATTTCAAAAAACATGGGCTATAACCCATCGTTTTTGTCATTTCGTCATTTTTTTCAAATCCTCAAAAATGATGAAAAACGGCGCGCTATAGTATGCCGTACGATATGGGCTATAGCCCATGGTCCAAAATGATGAGAAACGAGGCTAACTTTTTTTTTCAAAATTTCAAAAAACATGGGCTATAACCCATCGTTTTTGTCATTTCGTCATTTTTTTCAAATCCTCAAAAATGATGAAAAACGGCGCGCTATAGTATGCCGTACGATATGGGCTATAGCCCATGGTCCAAAATGATGAGAAACGAGGCTAACTTTTTTTTTCAAAATTTCAAAAAACATGGGCTATAACCCATCGTTTTTGTCATTTCGTCATTTTTTTCAAATCCTCAAAAATGATGAAAAACGGCGCGCTATAGTATGCCGTACGATATGGGCTATAGCCCATGGTCCAAAATGATGAGAAACGAGGCTAACTTTTTTTTTCAAAATTTCAAAAAACATGGGCTATAACCCATCGTTTTTGTCATTTCGTCATTTTTTTCAAATCCTCAAAAATGATGAAAAACGGCGCGCTATAGTATGCCGTACGATATGGGCTATAGCCCATGGTCCAAAATGATGAGAAACGAGGCTAACTTTTTTTTTCAAAATTTCAAAAAACATGGGCTATAACCCATCGTTTTTGTCATTTCGTCATTTTTTTCAAATCCTCAAAAATGATGAAAAACGGCGCGCTATAGTATGCCGTACGATATGGGCTATAGCCCATGGTCCAAAATGATGAGAAACGAGGCTAACTTTTTTTTTCAAAATTTCAAAAAACATGGGCTATAACCCATCGTTTTTGTCATTTCGTCATTTTTTTCAAATCCTCAAAATGATGAAAAACGGCGCGCTATAGTATGCCGTACGATATGGGCTATAGCCCATGGTCCAAAATGATGAGAAACGAGGCTAACTTTTTTTTTCAAAATTTCAAAAAACATGGGCTATAACCCATCGTTTTTGTCATTTCGTCATTTTTTTCAAATCCTCAAAAATGATGAAAAACGGCGCGCTATAGTATGCCGTACGATATGGGCTATAGCCCATGGTCCAAAATGATGAGAAACGAGGCTACTTTTTTTTTTCAAAATTTCAAAAAACATGGGCTATAACCCATCGTTTTTGTCATTTCGTCATTTTTTTCAAATCCTCAAAAATGATGAAAAACGGCGCGCTATAGTATGCCGAACGATATGGGCTATAGCCCATGGTCCAAAATGATGAGAAACGAGGCTAACTTTTTTTTTCAAAATTTCAAAAAACATGGGCTATAACCCATCGTTTTTGTCATTTCGTCATTTTTTTCAAATCCTCAAAAATGATGAAAAACGGCGCGCTATAGTATGCCGTACGATATGGGCTATAGCCCATGGTCCAAAATGATGAGAAACGAGGCTAACTTTTTTTTTCAAAATTTCAAAAAACATGGGCTATAACCCATCGTTTTTGTCATTTCGTCATTTTTTTCAAATCCTCAAAAATGATGAAAAACGGCGCGCTATAGTATGCCGTACGATATGGGCTATAGCCCATGGTCCAAAATGATGAGAAACGAGGCTAACTTTTTTTTTCAAAATTTCAAAAAACATGGGCTATAACCCATCGTTTTTGTCATTTCGTCATTTTTTTCAAATCCTCAAAAATGATGAAAAACGGCGCGCTATAGTATGCCGTACGATATGGGCTATAGCCCATGGTCCAAAATGATGAGAAACGAGGCTAACTTTTTTTTTCAAAATTTCAAAAAACATGGGCTATAACATATCGTTTTTGTCATTTCGTCATTTTTTTCAAATCCTCAAAAATGATGAAAAACGGCGCGCTATAGTATGCCGTACGATATGGGCTATAGCCCATGGTCCAAAATGATGAGAAACGAGGCTAACTTTTTTTTTCAAAATTTCAAAAAACATGGGCTATAACCCATCGTTTTTGTCATTTCGTCATTTTTTTCAAATCCTCAAAAATGATGAAAAACGGCGCGCTATAGTATGCCGTACGATATGGGCTATAGCCCATGGTCCAAAATGATGAGAAACGAGGCTAACTTTTTTTTTCAAAATTTCAAAAAACATGGGCTATAACCCATCGTTTTTGTCATTTTGTCATTTTTTTCAAATCCTCAAAAATGATGAAAAACGGCGCGCTATAGTATGCCGTACGATATGGGCTATAGCCCATGGTCCAAAATGATGAGAAACGAGGCTAACTTTTTTTTTCAAAATTTCAAAAAACATGGGCTATAACCCATCGTTTTTGTCATTTCGTCATTTTTTTCAAATCCTCAAAAATGATGAAAAACGGCGCGCTATAGTATGCCGTACGATATGGGCTATAGCCCATGGTCCAAAATGATGAGAAACGAGGCTAACTTTTTTTTTCAAAATTTCAAAAAACATGGGCTATAACCCATCGTTTTTGTCATTTCGTCATTTTTTTCAAATCCTCAAAAATGATGAAAAACGGCGCGCTATAGTATGCCGTACGATATGGGCTATAGCCCATGGTCCAAAATGATGAGAAACGAGGCTAACTTTTTTTTTCAACATTTCAAAAAACATGGGCTATAACCCATCGTTTTTGTCATTTCGTCATTTTTTTCAAATCCTCAAAAATGATGAAAAACGGCGCGCTATAGTATGCCGTACGATATGGGCTATAGCCCATGGTCCAAAATGATGAGAAACGAGGCTAACTTTTTTTTTCAAAATTTCAAAAAACATGGGCTATAACCCATCGTTTTTGTCATTTCGTAATTTTTTTCAAATCCTCAAAAATGATGAAAAACGGCGCGCTATAGTATGCCGTACGATATGGGCTATAGCCCATGGTCCAAAATGATGAGAAACGAGGCTAACTTTTTTTTTCAAAATTTCAAAAAACATGGGCTATAACCCATCGTTTTTGTCATTTTGTCATTTTTTTCAAATCCTCAAAAATGATGAAAAACGGCGCGCTATAGTATGCCGTACGATATGGGCTGTAGCCCATGGTCCAAAATGATGAGAAACGAGGCTAACTTTTTTTTTCAAAATTTCAAAAAACATGGGCTATAACCCATCGTTTTTGTCATTTCGTCATTTTTTTCAAATCCTCAAAAATGATGAAAAACGGCGCGCTATAGTATGCCGTACGATATGGGCTATAGCCCATGGTCCAAAATGATGAGAAACGAGGCTAACTTTTTTTTTCAAAATTTCAAAAAACATGGGCTATAACCCATCGTTTTTGTCATTTCGTCATTTTTTTCAAATCCTCAAAAATGATGAAAAACGGCGCGCTATAGTATGCCGTACGATATGGGCTATAGCCCATGGTCCAAAATGATGAGAAACGAGGCTAACTTTTTTTTTCAAAATTTCAAAAAACATGGGCTATAACCCATCGTTTTTGTCATTTCGTCATTTTTTTCAAATCCTCAAAAATGATGAAAAACGGCGCGCTATAGTATGCCGTACGATATGGGCTATAGCCCATGGTCCAAAATGATGAGAAACGAGGCTAACTTTTTTTTCCAAAATTTCAAAAAACATGGGCTATAACCCATCGTTTTTGTCATTTCGTCATTTTTTTCAAATCCTCAAAAATGATGAAAAACGGCGCGCTATAGTATGCCGTACGATATGGGCTATAGCCCATGGTCCAAAATGATGAGAAACGAGGCTAACTTTTTTTTTCAAAATTTCAAAAAACATGGGCTATAACCCATCGTTTTTGTCATTTCGTCATTTTTTTCAAATCCTCAAAAATGATGAAAAACGGCGCGCTATAGTATGCCGTACGATATGGGCTATAGCCCATGGTCCAAAATGATGAGAAACGAGGCTAACTTTTTTTTTCAAAATTTCAAAAAACATGGGCTATAACCCATCGTTTTTGTCATTTCGTCATTTTTTTCAAATCCTCAAAAATGATGAAAAACGGCGCGCTATAGTATGCCGTACGATATGGGCTATAGCCCATGGTCCAAAATGATGAGAAACGAGGCTAACTTTTTTTTTCAACATTTCAAAAAACATGGGCTATAACCCATCGTTTTTGTCATTTCGTCATTTTTTTCAAATCCTCAAAAATGATGAAAAACGGCGCGCTATAGTATGCCGTACGATATGGGCTATAGCCCATGGTCCAAAATGATGAGAAACGAGGCTAACTTTTTTTTTCAAAATTTCAAAAAACATGGGCTATAACCCATCGTTTTTGTCATTTCGTCATTTTTTTCAAATCCTCAAAAATGATGAAAAACGGCGCGCTATAGTATGCCGTACGATATGGGCTATAGCCCATGGTCCAAAATGATGAGAAACGAGGCTAACTTTTTTTTTCAAAATTTCAAAAAACATGGGCTATAACCCATCGTTTTTGTCATTTCGTCATTTTTTTCAAATCCTCAAAAATGATGAAAAACGGCGCGCTATAGTATGCCGTACGATATGGGCTGTAGCCCATGGTCCAAAATGATGAGAAACGAGGCTAACTTTTTTTTTCAAAATTTCAAAAAACATGGGCTATAACCCATCGTTTTTGTCATTTCGTCATTTTTTTCAAATCCTCAAAAATGATGAAAAACGGCGCGCTATAGTATGCCGTACGATATGGGCTATAGCCCATGGTCCAAAATGATGAGAAACGAGGCTAACTTTTTTTTTCAAAATTTCAAAAAACATGGGCTATAACCCATCGTTTTTGTCATTTCGTCATTTTTTTCAAATCCTCAAAAATGATGAAAAACGGCGCGCTATAGTATGCCGTACGATATGGGCTATAGCCCATGGTCCAAAATGATGAGAAACGAGGCTAACTTTTTTTTTCAAAATTTCAAAAAACATGGGCTATAACCCATCGTTTTTGTCATTTCGTCATTTTTTTCAAATCCTCAAAAATGTAGAAAAACGGCGCGCTATAGTATGCCGTACGATATGGGCTATAGCCCATGGTCCAAAATGATGAGAAACGAGGCTAACTTTTTTTTCCAAAATTTCAAAAAACATGGGCTATAACCCATCGTTTTTGTCATTTCGTCATTTTTTTCAAATCCTCAAAAATGATGAAAAACGGCGCGCTATAGTATGCCGTACGATATGGGCTATAGCCCATGGTCCAAAATGATGAGAAACGAGGCTAACTTTTTTTTTCAAAATTTCAAAAAACATGGGCTATAACCCATCGTTTTTGTCATTTCGTCATTTTTTTCAAATCCTCAAAAATGATGAAAAACGGCGCGCTATAGTATGCCGTACGATATGGGCTATAGCCCATGGTCCAAAATGATGAGAAACGAGGCTAACTTTTTTTTTCAAAATTTCAAAAAACATGGGCTATAACCCATCGTTTTTGTCATTTCGTCATTTTTTTCAAATCCTCAAAAATGATGAAAAACGGCGCGCTATAGTATGCCGTACGATATGGGCTATAGCCCATGGTCCAAAATGATGAGAAACGAGGCTAACTTTTTTTTTCAACATTTCAAAAAACATGGGCTATAACCCATCGTTTTTGTCATTTCGTCATTTTTTTCAAATCCTCAAAAATGATGAAAAACGGCGCGCTATAGTATGCCGTACGATATGGGCTATAGCCCATGGTCCAAAATGATGAGAAACGAGGCTAACTTTTTTTTTCAAAATTTCAAAAAACATGGGCTATAACCCATCGTTTTTGTCATTTCGTCATTTTTTTCAAATCCTCAAAAATGATGAAAAACGGCGCGCTATAGTATGCCGTACGATATGGGCTATAGCCCATGGTCCAAAATGATGAGAAACGAGGCTAACTTTTTTTTTCAAAATTTCAAAAAACATGGGCTATAACCCATCGTTTTTGTCATTTCGTCATTTTTTTCAAATCCTCAAAAATGATGAAAAACGGCGCGCTATAGTATGCCGTACGATATGGGCTATAGCCCATGGTCCAAAATGATGAGAAACGAGGCTAACTTTTTTTTTCAAAATTTCAAAAAACATGGGCTATAACCCATCATTTTTGTCATTTCGTCATTTTTTTCAAATCCTCAAAAATGATGAAAAACAGCGCGCTATAGTATGCCGTACGATATGGGCTATAGCCCATGGTCCAAAATGATGAGAAACGAGGCTAACTTTTTTTTTCAAAATTTCAAAAAACATGGGCTATAACCCATCGTTTTTGTCATTTCGTCATTTTTTTCAAATCCTCAAAAATGATGAAAAACGGCGCGCTATAGTATGCCGTACGATATGGGCTATAGCCCATGGTCCAAAATGATGAGAAACGAGGCTAACTTTTTTTTTCAAAATTTCAAAAAACATGGGCTATAACCCATCGTTTTTGTCATTTCGTCATTTTTTTCAAATCCTCAAAAATGATGAAAAACGGCGCGCTATAGTATGCCGTACGATATGGGCTATAGCCCATGGTCCAAAATGATGAGAAACGAGGCTAACTTCTTTTTTCAAAATTTCAAAAAACATGGGCTATAACCCATCGTTTTTGTCATTTCGTCATTTTTTTTAAATCCTCAAAAATGATGAAAAACGGCGCGCTATAGTATGCCGTACGATATGGGCTATAGCCCATGGTCCAAAATGATGAGAAACGAGGCTAACTTTTTTTTCAAAATTTCAAAAAACATGGGCTATAACCCATCGTTTTTGTCATTTCGTCATTTTTTTCAAATCCTCAAAAATGATGAAAAACGGCGCGCTATAGTATGCCGTACGATATGGGCTATAGCCCATGGTCCAAAATGATGAGAAACGAGGCTAACTTTTTTTTCAAAATTTCAAAAAACATGGGCTATAACCCATCGTTTTTGTCATTTCGTCATTTTTTTCAAATCCTCAAAAATGATGAAAAACGGCGCGCTATAGTATGCCGTACGATATGGGCTATAGCCCATGGTCCAAAATGATGAGAAACGAGGCTAACTTTTTTTTCAAAATTTCAAAAAACATGGGCTATAACCCATCGTTTTTGTCATTTCGTCATTTTTTTCAAATCCTCAAAAATGATGAAAAACGGCGCGCTATAGTATGCCGTACGATATGGGCTATAGCCCATGGTCCAAAATGATGAGAAACGAGGCTAACTTTTTTTTTCAAAATTTCAAAAAACATGGGCTATAACCCATCGTTTTTGTCATTTCGTCATTTTTTTCAAATCCTCAAAAATGATGAAAAACGGCGCGCTATAGTATGCCGTACGATATGGGCTATAGCCCATGGTCCAAAATGATGAGAAACGAGGCTAACTTTTTTTTTCAAAATTTCAAAAAACATGGGCTATAACCCATCGTTTATGTCATTTCGTCATTTTTTTCAAATCCTCAAAAATGATGAAAAACGGCGCGCTATAGTATGCCGTACGATATGGGCTATAGCCCATGGTCCAAAATGATGAGAAACGAGGCTAACTTTTTTTTTCAAAATTTCAAAAAACATGGGCTATAACCCATCGTTTTTGTAATTTCGTCATTTTTTTCAAATCCTCAAAAATGATGAAAAACGGCGCGCTATAGTATGCCGTACGATATGGGCTATAGCCCATGGTCCAAAATGATGAGAAACGAGGCTAACTTTTTTTTTCAAAATTTCAAAAAACATGGGCTATAACCCATCGTTTTTGTCATTTCGTCATTTTTTTCAAATCCTCAAAAATGATGAAAAACGGCGCGCTATAGTATGCCGTACGATATGGGCTATAGCCCATGGTCCAAAATGATGAGAAACGAGGCTAACTTTTTTTTTCAAAATTTCAAAAAACATGGGCTATAACCCATCGTTTTTGTCATTTCGTCATTTTTTTCAAATCCTCAAAAATGTTATCCTCGTTTCTCATTATTTTGGACCATGGGCTATAGCCCATATCGTACGGCATACTATAGTACGCCGTTTTTTAATCATTTTTGAGGATTTGAAAAAAATGAAAAAATAAAAAATTGGTCAAGGCCATTGAGCGGTGCGCTATAGTGCGTGATTCTTCATCATTGTTAAGGATTTGAAAAAAAGGTGAAAATCGCGGAAAAGAAAGGCTATAGTCCATCGTTTTTTACGATTTTGGAGGATTGGAAAAAAAGGTGAAAATCGTGGAAAAAGCGAGAGGCTATAGCAAGAATCGCGCACTATAGCGCGCCGCTCAATGACCTCTGAGAACATGGACCAATGAACCATGTAAATACAACACATTGAGCGGGGCACTGCAGGGAGTTGAACCCCGTTCCGGTAAACCAGAAGTACGACACCAGTGCCTTAGTTCTTGTGTCATTTACAGGTCCTTTCGTTGAAATTTAAAATGTACATTTCAACAGTAAAGTAATATATAAATAAGAGAAACACAAAAGCACAAAAATAAAAATTTCAAATTACCGGTATTTGATTTGATTTTTTGCCAAATTATGTTGGGGGGTCCCCAAATGATTAAAAAAAAAAAACATGAAGAGTTTACATAGTAGGCCTACACAGTGCATGCATAAACTTTCCTTGATTATATCTGGTTTCAGTATTCATTTATGATATATTTTGTATTTGGGGTGGGGAGTGGGGGCGGGGCAGGGGTCGCGAGACATGGCTAAAGCATTTCCGAGGGTCCCCAGCCAAAAACGTTGAGAACCCCCGTGCTATAGCCAAAATAAAAATTGAGAAAATTATAATGGGGCCCAATGGCAGATAGTTCAGTGATAGTGAAAAATCACTTTCACCTATAGAATCTCCATTCACACTATTTTATAATTCAGCTTACTGTGGAGACAAATGCTGGAACTTTTTACTTTGAAATGTTTAGTAGCTTCTGAGTTATTTAACTTAAATGCCCAATGCATTCTCAATGGCAATAGCATGGCTCCCAATTTGAGAGAATAAATGTGTGTGAATAAAGAGGCGTGTTGACCTTTCTGATAAGTGTGTCACTTCAGTGTGTTAATGTACAATCCCCAGGTTACAGGTCAGTATGTATTGCTGCCGATTGTCCGCAGTCGACATGCCATTTAATTGGATTCGGAACACGTGGGTGTTTAAAGCAGGCTCTACTGTATACGTGATCTGACTAACACACTATACTTCTCTCTGATCTGCAACCCGTCTAGGCCAACGCAGGGTCAACAGTATCTGACCTAATAATTATGCAGTCTGATCCTCAGCAGTCTGTCTCTGTCAATATGTATACCAGACATTTTATAACACGTCCCCTGCAGGGACCCCAGGGGCATTGCCAGGCGCACAGAGGGTTAAAACACGCAAAGTGAAAGAATTGTATGGTTGTAAGAAGGGTATTTGCTGGTTGTATATCACCAGTGTGCCTATTAGAGCACAAGGACAAGACTGGCTTGTGGTTTCACCTGGTATATATCTATTGAGGATGACATGGAGTGATGATTTTATCTGCACAAGAAATAAACGGTATAACAGTCAGTAAGTGCAAACTAAAGGTACAAACTTGGGCATAAACAAACAACGTGCAAAAAGGACAACAGATAGAAAGGAGCAAACTTACATGTACTGTATAATGCATCAAACTTGTGGCACAACTGTCAGGGTTCCCACAGTACTTCTCTGATAGAGGGCAACATGTTTGTGAGGTTACAACCTGGGCCTATATAGGCCAGCCGCAGGTGTGCCTAAATAGTAATTACCGATAGTATCGGGCCCCGCCCACCACTAGAGGAGGGATGAGGTGATCAGCTCCCACTCCACTCCACTCTCAGCTAGAGAGTGAGGGGACTTCGTACACAAAGACAACAAAAAAATCACAACATATGTTATTATTTTAACCAAATGAATGAATGAATTGATTGATTAATTGATGATTTGTATGTATGTAGCACCTTTCCAAACATATAGTTACAAAGTGCATTACAGACGGGTTAAAAACAGCAATCATAAATACATCAAAAATATACCTGTACACATGCCTACATTTACACTAGCCCTAGAACACTAAACATATTCTTTGTTACACCATCACTAAACACAGGTATATTTTACCCAATGTAAAATATTCCATAAAATATATTTCTGATAAAGATATTGAAGTACAGCGATACATGGCAACTTGAGGTACTCTTATTTCATCATGACTTTTCACAAAAAATAAGATATAATGGGGGTATAGTGGGGCAAAATCTGTGAAAACTTTGCATATTAAAAACCTCTTAAAGGGACACTTCACCCTTTTTGCAAAAAAATATATGTTAATGACGTTTAGAAGCTTTAGATCACTTTCCTGGCGGTATTTATGTGTGTAATATGTGGTTTTAGATATTTTAGATTGTAGCAGTGAGCCTGTTGTCTCTGATGTCATGGACACTGGGCTCACTTCCTTCCTGGACTATGTTGTCTCAGTAAGACAGCTCTCCCCCCCTATCCACAAGGAGGAGTAGTGCACCAAAAAATTATGGGAATTGTAGTCCAGGAAGGTAGTGAGACCAGTGTCCATGACATCAGAGACAACAGGCTCATTGCTACAATCTAAAATATCTAAAACCACATATTACACACATAAATACCCCCAGGAAAGTGATCTAAACCTTCTAAACGTCATTAACATATATTTTTTTGCAAAAAGGGTGAAGTGTCCCTTTAAACCCCAGTGGGGTCCAGGAGGGAGTTGGAACCTGAGACCTTGACCAGCCCCATTTACCCGCTGAGTGCATGTTCATGAGGTGGACAGCCGCTTCCCCCGCCGGCATCAACCTCAGACATTTTCAACATTATGAAAATTACAAAAATATAATCGTCTGGGTGAAAATCACCAGTGGGTTAGTGTTCTAGCCAGCACTAGACTATAGAGACTGTGGCTTTGCCCAGTCTAGACCACTTTAACCCATTCTGACCTGAGATCAGATTCATACGAGGTTTCCACTGGACACACACTGGTCTGATTAACCAATTCTGACCTGAGATCAGATTCTAAAAAAATGTCAGTCGTTCTTCGATTTTTCAAAAATAGCAGACCTACAAGCTCGTAGCGCGCCACTCGGTGGCGCGCTATGAGCTTGTAGATCTGCTATTTTTCAATAGCTAAAGCATAACAAACCCTAGCCCAGAATGGGTTAAATGCGCAAAAAAAGCCCCTGAGTTCACTGGCTGAATCTTTCAGCTGTATGCAGAGATGGAGGACAGGCCTATTAGACATACCTTCATGGATTCCACAGGTTAAATATATGCATACATAAATGCACTGTAGAGTGCATATATAGACCTCGCACAACACTTGGACTGTAGTCTACTCTAACTTACAGTAACACATATACACAAACGGACAGACACGTGTGTATATATACGCCAGAAGGCGGAATGGAATGGCTGGAATTCAGGAGGCTCATGAAAGAGCTAATTTGTCCTCTGAAGTCATACTTGGCAGACCTTCATATAAAAAAAATAATATTGGGCAGTAAAACATTGCCTGTGGAATCCAGCAAGGGATACAGGCAAACACACTCACGCACGCATGCACACACGCACGCACACACGCACACACACACACACACACACACACACACACACACACACACACACACACACACACACACATACGTATGAATCCATGCACACAACAGTGTCTTATAGGAGAGCAGCTCCTTGACCATCCAGTGCCGTTTTTCCTTTTCTTTCCAGTGTTGACTCCGAGTGCCCGACTCTGCTCTAATCCCATTAGGAAGCATTAGAGCTCGTTGCACACGGACAGAAATGGGGGCATGGGTCACCATGGGCACGAGAAGATTAACCTACAATCTATCCATCTAATACGTATCTATCTAACCAGAGCCTTGTTTACACTGGGGTTCATGCATGCAGTTCAGATCACTGTGATATCTTTATCGGAGTAAATGTGTATTAGCATATATAGTCTACAGAATGCCACTATATAGGCTATATGCAAGACAGCAGATCTACAAGCTCACAATGTGTCGCAACGCGACTCATTGTGAGCTTGTAGATCCGCTATTTTCCGAGCCAAACATTCATTGTCGAGCCAATGAATGTTTAGTAATAAATAATGATGCAAATCTACAAAGTAACTAGTAAAGTTTTCAAATAATTGTATTGGAGTGAAAGTGTTTGTCTCTGAGATGTAGTGGAGTAAAATATTGGAAAATTGGAAATAAGTAGCCTACAAATTCCTCCAAATTGTACTTACTGTAAGTACAGTATTTTAGTGAATGTACTTATTTAGGTTTACACCACTGACTAACAACTTGGTAGTTTAAACCTGCTGTTACAGTGTCATTCTGATTCATTCTGTCATTCTGAATTATAGACGTGTGGAGACGTCTTCAGCACTTGAGCTTAAATTTAAGAGCGGAGCCAAGTTTAACTGTATTAATTTTTGTATTTGTTGCAATGAATGGTTAAATCTATACGTGTTGTTACGCGAGTCTTCCTGACTGAAATATAATTAATTTAAATTAGGGCTGTCAAAGTTAACTAGCACTATTAACTAGTTAACTCACAATCCTTTTAACGGCACTATTTTTTTTTGACGTGCGATTAACGCACTGTGAAGTTTGACAGAATGGTTGAGAGACGCATGCATGTGAATGCAGGCAGTCAGTGAGCCCCGCCTCTCTCCCCCTCTCACACAATTAGAAAACTTAGAAAACATGTTATTTTGATCAACATGGCCTGTTATCTCTCGTAATGGTACCATTGGCCAACATCAATACAGTTCTTTAGTTTGGGTCTGGAAGGCGGATGGTGGTCCGTGGCTCAAATGCAGAATGAATAATAGGCTATGATATGAAAAATCTTGAAAACCACTGATTTAAGGTATATTTACAACGTATACAAAATATGCGATTCATTTGCAATTAATCACAGTTAACTATGGACAATCATGCGATTAATCAGATTAAATATTTCAATCGATTGACAGCCCTAATTTAAATACATGTAGTCTATACTTGTACCTTCAAAATGCACAAATTACATTTCCCAGACATCATTTGCAATCTGCAGGATGACAATTTTAACTAAGATTGCATTTAGAGGAGCCTATAGGCATAGGAGGCCCCGCCACTCTTGGCCCTCTCCATCTCACTCACTCACTGCCTTGCTCTCTCCCACAATGTTAAGTTACACCTATTTTATGTTAATAACCTGGGTAAAATGTGCAGCATTGGGAGGTAATGGGGAGACACTTGAATTGTGAAGGGACGACAGGATGAGGAGAGGTGGTGTTGTTGCTAATTGTCGAGATGAATGGATGCGTGTGATATTGAACAGTCAAACTATTTGTATCAATACGGCTGTATCAACAAAATAATTATGTCATAGGTATATGGGGGCCTCATATTTGGTCTTGAAACGGGCCTCCAGATTCCTAAGGCGGCCCCTGCCTATAGGGTTATATGACACGCAGCCAAGAACATATTAATTTGGGGGTCCTTGACACGATAACATTTGAGAACCACTAGATTTACACCATGAACTGATGGACGTGTAACTCTTGTCAGGCGATGTGAACTGGGTACAATTCATAAGTAAGGCCCAGAACTTCCCTGGGGAAGAGACATACAGTACTGTACTTCCTATTGACTGTAATTCTTTTTAACTTGAAATGAACACCATTAACTAAATACTGCTATTGCTATGAAGCTCTTTGGGTTCCTCCAAAGAGCTTATATTAACAGCGATTTACTGAAAGTTTGTTTTTGTAATTTTTTTAAATACAAGGACTGTTCCAACTTAGGCACATTAGGCCAATGAAATACAAATGATACTCAAATTACTCAAATGTAATGCAAATACATATTTCAAATACATATAATAGAAATATTGCCTTGAGAATGGTATAGTTGAGCAGAGCAACCAAAACATATGGTTAACAAAATAATTGTACTCTTTTTTTTAACCTTGAAATGTATGACTTAAAAAGCCCATACATGTACCATAGCATAGAAGATAGCACATTGGGACTCTTTATACTGTAAATACATATATTTGTAGGAGCCCCAGAGTGGCAGCTTATCTATTTCTACAAAACAAGGATGCTGTCAAATAATGCACATGTTCTGTTGCGTAGATTTGCAACAAGCTAATGTCAATGTCAGTATATTCAGGACTTATTTGCTCTTACAGTAAGACTTACTCTATTCCAACCTGCTTGTAATTTAACCACTTTAACCATGGCATCCCAATTGTGCATGCGGGCATGTCGTTATAGGCTAAATAAATAAAACAACATTTCCACCATGTGGCCATTGTGCCTTTTTTTAATCACCCCCATACTGGCAAGAAGTTCAGGATTAATAGCATTATAACTTGTGTTTCATGTGGTGTTATATGATCAGACGTCGACCCTGCGGTTTAGCATGAATAGGTAAAACTACGCCAACACACTCATACGATAAGTTTAATTTCTGCTCTGTTCCTGTGAAAATCTCACTTTTTAAAGCTTATTGTACTCCGATGTACACTGCCCTCTTGTGGCGACACTACAAAAAGGGCAGCCTGCAAAAAATGACAGTGGCATATAGTATAATGACTGCATGAGACTGCTGCTCAAAGCCCCAAGATGCTGTAGTGCCAGTCAAATGTTTGTAGAAATAAATGTACCCACTTGCCCTGCTGTGCTACGAAACCTGATGTATAGATTTATGTGCAGGTTAACAGACTCTGAGAACAGCATCATTGCATCACTTTCTAACCCTGCTAAGAGCTCTGTCAGACTATCATCTAAGCTGTGGAGCCACTGGCGTTCTAGCCTGTATGTACAGAGATAAGTCCCCCCTGTTTGTTTATACTTTGTTTATTTTATTTATAGTTCGTTTGTGTTTTTATGTTTTATGTGTTCTGCCCTATGGACCCCCCTGTGAGTGTCTTGAATAAAGTTTGAATTGAATTGAATTGATCGAATCTCTCTCTCTCTCTCTCCATCGTTCTCAAACGAGCCCTCCATCGGCGTCTCCAGTCATCTCGGTTCTCCATATACATCTGGCCAGGTCATTTGTGCTTCCTGCACCAGCAGGAAGCACAAATGATGTATGATATTTATTTGCTTATACATTTTTATGTTGATTTGATTCCGTGTGTTTTATGGGCATGACATTAATATATTTCCCTGTATATAAATATAAGACTGTTGCAATGCCATAATATCTCACATGGACGTGAACGCGAGCCGCGGCAGGCATAGCCTCTCGACAGGCTAAAAGCAGGCGCGCTGAGGCTTAACGGGATCAACCCATTAAAAGAAGAAACGCCCTGGATGACCTCGCACACCGTCCGGCCTATATGGGCCGAGCATGCACCGTAATCAGGATGGGATCAAGGGGGAGGGGGAGGAATAAGGCACGGTGACGGAGGAGGTTTGGATGGACGGAGAACATGCTGGGGTTGTCTGACCTTTTGGCTGACCACGTGACCAAGAAGAGGAGGCATCAGGGATTAAAAGGTGGACGGATAAAAGAGCAGGACACGACGGCCATCGTGTTCTATACGGAGACACACCGAGACAGGAGCAGTCCTTTTGAAACATCTGCGAAGACAGGTGAGGGGAAAAAAAAAAAACTGTTTATACTTACTTACTGTAATCTGTACTTTACTACTATTTCTACTAATAACAAATATTAGGGCTATCAAATGATTAAAACGATAAATCGCAGCTTAAAAATATGTATTAATCATGAATAATCACCATTCGAACGATGTCCAAAATATGCCCATGTTTTTTTTCTGTATAGTGTTGTGGGAATGTAAGTAAAATAAAAGGCGGATATATACATTTAAAAAGGGTATCTTTGAAAAACAAAGAAAGGGTCCCGCGCACACTTTTGGAAAGCTTAGGAAAGATACGGTTTAAGGAGATGAAAGTGGACAGACAGGATGGTGTGATCTATTGGTCGCCCCACGACTGCCTGCTCTCTAAATTATTGGGTCGATGTTTCGGTCGATTTAGACCTTCATCAGGACAGACAATGTATAATGGATACATTTAACATAAGTATGTATGTTTTATTCTCGATTACAAAAAAAGGATGTTGTCTCTCCGTCTCTCACACCGTTGTCGTGCTATGTGGTTTGAGCCGCTGCCTATGTGCACTGTGGAGCCTTTTATGGAAATCACCAAATTGTGTTTTTTTTCCCCCCATCCAGATATAGGGCTAGATAATGCAGAGTGGATGGGATTATGGGATGTATGGGGTGGGTCATCCAAGCATGGATTAATTGCGCTAAAATCCTTAATCTAATTAATTTCACAATTTAATTAACTCAGTTATTTTGACAGCCCTACTAACACTACTGCTGCTACTAACAGCTAACCAGTTTTATTATCATCGCAACTTCAAATGCAATAGTTGCTTCAGTAGAACTGAATGTGCAGGTTGCGTGGATTGGTAAAGTGCTTAAAGTATAATAATAGCATACCTGGAAGAATCAAATTAAATTGCAGTTCGTGCCGAGACTAATATTAATAACAGTTGGTGAAACTTTAATTGAAAGAAAGAAGAGAACGCCGGCCTGTAAGTGTATTCATCTCATGCTGGTGGATCAGTAATTTCGACAGAATTGTTCGGTAAACTGGGATAAAATGGAGAGTTTAATTGTCTGTATATAAATGCCAGAGAGCTGCGAAATGGTTCAGGAATTGAACTCTTGCACACTGAGGAAATAACTCGGCTCGAAAAGAACAGCTGCTGGCATTTACCAAACTAAAGCTCGGTAGGGGGAGGAGAAGAAAAAAAAAAAAGAGGATTGACTTGAGGGGCAAAGAAAATCACAGAAGCAGATGGCTAATTATTTTTTGGCTGCCCTCTGCAGGCTGCTATGGCCCGCATGGCGCAGATCCACAGATCTATACAAAACACCAGTGTGACAGACCATACTTAAGCCCAGCCCCATGTGACTGTTAGATCTGCTGTGAGACACAGGTGGACGTGGGCGTTATACATAAGGTGACCCACAGGATTGCTTTCCCCTAATGGGATTACTAGTGTCAGGTACGGATAGAGACAGATTAGGAAGCTTATGGAAAGATACGGTTTAAGGAGATGAAGGTGGACATGCAGACAGAATGATCTATTGGTCGGCCCACGACTGTCTGCTCTCTAAAGCCATGAGATGATGTTGTGACCTGCAGGCTGGCCATCTGGGCTTTATTATATACCAGTGTTGATTTTGACAGCACGTTTTTTATTCAAGTTTTAGTCATAGTCTCTTGAATAGTTTTCATTCAGTTTTAAGTCAGATTTTAGCCACCTGGAATGTTTTTAGTCAACTAAATATCACAATATTTAGTCTACAGTTGATTTAGTCTACTAAAATGTATTTTAGCCGGCCTTTGATGCCGTTGTGAGCTTGTAGATCTGCTCATTCCAGCATGCAAGTGTAAAATCACTAGGTCTATAGTTCTTATTTGTTGACAACATTGTCATTATATTTACTCTTAGTTTTAGTCATCATAGCTTAATTCGTTTTCATTTAGTTTCCATGTAGTTTTCGTCAGTGAAAAAAGGTAGTCGACGAACACTTTCTTGTCATTGTATTAGTCGACGAAATCATCCCTGTTTATTACAGCCATGCATTCTGCTGTAATAAATACACTGTTCCTGTAGAGGGAACTTAAGACTAGCAAAGCGACCCTTTTTAATTCACTCCTGGCTGTCATTTATTTTCCTAATGAAGTACAGTATACTGTCCTTTTAAATGAACACTGCATCTGTTGCCATATAGTCACTCACAGCCACATTGACCCATCTAGGCCTGACGTCGAAAAAAAAAAAAAACGTTCGCCCTGAAAGAATATATATTCAAAGATTTGTGCCGACTTTTTACGATAAAAAGAAAATAGCACCAAAAGGGGTTCCCGTCCAATCCTGTATTATGGATTATTATCCTGGATTATGGATTTATTTTCAAATGTGTTGCTTCTGATTGCTAAATAATAGTATTATTTCATTAAGTACTAATGCAAATACAGTTAGAATATAGTGCATAACATAGACAGCATTATAACGAGCAGGAGAATAACTCAATGTGATTGTTGTATATCTGTTGCTATTTCTACACTATTGACCTCCAACAAAAACATAGTTTACCAGCATCATACTGCCTCCGTATTCATGCACTCATTTAGACCCGAGGACGATTCCACAAATTGTCAGTCGTTCTCAAACATTCTCATGTCAAGGACCCCCAAAAATATATGTAATTGGCAGCCGACCCCCATCTGAAAATATGTTGTTCCAGGGACCCCCCCCCCCCCAGAAGCAAAGATTTGAGTTAAAAACTTTCACTCTGAAATAATATAATATTCAAAGATTTGTGCCACATTTTCCAAAAATAATCTGAGCTTGTCGATCTGCTATTTTTCAATATCTAAAGTATAACATAATGCTTAAAACACCAAAAGGAGTTAAGCCTTCACACACACCGAAACTCTCAGACATGAACGACAGAAACATCACACTCACGATTACAAATGACACTGATCACCCCTTCAGTCATCACTTCACAACAACCCTCTTCGGGATGGAACTACTTTGAGACGGGACATCTCTCGCTTTAGCAGGAGGCCTGTGTACTGTATACATTCTGCCATATGGCAGCATTAAAGAACGGTTGTTGTCGTGTTGTAGGAACTGCGGATGCATTTAGGAGAGTCCTTCTATGTAGTGTGTTGGAAAGAGTTGTGCCCAAGAGAGTTTGACATGACTTGGCGTGGAATAGGTTGAGGGACGTAGTCTACTTACTATAAACAACGCCAGAGGTTAATCTCTCATTACACAGGGCATCCCCGGTGTTTAAAAGTGGCAAATATTAATCTGCCACGAATTAAAATGGCATTAGAG
The DNA here is from genome assembly GCF_963924005.1 of Protomyctophum bolini. Taxonomy (NCBI): domain Eukaryota; kingdom Metazoa; phylum Chordata; class Actinopteri; order Myctophiformes; family Myctophidae; genus Protomyctophum; species Protomyctophum bolini. Next base: position 4,996,670 of record NC_137872.1, read on the forward strand.
CTAGCATAATCTGTCTGTTAAACCTAATCTGCGTCATCCGCAGTTCCGCACTGATTAGCTGGTTCCAGTGGTGGACTGGAAGGAGACCGGTAGAGATTAGCAGAAGGCTTTACATGAATATAAGCTAAGTTTGTGAAACTAGCTGTACATATATGAAAGCCCCTTTACTTGTATTGCAAATAAGATAAGAGAGACCAAGCCAACGAGTGTTCTGTTATAAACTAAGAGAGACCCAACGAGTGTGCTTTTGTGAAACAAGCTTCAAATATCTGAAACGCCTTACTTTTACGTCTTTGTGGAAAAAGCACTCAAAACTTTCCCCTTTCCTCTCCTTCACACTCTTCTCTACTCTAAAACGGTGATGTGACAATACAGCCGATTCTGAGACGAAAACAGATGTAATAACAATAATAATAATAATTATACATCCGTGTCTTTTAGGAACGATAAGCGACAGAAATGAACACGGCGAACCCCGCTGGGAGCGCCCTGGCCACTAACACTAGCACCGTGGGTCCCACCACGCCCAAGAAGGGACCCCCCAAGTTCAAGCAGAGGCAGTCTCGTACCTTCAAGAGCAAGGCCCCCAAGCCTGGCCAGAAGGGGTAAGTACAGTAAGCCACAACGTGACAATTGTAGTACAATTTTTGAGGTAATCGTACTGTATAGTTTACTTGAGTGTTTCCAATATCCAATACTTTTATTTCCTATTCGCTATAGAGGCAAACATTGTACTTTTACTCCACTACGATTATTTGAAAACTTCTAGTTACTTAGATTACGAGTTACATAGATTTGGATTATTATTACAAAACAATACATTATAACCACTTCAGCCCTATATCAGTGTCCTCTTTTAAATCACTTTTAAAAACCCACTTTTATAGATTAGCCTTCACTGCCAATCTAACATTTTAGTATATGTATTTTCCTGCTTTTGTTTTCTATTGAAATGTCTTTGCTGTATACTTTCAGTTTGTTGTTGTTGTTGTTGTAAAGCACTTTGTAATGCAATTTGAAAGGTGCTATATAAATAAAGTTTTATTATTATTATTATTATTATTATATGCATTTTTGGCCATTTGAAAATAGCAGATCTACAAGCTCATTGTGAGCTTGTAGATGTGCTATTTTCAAAAACATTTGTATATACTTTTGAAAACTCAAGTACATTTTCAATTCCGGACTTTGACTTCAAGTATAACGGAGCATATATATAGTTCTACATTGCAGAATAGATAGAATGAGTCTAATCACGAGTAAGACGCGCAAACGCGGGAAGCGAACGCAGCTCGTACATATTTGGGTTTTGGACGTATAGCTGCTTTGGGGACTCCTTATATGGTGCCCCTTTTGTGCCCATATATGGAGCTGAGTGGACCTGGCCCCTTTTGTGCCCATATATGGAGCTGAGTGATTGCTGATGCAACACACTCCATATTTGGATAGCGGGACAGACAGACAGACAGACACACAGACAGACATGATCTGCTAGGTCTCATAGTAAGTGCTCACTGCGTTCACAACCACCACCATCATCATCGCTAAGCCTGTCCGTCTATTCCCTCTTTTTTGCTCCGTCCAGCTTTGGCGACGACATCCCCGGCATGGAGGGTCTGGGCACCGACATCACAGTGGTCTGCCCATGGGAGGCCTTCGGCGACATGGAGCTCAGCGACCTGGCCAAATACGGAATCATCTAAACAAAGCTGCTGCTGCCGGCTCCCTCGATCCTTGCCTTGTCTGCTTTGCACCTCTTCCTTTCTCCCCCTATATATATTTAACCCATTCTGACCTGAGATCAGATTCATACGAGGTTTTCCACTGGACCCACACTGGTCTGATCAACCCATTCTGACCTGAGATCAGATTCTAAAAAATGTCAGTCGTTCTTCGATTTTTCAAAAATAGCAGACCTACAAGCTCGTAGCGCGCCACTCGGTGGCGCGCTATGAGCTTGTAGATCTGCTATTTTTCAATAGCTAAAGCATAACATGATGCTGAACACCAAAACGGGTTCCCGGTCAGAATGGGATAATATATCTCTCTCTCTCTCTCTCTCTCTCTCTCTCTCTTTGTCCGGCACGCCACGAAAATAAGGCTGCCGTCTAAATCTAAACCAACTCACTAATGCTCTCGTCGATCTGCTTTGGCGTCCCGCTGAAGTGCATGAAATGCATAAGAACGTTCTTATGCTTATGTTATTATTATTATATAATACTGTTTACAGTATATGATATATACTTTGAAGTGGTGTGGCGAGAAGACAAACCCTGCTCCCCGCTCCTTTCCCTGTACCTCATTTTCTCTCCCTACCTCACCTCACCTCCTTCTTCTTCTTCCATCTATACCTCACTCCCAACAACCCACGGCAATAAGTGGACGCATGCAAGCACACCACTAGCTGCTGTAGGCTACTATAGCCTGTAGGCTATTTGCTTCTAGCTGTCTGCGGAACTGTAAATACTAAATACGCTTGTTTTCAGCATTTACGAAAGAACGCTTTACCTCGTCTTCCTATAACCGTATACCCGTACCTTTTATATTCCCCCTCGTTCGTCCCTTTAAACTAAAGCACGGTTCCGTTCTATTTACATGCAGTGTTTTTTTTTTTATTCCGCGTTGATTAAATTTGTTTTGAACAGACGGGGGGAAAACACAAAAAAATGATACAAAGAGAGTGTTTGATGGATTGTGACGACCAACGCTACAATGTTTTTTTTTCCTTATTTTTGTCCCCTGATCATTATGGCTGAGGAACTTCCACTTTTCCCTCTCCCTGTTGCAAACACAACACTCACTTGAGCCACTGAATGTGTATAGCCTTCTGTGAAATGGTCAGGTCATCTTTAGCCACAATAAAAGGTGTAAATATTTTTGTACTAATCTTGTCCGGGTTGTCTTTATTTTGGAATCCATACAAAGCTGAAATGGAGCAAATCGTATTGAAAATATACAAGTAAGTCCAATTCATAGTGCAGTTTATAATGACCACACTTGCCAACACTATACCTGCAGCTTCGGCAGATCTACAACTACAAGCTCACACTATTACTATTTAAAGTTAAATCTGACTTGCCTAAACAAGCAGATACCCTGTTACATAAACTAGTACAGTACAGTGCACATACTCTTACCCGTGCGTGTGTGTCTACGATGTGCGGCTATCCAGTACACACGTGGGTCAGTGACGTGACACCCCCCAAAAAGCCCCACCCTTACCCCAAATGATTTACAGTCACACGGCATGATCATATCTGCATGTTTCAAAGCAAACTGTGTTTTCTATTAACCCATTTTGGGGCGGGAACCCATTTTGGTGTCAGCATTATGTTATGCTTTAGCCATTGAAAAAATAGCAGATCTACAAGCTTGTAGGTGTCGTATGCAGGAATCAATAATTCATACTATATCATACATATGTGTGAACCAATTGTTGGAGTCCGTCTGTCTGCAAGTTTGAAACCAATCACGTATAGTCAACTTAAGTCAAGTACTTGGCTCTGCCAGGTGTGATAGGAAACAATAAGGTACTGATCCACAGGAAAATACACGACATAGGTCTGCTATTTTTGAACCACTGACATAGAAACATAGCTTTTTCAGAAAGCGACATTCTGTGACATTCTTAGAATCTGATCTCAGGTCAAAATGGGTTAATGTCTGAGTACTGAACTTTACTGATTGATTACAGTGAAGGCTATTTCTAATACAGAATGTGATTATTTTGCCACCACTGCTGAATTCCGAACACTGGTATAGTCCACAATGACCTACATGACCTGCTGAAGAGCTGTGCAACGATCGGAGCACTTTTCCTACTGCTTTTTATGTACAGCCCTGGCCATGCAGGCTCTACTACTTCGCCTGATTCCAGAACCCACCTCACCCATGCCCCATTTAGGCTGGAATGGCTTAACCCATTCTGACCTGAGATCAGATTCTAAAAATGTCTTCTACATCCTGACAGTTTTCCATTCTGACCTGAGATCAGATTCTAAAAATGTCTTCTATGTCAGTCGCTCTTCGATTTTTCAAAAATAGCAGACCTGGGTTCCCACTCAGAATGGGTTAAGGTTGACGACAGGGTACAGATCTTACAATGGGTCATTACACCACAAAGATGCCCATGTACTTTTCTACATACAATACTTCCTCAATATGTCAACGGAGTCCACAATCACAAACAATGTGCAAACAAGGGATTAAATTCCGCAAAAGGGAGTTGAATTCCACACCGCGCCTCAAGCCTGAGGTATAAACTATAGTCTGGTGCGTCTCAGAGGCAGGACTATAGGAAGGAAGAGTGAAGACACTAGCTGGAGCATCACAGTTCAATCCCCGTTTAATTCACATTCATATGAATATGCATGTATTTATAGTCTAAATGCACACTTACATTCTCATCTGGATAAGTCTCTATATACTTGAATGTTCCACGTGAAACATATATGTTGTTCCACGTGAAACATATACAGTATGTAGCCTATGAATCAATTATTGCTGGCCATGTGTGACATTGGTTAATTGAAGGGCCTGCCCCTGCACCATGTGTGTACTTAAACCCACTCTGGGCGGGCATTTTGGTGTTTTAAACCATTATTTTAAACTATCTATTAAAATAGCAGATCTACAAGCTCATAGTCTCATATAGCCGAGCTTGTAGATCTGATATTCTTTAAAATGTGGCGCAGATCTTTGAATTATATTCTTTCACAATGAACGTTTTAAAGATGATCATCAGGTATTATTGCAATATAAGGGGGAATAACTTTTTCCAAAAAGTGTACACAGTATTTGTTAAAATCATGTTTTTATGTGGACACGCCCACCAGTTCATTAAGTATGCCTGGTCTGCCTGGTGGGTGGTGATGGGTGGTGATCCACCTGAACTGAAGCCGAAGCTTCTGGGGGGTCCCTCCCTGGAACTACATATTTTTCAGATGGGGGTCTGCGGCAATGGAAAAGGTTGAGCACTATGACATTTCAGAAAACGGTCAGGATTTAGAATCGTCCTCAGGTCTAAATGGGCCTTATACTGAGTTGCCCCCTCAGGCTATGCCCGACGAACATGTGACCGATACATCGGAACCGTGTCATGTTTTACCTGCACTCTGTGAATTCAAAAGGGCTTGAACTGTCTGTGATTAAAGGTACATTCAGTGATTTCACTACATTAAAATATCACTCCCTACTGTAGAGTGTGCTGACCATAATAAGGAGTTCCTATAGGTTTCGTTTTTTGCCTCATGGAGGCCACTATAGCCCTCATCCAATCAGGATGAGGAGGGGGGCCTTCCTCCAATCATGATCGAGTGCATGGGGGGCGGGCCTTGGTGCACGTGCTGTTGGCCTGTTGCATGTCCCGCCCACTGTAGTGTGTGTTCATGTGCAGATCTTGTTACCAAAGGGGGGGGCCGGGTATTCTTTTCCAAATCACCCAAATCACTGAATGTTCCTTTAAATTAATTTCGCTACAATGCCACTGAAATGTGGAATGCCTTACCAACAGCCAAAAATAAATGTGAATCCCTAGACTCCTTCAAAACCGCTCTCAAAGAGCACCTACGGACGGCTGCAATTCAAAACTGGCCCCTGTAAAATAGTCAAAGTTCCCCCCCCCCCAAACACACACGCACGCACAGAGACAGAAACATAATCTCTGCCTCCAGGCTTCTGCATAGCAGCAGAGATACTAATATAATGTGACGACTCAATTTTCTCAGTTGGACATTCACTTCACATATAGATGCATCCACTGATGCATTGGGGACATCCAGTTCAAAATCTGTCGACTCACTCAGTCAGCAAATTGAATCACTCCCAAATAAATAGACATGAAAAACAAATCAAAGCTGGTTGCTATGGGGTTATATATTCCCACGAATAACACTGATGATCTAATATCAACTGAAAAAACGCCCATTGGCTGAGCACAAATCTGCACAAAGACTCCTCTATCCAGTTAATAATACTACCCAGAAAACATTGTGTGAATCATGAATATACAGTATGCGACGCCTCCGGGATTTCTTAAAATCGTGACACCTGACCACGCATGCTTGGATTCTCACCGATGCCCCTGACACACTTTTACAGAACGAGGGGAATATGTGCATGGCACGTACAGTAATATAACATTACACTATCCCCTCCAGGCTCCGAGAAAGGCTTGCTGTAAATTATTTAGTTGAACAGCATATCCACCCCTACCTCCGGCTGTTATTCTCAGTGCACACCAGTGTTGTTTTCATATAGTCTCTTCAATAGTTCTCATTTAGTTTCAGTCACATTTTAGTCACCTGGAATGTTTTAGTGTTAGTCTATAGTTTTAGTCGACTAAATCTGCAGTTGATTCAGTCGACTAAAATGTATTTTGGCGGGCCTTGATGCTGCCGTAATGGCTGATTTTACACTTGCTGAAAATAGCTCACTACAAGTGTATAAAATGACTTATACTGGACCTCTTGTCCACTATAGTCCCTGATTATTCCCTCTCTCCTACAGCCATCATTCCCTATACACACCCTTTTGACTGAATAAACACACCCTGTAAACTCCCGTGCCTGTACGGACAAGAGCCGAAGTGTCGCGTACAGACATGCAAGGAGGATCAGTGCAAGGCATTCTCCACTCCTGACGCAAGCCCTAATTCCTCCGGGGGCTCCGCACACTGTTTCCATGGGCCGTCATGCAGACGGCAAACAGCTCACCGTGCAGTGAACTATACTGTGACTATACCGGTCGACGAGACTTGTAGTGTTGGTGACAATAGGCTGAGTCAGGCATTCTAATCTCCACTCCCTATTCTCCAAGTCAACCTCGGGGGGTGGGCTCTAATATGGGGCTGAACAGGCACGGCATATCGTTTTACAGGTCGAGTTCAGTTTCAGTTAGATTTTTCAACCCGTCTGAAAAATGTACTGCGTGACAAAATGTGTGTTTTGATATACCGTCACTATGACACCGAAGATTATGATTATGATGCACTATAGTATAGTGACTGCAGGTGGGAGGTTATGGGAAATGGGAGTCAAACAAATCAGGGCGTTTCTCTCCTTTCTCTCAAGCCCCCTCCCCACACCTGCACGTGCGTGCGTGTGTGTGTGTGTGTGTGTGTGTGCCTTGCCAATGCCTCCAGGTCTTTGAGCCTCACCTATACCTTCCCAAGAACCTTCCAAGAGAAAAAGAGAAAGGGAGAGAGAGGCACAAACACAGAGAGACAGAGACAGAGAGATAGAGAGAGAGAGAGAGAGAGAGAGAGAGAGAGAGAGAGAGAGAGAGAGAGAGACACAGACGTGGGTGAGGGACTGAAAGGGAGTGGAGGAGGAGGAGGGGGGGAGCAGTAGTAGCCGCTCTCACCTGTTGATGTAAATCTGAGAGAGAAGTGAAAACAATCCTCTCCTCTCGCATCAACGCCCATTGGCTCAAATCTCTGCGCTCTGCATGCGCCGTTTTTTCTTTTCCTCCTCGTTTGCGCTCTTCCGCTTACCTTCGGAGCTCAGCGAGAGATAATGGGCACATCCTGGAGACAGGGGATCATAGTATAGGGCACATGGCTGGCTACGCTCTCACGGGAGTGGCCTCTGATGCCTCCACGACTGATCAGAGTTTTATCGGGAGAACTTCTTGGTAAAACTTTTAAGACTCGTTCTGAAGAAAGCAAGTGGAAGCAGTGGAAGAAGCGGTGTGTCAACTTATACCTCCCCCAGGACGGAAGGTATGTCACCTTTTATACACAAGCTTGGATTGATTTAGGACTTCGAAAAAGAAAAGTCTTCTAAATCCTCACAGTTTTCTGATAAATCTATTATTTATAGGCATCACTGGTGCTCAACCTTTTTTCATGTCAAGGACCCCCAGAGTTATCTGCATTTGGCTGTGGACCCCCATCTCAAAATATGTAGTTCCAGGGAGTATACAAGCGTGCAATGTGTCGCAGATTGACATGTTGTGAGCTTGTAGATCTGCCATTTTTTGATGTAATGCAACGGAGTATATATCAGGCCTTATAGTCAAGTCTACTGTCTGGGCGATGGATGTGTTGGCGTGAAGTTGACGTGAACTACACAGTAGTAGTGTGTAGTACTAGTACTGTAATATAAGTTGTGTAATGCTTGTGGTTCTTTATTACTGTAATAATTTGGGCACGAACCATAGTGGTTACGTGGTTTGGCCTTGCAGTGTCAGGTGATGTGAACGGTAAAGCTCTAATTCCACTTAATGTAATCGACAACCAAATGTGGAGCCTATAATCAAAGGCCGGGAAAGTAAAAAAAACAACCCCCTGTGAATATGTTTTGATTTGTCTTTCACATACATTATTCTAATCTGCTATATACATTATTCTAATCTACTATTCAAATCACAGTATGTGCCTTGTACATTTATATATATATAAAAAACAACAACACTATAGCCGCACTTGAGTCACACATCTTTTTAACCCCTGTGTACGTATACTATACGCTCTCCTGACCTACTATTTAAACACACAGCTGGCCCAAGGGTTAATTTCTGGGACCGGGGCCATATTTACCCATTTGATAAGCCTCTTAAATGTCATCTATTGGATCTCTGACACAGAAACAAGGGCTCTGTTATGAGCTAGAGGAAGTGACAATCAGTTATCAGGAGTGCATATCTGTGGCCTCTCCCTCTCTCTCTCTCTCTCTCCCCCCCCCCCCCCCCCCCATCCCTCCACCCAACCCCCCCCCCCTTCCAATCTGTGTACTGGTCACAACGTCCAGACAGTATGTTTCTGCCATGCAGGGTTATACTATATAGTCTAATCTAGTCTATTCTGTATCTACCAGCCTCTTTCCTTCATGTAAACAGGCAACACTAATATGTTGTCTTCACGCTGCCTATAGCTATGTGTTCCAAATTCACCTCCTTGTTACTTGTTATTCCTTCCTTGTTAGCTCTTGCTCACTGCTGTTCTCTCCCTTGTTCTGGCTTGTTCAAACACTTCCTCTCTCCTCTCCTCTCCGCTGCTGTCTCACTCTCGCCGTCAATTGGCTCAAATCCTCGCTCTGCATCCCATGCCTTTGGTCTCCATGCTATACAGCAGCGCTGGGCTACTTTGACAATGGAGAGGGCCACTATTTCCACACTCACTCCCTATAGGGCCATATATTACTGTCGTAGCAGTAATATATATGGTGCTGCGATGCGTTTTGAGCTTGTAGATCGGCTATTTTTTGCTATATTCAAATTGAAATCTTGGATTTTTGCTATTTTCTTATTGGAATCCTGAAAGTTTACATTTTTTACGTCATTTCAAATGCCTTTAATTATACTTGTGTTGAAGCATTGAGCTACTAATTTAGACTGAAGTAATTAAAGCGGGTCATGTTTGCATGTTGTGGAATTGGTAACAGCTGAAACCAATATTATATCAGTATTCTGACATTAACCTGAGGGTCCCGGGCCACCAGTTGCCCACCCCTGCTCTACAGTATAGTGCTACAGTATCGCTCTCTCCACACACTCCCGCGCACTGTTGACACGTGAGCTTGTAGATCGGCTATTTTCAGCATGAAACCAATTGTAATATGACTTATCCTGGATCTCATTCCCTTCCTAACATTTTAGTATAGTTTTTATTTGCTGACGGAATTGTCAGTCTTATAGTTTTAGTCATCACAGCTTCGTTTTCATTTAGTTTTCGTCAGTGAAAAAAAGGTAGTCGACGAACATTTCTCGTCATAGTTTTCAGTCGATTAAATCAACACTGCGAGCAAAGCTATATATCAAAGATATCCATGTGAGACACGAGGTTTCTATTATGCTGCTTGTTTCAGGGCAACAAGGACGACCTGCCGCACCACAGGAGCAGCTTTAAGAGGACAAGCCTGAACGTAATCCTAAAGCGGGATTACCAAAACAAGGATGGGGGCCTTTCCGTTCCAAAAGCATTATAAATGCCTTCCCCTCCTCCTCCTCCTCCTCTTGCTTAAAGACTGCCACCAGACACAGGCTACCGGCACAACCGCCAACGACACCACCACCGCCAACATCACCATCCCCATCCCCACCACTGCGGCGGCCTCACCCACAGACACGCCCACCGCGTCCATCAACAACAACAACACTTCCTGGAACGTTTCCCACGGTGTGCCAGGCTGCGGGGCGGGGCTGGACCCCGCCTTCACCTACCTGTGCGACCGGCGGGCGGCGTGGGGCATCGTCCTGGAGAGCCTGGCCTCGCTGGGCTTCCTGGTGAGCGCCGGCCTCCTGCTGGGCCTCCTCTTCTGGACGCTGTGGGTCTGCGCGTCGGCCACGCGGCGCCGCCAGCGCGGCGGCTTCGGCGGCACGGTGGCGTCCGTGTGTCTGTTCCTGCTGGCCACGGCGGGGGTCTTCGCCGTCACCTTCGCCTTCATCGTGCGCCTCGGGCCGATGACCTGCCCCACGCGGCTCTTCCTGTTCGGCGTGCTGTTCTCGCTGGCGTTCGGCTGCCTGGCGTCGCGCGGCCTGGCCCTGCTGGGCTTCGCCACGGCGAGGGGCTGGGGCGAGCCCGCGCTGGCCCTGGGGCTCTTCATGGTGCAGGTAAAAAAAATAAAGAATTAGTAGATTCTCCTGATTCCAAAAAAAAATGCAGTTCACTTGCAGCTTTTAGGCCCGACGTCGACATTTTAAAAATCACTTCAAAATCCTGACAGTTTTCTGATTTATGTTTCTGTATCAGTGGTGCTCAATATTTCATGTCAAGAACCCCAAAAATGATATATTTGGCTGTGGACCACCATCTGAAAATATGGATATATGAAGCAAAGATTTGAGTTAAAAACGTTCACTCTGAAAGAATATATATTCAAAGATTTGCGCCACATTTTCACGATTTCTCAATCGCGTGGGTGGAGCTTCTTTTTCATCCACCAGCTGTCTAAAAAAACTGAAATGACGCAAAACACAGCTCCTTCTGTCCGCGCATGGAATCTAAAGTGTGCTCAGACCCAGTGTTTGACTGTCCTCTGTGTTTGAGGAGCGCTAGCTTCTCTGCACAGCTTTCCGGGTTTGTGTAAACCCAAACGTTGAAGGTTAAAGTGAAGACGGAAAAAAGTGGCCGGAATGAGATTACACGGGTGTGATTTTTAATTAAAAAAAATGCTTTTTGTAATTTTTCTTATTTTATTTAGGTTTTCTGAGCTCAAGTGCACCCAAAACACCTGGACTTTTAACATTCAATAATTTTCTGTGGTCTGGGCGTTTTATGGCGCAAACAAGTGCTCTGATTTTCCTGCTGACTGTGATGTCACAGTCAGCAAATCCCATAATATGACATATGAATCTGCCAGCAGATGTCACTGTTTTCACTGTTTTGCCCTGTTTTCATTGCAGCTCAAAAGGCTTCAGAAAACACAGAGAAAACCCCTAGACCACAGAAAATCCACTGAATGTTCAAAGTTCAAGGTTATGTGCGGGTGTGTAATTCAGGTCACAAAACCGAAAAATGAAAATAAACTAAATTGAATGCCTTGATGAATTAAACCTTTAAGATACCTATTCAATCGATCCCAAACGCGTCCCAAAGGTGGTGATCGCCGTGGAGTGGCTGCTCATCGTGCTGGTGCGGGACGCCAGGCCCTGCGCGTACAGCCAGGGCGAGTTCGTCATGCTGCTCATCTACGTGCTCTTCCTGCTGGCGCTGGGCGCGCTCCTCTCCCTCCGGAACCTCTGCCGCTCCTGTTTCACCTACAGCTACAGCTACACAGGTCAGCAGGGGGCGCTGGTGTTAGTGTCTCATGTAGACCAGTGAGAGCAGATTCTACCAAATGTCCTCGAAATCACACATGACAGTTTTCGGGGGAAATTCTTTATGTTTCTATTATCGGTGGTTCTCAAACTAAATTATTTCATGTCAAGGACCCCCAGAAATCATGTTGGCCTCGGACCCCCAACCTGAGAATATGTTGTTCCAGGGACCCCCCAGAAGATTTGAGTTTAAAACGATCGCTCTACAAGCTCACAATGAGACATTCTGCATAATGAGCACTTTTACTTTTGGTACTTTTAAGTACATTTTGACACCAATACGTTTGTACTTTTTACTCAAGTACATTTCAAATTCCCAGGATACTTTTACTTTTGACGGCGTATAGTTCTACATCGCAGTATCGATACTTTTACGTAAAGTAAAAACTATTTAGTACTTTTTCCCCCCCATCCACTGCACACACACAACACAGGCGTCAGAGTCATAGAGTAAGATAGAGTTACGACAACTCCGTTCACTTCATGGGGCCATGCATGCAGTCCAATAGCGGCTCTTCTGCATAGACTTCTATTGGTGAAGAGCATAGCGAACAGGGACAAAGTCCTGTACTGGAAGTCTTCTACATAGACTTCTATTGGTGAAGAGCATAGCGAACAGGGACAAAGTCCTGTACTGGAAGTCTTCTACATAGACTTCTATTGGTGAAGAGCATAGCGAACAGGGACAAAGTCCTGTACTGGAAGTCTTCTACATAGACTTCTATTGGTGAAGAGCATTAGCGAACAGGGACAAAGAAGTCCTGTACCGGAAGTCGGCAGAATGCCAACGACTTACGAACGACTTAGGCAACAGCCCAGCTTTAATGAAAGTAGCTTTAGCTTTAATAGTAATATCACAACATAAACATTACAGAGTACTTTAGTTGTCACTGTACAATACTTTAAAACAGTTGCAATACTTTAAAACAGTTGCCATGTTGCACACATGCCTAAAATAGCGTTTACTTTCACCTCCCTCGTTGAAAACAATGTATTTCCAACTTCAGCTTGTCACTCTCCAGGCTGCATGAACATAAAGTTTTCTGCCCCCTCAATGTCGTATATAACTCTGTCCCATACTCTATGGCTCTGGGGGCTACAGGCGGCGGCTCCCACCGGCAGGGCCAGGCGCAGGCCGCGCTGCTCTGCGTCACGCTGCTGCTCTCGGCCGCCATCTGGGCCACGTGGATCGCCCTGCTGACGCGCGGCAACGCCGAGATGGGCCGGCGGCCCGGCTGGGACGACCCCGTGCTGAGCGTGGCGCTGGTGGCCAACGGCTGGGTGCTGCTGCTGGGCCACGGCGTGGCCCAGGTGGCCTTCCTCTGCCGCGGCGAGCGCAAGAGCAGCATGGAGGGGCACGGCGGTCCGCTGAGCTTCGCCGGCTGGACCAGCCCCAACGCCGACATGCCGGGAATGCAGGCCAGCCAGAAGAAGGAAGGCCGGGAGAACGGAAGCTTCGAGAACGACCCCGTGGACCCCAGGAGAGGTGAGAGGATGGATGGATGGAGAACCATGCGAAGGGGGGATGGAGATCAGAGTCGGCACTTTTTTGATTTTAGCTTTTTAGTCGTATAGTTCAATTGAATCGTTTTCATTTTAGTCTTTAGTCACATTTTTGTCATCTGCATGGAATGTTTTAGTGTGAGTCTATAGTTTTAGTCGAATAAAATCGTATGATATTTAGTCGACTAAATCTACAGTTGATTTAGTCGACTAAAATGTATCTTGGCGGGCCTTGATTCCGTCGTAATGACTGATTTTACACTTGCTGAAAATAGCCGATCTACAAGCTTGTTGATCTGCTGTTTTCAGCATGCTACCAACTGACCAAGTGTAAAATGACTTGGGTCTTTTTCTTATATTATACTGTCCACTAACATTTTAGTCTAGTTCTTATTTGTTGACAAAATTGTCAATATATTTAGTCTTAGTTTTAGTCATCATAGCTTAGTTTTCATTTAGCTTCCATTTAGTTTTCATCCGTGAAAAAAGGTAGTCGACCAACATTTTTCGGCATAGTTTTAGTCAACAAAATCAACACTGAGTGGTTAGTGAGCCCGCCTGGGGAGCCAGAGGTTGTCCCAGGTATGATTCCTGTATTTTTATTTTCCAGTGGTATTGAACACGTCTGTGTGTTGTTTCGAAAATATTGAAACAAGCAGTAAAATAGTGCTTCGGGCACACTGTGAAATTATTTTTAATTCATATTTAACTAGGCCTTTTGGATTTAACATCCTGTCCTGTGTTTTGGAAATCATAATTCAGTGTTAAAGGACAATTCCATACTAGAAGGCTTTCTTACCTTTATTTGTAGTTGTTACGTCCCCGCCAAAGAGGCCCAGGTGTTATTTTGTGCAAAAGCGCATTATTGGCTATTTCCCCTAATATAAGCCCTCAATGAATTGCATTGAATTGGGCTATGGGGTGTTGTGCTAATTTTCTTATTTCCATCGCTCAAAAATCAAATCAAAATAAGCAAATTAGCACAAAAACCCAACCCTTATTGAGGGATTATATTACTGCAAATAAGGTAAGAAAGCCTTCTAGTATGGAATTATCCTTTAAGTTAAAGGTATATTCAGTGATTTCACTTAATTCCATATATCACTTATTTTGTGTTTTGTTGTGATAGTCCTCCCACTATAGAGTGTGCTGACCATAGGAGTTCCCCCTGTCCCCAGTTGACCCCTAAGGGTCTGAATGGGCTAAAAGGAATGAGCTGAATTCCTTTTCAGTCAGCAAAATAAAATCTCAAGACTGAAAACGTAAGGATGACTCAGGCAACGTAATGATGACTCAGGCAACGTAATGATGACTCAGGCCGACAAGCTGAAGAAATCACAGATTTGAGGCATTATGACATTTGAGACCATTCATGTTTCTAAAACTACGGATTGATTGATTGATTGACTTAACAGTTTGCAGAATGAGTAACATTTCACATGTTGAAAGCACAACTCAGTACCAAGGCTGTTACTGTGGACGACACACTGATGCATTACACTTGTTTACATCAGGGTCCACCATGTTCAATTCATCAGAACATTTAGAGACGTGTATATATATATATATATATATATATATATATATATATATACTGCATATATAAAAAAAACTATTACTAGTTAGGTGCCTAGTTAAATGCCTTCTCATCTTAAAATAACGAATGACAGAAAATAGCCGATCTACAAGCTTGTAGACTCACGGGAGAAGACATGTTGTGGCTTCTATGGAATCCAAATGACCGAAATCAACTGTGGCGACATGATAACTCAGATCCATGTGAACGCTGTACGTAATGAACACAATGACTAACTGACATCATGCCTACAGAACTCAGATCCATGTGAACGCTGTAAGACAATGACTAACTGACATCATGCCTACAGAACTCAGATCCATGTGAACGCTATAATGAACACAATGACTAACTGACATCATGCCTACAGAACTCAGATCCATGTGAACGCTATAATGAACACAATGACTAACTGACATCATGCCTACAGAACTCAGATCCATGTGAACGCTATAATGAACACAATGACTAACTGACATCATGCCTACAGAACTCAGATCCATGTGAACGCTGTAAGACAATGACTAACTGACATCATGCCTACAGAACTCAGATCCATGTGAACGCTGTAAGACAATGACTAACTGACATCATGCCTACAGAACTCAGATCCATGTGAACGCTGTAAGACAATGACTAACTGACATCATGCCTACAGAACTCAGATCCATGTGAACGCTGTAAGAATGACTAACTGACATCATGCCTACAGAACTCAGATCCATGTGAACACTGTATGTAATGAACACAATGACTAACTGACATCATGCCTACAGAACTCAGATCCATGTGAACACTGTATGTAATGAACACAATGACTAACTGACATCATGCCTACAGAACTCAGATCCATTTGAACGCACATGTATGTAATGAACACAATGACTAACTGACTACATCATGCCTACAGGCAGGAGAGCTGAGCCAGTTCTACGATCACCATACGAGTCGGGATTCTCCATGACAGTGAGTAATAATAAGCCATTATTAAACAATCTAACTCCATACAGTCAGTAATTAAAGACTATATGACCTTTTTTTATTTTTTTGCAACTGGAGGCAATTATGGCTATAAAAAGGCATATTGGAATCACTGTGTTAATTGCACTAACATGATAAATGCGTGTGTGTGTGTGTGTGTGTGTGTGTGTGTGTGTGTGTGTGTGTGTGTGTGTGTGTGTGTGTGTGTGTGTGTGTACGTCTGTGTGCGCCTGTGTTTAGGAAATTGACCCGGACAAAGATTACACCATTCCTCGCCCCCAGACCACCAACATCACAGAACCTTATGATGAATACTATGGACGCCCAATCTCTGATTAGGATCACACACATTTCCCTATCTGCTCTCGCTCTCACACACACGCAAACATACACACGCACGCATGCACGCACACACACACACGGCACTGACTGATAACACAATACCAAATCATAAGACAAACAAGAGGCAGAATCAACTCATGCACTATAAATGTACATAATATACTTGGCTACAAAATGTGCACAAAGCTCTCTTACATTTGTTGTTGTACAAATATAGAAATGTTTAGAATATTCAGGGGAAAAAATGGCATGTTAGCCTATACTCTACTTAAACAAACATCAACATTCAGACTGGAGGACGTCATATCTAATCACACCGTTGGTTCCAGTTGACGTGTACACACGTCATAGCGCTTTTTAAAATTGATAAACAATTATTGTTTTTTTTGGCCTCTCCTTCTGCACCATACTCCTTGCTGTTCGCGCTGCCATTCACTTCCTTGTTTACGACTCAGAAAGAATGCCTTGTCTCTCCTAATCTAGGGAGCTCTCCATGGTTTTGACCAAAAGGGCATACTACTTCCGTCTTCATTTCTGACTTCAACAAGCCTCTCGTTTGGAATATTAACGCTTTATAGATAGACTTTAGCGTGATCATCGCGAGGTAATAATGGAACATTATGCCTAGGCCTACCGGTTTTGTGGGGGAATATATGCTGGCACTCATTGTGTACTCATTGTGTACTTGAGGATGTATCACCACAGATAGACTATAAGAGCCTAACGTTGGCATGTCAGAATCCATATAGGCTAGTCCAACGTTGGCATGTCAGAATCCATATAGGCTAGTCCAACGTTGGCATGTCAGAAATTCAGAATCCATATAGGCTAGTCCAACGTTGGCATGTCAGAATCCATATAGGCTAGTCCAACGTTGGCATGTCAGAATCCATATAGGCTAGTCCAACGTTGGCATGTCAGAATCCATATATAGGCTAGTCCAACATTGGCATGTCAGAATCCATATATAGGCTAGTCCAACATTGGCATGTCAGAATCAGGATTAGTCCAACGTTGGCCTGTCAGAATCGAGATCTGCATTCTGAGGACGAGGCGTGTGTGTGTGTGTGTGTGTGTGTGTGTGTGTGTGTGTGTGTGAGAGAGAGACAGAGGAGGAAGCATGAAGCCGTCACTCTGAAGGTGCCAAACTGATAGGCATTGTATGAAGGGTGACGAGAGTAGGAGGAAAGCAGAGGCATGTAAAGTATGAGCAGTGGTGGAACATTTACTTAAGTATAGGCTACTGTACATAAGTACAATTTGAGCCATTTGTACTTGTATCTCAAGAGGCAAATAGTACATGTCTACTATAGTTACTTTGATTATTATTACAAAACATACATTAAACACTTCAGCCCTATATACATTTCGGCAATTTGAAAATAGCCGATCCACAAGCTCACGATAGGCAGAAGCATGTTGTATGAAGGGTGACTAGAGGAAGGCAGAGGAGTGTTGTATGAAGGGTGACTAGAGGAAGGCATGTTGTATGAAGGGTGACTAGAGGAAGGCATGTTGTATGAAGGGTGACTAGAGGAAGGCAGAGGCATGTTGTATGAAGGGGTGACTAGAGGAAGGCAGAGACATGTTGTATGAAGGGTGACTAGAGGAAGGCATGTTGTATGAAGGGTGACTAGAGGAAGGCACTTCAAAGCAGAGACATGTTGTATGAAGGGTGACTAGAGGAAGGCAGAGACATGTTGTATGAAGGGTGACTAGAGGAAGGCAGAGACATGTTGTATGAAGGGTGACTAGAGGAAGGCAGAGACATGTTGTATAAGAAGGGTGACTAGAGGAAGGCAGAGGCATGTTGTATGAAGGGTGACTAGAGGAAGGCAGAGACATGTTGTATGAAGGGTGACTAGAGGAAGGCAGAGACATGTTGTATGAAGGGGTGACGACGAGAGGAAAGTGATGTAAAGGAAGGTTGCACAGAAGGGGAGAGCAGGAAGAGAAGACAAGAGGAGAGTGGAGAGGAGATGGGCTATACATCCTAGCCTTCCTTAAAGATGGAGTGCCGTGATGTTTTTCCTGTTGTGTCTATGGAGATAACATTGCTCTAATAGACACCCCCCCCCCCCAGGCGTGGTTAGAATATTTAAATAATGTCTTCCCTGATGTGCATTTCTGGTTTCTTCCTGGAAGCGGAAAGCCTTTGAGTCAAAAGGCCCATCAATCGAAATACACCAGATATGGTGACATCACAATATCATCCCCTCCCCTAACCCCTCCCTCTACAGTATACGTTGACATACAACAACAGCAGCTGGGGGCGCGACTTCAGTTCAGATGCATCACCGCCCACCTGAAAACCAGGCGTACTTAATGAACCACATAAAAACATAATTTTAACACTTTCTGTAGGCCTACCTAGAGAAGAGGGAATCTGAGCCCTACCACACCCGGTCTAGTGGTTTCCCCAAATTCAAGTTACCAAAAAGTTAGCTCTGAACAAACGACATTGAAACTGACCACATTGGTTCCCTTGAGTCGTTTTAAAACCTTGGTGAGCTTACAGAGCCCCACAATATTATGTAACTGTTTTTAGATCGTTTTGAAATTTGTCTTAGCTTTTTATTTGTAATCTTATGTAATTCACATGTATATCTTTTGTTTTTTTTCTTTTCCTGATCTTCTGATGCATTGTTTTCTTTCCATATGATGTTGTATTACTCGACGACACTGAAAATGAGTTTGATTACTCAGTGTGATTTCGAGAATAAACAAAACTTGAATAAATAAATGAAAAAAAAAATATTTTATACAACACACATAATGAATAACAGTGTAACTTAACCAATTTGGGGCGGGAACCCTACTTTGGTGTCTCAGGTGTTATACTTTAGCTATTGAAAAATAGCAGATCTATAGAAGCTCATAGCGCTGCGACGCGTTGAGAGCTTGTAGTTCGGCTATTTTCTTCCAAAAGTGCCCTCTTACGGAATTTCAGCCCCTGCCCCTCTGCACGTCCCTGGGGCCATGCGTTTCCTACTTGCAACGTTCCTAGTAGGCCGGGGCCCAACAACGGGCACCAGTCAAGCATTATCAATAGCTAGAATGATTATAAATAGCCATGGTCGGACGGCATGACCCTTGCACTCCTTGAAGTAATACAATTATCTTTCATTCATCATCATATGATCATCCTAATTTAATTTCAATCGATAACATGTCTTTGAGAGAATTAGCACCCGTTGCTTTCAACCATTGCGAAAGCTATATCCAGCCTTCATCAGTGTCACTGTCTCACTGATGAAGCCTGGATAGCCGAAACGTTTCGCCTGTTCAAAAATGTCTTGGTGTGTGCGACCCACTACCATTAACAAAACAAATAATCAAATAACCAAAATAATATGGACAAAAACAACAGAGGCAAAGAGCTCCTCCTAACAAAACAAAAGGACAATATTAACAATACTTATTACAATTTATATACAAATACAATATAGGCAGCACTTTACCTGAAATGAAGAGGGCGACACTAGGCCATGACGTCAGTGCTCTGGTCCACATGCAGCATGACACCAAACCGGAGCTGAAGGGCGCCACATGCAGTCGGCATACGAGGCCATGACTCGAGGCGCCATGCCCCTGAACCATCAGCAGCTAGCAGACTGGAGAAGGAGCCTATCCCATCTAGGGCATCTGGGATTCAATGCCTGTCCTGCAAGATTAGATTAAGGAACATTCCGATTTTGCTCAAAACTTACATTTATCAAAACACATTAAACCGTGGATACTGCATACCATCAATGAGTCTCTTGCACCTAAACCCCACACACCACCAGGCAACCACAACAAGCCAGCCAGCTACTCTGATGGCTGGATGTGCAGTAAGTCAGCAGCCATGGGTGTCACAGCTGCCCTGAATATGGGTGATTGGGGAGTGACATCACATGTCTAGGAAAGCTCAACTCACTACAATCATTTAAACATATAGGCCTACACAATTTGTTTCTCTACAAGGTGACAAGAGCTGAGATAGGCATAGGCACCATGCAGTCACACAGTCGAAACACACTGCTCCCGTGCTTGAGGTTATGTTTAGGGTTAGGGTTAGAGACTGGGTTAATAATTTCGGAACAATGAACCTTCGGACTAATGACAAGTTGCATGGTGACCCTATGGTGAGGTTTGGGCCATTGCATTCCATGCGTTGAATCAGTGAGTGCAAAGGGTAAGAGAGATTGTGTGTGTGTGTGTGTGTGTGTGTGTGTGTGTGTGTGTGTGCGTGCGTGCGTGCAAAAGATAATGCTAAAGATAAAACAGGTACAGCAACATATTCGGGAAAAATAAGATACATTTTATCCTGTGGTGCAGCGTACTCACCGTACTCTAACTCCAAGACACCTCTGAGGCTTTGCACAGTATCATAATAAAACAGAATCAAGCTCAAGGCTCAAGCTGAAGAGAAATTGGTTCTCTGAGTTGATGTGATGTGATTTTGCATTCTGTCCCATTTCATGTTCGTGTTCATGTTGTGTCCCTGCAGTGTGTGTCTCCGTTCTGTCTGATTTCATACTGTTGACTTTGTACTTTGTAATTTCGCTCTAGACCGCAGACCTGATAAATGCTGCATTCATTTCTGAGCCCCGACGAAAATGAAAGCCTGGGTGTCGAGGCTTATTTCTGGATTGAAACAGCACGCATGCACGCATGCACGGTGAGAGAGGGTGTGTGTGTGTGTGGGGTGCGTGTGCCTGCGTGCGTCTGAGAGAGAGAGAGAGAGAGAGAGAGAGAGAGAGACTCTTTAAAATGGCCTGCAATGTTACTTTCTTTTTATTTCCCGAACCAAATGTTTACGGGTAAGTAATAACTCGATTAACCACTCATTTCAAAAGGGGCAAACCTTTTGGTTCAGTTTAATCTCGATTCAGGTCACCAATACCATATGTTATCCAGACCATTACCATTAAATTATTTATTTAAGTGATTGCACATTGGACTGTTGTGTAGCCTAAATCCAAAGACCTGTAATTGGAGTATTGGACATCTGTGTAGTTTAAACTTTAAACTGTAGCAATGTGGTCTCTCTCTCTCTCTCTCTCTCTCTCTCTCTCTCTCTCGCTTCCAGTCTATCTTATGCTCTCTCTGTCTTGCTCTCGCCAGCCCAGTCTTACACACACAGACACAAACAAGCAAATAAATCTGTTTGGCTCCGCATTCACATTTTACTGCAGTGTATATTTACCTCGTGTGCCCACTCTGTTTGACATGGTTTTAATCAACATAATGAAAGTGGTACTATATATTTGCAACCTTAGAGCATGGGGTTCTCAACGTTTTTGGCTGCATGGGAACCCCCGGAAATGCTTTGGCCGTGACTTGCGGCCTCTAAAGACAGCTTAATTGACGACAATACAACCAAGCTGTGGGCACAACGTCACTGTAAACTTATTAGCAATGACATTAATTTACTCACAAGTGCTGAAATCGTGAAATGGAGGATGTAAGAACACACTTTTGTTGGTTCAGAGCAGGGTAAATATGAAGTTTTGCGCCAAGGTCTTGTGTTTATATTCCTTTACAGTCCAGGCTGTATGTTGTCGTTTTGCAACATATATAAACACACATTGGTTTGAGCGAGGGGGCCAGGGGGGCTCCCAACGGCCGGGCGTCGCTTACTCGCTTCCCCCTCTGTCAGTGACGGGAGGGGGGAGGGTGAAGTGACGCCCGGCCGTCGGAATAAGTGGCCGGTTGGGAGGAGGAAGCGACGCGCGGCCGTCGGAAACCCCCCCAAACAGACTGCTTATTGGGGAAAAAATCAACTGCTACGGAAACTGTCAGACGACCAATAACACTAGCGGGGGTTCCTGTGTTGCGTTACATTTTTCGACAGAAGCAACACCTGTAGCCTGTACCTATTTGAAATAGTCTCGTACCGGGCCCTGCGAGCTGCGGGCCCTACAGTAAGTTCCATTGTTAATCCGGGCCTGTGTCCACAGACAGTGGTGAAAACCCCTTTCGCAGTATCGTTTCCAAAAAGTAAAGGTATTTCTGGCTATACCTATAGCTACAGATGATAAACTTAAGGACGAGCAGGTCACATTTTTAGACAGATCGAGGTGAAACAACCTTGTACGCTCATGAAGTCAGCCATTACCATTTTCTTCCAATCATACAGAAGCAGTACTGTGCATGCGGACGGGCGTTGACTGGACTACATTTTTATTTAAGCCTGATTTAAGCAGTTGTTTCCCCCTGTCTTAAAAAAAATTGCGTGCCTGTCCTAAGTTCATCATCTGTAGCTCGGTTCTGATAACTTATACTTTTTGGAAACGATAATGCGATAAAAGGGGTTTTGCCAGCTGTTTTTCGACGACTGCAACCCCATTTCTATACCCGTGCAGGGATATCCTGAAACGGAACCTCTTCTCGGAGCTAAAGCTTAGATATGACGTTCCAAGCGGAGCTATAGGATGGAGCCAGCTTCGCCCTTTGTTAGCTAAATAGTGTATTTCCGTTGTTTAATCATTAACTACTTAATTAATTAACTGCGTGGTGCGGTGGTATCTTGATGTCAGTTTCATAATGGTCATATTAACCTGAGCCATATGTAGTAGGCCGTTGTCACGGTGTGGACACGGAGGTATAGGACTCAAATGCAGAACGACCTGCAGGCCAGGCAGAGAAGTGAATGTTCAAGAGGTTTAATTCTCAAAAACCCACATGGAAAAATCACAAGGAACAATATACTGTACTTGGAACTGACCACATACTGTAGGCTACTGTACTTGGAACTGACCATATACGACGACGAACTGACAAGGAACTGAAAACACTGGGGCATATACACATATCTATATATATATATATATATATATATATATATATATATATATATATATATATATATATATTCAAAGGTAAAAGTCTATGTTTCGGTAGTACAAATGTTTGTGAGAGGAAAGATATTCCAATACAGTATTAAAATACAATATGATAATTTACTGTGCCTTTACTAAATATGTGTCCCTTAGATCTGGTGCAACATGAATATGGTCAAAGTTGTTCCAAAATAGCATACAAATTTCACATACCATTTCCAACTGTGGATTTGAACCAATTCGGTAGAACACAGTTTCCTCCCTCCACCCCATGGGTACGTGTGTTTGTGTGGTGTGTGGTGTGTGTGTGTGTGTGTGTGTGTGTGTGTGTGTGTGTGTGTGTGTGTGTGTGTGTGTGTGAGAGAGAGAGTGTGAGTGTGTGTGTTCCTATAACTATCCTTTAGCTGGGGACATCAAGGACCCCACTTTGGAAACCACTGGCGTAAGATTCTCTCAGACTGCTCAGGAAGAGAGGAGGAGGAGGAGGAGGAGGAGGAGGAGGAGGAGGAAGAGGAAGAGGAGGAGGTGGTGGTGAGGAGGAGGGAGCCTCTCCCTGGTTGCCTACTGTCAAGGCTAATAGCTCATTACTAAGTCTTGGCTGTGGGGCTCTCAGGCAGTCAGGCTGAGGTCCAGAGAGGCAGGCTAACAGGGAGACTATCTCATACAGCTTAATAGCATAAAAGGGGAAAGGAAATGCAGGGCCTCTGAGGAATGGCCTTTGAAAGAGGACATTTTCACGGGCAGATCCTTTTCAAAGTCCATCACTTTAATTGTGTGAACTGTATGCGATGCTCAAATTAATATTATGTGCATTATGCATGCATCTATAGAATAGATTCTAGTGCATGCGGTGCCGACTTTAGGCACATGGGGAGAGGGTAATTACTGGCACACATGGCATTTAAGTCTAGAGATGACTTTTGGTTTACAATGTGCAATTATACCATAAGCTGTTGTATCACACGTTTCATGTCACAATCATTATTGTTCAGCAAAAGAGGCTGAACAAACAGCCGACAGACAGACACGCACATCCAAGGCTGGGTGTCGGAGCAACGACAGTCATAAGAATAATAAAAAAAGTCTGCACACCAATTTCAGCTCCCAATAATTCTTTACTTTAAAGGTGGTAATGTTTCGGGCCAAAGCACTTCTTCGGACCATCTGAGGAATTATTAATTCCCTACAGCTGGCCTACTTACATACAGTACAGCAGTGGTTAATTCCCAAACGTTTTTTACGTCAAGGACCCCCATATTGACAGTAATTAGCCCGCAGAGCTCCATTTGAAAAGATAAGCCATGCCGGGACCCCCCATAAGATAAGATAAGGATAAGGACCCCCCATAAGATAAGATTTGTGCGGCTCTAGCAGTGAATCTCAATCCTTTTCATTTCAAGGACCCCCCAGTTTGACATGCATCAGTCTACAGAAGCACCGTTTAATGGCATCTCTATATCTGGGACCCCCAATTTATATTGTAAAATCAATGTTAATTTAACTCTGAGAGCAGGGACGGATTAACCCCCACGAGGGGCCCCTGGGCCGGTACATCTTCGTGTTCTTATCACATTTTTTACCTAAATTTAACAAAATCAATGGCCATGCAATGAAGGTCCCCAGGAGCCCTGTTCAGGGCCTCAAACCCAGTACAGTGCGGTCCACTTTCCCCTAAGGGCCCCTGAGAGCCAAGGGCCCCTGGGCCACAGCCCCACTGGTCCAATGGCTAATTTGGCTATACACTCTCAGAGTTATAGACCCATAAGGGTCCAAACTATCATTTAGCTGGGGACCTCCTGGAACTTCCTCAGGGACCCCTGGGGGTCCCCGGACCCCACTTTGGGAACCATGCTGGTTTATATGACTCTGTCCAAATATCTATGACGCTGCATCGTAACAGTAAGTAAAATGATCACATTCACATCTCTCATTCTGTCTCATCAGATACGTACCCTAGTCATTTGTTTCATCAACCTGAATCCATCGTGCATGTGCTACTACAAGCTGTACATCAATCCAAACAAGCCTTTGCCCTTTAGGGCTATATCAATAAAGGAGTGAAAAGGCAAGACAGAATTTCTGCAGGCATTCTAGAGTCAATAATGGCACCCAGTCTCATTAGCACCAGCAAGCGCTCGTTTCCACCTGCAGGGGGCAGACTCCGTCCGCTTAGCTGAGCACACAGTGGCGCTTGTTATAGCTGTGGTGGAAAGTAACTCATTACATTTACTTAAGTAGCCTACTGTACTTTTTCTGAGGTGTTTGTACTTTACTTGCAAGTATTTCTAATTTCAAATACTTTTACTTCTTCTACTCCACTGCATCTCAGAGCCAACATTTTTTACTTTTACTCCACCACAATCATTTGAACACTTTATAGTTACTGGTTGGGCCTATTTTGGAGATTTTCATTTGGATTCGCATTTGGAATCAGCCCTATATACATTTAGATCATTTGAAAATAGCAAAAAGCTCACAAAAAAGCTCACAATGCCTCGTGGTGGGACACATTGTGAGCTTGTAGATCTGCTATTTTCAAAATATTTTGTACACATTTTGAACTTTAAAGGTTTCATGACATTGCTTTTCAATTGTTTTTGTTTTTGTTTCATGTTTTATGACCTCAATTACACCCCAAAAAAACCCCCTGAACTTTGAACATTCAGTGGATTTTCTGTGGCCTGGAGTTTTCTCTGGGGGTTTGGAAGCCTTTTGAGCTGCAATGAAAACGGGCAAAACAGTGAAAACATACTTTTAGTACATTTTGATGATGATGACTTTTGTACTTTTACTCGAGTACATTTTGAATACAGGACTTCTACTTGTAATGGACTTCATCTTCCAGTATTGATACTTAAGTATAACACAATGTGAGTATAGCCTATGCTCTTTCCACCAGTGCTTGTTAGCTGCCCTGCCACAGGTTGCCAAAGTCTATTAAGCTCTAATTGCATCACTGTGGCAGAGAGAGGGCAAAGGAGGACACAGATTAACAGGATTAGTCATATAGTCTTTTGAATAGTTTTCATTTAGTTTTAGTCACATTTTAGTCACCTGGAATGTTTTCGTGTTTAGTCTTAGTTTAAGTCGACTAAATGCCATGCGATTTCATGCGATAGTAGATATAAATCTATACAGTTGATTTAGTCAACTAATGTATTTTGGCGGGCCCTTGATGCCGTCGTGATGGCAGATTTTACACAACGCGTCGCGCTCGTATCGCTTAGTTTTTTATTTAGTTGCCATTTAGTTTTCGCCAGTGGAAAAAAGGTAGTCGACGAACATTTTTCGTCTTCGTTTTTAGTCGACAAAATCAACACTGCTCAAACGGCAAAACTGTGGCAGAGAGAGAGGGCAAAGGAGGACACAGGATCTCAGTGTGTCAGATGATCACATGTTACATAATTATGCCATCACACATCACACAGCAATACATACACCGCCACGGTCTATGAATAAAACAAAAGCCCTGACATTACGAGAGGCTTTGTGGTCACACTGCGCCAAACATTGAGTGAGTGTGGATTTCCTGCGTGTGGAATTAACGGCACAATATAAGGACTTCACGATGCAGTGGTGAGAGTTCCTAGGTTCCCTCGGCCCTACGTTTCCTCAAAACTAACCCGATACAGTGAGCACACATAGCAGGGGTGAGGGAGAACATGCAGGATATGTTCATTACAGCTATAGCGCTGCACCATTCCTTCTCAAATGTGAATCTCCATTTTTTCCTCCACAAGAATCGAGATCACAATTCTCACATTTTTGACTATGGAAAAAGCACAGACCCCTTTTGGAACCTGGTCTACGCTGTAGAGTATACTATTCTTATTTGATCCTACCTCTAACATTAACCATACCATCAAACGTCAACATCGTCCTAGCCTAGGATATAACTGCATCAGAGAAGCACTAGTCGGGGGCACGGTGGCACAGTCGGTAGTGCGGTCACCTCACAGCTAAAAGGTCCTGGGTTTGATTCCGGGCACGCCCCCAGCGCCCACAGTGTCCCCCCTCCTCCGCGTCATCAGTGCCCTGCATGGTTGGCGAAAGGGCCTTTCTGTTTGGAGTTTGCATGTTCTCCCCGTGTCCCCTAGGGTAGGTACCCTCACAAAAACATGCAGTAATCCTGGTCTCTTAAACTACCTCCCCCTGGTCAGCCGGGGCGCCTGATGGAGGGGATAGGAAATGGTAAAATGTGTGTCTTCCACGTACTACGTACTACTAAAACTCCCCCCTGTCAGGTGAAAAGAAGCCTCATGCATAGAAGGAAGCATGAGGTCAGTTCGCTGCCCACCCCAGGTTGGCAGAAGAAGTGTAGCGCCCAGAATTACATTAGATAATTCGACACTGGGTGAAAGAAAATAGGTTGCAAAATCGTGGGATAAGAAAAAAAAGAATAACATTCAAGTCCCTGAAACAAGCAGGCCGCTGGCTAAACAGAGAGGTGAGGAGAGTTGAGCGGGTTGTCGAGTGCATCATTCTGGCTGCCTGCGTGTCACTTGTCAATGGCAGCCTGTGTGTTGGTTGGTTGGTCTGTTGTGTTTTTTTTACACATGTAATTATACGTTGACCACTTCTGAAAACCACAAAGGCAGTGGGAGAGAGGGACAGAAAGCGAGATGAAAACAGTGCGTGCGTGTGTGCGTGCATGCGTGCCGTGCACACATGCGTGACAGATAGGTGCAGAGGCATGATAGAGAGACAGCTGAGAGAGAGAGAGAGAGAGAGAGAGAGAGAGAGAGAGAGAGAGAGAGAGAGAGAGAGACACCTAGTGCAGACACTGAAAGCAGAATTGCGATAAGCAGACTGTGGGAGGTGCTGTGGTGATTGAAGTTGAGAGATCTGCTCGTGGAAGTTTAGGGTCAACAATAATTAACATATGAAATGATCAGGCAGCAACTATAGATCAGCTTCGTAGGTTTATTCAGCAGGATGTGTAGTATAAAAGGACAGAGTATTCTCGATCTATACTAGATCTAGAAGGCACACCCTCATGCCCCTCAAACCGTCCCTATTGTCTCCACCAGCCGACGGCATGCATGGGGAGAGTATGTTTTGCACACCATCCATGTGTCCATCTGTCTGTGTGTCCGTCCGTCTGTCCGTCCGTTACCAGCTAATCTTGTACACAGTTGAATGATACAATACAATAATACATTGGGGTCCCAGAGATAGAAATGCCATTAAAAAAATGGTTGAGAATCAATGCTAGAGCCGTAAAAATGTTCTCTTATGCATTGGGGGTCCCTGGCTTATTTTTCCAAAGGGGGTCCGCGGGCTAATTACTGTCAATTTGGGGGTCCTTGAAAAGTTTGGGAACCACTTTGGCCTATAGTGGACTGTTTGTTTCCGTGGGAGCCCCCTCTGGGCAGGCTATAGTCTGCGGTCGTGCTTTGATGCTCTCTCCACTTGTGTTCTGTCAGGCCTCATTTTTCTGCATAGAAACCCTTTTCTGCAACTACATATTATCCCATTCTGAACGGGAACCCATCTTGGTGTCAGCATCATGTTATGCTTTAGCTATTGAAAAATAGCAGATCTACAAGCTCATAGCGCGCCACCGAGTGGCGCGCTACGAGCTTGTAGGTCTGCTATTTTTGAAAAATCGAAGAGCGACTGACATTTTTAGAATCTGATCTCAGGTCAGAATGGGTTCATCAGATCAGTGTGTGTCCAGTGGAAACCTCGTACGAATCTGATCTCAGGTCAGAATGGGTTAAACACTCGTTAGATTAGCAAGCGTGCTACACAGCCACTTTGAAACAGACCTCCAATATTATGAATGAAACGCTCGGGACAGTTTTCAGAAGCATGAGCACTCCAGAAATGAATGGAAATGTTATGTAAACAGCATAAGTGCATTGTATGTAGTCATAGCACGTCATAGTACATAATGTATACCATAGTAGTATAGATGTATAGCTTATATGTATAGTTTCATTATAGATATTCCACTGTTACTTTCTTAGCTTACGCATGTTTCATGATAAATGTTTTTATGTGATGTATTCCTCATGCTTTTTGTTCTTGCTTAATGTAAGTCGCTCTGGATTAAGAGCGTCTGCTAAATGCCTAAATTGTAAATTGAAATGAGGTGCTCAGTTTACTGGCCAGAAGTGAAAGAAAAGTGTGAAATTGGTGTTTTATAAGTAGCAGCATTATATTATGACTTTTAATAAACTCAGAAACACTAACATGGAGCTGCCAACAGAGTTACATGATCATAATGTTGAATCTTGTCCACATAGTCAGCAATCAGCATGCATGGAGTCCAGCTGGGAGGTTTATGTTTAGAATATCCTAAAAAGAGACAACGAGGAGTTCAAGACTTGGTTTGGGATAATTAGTGGGAGTGCGTAGCCAAGAGGAAAGAAAAGCAGAACCGCACAGTCGCATAAAGTTGAGAAACTAGGAAAAAGTGCACAGATCTCCGGCCTCGCGCTGCGATGCTAATATACCATGCGCTGCACTGCGCGCCTCGGGGCCATATAGACTGTAACACAATATGGACAAAGTGTTCTCCGGGTCTGATATGGACGTAAGATGAAGCCTAAAGTAAGTCCTTGAATTGTAAATCGCCATCTTTCTAGATCCATTTGGGCCGAGCTGGCCATTGGCTGGCCCAGACAACGAGGCGGGACTTCCCCCCTTCTTCTTTGTTGGTTTTTTATTTTGACTCGAACGGGGGGTGGATCCCGATCATAGACTGTAACGGTAGCCACGCCCCTCAGAACATACTCGACTTTATGGTCATTTTTTAAATAAATGTGACCATAATTTTACAAAAAGAATATTATGACATGACATGAGACATGAGACTTTAAACTATTGACTGGAAGCAGAACCATGTATATATGCATGACCATGTTTATTAAGGTAATACAGTCTAGGTGAAGTTGGGCCCAAATACATGGACCTCTATGGAGCTATGGGGTTTTTTGGGCCCAATGACAGCGCCACAACAGGCCATTATTATGAACTTTCAGGAAGTCCCGATTTCCTTAGTGGCTTCACAAAATATATGCTCAGGGCATATGCATATGACTGGCTGCCCCCCTGCTCAGGGCATATGCATATGACTGCCCCCCTGCTCAGGGCATATGCATATGACTGCCCCCCTGCTCAGGGCATATGCATATGACTGCCCCCCTGCTCAGGGCATATGCATATGACTGCCCCCCTGCTCAGGGCATATGCATATGACTGCCCCCCTGCTCAGGGCATATACATATGACTGGCTGCCCCCCTGCTCAGGGCATATACATATGACTGGCTGCCCCCCTGCTCAGGGCATATGCATATGACTGGCTGCCCCCCTGCTCAGGGCATATGCATATGACTGGCTGCCCCCCTGCTCAGGGCATATACATATGACTGGCTGCCCCCCTGCTCAGGGCATATACATATGACTGGCTGCCCCCCTGCTCAGGGCATATGCATATGACTGGCTGCCCCCCTGCTCAGGGCATATGCATATGACTGGCTGCCCCCCTGCTCAGGGCATATGCATATGACTGGCTGCCCCCCTGCTCAGGGCATATGCATATGACTGGCTGCCCCCCTGCTCAGGGCATATGCATATGACTGACTGCCCCCCTGCTCAGGGCATATGCATATGACTGGCTGCCCCCCTGCTCAGGGCATATGCATATGACTGACTGCCCCCCTGCTCAGGGCATATGCATATGACTGGCTGCCCCCCTGCTCAGGGCATATGCATATGACTGGCTGCCCCCCTGCTCAGGGCATATGCATATGACTGGCTGCCCCCCTGCTCAGGGCATATGCATATGACTGACTGCCCCCCTGCTCAGGGCATATGCATATGACTGGCTGCCCCCCTGCTCAGGGCATATACATATGACTGGCTGCCCCCCTGCTCAGGGCATATGCATATGACTGGCTGCCCCCCTGCTCAGGGCATATGCATATGACTGGCTGCCCCCCTGCTCAGGGCATATACATATGACTGACTGCCCCCCTGCTCAGGGCATATACATATGACTGGCTGCCCCCCTGCTCAGGGCATATGCATATGACTGGCTGCCCCCCTGCTCAGGGCATATGCATATGACTGGCTGCCCCCCTGCTCAGGGCATATGCAATAGGGGCGGATGAAGGTGAGGTGAGAAGAAAAGGGTACCGTTCCTTCTTACGCCTTTTGACAGTCGTGAAGTAATTCTATCAAAAACTAAAATGTTTTACAAAAGTCTGCCTCCTGGTGGCGCTATAACAGGCAGATGTGAAAAATGCAGGTCAAATGTTTTTCTTTGACCTCTTTGACTGTGGATACAAAGTTCCACAAAGGTCGCTGCAGTTATAGGTAAAAATGCCAATCGGCCTGTTATAGCACCACCATGAGACTGATATGAATAAAGTGTGTTATTTCGCCCCCGGCCTAGTGGGAATGTGCGTTAAAATGTTCACATAAATTGCACGCTACATTCATGATTTGAGGCATTCTGTTCAAGACAGACCTATCCTGCAAATTTGAAAGGTAATCTTATAGCCATTCGGGATGGAATATGGGAAATCGGACAAATCTGTGTTGACTATAGAGAAAGTGTGTATCAATTTTGCGTGATGTATGGATAAAATGTCTACGGGTAACCTAATATAAAGAAATTTGCAAAAAATCTGCCTCATGGTGGCGCTAGGAAGGCCGTTCTGAAACTTTTGGGGCAGAGGTTCGTCGTTGGCATCCAGGGAGAGTGTGCGCGACGTTTGGCATCGACCGGGTTAGCGGTGCCGGGAGATTAGCTGTACACAGACTGACGGACACACGGACGGACGGACGGACGGACGGACGGACGGACGGAGTGTAAAACATACTCTCGCCTTCGGCCTGATGGAGAGTGAGACAACAATGAAGGCATAGAGCAGGTGGATGAAGAAGGACTACGGAGTGGGACAGATGTACAGACAGATTGTCAGACGGATGGAGGAATCGGCACAGCTGATATGGAACTCGTAACGAAATGAAAGACGTGGATTGTTGGGAGAAAATAATAACGGAGACATAAGGCTATAGGGCTGATGTGTATTTATAGATGAGCACATTGTTGCAGTTAGTGTGTTTTGTGGTGGTGGTGATGCATAACAATCAGTGTTGGCAACTCTGGTTGAGGAATTTCCTCCACAACAGACTACAAATGGCATATCACTGCACTGAACTGAACTGAACTCAATGCCCTTTGTAATGAAGGCAGCCGCGTGCTAGATAGCTGTTCATTGCCCGTTTGTCCGCTCACTTCGTGCGTGCGTTGGCATGTTTGTGCGTGCGTGCACAGATGTATGCCGTTGATGTATGGTTGTTGTCTCTACCAGGCCGGAGGCATGGCTTGCGTGTGTTTCTGTGTGTGTGTGTGTGTGTGTGTTCGTGTGCAGGGCAGGGTGTTTATCTCACATTCCTGACTGTGTAGGTGAGAACTGGCAGTCCACCCTGCCTGCTGTGGGTCAGTTTGTTAGAGTTGGCACCAGAGACGTATGTACGGGGATGGTGTAAAAGAAGACCTGCTGAGGTCATATCCACATGCTTTCAGAATTATGCGCAGGTTCAACTGAGCGTTGTTACTAAATGGTAAACATGATGTATTATATATACACAACCACCCACACATGCATGGACACACACACACACACACACACACACACACACACACACACACACACACACACACACACACCTCCTACCAATTGAGGCCTTATCCTGAAACGACCCCAACTATTCATAAATAAAAACAGACACACACACACTCACACGCACGCACGCTCACTTGAATCATTTAGTCCATCCTTAAACTTTAACAGCCTGCACACACACACACACACACTATACTTAAGGATGCAGGTTTGCAACGTCATGCCCACGTCTCATAAGGCCATGCAGGGCAGCATGAAGCTTACATCATTAAATCAAGATTAAAATAAAGTCCCGGCAAATGTTATACGAATGACACAATAATCAACTTAAAATGTTATATGATACGACGAACACGGAGAGACACACGTAGTGGAACCACATGTGCACAGAAGTTTTAATACATGCTTTATTTGCTTTGGCTACAGAAAGAAATGTAGAGCAATCTTGCAATATCTCTCTCCCGCTGGAGATTAACCCATTTTGGGCGGGAACCCCTTTTGGTGTTAGCATTGTTATGCTTTAGCCATTGAAAAATAGCAGATCTACAAGCTCATAGCGCGCCACCGAGTGGCGCGCTACGAGCTTGTAGGTCTGATATTTTTTTTTAAATCACACCCGTGTGAACTGAGTGTTGTAACTCCCCCCTCTCTCTCTCTCTCTCTCTCTCTCTCTCTCTCTCTCTCTCTCTCATTAGCAGGCAACAGTGCAGCACTGTCTCTCTCTCTCTCTGTTTCTGGCACAACAGCGCCCCTACTGGTACTCATAGTCATACTGGTGCTCATTAACGTCACATAGGTGAACCAACACATAGGTGAACACGGACATGGCTGTTCCTCCTTGGAGTGGTTGCACCACTAAAAAAAATCGAAGAACGACTGACATAGAAACATAGCTTTTTTCAGAAAACTGTCAGGATGTAGAAGACATTTTTAGAATCTGATCTCAGCTAGGTCAAAATGGGTTAAAGCCAAAATGATGCAGGACTAAGCATGAGCACTTACGAGAGCTCACAATAATGACTAGGTTGGCTGTTTGAGTGAAGCGAAAGGGGTGGGTGGGGTGGGGGGGTGTGGGGTGGATTATAAGACGGAGGCAATGGGGTGAGAGAATACACGGTGCTTGTGTTTGACAGTGTGGAGAGCCAGCTAAGCTGCACACTTTATCCCTTCCAACAATCGACGCGACAAGTTGGACATAATTTGTTGTTTAAAAGGAAAAAAACTGCAGAGAACACCAAGGTGATTGTGGATTCCTGATCGACAGTGTGGAGCCAGCTTTAGTAAAGCTCCCTATACTTTATCCCTTCCACCAATCAACGTGACAAGTTGGACATCATTTTGTTGTTTTTTAAAGAAACTGCTAGGCTTTAGATGCAGCATTTGTTATGAGAATAGTTTAGAGATTGTTGAGACGAGGGAGTGAATACATAGCTTTGACTCGCTTGCGGTTCCAACATGTAAGACGCATCTCCAAACAGTGAGTCACAGAGCTTCCCGAACATCATAATATCAGTAATCCAAATACCTTGTTTCAAGCATATGTGGAAAGAAATACTCGCTCGAGAGATTGCTCAGTCATGTCCGACTTGGGCCATAAAGATATTTTCTAATATTTGAAAGAAACAATGCCAGCTGCCAAAAACGTTATAAAACATCCAGGAATAAAAAGCACATCCTTTGACCACAGCTGCCAGCAATCCCAAATCTCCATGAATATGAATAAAGCGTCCCCCTCCAAATTCCCTACGTGTGTGTATTTTAGTTTGTTTTCCAAAGCAATCACAAACAGACACAAGGTTTCTACGGGACACTGACGTTATGCAACAGCCATAAATCTAGATCTGCCGTCTAGATTTGTTGACGTTCAAATAACAAAATTCACAGTCACTTGTCTCGGGCAGAATCATGTGCACAGGACGACAGAGCCACCAGATTCTTTAGAAGAAAGCAGGGCCAGCCTTGAGTAATGTCTGCCTATCCCTCAGCCAGTCTGGTTCAGACGCCCACCTCCATAAGCCCACAGTTTTGGCGCGGCCAAACAAAATGACCTTGACTTACATCATTGAATGTTTTCACTTGAATCATCTGAGTCACTCACAAAATGGGCCCGCACAATCCTTAGTGTGTCCACTGTGTTTGCAAAATAGACCTCATAAAAAATGATTCATGTCGACTACTATTATGAATGATGAAACTATGCCTTAAAAATAGCAGGAATAATATCTGGGCTAGCCACAGCCAGTAAAAAAAAAAAAAAAATCCCACTGGGCTTTATAGTAGCCCTCTCCTGTTTTTGCTCTACGCTAAATATTTTTGCTGAAAATATCTGATCTACAAGCTCGCAATGCACCGCAAAGAGACTTTTTGTGAGCTTGTCGATCTGCTGTCTTTGCCAAAATGTTGGCCCCAGAATAGGCACACTGGGTTTCAAGCGGTCGCACCTCGGTGTGGACTGTGGAGGTAGCGTGGGGCCCGGGGGGTAACGTTATGAGTTGTTGTTGGACAGCAATTTGTCTGGATTATGTTTTCTCTGACCGACTAAGCCACAGAGCAGCCTCTGGTGCACCTGTCTGACCTGACCACCAGTGGCTGAAAACAAAGCAAGCCTGCTCAAAACAGGTTAGAATGTGACCATGTTATTTGCAGGCAGTGGGAAAAGTGTATACTCATTCTTTACTTAAGTAAAAGTATCAATACTGCATTATAGAAATACTTCACTACAAGTGAAAGTCCATTCAAAATGTACTTTGAGTGAAATAACGCGTCAAAATGTATACTTAATGTGACAAATATGGGTGGGATGTGGGGGGGGGGGGGGGGTCTGGTTTGCGAGTAGCAGATGTGAAGGTGATGTTAGTACGCCATCATCAGTGTGTGGAGCCAGGGTCAGATTTCAGATGGCCATGCAGGGAGGAATGCAGTCAGACGCGGAATGAAGTAGACCAGATTCCTGAGATCAGATTCTAAAAATGTCTTCTACTGTCTACATCCTGACAGTTTTCTGAAAAAGCTATGTTTCTATGTCAGTCGTTCTTCGATTTTTCAAAAATAGCAGACCTACAAGCTCGTAGCGCGCCACCATGAGCTTGTAGATCTTCTATTTTTCAATAGCTGAAGCATAATGCTAATACCAAAAGGGGTCCCCGCCCAAAATGGGTTAAAGTACCAAAAGTAAAAAGTATACTTATTGGGCAGAATGTCCTATGTCAAGCTATCAAAATAATGTATTACAAATATTTTGAAAATAGCTGATCTACAAGCTCACAATGTGTCGCAACTCACGACGCATTGTGAACTTGTAGATCGGCTATTTTCAAATGGACGGAATGTGTATAGGGCTAAAGTGGTTAATGTATGTTTTGTAATAATAATCTATCTACAAAGTAACTAGTAGCGAAAGTGTTCACATAATTGTAGTGGAGTAGAAGTACAATATTTGCCTCTGAGATGTAGTGGAGTAGAATTAAAAGTCTTGGAAATTGGAAATATTCAAGCAAAGTACAAATACCTCATATTTGTACTCAAGTACAGTACTTAAGTAAAGGTACTTAGTTACTTTCGACCACTGTGTGTGTGCAGAGGCTGAGGATCTTTTCCAGGCTTATGGTCACACAACATTATAGAGTTACATTCTCTCGCACTGTCTTGTCCTTCATTACCTTCACCCTGTCTTCACTTTGAAGTCCATATAGTATCAATGTAAGTTAGATTATCTCCAGATTTGACCTCACTCTCACATTTCCCTCTAACAAAAATGTCCAATCCTTCCCTCGATCTGTTTCTCTCTGTACTGTACTTACTTTATGTATTTATTGGGAGCGGACAGTGCATATGTTAAAAGGTGTAATACATACACATGAGTGTATAAGTCTAAACATGCCAGATTTTGCGAGCTATACTTTCAAATCGTAGTGTCCCCAAAAATGTGAAGACAAACAGACATCACGCTAACAACACAACATAAGTTAGCAACACTACTTGCTTGCCAACACTGCAGGATGCATGAACAAGCACTCTGTTGTTCACTTTTCTCTACTCCCGGCTGTAATGATAAAAAGGACGACCATCTCGATAAGGCCTCTAGAAGTCTCCATAGAATCCCTTTGGGTGGTGGGTGAGGAGCCATTGTGAGTCGCAGCCGCGGAGAACACATGTCAACACACAGTGATGATATGTTGCCATGCATTCATACCATGCACAGACACAAATGGTTAAAACAGGGGTTAATTTTGTTCCGGTATGTTCTGGTAATGTGCTCGGGTTAACTCGTCCACTTAAAAGGCCCCGTAAAATACTACACTCGTGTCACATGTGGTGAAAACCTGACATTCAGATTACATCGCTGTATTAAATACCCTTAGATATAATGATGCTATTTTGAGCTGTAAGGCATTTTTTTCCTTCGATATATGTGTCCATTTGGCAATATGAGATAAAATGTCCATGCAGTCAAATCATAGATGTTGTCCCTAAAAAGTCAACTGTAGTGGTGCTGAATGCAATACTCCATCCGTGAAAAGCGACTAACTGCCATATTTGTCCAGACTTTACCATAAAAAGCCGGTATAGGCTAAGAGAATATTTGACCTTCACATTCTCACATCGTACCTTATAGAGCCTTGGTTCGACACAATGTCCCTCAGTCACGTGATGACAGATGGAAATAAACTCCTTCTGGGAAAACAAAACAGATGCAAAAGAAAATAAGTGTTCGTTACAGCGTAATATCCACAGTTCCAGAACGATTTATGAAGTATGTGTGCCCCCGAAAAACACACAGGCCCATTTCCCACCGGTTGTTTCCCAATGGGAACCGGTTCAGTTCTTTTTGGTTCTCAGTAGTCCATGAGCCAGAGCTCCAAAATTGTAACGTTAATTATGAATTGAGTGTTCAAAACCATACCTATATTAGATCGTTATCACCATGAAACTTCCCCCAATTGAGTACTTACACGAAGACTTTCTTTTAATATGCAAATGAGGCATTATGAAGGAAAATATGCAAAAGTATCGAAAACATGAAATGTGGAAGGATTGTCATGTATTAATTTGCTTGTATTGATCATATAAACAATTTAATATAGGTCTATTTTTTCCTCACCAATTTTGGAGCTCTGGCTCATGGACTAAGAACCAAAAAGAACTGAACCGGTTCCCATTGGGAACCAACCGGTGGAAAGGGGGTCACAGTATACATTTTGTGTGCGCTCAACACACATGGTAAAATCCACACAGGTGCAGAATGTCTTTCTGAGGCCACACTTGGCCTCAAGATTCAGTGCCCCTTGCACGTTTTGTCCTTCAGTGACAAACATTGTGAATAGCGATGTATAGCCGATAGAACCCATCATTCTATTCATTTCACACAGTTCTCGATCTCCCACTTATGTCCATCATCGCCTGTGCATTAATTATGGTTGTGTCTAAAACAAGTGTAATGCTTTATGGTGTCGTCCACAGTTAACAGTTTTGTATCGAGTTGTGCTGTGAAATGTACTGTAATTCTCCAATCTATCAATCAATCTTTATTCATGGCCCTTCCCTTCCATCACCCTTTCCTTTTCTGCTCAATGTAGTACTTGTGTGTCATGATGCGTCTGTCTCAAGTTCAGACATGCAGGTGCACTCTGTTAGTGCCAACTGCTTGTTGTATACTGACTCGCTCTCATCCTGTTTTTATTTATCATTCATCTTCAGCCTTTTTGGCTCAATTTATTCCCTCGCTAGACATGCGATCTGGAGCTCTGAAATTCGTTCCGGGGAAACATTTCTCCCCTGGGTTAGGTTAGAATGCTTTGAGAGTAGGCAATTACATAAGAGCAAGTGGCAACCGTGGCAGACGGAACGAAATAGGAAAAATACTGAGAGAGGGTAATAAAGTGAGAAAAGGGTGAATGCACGGCGGGCTGCAAAACATATCACGGTGAATGAGAGACGAGAAACAGAAAAGGAATGAAAACAGACACATATACTAGTCATTATTTCCACAGCCATCACTGTTTCCAACTTCTCTCTCTATACCTTCCTTCCTTTCCCCGGACTTTCTCCTCATCCTCTGATCTATACGCAGCCCAATTTAGAGTCCATCAGCTTCTCTTTTCTTTTCTTGGCAACCCATGGAGGCTGTCGTCTGAGTCGACTCCCAAACATCCTCAGTCAAAATAAACAACTGCAGAGCCTAGGCAAAAAACTTTTGTATACCCCCCCCCCACACACACACACACACACACACACACACACACACGTGCGCGCACACGCTCGCATTCCTTCCCTCATGTTCCCCCTTTTCTCTCTCATCTTTCCTCGTCAGTCCTTCTCCGTTTGCGTTGGTGTTCATTTGTGGATATAGGACATTTAATATCTGCGTGTTGGAGAACCGGCCCGCTGTTCAATGGCAGCGTGAGTGAGCTGTGGAAAAGCCTGACGTGTGACCACATCATTCACTGCCTATACTTCTGCCTCCCCACTGCCAGACTTCTAAGAGAGGCTGGCAACATGTGCCTTCTCTCTTCTTGCCTCCATCTGTATTTTGAGTGGCGCTCTACACCCCTCTCTCTCTCTCCCTCTCTCTCTCTCTCTCTCTCTCTCTCTCTCTCTCTCTCTCCATGAATTCCCCCTATTCTTATCTACCTGCTGGGTTTATCTTCATAGTTATGTCTCTGTCAGTGTGTTTATCCGTCTGTCTGACTCCCGGGCCCTCCTATTCTGGTTTATTTACTGTTTGGCTAGGCTCTGGTCCCACACAGCTATTCACAGGTTCTGGTTGAAAGCAATCTGATGTTGCATATATTATTGCGTAACACTGCAGGGGAAGCGTGCTATAAAAGGTGCTGGGGATATATACAGTATAGCTTGTACAGTCATCACACTATAAACCAAGTTTGTATGGCTTAACACACTTCAGGTGTTATACAACATCACGCAGACTTTGCCAAATACACACTTATAAAACATATAACATAAGATAGAAAACATGCCTTGTAAAAGGTGACATTTTTGATTTTAGATTTGGTTTTAGATTTGTTTTTGGCTTTTGTGCTTTTATTGATAGATATACATGGAGATTGACAGGAAAGAGGGAGAGAGAGAGAGAGAGACGGGGGCAGACATGCAGCAACGACTGTCAAGAACAGGACTCGAACACATAGCGCGTTGTCAGGCCGGACCCTGTTGGCATGCGCCCAGACCACAATTAATAGAGCGTCGCAGTCCTGCCCCCTTCCATGACGACGTGAGACCCAGAAGTGAATTCCCCGTTCATTTTCTCTCCATAGGCTTTTCAAAAAGTATTTATTTAAAGACGTTTACGCCGCGGACAAAGCCAACTCGAGTTGTGACAAATCATGACATTTTGGACCGAACAAATATAGTTACAAAGAAGAAAAACAACAACAATAAAAAGTGTTGTAACCTGCTGTTTTCTTCTTCTTTCGAATAATTTATTCGGCCCGAAAAATTGTGTTTGTTGTCATGATTTGTCAGGACAAGAGTTGGCTTTCTACAAGGCTCAAAAGGTCTTTAAATAAATACTTTTTGAAATGTCTATGGGGGAAAATGAACGGGGAATAATCTCCTGGGCCCTGGTGGGGGGCGGGACTGCGACGCTCTATTACAGATTTGTTATTAAACCCTCTGAGGTGCTGTTCTGCATATTACCTATCAAAGTTACTGTGGTGTATACAAACAAATGACATAAGAAGTGTAGTGAAATATCTTTAGCAATGTAGTATGGATAGATAATATATAAATTACTCCAAAATATTATGCACAACAGATTGGTGGAAGGGATAAAGTATCCCTTCCACCAATCAACAAAGAACAGTGCACAAACAAGACAGACATTTGCGCACCTGCTACAAAACGACCAGAGAAGACCCAAGACAGATCAGTGCATGGAAGAAAGTAAATAAATAATACGTTTTAATAGGAAACACAATGTTTCGGTCCAGAGAACTTCGTATTATCTTACGTCGTGTTTGCCATTAAAACTTTCTTTTTGCATTTGAAGGCAGTGTGCAGGGTTTTTTTTCCTTATCTGAGATAACCTGATGAAGGTCTCCACACCGAAACTTAAAACTGTATTGTTGCCTTTGAAGAACTGGACCCCCAGTTTGACATGCATTAGTCTACAGACCCCCCATTTAATGACATTTCTATCTCTGGGACCCCCAATTTATATTGTAAAATCAATGTTAATTTAACTCTGAGAGTGCACGGGGTCAATTTGGTTCCATTTGTATACTCTCTCAGAGTTACAGTCCATTTAGATGGGGACCCCCTGGAACTCCCTCAAGGAACCCTGAGGTTAGTACAGTTCAAAATGATGTTTAAAAAAATAGCCAAGTGAAAAGCAATGATAATACAGGGGGGGGGGGGGGGGTTATGGGGAAACATGTAAGACACTCATACTGTACTCCAGAGCCAAAAAGAATCCCAATAAAGACTGAAAATGCTTTTTTGCAAATCTACACAGATGCCATTAAATGACCCCTATATGAAATCCTCAGGACTGAAATCAGTCCCCAGGACTGAGAACTTTAAGCCCTACATGTGTGCTGCCATTTGCTCGTCAGGCAAGCAACACATCTGTCATGTAGTTGTTATGCAGGTGCAGGTATATACGCATTAGTGTTCGGCGCATATGCCCCATTCTTCTCTGTCTCTCTCTCTCTGTTTACCCCCTGCCTGTTATTCTCCGTTCCCGTCTCTTCCCCTCGTCTGTTTTTCATAGAGCGTGTCTAGGTGTGTGTGTGTGTGTGTGTGTGTGTGTGTGTGTGTGTGTGTGCGCGCGTGTGTGTGCGTGCGTGCACACGTGCAGAAGGGTTGGGGAGAGAGTGAGCTAATAGTTTGGTCAGATTGAATGGGTGGAAATGGCTGATAGCAAAAGGAGGGAGGAGAGTGGGCGAGGGCGGAGGATGACAGAGAGAGTTGGGGGGAAAATGGGTGGGTGGGGGTGGTGGGGTGGGGGGGAGAGAGGTGAGTATATAAAAGCCTTGCAGTGAGGAATTAAGAGATATTCCCTGGGAGAAAATACACAGAGAGATATTTCCACGACTCTTCACACTGTAATCATCCTCTTTTGGGGTAAGTACATTCCAACGTATACTATATTCTTTATATGTTTATAAACTGACAAATGTTTAGACTATAGGACGTGGTCTCGATCTAGTCCATTATGATGATCATAGTTATTCCACATTTCAGTCTCCATCAAAACTGCCAAAAGAGACATTGAAGTCTGGGCGTCAAAAGAAACGACAATACAGAAACAACCCAATCTGCTTTTTTACAGTAGCAGAATCCAACTCCAACTCGCATGAAAAGTCCTTGTTTAACATTTTCTACTGTACACTAGTATTGCTTTTTGTTACTGACAAAAAAAAGTTCAAGTTTAGTTTCAGGCTGACTAAGACTAATGCTTCCTGCTGGGGCTTTTTCCAGTGAGGTGGGCACATTTTGGTATGGAGATGCTGGGGAGGAGGAGGAGGGGGGCTGTTGAACCTGTCGTGAACCTGGGACCCCTACTAAGGCTCAGACGGGACATTAAACTCTAGACACTGTCGTCAGCATCCAACCGGAATTAACACACAAGCTACTTTATCACCCTCTCATTTGCTCAATCTCTTCACTAACACAGATTTCCTTTTGTTCTTTGTAAACCCAATATGGAAGACCTTTTAGCGGTGAGAAACCTTGCACCCTGGGCCTTATTAGACTGTAGGCCTAATGTCTCTGTGCCGAGCAGAGTGCTGAGTGTGTGTCT
Source organism: Protomyctophum bolini (assembly GCF_963924005.1). Taxonomy (NCBI): domain Eukaryota; kingdom Metazoa; phylum Chordata; class Actinopteri; order Myctophiformes; family Myctophidae; genus Protomyctophum; species Protomyctophum bolini. The sequence goes on from NC_137872.1 coordinate 5,039,064, forward strand.
GCCACTGCTGCCAAGTCGTGCCTGAAGGCAGCGCTGGAGTTATGGGCTTCCTGAGTGCACTGGTGCGTGTGCGCGCACATGTGTGTTCTTTGATGAAAGGTGCTATTGACTGTGGAGAGAAGGAGGCCTGCTGAAACAGAATCCCATCCAAATCCTACAAACAGAGGGTTTGGCGTGGCAGCTTTTCTGTGGTGATGGCACACAAATGTGTGTGTGTGTGTGTGTGTGTGTGTGAATGCGTGCGTGCATGCTTTTGTGTGTGCGTGCGCGCATGTGCACATGAGTGTGCGTACTGATTGATCTCCTGTAGACATCTGGGACTGCTGTTTGGACAAGTGTCTTACACCTGAAGTCAGAGGATTGGCACGACAGCTTTTCTGCGGTGTATGTGTCCGAACAGGCATGAATGATGAGTTTGTGTACTTGTGCACGTATGGATGCATATCTGCACACTTAACCATATTATACCAGCTGCAACACAACGTGTGCGCCACATGTCTACCACATGCAGGATACGTTCAGTTTTAAATAGAAAGTTGCCCTAGGTGGTGTGTTTGCCGTCCCATCTAGAAATATCTCAGTATATCCCCCATATGGCTTTCGGGATGTATGGATGTGCAGTGCTGGCCTGGACAGTGATGTATGTTCAGTGGTGATAACTAATGTGTGACTGAACTTGTGCGACTGGTGCTGCAATGTGCATGGTGACCACAGACACACACATATAGAAACGCTGCCACTTCTAAACTTCTATCTCTAGTCGTGGCTCTTTCCTGTCTGCCCACAGACTCATAATCAGACCTCTCTCTGTGGCTGGCTGCCCCAAATACTCTCTCTCTTCTCTGTCTTTCTGGCTCTCTCTCTCTCTCTCTCTCTGGCTCTAAAGCTCCCTCTGTCTTTTTCTCATTAAATGTAATCCTTTCTCCCTTCTCTGGTTTCATAGGATTTGAGACTTTATCAGGGAGATTCACAGTCGCTGTGTCACCAGGTTGACACCTGCAGGTTTCACTATTGGCTCGCCAAATTATATTACCTCTCTCCTTGTCTTTTTTTTGCAGACGGCGACGGACTGACGGACGAGTGCCAAAGATGAGGAATCTCCTGCAGTGTGTGGCCCTCTGTGCCTTTGTCTCTCTCTGCGTTTGCTATGGTACAGTTCCTCTCGCATTCCTCCCACCTCCCGACCAGTTCCAACATTTCAGTGATAATTTTCCCCCTAACTAAAAAGCCGCAATATATAAGTCCTATAGATTGACAAGCCACTCATGCTTCATTCATGCTTATATAACCCTAACCCCATTTCATGTTTTTCCCATATAGATTCAAACGAAAGCTCAGAATCCGCTGAAGGTGATTGAAGTGCAACTTCTCATTCATGGAAAAAACATGGCATCCTGGCTAAAAACCCTGCAGGCATATAACTCATAACGCAATATATATATAGTATATCAGATATACTATTGTATTCCAACCATTCATTTAACTTCAACCTAGCTTAACATTAACATTAATTTTATGAGTCATGTTGGTGTGCTAGACAGGTATACTGTATGTGTCTATTTAAATCCATTAAAACGTGTTTCATGTGGCCACAGATGTGTTTGTGAGTCCACACCAAGCAAACTCCTTCATCGCACCACAAAGGGGCAGTGCATACAACCCAGTATACAACCCAGTATACAACCCAGTACCACCCAGAGGGAACTTCTACAGCAGGTTCACCTTCGCAAAGTAAGACACAGACACGCACGCACGCACGTGCATACAAACCCCTACATTCAGACTATACATGCGTTAGCCTAAAAGATACGTATATGAACACAGATGTGGGCACAATCTGTACACGCACGCATGCACACACACACACACACACACACACACACACACACACACACACACACACACACACACACACACACACGCAACATCAGTTGAGAATAGTGATGAAAACCAAAGAAATGCAACAAACTGTATTTCTCTATACCACCTCTACTCTTCTGACTGTTATTACACCCCTCTTTCCATCCAGGCCAGTGAAGTCTCCAGCTGAGAGGCGTGCGGAGACATGCGAAGACTACGTTCCCTGCCGCCACTATGCTTATCGCCACGGTTACCAGCAGGCCTACCAGAGGTTCTACGGAGCGGCCCAGGTTCCAGTCGTTCACCAGAACCCACATGTGGCCCGCCGCGTATAAACAACGTCTGCCCCCGTGCTGCAAACGTGATGATTATCTCGCGCTCGTTCAACTCAACGCACACCGCGGCGTAATTTATGTTTTGCTTTGATGGCCTTCATACCCAGTGGTGGGAAAAGTGCTCAATTGTTTTTACTTAAGTAAAAGTACCAATACTGCAATATATTATAGAACTACTTCGTTACAAGTAAGTATGTTTTCTAGTCAAAATGTAAATCTCCAAAGTAACTAGTAATTAAAGTTTTCAAATAATTGTAGTGGAGTAACAGTACACATTTTTGGCTCTGAGATGTAGTGGAGTAGAAGTATAAGTATCGGAAATACTCAAGTAAAGTACAGATACCTCACAATTGTACTTAAGTAAAAGTACTTTGTTACTTTTCCACCACTGCTTTATACCTAGATACAATGTGACAGCGCCTGAGGAAGCTTTTTTTTCTAAGGTACTGCGTTTAGGCTGAAGGTTTTAATCAGACCAGTGTGTGTCCAGTGGAAACTTCGTATGAATCTGATCTCAGGTCAGAATGGGTTAAACATAATAAAGTGTGCGTGGTACACATAGGCCTACTATAAAGACAAATGCAATTTAATCATTTCACAAATATCGAAGCACTGTGCCACATCACTCATGCATCTAATGTAGAAATATACCGTATGCCTCATTTCTTATGTGTAACCTCTGTAGTGACACTTTTCCACTATTATTAATCTTTGCAGTATTTATAAGCTTTGTGTGATATGTGTGAATAAAGATAACTGTTTCTCACACTGCGCTATTCATCTGTTGTATGGTATATCTCTCGTTAACTTCTCCAACACTAATTTGCTTTGTGTATCTCCAACATGTGCTTTGAGAAGACAATGCATTCTATTGTTGTTTGTAGAAGTTCCCCAATGGGTTGGTTTCGTCGACTGAAACTAAGACGAAAAATGTTCGTCGACTACCTATTTTTACTGACAAAAACAAATGGAAACTAAATGAAAACTAAGCCACGGTGACTAAAACTAAGACTACATATACTGACAATTTCGTCGACAAATAAAAACTAGACTAAAATGTTAGGAAGGGACTAGTGGACAAGAGATCCATGCAGTACAAGTCATTTTACACTTGGTTGCATGCTGAAAATAGCTGATCTAAGATCGGCAAGCTTGTAGATTTCAGCAAGTGTAAAAACACTCATTACGACGGCATCAAGACCCGCCAAAATACATTTTAGTCGACTAAATCAACTGTAGATTTAGTCGACTAAAACTAGACTAACACTAAGACATTCCAGGTGACTAAAATGTGACTAAAACTAAATGAAGTTTCAGTCCAAAGACTATATGACTAAACTAAAATAGAAATTTGCAGCCAAAAACAACACTGGTTGACTGCAGGGGATCAAGTATTCCAGAATGTTTATATTATAGTTCACTCGATTCCAACAGGGCTCTCCAGTTGTTTTGATTATATCCAGCATCGAATGTCAAGTTCCTACGACCTGGAACAGTAGCGGCTATACGCTATACCAACAGTGACAAATGTACAGTATGTATGTAAAACACAGACATGACATGACACGACAACAAGTCATGCATACTATCTTATTTCTTCAATGTTTGTTATACTTTGAATCTGACATTCCTATATATTAGTCATGTGATAAAGGTTTCAAACATCTTTGAATGGACAATTAAATGATTTGAATAAAATATATAGGGACAACTTAAGGAGACATATTAAATATATAGCCTGCATTCATGAAAAGACAACGGGTACTAGTACTACAGAGCTTGCTAATAGGAATATGACTGTGTGGTCAGCACTCAGAACACCAATCTGTGTTTACACAGACATCATCTGTACAAAATGGCACATTTGGTACTGTACTTTGGTAAGTACAATTTTGAGGTATTTGCACTTCTTTACAATTTCCAGTACTTCTACTCATAGGAGGCCTTTGCTATGTTTCACCAGTTTCACAAGCTCAGGAACTCCTGAACAGTGTGGAGCTGGAGTGTGCCAAAGTTGGCCTTAGGCTAAATGCCAAGAAAACTGAGGTTATCACCTACAACATCTCACCGGAACATCCACCTCTCACAACAGCAGGAGGCACGGTGCTGAAGGAAGTCAAAGACTTCAAGTACCTGGGCTCATGGGTCAACTCAACCGAGCAAGATCTGAAAGTGAGGAAGGCACTTGCATGGAGGTCCCTAAATGGCATGAACAGTGTTTGGAACTCCAATCTCCCCCGACAAATCAAACTCAGCTTCTTCTACGCAACAGTGGAGTCTGTTCTCCTATACGGCAGTGAATGCTGGACCCTGAAGCCAACCCTGGAGAAGTCCCTTGACGGGTGCTACACCAGAATGCTGCGTGCAGTACTTAACATCAGCAAGACTGTACATGTCACTAACATGACTCTGTATGAGGGACTACCGAGGGTGAGCCAGAAAATAGCAGCCAGGAGAATGAGACTAGCAGGACACTGCCAAAGACATCAAGAACTGCCAGCCAGCAAACTGGTGCTCTGGGAACCAACACACGGCCATCGATCACGAGGACGCCCCGTGCTAACATACGTGGATGTACTCAAGAGCGATGCAGGAGTGCAAAGTACCAACGAACTGGCCGGATGTATGGAGAACCGAGATGACTGGAAACGACGATGGAGGGCTCGTCTGAGGACGACCTAGAGAGAGAGGTTGAAACGGGCCTCCACCCTCAGGGAGGCCTCCGAGCTACGACTGACCGCCAGATTTTGATTAGAAAACATACATTAACCACATACATTAACCCTATTTCGGCCATTTGAAAAAAGATGATCTACAAGCTCACAATGCGTCGCGTTGCGAGCTTGTAGACCGGCTATTTTCAATAGATTTTGTACACATTTTGACCTTGTGAAATGGGACATTCTGCAATACGAGTACTTTTACTTTTAGTACTTTAGGTACATTTTGATGCCGATACTTTTGTACTTTTACTCAAGTACATTTTCAATTCCGTACATTTACTTACTTACAAAGTAGTTCTAAATTGCAGTATCGGTACTTTTACTTAAGTAAAACAATGGAGTACTTTTTCCACCACTGATCTTTGCACGGTCACAGAAGGGCCAGTCGTGTTGAATGTAGCTCTTTTTTTGTTTTTAAATATGACCACAAGACCAAAACTGTGCCCAGTTAAAGTTGTCCTGGAATGAATTCTTGAAGTCTGTCCTACGGACCGAGACGCGGCACCAGCAGCTATAGTGACCCAGACTGTGAAATTACACCCCACGCAATAACCCATTCTGACCCGAGATCAGATTCTAAAAATGTCTTCTACATCCTGACAGTTTTCTGAAAAAGCTGTGTTTCTATATGTCAGTCGTTCTTCGATTTTTCATAAATAGCAGACCTACAAGCTCGTAGCGCGCCACTCGGTGGCGCGCTATGAGCTTGTAGATCTGCTATTTTTCAATAGCTAAAGCATAACATGATGCTAACACCAAAACGGGTTCCCGCCCAAAATGGAATAAAGACCAATCCAACATGTTGGTGTCCAGTCCACAGAGACACCAAGGACAGACGGCCGGCGGAGACACAAACAAAACATGAATGACCTTACATTTTATATATCGTTGCTGTGCGGAAGAAACCACCCAACTCCAAAATGTTCATTTTTCAGGAAAAAAATAAATAAACAGGAAATGAAGAAAACCTTGTATTGAAAACAAATTGAATACAGCCTCATCAAAGTTGGTGTTGTGACTTTATGTATTGTCAATAAATTACTTCCATGAGAGGGGTGGTGGAGTTAGCTGTTTTAGCAGATAGTTTGAGGGTCCAATGGAGTTAATAGGTTTTGTCCAAGTGCATTTTACTACTTTGCATTGGTTCAAACACTTCAAAATAACTGATTTATTATACATTATTCTGTATACATCACTGTACATTTTCTGCATTATTCTCTCATTTACTGCATTACTGTATTGCACTCTGGCTAGACGCCACTCTTCATTTCATTGTCAAAGTATTTGTATACTATGTGCAGTGACAATAAATTAAATCTAATCTAAAAATAATAATAAAAAAATAAAAAAATATTGAGTTAGGTGGTTTCCTCCCAACAGCAATGAGAAGCAGGAAAATCATAATTCTATTTCAAAAAGTATAGCTTCCAAAGTGGTTCACTATATTGTGCTAAATGTCCCCCTTGAATTAAACCAAATCACAAAAGTAAAGTTAATTTGTGGAAACTGGCTGTTCTGACTGGGATTTAAATGACATACACCGTTATAAGTACACTGGTCACATTCAGCATATAGGTGCCATTCCCAATATAAGTTTTGATGCCTAAAGTATTTATTATGGCCCGGCCTATATAACCACAACTCCTTCGTTTGTTCTTAAATGTTGCTTTCTCTTTCGTTAAAGCTAGTAGGAATTCACTGCGGTTTGTAATAAACTACAAGAGCCTCTTATTAAAACCTTGTCACATAATGTGGGACTGTGTGGTTTCGCCTCTTGTTCAATTAGCATCATATGGGTTTTCCCCCAACATGTATTTTGTGGCCAGGATGGAGTGGCGTGTGTTGGCACACTGTGAAACGCTGACCTCTCCAGGTTGGCTGCAAGTATTGCACGCACACACACACACACACACAAAACCATTTAATTCAACTTCTTATCCTCTGAAAGGCATTGGGAAATCTGAGAGAAGATGTTACACCGTAAATTACATTTGACAAGTGATCATTGCCTATATGCTGAGCATGTCACACTCTCATACTTAACCTATTCAGGGCATTCAGGACATTATCAATATAACGTCATATCAATATTTTCAAGCGACGTTCCAATTCCTAGGGGGATGATCTATCCCCCTATCCATTGACGACGAGTAGGGGAAAGGGGTAAGCAAAAGGGATGAGGGTTAGGGGTTAAAAATAAAATTGAGAAGGGGCCTGTGCTGTCCGATGGACACAGCAAAAGTGGAGACACGTAAAAAAAAATATATATATATATATAATTTCATACCCAGTTAGTGGTGGGTCGGTCTGGTGACCCAGTCCAGCCCTGGGCTGAGGTGAAAATTCAGGTGTGAAAATGTTATACATTATTTCAGAGCTAAAGGTTTTTAACTCAAATCTTTGCTTCCGCGGGGTTCCTGGAACAACATATTTTCAGATGGGGGTCAGTGGCCAAATACATATAATTCTGGGGCTCCTGGACATGAAATATAGTTTGAGAACCACTGTTATAGAAAAATATAGTTCTGATCTCAGGTCTAAATGGGTTAACAAAGGCTTTCTCTCTGTCTGGCTATACTGTTGTGAATAGTCAATGGCCATCTAATGACACCTACTTGACATCTGGTTGTTGCATCTGTTCGATTCCTACAGTAAGGTCACCACTAAGGGCCAGTATGCGTATGCGTGTCCTTAACCCATTCTGAACGGGAACCCATTTTGGTGTTAGCATCATGTCATGCTTTAGCTATTGAAAAATAGCAGATCTACAAGCTCGTAGCGCGCCACCGAGTGGCGCGCTACGAGCTTGTAGGTCTGCTATTTTTGAAAAATCGAAGAAACTACTGACATTTTTTAGAATCTGATCTCAGGTCAGAATGGGTACATCAGACCAGTGTGTGTCCAGTGGAAACCTCGTATGAATCTGATCTCAGGTCAGAATGGGTTAATTGCTTGCATACAAGGATGGCCACATGGATTTTTTTTTAATGGATGTGTGTATTTCTGCATCTTTTGTGGGTGTATGATACGCGATGCCCTAACCAATCAAATCCTGGAGCCACGGTGAGGGCCTACATCTATAAACCCAGCAGTGTGTGTCTGCGTGTGACACAAAAAAGAAAGAGCCAAGTGCATTAGGTCTCCAGTCCTCGTCGTGAAGACAGTGAAGAAAGAAGCCCGGAACGATGAAGACCTTGAGCATCCTGGTTCTCTGCGGCCTGGCAGCAGTGTGTCTGACCTCAGGTAAGAACACAGATGCAGACACTAAAATAGGGTGCATTTTGCATCCCAAAACGCAGTTTATAGTTAACCCATTCTGACCTGAGATCAGATTTCGTACAAGGTTTCCGCTGGACACACACTGGTCTGATGAACCCATTCTGACCTGAGATCAGATTAAAAAAATGTCAGTCGTTCTTCGATTTTTCAAAAATAGCAGACCTACAAGCTCGTAGCGCGCCACTCGGTGGCGCGCTATGAGCTTGTAGGTCTGCTATTTTTCAATAGCTAAAGCATAAGATGATGCTAACACCAAAATGGGTTCCCGGTCAGAATGGGTTAAGGGACGCAATAAAACAATCCACGGGATGCACTACTGTACTCAGCATGTACAGTAAAAATAATAATCCACGTCAAAATAAAATCTCAAAAATAAATTGCGGTAGTTTATTTTGCTAGCTTTAGTTATATTGGAGTTAAATGCTGCAATTTGTAAAAATGGCAAAATATGACTCCCAACGTCGTTGAGGTGGGACTAATAAAATGTCCCTGGGACTCGTCTAAAAGACCATGCCTGCATCCCAGGACTTATTACATTGAAAACATATTTATATCACTATAGCCTACTGTATAATATATCCTCTATACAGTACACAGTCAAATCATCACAGTGACAACTTAAATGTATAGGGTAAGTGATTAAAGTATAAGTGATAAAAAGCTCTATATTGTGAGAGTACTCATTGCTATATAGTGTTTGCTCAGTAACCTTTTTCGGGTTTCGGGACATTTTCAGGTCGACCAATTTTACCCAATCAGGATAGAGAACGCATGCAGTCAGGATACAAATTAACCAAGTGGAGTTGTATGTGATATGACACAAACAGACGAGCATACAGAACTGGAACACTACACACTTTAAGCTGATTTCTCCTGATTAGCAGAAATGTTGTCACCTACCTGAAAAAGTATTTTCTCACCACCATCATTTTATTTAACTCACAACCATGATCACATGGTATGGAGCTCAGATTCATAAAAAGTACACTATGAAAAGTATACAATGCAATACACAATATATACATATAGGCCTACAGACATATCGAGAGGCTTGATAACTTTAGAGAGATTTTAGTAATTAATTTAAGGATAGTTGTGTGGTTAATTCTGTTTAATAAAGAGCTGGAGAGACAGTTATTGAACAAACACTCTATAGCCATGATTACTGTCAGGATTATAGTGATTTAAACCTTTTAACAAAAACACTTTTTGTTTTAACCAAAAATTATCACTACCTTTAAAACTCAGAGTACACAAATGTAACACATAGATAAATGAACACTGAGGAAGTACAGGCAAACGGGTTGAAAAGGCTGCTTTAACACTAGATTTGAATCATATGGGTCATTATACCTACAGTATGCTTTTTAAAACAACACATTTAAAGCTGCAATCTGGAACTTAATTTAATCAATAGGCCTACAATGTTATTTTAACCAATGTGTAACAAACCCGCCGTGGTTAGGTAATGTCGTCTAATTAATAGGCATTTTAGATTTAGATCCCAGTGGAATGGTTGCGGCAGTATTGGGTTAACCAACAAGATTGAATGAATGCTGCTCAATTCATTCAGATTTCAAAAGGAACTCAACCAACAAGATTGAATGAATGCTGCTCAATTCATTCAGATTTCAAAAGAAACTTAAACATCATTTACAGTCATTTTGGCATGAGTGGATTAAATAATTTGGCTTACCTCTCCACAGAGTAAAGTACATGATTGTGATCTAATATATTATTAATATTGTCCTGTATTCACCAGATTCCTCTACCTCCACCGGCTCACAGCCTGCGGGTGACAACCCTGTTCAGGATGGTAAGATAAAGATCATTTCATATAACTTCTGTTTTCTGTACATATTGATATGCAGAATATCATATCAGTATGACTTAAGTTTGGGTCAAACCTAAACGAACTGAATACTGCAACAAACTCACTATTGAATGCTTCGATGCTTATTCACACCAGGTAGCAGTTCACAGTGTGAATACAAATGGATCATTTAAATATGAGTTGTGATGATTCTGTTTTTATAATTTGGCAGCACCAAAAAAAACGGAGGATGTGCGTTAATTCTTCTGTGAATGTTCTTGAATTGTACATCACAAAAGAATGCAACATTATGCAATTCTGTGCAGTGTTGTTTTTGGCAGCACATTTAGATTTTAGTTTTAGTCATTAGTCTCTTGAATTGTTTTAATCTAGTTTTAGTCACATTTTAGTCACCTGGAATGTTTTAGCGTTAGTCTAGTTTTAGTCGACTAAATATCACAATATTTTTGTCGACTAAATCTACAGTTGATTCAGTCGACTAAAGTGTGTTTTGGCGGGCCTTGATGCCGTCGTATAATTACTGATTTTACACTAGATCGGCTATTTTCAGCATGCAACCAAGTGTAAAAGGACTTATACTGGATCTCTTGTCCACTAGTCCCTTCCTAACATTTTAGTTTTTATTTGTTGACAAAATTGTCAGTATATTTAGTCTTAGTATTAGTAATCATAGCTTAGTTTTCATTCAGTTTCCATTTAGTTTTCGTCAGTGAAAAAAGGTAGTGGACGAACATTTTTCGTCTTAGTTTTAGTCGACAAAATCAACACTGATTCTATGAAATAGTTTCTATCAATGATCACTTTATGTAAATATGGTACCAATCAAAACTACAGAGAGCCATTGTATGAATGCAGATGATAAATGATGATACATGTACACCCAGGAGTGTTTGTGGAGAGGGGAGAGGCCGCTACAGTGGTGCGACAGAAGAGAGCTGGAACCGCTCCTGGAGACTTGTCACTGACCCAGCTGGAAAGGTGACCTGACCTGCTGTACATTTATGCTGGACTGTTTGAACACGGTTTGCGAAAGGGCCTTTCTGTGTGGAGTTTGCATGTTCTCCCCGTGTCCCCTAGGGTATAGGTACGCTCACATGTTCTCCCCGTGTCCCCTAGGGTAGGTACCCTCACATGTTCTCCCCGTGTCCCCTAGGGTAGGTACCCTCACGAACACATGCAGTAATCCTGGTCTCTAAACTATACCTCCCCCTGGCCAGCCGGCGAGCCTGATGGAGGGGAAAGGAACTGGTTCGGAAGAACGTGTTCCTTTCATGCGCTACGTCCGGCCGGGGAAATTCCCCCCTGACGGGTGAAAAGAAGCAGCTTGGACTCCTCATGCATAGAAGGAAGCATGAGGTCAGTCCGCTGCCCCCCCCGCTTCGATAATTGACACTGGGTGAAGAAAATGGGTTGCAAAATCGTGGGATAAAAATGATAGAGTAATAAACACTATAACATGGCTTTCTCATTACAGAAGCATATTGGAATTAAATGCAATAATAACCAATAATAACCCGTTATCATTGCTGTCTGGAGGAAACCACCTAACTCCATTTGAGCTTGTTGATTTTTTGTTTTTCAACTCCATTGGACCCTCAAACCGTCTGCAATGCAGCTAACTCCACCACCTCTCTCCTATAGCTCTCATGAATATATTGTCTAATTGACAATATATAAAGTCAACAACACCAAACTTGCTGTGTTTTCAATATATAAGGTTTTCTTTCCAGAAAAAAATTTATATACATTTTTCAGTACATTTTGGCGATAGGTGGTTTCTTGTCGACGGCAGAGATTTGTCGTCGTGTTGCTTTCTATAGTCATGGTTCTGCATGAGAGAACTCCAAATATTAGGACAGAATTTCAGGTTGATACACTACATTCATAGAGAGAATATTTCAGTGAAAGACAATATTACAACCTCACTATTGCTATCAAGATTATCTGGAAATTATTCTCATTAGATCCTCCTGTGACGATACAGTCCGTTATCATCAGTGGCGTGCACAGACATTTAGAGGGGCAACTAGGTGCTCAAGTTGAAAAAAAGGGCACCTTGTGCAGCGCGTGGAACCGTCCGGTTGCCTTAATAGTGTGAGATGTTTAAATGTTGGGGCATAAATACTATATTATATAAGCTTCATCATGAATAAATGATCACGTCACCATGGTCCACATACTGTACAGTGTACACTGTATTAAAAAGATCACCACCAAGTATCTATTTGTGCACGCCACTGGTTATCAGTATAGGTTAACATCCAGCACGACGCGTTGTGAGCTTGTAGTTATGCTATTTAATTTCAACACGTGTAAAATCAGCCATTACGACGGCATCAAGGCCCGCCAAAATACATTTTAGTCGACCAAATCAACTGTAGATTTTGGTCGACTAAAATCTTATGATGCTCCTCCTGTCTACATGTTGAAGTGTCATTGGGCAAGACATTGAACCCCAAATTGCTCACAATGTGCTGGTTGGTAACGTGCATGGCTTCTGCCACAATTGGTGTATGAATGCGTGTGTGAATGGGTGAATGTAATGCACTATGTAAAGGGCCTTGGATAAAGGCGCTATATAAATGCACCATTTACTTTTGCTTTTCTCTCTTTGCTTCTCTCTCTCTCTGTCTCTGTCTCTCTCTCTCTCAGTCTGAGAGAGGTGTGTGAGGCTAACCTGGGTTGTGAGGATATGATGGATACAGAAGGAATCATCGCTGCCTACACTGCCTACTATGGACCAATCCCTTACTAAATGTCAAACCACTTATGCCAAAATTGATAATGATGAATGATTAGATATGTTATTTTCATTGAGTCTGTCATCGTTTTATAATGTGCGTTATATAAGCATGCAAATGCAAAGGTTTTCAAATTGTAGGATGCAGTGTAATGTTAAACAAGTGTGAAGGTTATAGATGGGACAAAGGAGTGACATGGAGATAAGATGATTATTCATATTATTATTATCTCTATAATTTCTGATATTCTGTAGTGTGTTGAAACTAAATAAATTCAAACAAAACTTCTGCCTTTGTGTTTTTTTTTCATGTGAAATATTCCACGCAACAAATTATGAAAATAAGATGAATTGCTTAAGTTTGGACTGCTGTCAAACACACGTTGTAGCCGACCTGTGGGGTCCCCTCATGATTTTGGGGTTCATGATAATAAATGGTTTATGATTCTACACCGTTTTAAGAGAAAGGCCATTTCTGCTTCAGAGCTTGGAAAAGGGTGTCATACAGAACGTATAGGTTGAGAGTCTGGAGACAGGTCTGCAAGGGTTCAAGACTATGGGTACGGTTTGCAGTTTACCGAGAGCTGGGAAATCTCTGGATCAGAGCAGGAACACTCTGTATTGCACATATCTTAATCTTATGTTGTACTTTACTTTCTCTATCGTATCGAGACTATCTCTAGTCTCCACCCAACATATTTCATATGTATGTATGGGGGAATGACCCCATGCACCTCACTTGTGACGTGGATATCTCTTTAAGACACACCAGTTTTACTGGAATATAAGGCCCAGGTGTGCGTGATTACACATACTTTTTTTATCACCACCAGCCAAGACAAGGGTAACTGGCCAAAGTCAAACACTGTTCAGGTGTATCGTTGACGGTGAGTCGGCTTACGCGTCCTGCGGTGCAGCGCCCGTCTGTCCATCTGGTTCCTCCAGGGGCACAGACAGCACATTGTGGCTTCGGTCAAAACCCAAAAAAGGCAGCAAGCGCACTATGCGGGTGTATTGTTGGCGAAGAGCCAACTCACGCACCCGTGGTGTTGGTTCTATAGTGAGTGGATCTGCATGCAGTGAGACCGACAGAACAGCCCTGCCACGCATAAGCATTGAACGCGGCACACTACAGGCGTATTGTCTGCCTGTATAGTGCAGTGTTGCTTCGCTTGGGAGAGAGTTCACTTCACTAAAGGTGTATTACGGCGAAAGTCGTTCACGCACCCGGGTGTAGAGTGGACTGCGTGGTAGAACCCGGGCATCGGGGGGGGAAAACCACAGAGTTGGCTTATCCTCCAAATCAAGCGGAAACGTTCCACAACGTTTTTTTCGACAACAGTGACAGGGAATCCCGTGTGACGTCACGGAGCCAATAGGGTAACCCAGAGCCGTGGAAGAAGGTCGGCGACGCCGCGACACGCTTTGGTCTCGCCGCAGAGCGCTGCGAGAGAGAGAGAGTGGGCGCTTCCGCATTCCGTTGTAATGGTCGCCACTCGCATGGTATATAGAATATCGTTCGGTTACGTTGTAACTCAGAAGCGGTGTCGATCGAGAAAACCAGTGTAATCACGCACACCTGGGCCTTTTTTAGATATGCACGTCACAAGTGAGGTGCATGGGGTCATTCCACATACATACTATACGACATATGTTGGGTGGAGAGATAGTCTCTTCACTCAGTGAACAAAAGGTTACAAAGTAACCGAACGTTGTTCATATACGTTTTATATAGGACCCCCAGGAAGATTAGCTTTCGCACCGGCGAAGAAATGGGGATTCGTTCAATTCATCTGGGGTCCCCAGATGAACATGAAGCCTTTAAAAGGACAACTTTAGTTTTTTCAACCATGGTTCATGTTTTAGGTTGTTATTAGAGAAAGTAAAAGATGAGTGTTATTTTCTCTTCATTTGCTGCTTTCTTTTGTTTTAGGGATTTTAGCGGTTTTTGACAGGGGGGGCGGGGGCATTCGAGCATGGGGCTAAATATGTATTTTTTATAGCGATTTTATTTATTTATTATTTACTCTAGTCCTACTAAAATCCAAGAAATTACATCCGACCACAAAAGATCACAGGATCTACTGAATGTGTCAAACTGACATATTGGGCCTCACCCCCTACTGTGATTTCAATGTGAAACATGCTTTTAGTCACACAGTGGCTCTACTGTTTGGTCAGTTGTACTTCAGCACCCCCTGGTGGTTGACAGTAGTTTACCCAACAGGGATGTGCAATGCAAAATGAATTGCCCAGTATGGGAGATACTAAACTTGACCTTGAGACGGTGTTAGTCAGTACTTTCGTTTTTTTTACTTTATAGGTTTGCCTAAAGTGGATTCTTGGGTAGAAGTTTTATACTTTACAGGTTGTGTTTTAAATGGTGAACAAAGTGCTGCATGTCAAATTAAAATACAGTACTATTGTGCAGATGCAGAATATAAGACGATTCTGATTATAAGACGTCCCTCATTTGTGGAAAAGGAAATTGGTTATTATATATATATATTTTTTATAAAGTTGTCCTTTAACCCATTTTGACATGAGATCAGATTCTAAAAATGTCTTCTACACCCTGACAGTTTTCTGAAAAAGCTGTTTCTATGTCAATCGTTCTTCGATTAAAAAAAAATAGCAGACCTACAAGCTCGTAGCTTGTACTGTCCATTGTTGATGGCATTTAATGTTTGTGTTAGTGACAAAACAAACATTAAACTCTGTCCATTGTCAATGGCATTTTTAATGTTGGTCTAGAAGACAAGACAAACATATTGAACCTGTTTAACCCATTTTGGGCGGGAACTCCTTTGTGTTTTATAAGCATTATGTTATGCTTTAGCTATTTTTGAAAAATCATGAAAATGTGCCTGAAATCATTGAATATGTATTCTTTCAGAGCGAGTTTTAACTCAAATCTGAGAGGGAGGGAGGGTCCCTGGAACTACATATTTTCAGATGGGGGTCGGCGGTCAATATATCTGGGGGTCCTTGACATGAATATGTTTGAGAACGACTGACATAGAAACATGGCATCACAATTTGCGTCCTGACCTTTGTCTTCAATGTTTGTGTTTACACAATTTTATTCTTATTTATTTTACACAATACACTCAAAACGAGTCATATGTGTGACCCTCAAAAGCTGGACATAGGATGGGCTAGCGCCCCTCAAAAATAATATTCCTAAACAGTCAAACGTGCTGTTTTCTGTTCTTGAAAGGACACAAGTTTAATACAATTAATCAAGTTTGATTTGACATAAGTCACAATGTAAAAAAAAAACATCAAAGAACATCAAATTTGTATTTTACACCCCAATCTACTCATAGATTGCCATTTGTGGTTTAATACTGCCACCTAGTGGGCACATTGATAATATGCAGAGATTCACCTCCTTGACTCATGCAGAGCCACCCATACACTGTTTAGTAGTCCTGTTGCTACAATGTCGAGGGACCGGAGGCAAATCATTTCACTCTTGAATGCTTGTGTAAGGCATGTACAAATACAATCTTGAATCTTGACAGCAGCAGAAATATGTTCAAGAAAGAAGAATCCTAAAAAATGATACATTGATAGAAGAATAACCATTATACCTTATTTCATGTAAATTGTCAGTCGTGGTGGACAGTTAGGAAGTTATTTACTTAATTACTTGTGCAAGCAGAGCGTGCAAGTACTGCGATCGGCTGGGTATGTATGTATGTCGGTATACTCCACCGGCCAATAAGGGACCACTGTTCAGCAGTCACACCCAGATAGACAGCAGAGAGCTCTATAGAGCGTCGCAGTCCCGCCCCCTTTCATGACAACGCCAGGCCCAGGAAATAGTTTCCAATGCATTTTTCCCAGAGACATTTCAAAACGTATTTATTTAAAGACCTTATAAGCGTCGTACAGAGCCAACTCTTGTCGTGACAAATCATGACAACAAACACAATATTTTGGACCAAACAAATAATTACAAAGAAGAAAAACAACAAAAAGTGTTGTAACCTGCCGTTTTCTTCTTCTTTCTAATTATTTGTGCAGCCCGAAAAAAATTGTTTGTTGTCATGATTTGTCACGACAAGAGTTGGCTTTGTCCGCGGCGTAAACGTCTTTAAATAAATTATTTCTGAAAAGTCTATAAGGAAAATTAACGGGGATTTATCTCGAGGGGGCGGGACTGCGACGCTCTATAGGGACTCAGAGCAGCAGTCGCACCCAGATAGACAGCTCTATAGGGACTCAGAGCAGCAGTCGCACCCAGATAGACAGCTCTATAGGGACTCAGAGCAGCAGTCGTACCCAGACAGCAGCAGAGAGCTTTAGCTTTCGCAGTCGTACCAGCAGTGGTGAGCGCACCTCATGGCTCGCTCTGCTTGTGCACACGGAAAAAGACGGGGTCTTGCTTATCGTAACATTTTGTACCAATGTGGTATGCTCCCTGACCACTTAGCTACCAGGTCGCATGGACTTCAAATGATTAGAAGTAATGCAAACTCATTGGTCACAGAAAAAAATGTTATTTTCCACATGGCCACTGCAGACAGCATAAGGCTTGTTACTGAATCATTCAAATTCTGGCCACATTGGTCTTCTCAGCAGTAAGAATTAATGTATCAAGTATGGATGCACATATGGCGCTTTAAATTATTTGAGCACTTATAACTCTTACCACATTGTTCACAGATGTACGGCTTCTCTGTACTATGAACCAACTGGTGTATTTTGAGGCGAGGCATTATTTTGAAGCTTTTATCACACTTGTCACATGCGTAAGGCCTCTCTGCAGTATGAGCTATCTGATGGCTTTTAAGGATAGACTTGGTTGCGAAGCTTTTCGCACAGTGAACACACGAGTGCGGCTTCTCTCCAGTGTGGGCGAGTTGATGATACGCTAAAGATTGTGCATAGTGAAAACTCTTCCCACATTGTTCACAGCAGTAAGGCTTCTCTCCAGTATGGGTGCGTTCATGACCCTTTAATTGATGTGAATCACGGAATCTCTTCCCACATCGTTCACAGCAGTGGGGCTTTTCTCCAGCATGGATGAGCATATGATACTTTATCGACTGTACAGAACGAAAACCCTTGCCACATTGCTTACAGTGGTATGGCTTCATTGCAGAGTGTACTCTCTCGTGACTATGAAGATGAGACCTTTTGCTGAATCTTTTCTCACACTGGCTACAGCTGTAAGGCTTTTCTCCGGTATGGGTGCGCTTATGAAACAATAATTTACTCGAACAACGGAAGGTTTTGCCGCACTGATCACAGACGTAAGGCTTCACTCCAGCATGGAGTAGCAGGTGGCTCTTTAATGTATTTTTGGCCGCAAAACGCGTACCACACTGGCCACAGCAGAAAGCCTTCACTCCAGAATGCATGCGCTGATGAGTCCTTAAATTTGACATCTGACGAAAACTCTTACCACATTGGTCACAGGAAAAAGGTTCCTCCCCCGTGTGTATTCTGTTGTGCGTCACAAGATAATTCTTATAGGCGAAGCTTTTACCACATTGTTCACAGCTGTAAGCTCCAGTATGGCTGCGTTTATGAATCTTTAGCTGTACCGGTCCGTCAAAACTCTTCCCACATTGTTTACAGTTATAGGACCTGGTTAGATGGGCGCGCTGGTGCGTCTTTAATTGACTGGACTCACAGAAACTTTTCCCACATCGATCACAGTAGAAAGGCTTGTCTGCAGTGTGGCTGCGCTGGTGGCGCTTTAAAGAACACAACTCAATAAACCGCTTCCCACATTTATCACACCCGTGAGGCAGCTCTCCACTGTGTACCTTGTTCTGGTGTTCCTCGAGGCTAGGCAGGTATTTGAAGCGCTTCGGACACTGGCCACAGCAATAAGGCTTCTCCTCTCCGGTGTGAATTCTCTGGGTCTTTTGCGGGTCAGAGCATGCGCCGAAGCTCTTCCTGCGCGCACCGTGAGAGGGATGTTTTGGTTTCACCGGGGGCGGTGCCGGAGAGTTATCTGAGAATAGAAGACAATAACGGATGAATTATAAATATGTAAAATAAAATGTATATAGTCATTTCATTTGCAACACATAAGCTCTGGGTCTCTGCCTTGTGTTTATTATGCAAATGTATCCATGGTATTATAAGTGTAAGCTTAATATTGTCAGCTAATGAGTAACCTGCCCCAGCCAGTGTGATTTCTGGTCTAGAGGGTTGGGTGCCGGCGAAAACAGATCACTGATATGTGCGCCTGAAAGACAGAAAATCAAACTTACCAAGGTCCATGTTGTCTTCACGTTCCTGTTTAACAGAAACGGTGCTGGCTTGCGGTGGAGGACTGAACTGCACACACTGGGCTGTAGATGAAGGTTGAATGTAAAACAGAGGGAACAGAGAGTGTAAGGATGTTTTCAAAGACAGGGCTGTGACTCAAGATACATTTTCGTGTGTGTGTGTGTGTGTGTGTGTGTGTGTGTGTGTGTGTGTGTGTGTGTGTGTGTGTGTGTGTGTGTGTGTGTGTGCATGCGCGCGCATGTGTGACAGAGAGAGAAAGTTCTGTGTTGGTCTCGCGCTTGTATCACGGCATCCTGCACATACGTGTGATGTCAAAATTAATTGGAATTAAAAAAAAAAACACAATTACCCAACTCAAAGTCCTGGAAGTGCTGGGGCGGTCGTCTCCGTCTCTGGCCCCGTCCCTGGCACTCTGGTGCTGCTGAACTCATCTTCACCGGCAGGCTGGACTCCATAGAAGGTTCTGGAATGAACAGAATGAAGGCAGTGGTTCAGGGCCCACTTGGATCAAAGGTTTGCACAGCCCACCCATCCGATTCTCAACATGGCAGCCGTTTCGGCGGAGTCCAAGATAATCTTGATCTGGTCAACCCACCCTCCTAAAAAAAAACATATCTCGGTCAGAATGTTGAACTTCACCGTAAGGTGAGGAGTTTCAATCTCGGTATCATATTAACTTCAAAACAAGTCGCATGTTATCCATAATAACCAGGTGCGTTGTCAGACTTCTGATTGGTCCCTAACCAGCAGGATCTTTCTGACGTGTTCCGCCATGTTTATGTTGAATTTGCTAGAACATCATTTTTGGAAAAAAACAAACATGATACGCCTAGTCACCATGCTGCGCCTGTGATGTTCCTTTTTACTGACACCAAGTTTAAAATAAGAATTGAACGCACAGAATATCAATACGAAGCAACTGAAAAACACGTTATTTCAGTGGATGGAGAGAAAGGATTTTTGTCCAACCACGAAATAGCAACCAATGGGTGCACAACCATCGGCGGGACTTGACAAAGGGTGGCAGATGCCATACCTTGGTTCCAAGGGGGAATAAAATAATACAATGAAGCAAAAACTTTAGAAAAATAGGCCAATTATTTTTTGCATGCATGGTCGCTGTGCGCTGTGAACTTGCCATACCTAAGCTTTAGCTTAAACGACACCACTGATATTAACCCCTAGCATCTCTATCCTGGGCATGTCATAATAGACAAGCCATCAGGCAGAAATGGGTTAAAACATATTCAGTCTACAAGCTCACAATGAAATTAAATAAAACAAAATGTTACTTTTCAGGATTCAAATTTAAGAAATAGCAAAGAATAATCCAGGACTGCAACCGCAGAGAATAGCAGATCTACAAGCTCTGTGGTGCGTTTTTAACTTGTAGATCGGCTATTTTTGCTGCTTTCGTGTGACATAGAATGGCGAAGACACGCGGTTTCTGGCCGATGGTAGCCTACATACAATGTGTTGGAGTGAAAGTGGAAATATAGTGGACCTCACCATCATTACATTTATTACTGACAAAAGGTGTCACGAGGTGGGATGACACATTCATTCATAACAGAAGAAAGAGCGTAAGAGCCAAATGAGTAGAAAAGTCAAATGAATTTGTGTAACCATGGGGTCTATATAAGCACCAGGTTCACAGGCATGGGTAGGGAGGCTTGACCCGGAAGGGCAATGGTTTTTGACCGCAGGTACGTCACTGTTGTCCAAACGCTGTGGAGTGAAATGTTTGTTTGTCTGAAATTAAATTAAATGAAATTTGTCTGTTTCCAACTGTGGTTGTTTATTAAAACGCAGATGCTGTACTGTATGGTGAACACTGAACGGGGGTGAAGCAATAAAAAAGCATGAGGACCTGCCTGTGTTATATCATTGGAGCACTACCACACAGCCAACAGTACAACTTATAACATCAGCGCTGCGCGCGTCAGCAAGGTCCAACCACGGGACCGTCCCCCTCAGTAGCTCCAGATAAGACGGACGCTCCTATAATAGAGCGCTTGAAACAACTACATGGCTGAACGGCTGGCATAGTCATCCGGGCACTTAGGCTACCAACAGCGTGTCACAGGTTCAAATCCCAATCCCGTCAACCTTTGCTGTGTGTCTCTCCCTATCTCTCTCCCCCCATTTCCTGTCAAAAGGCATAAAAAGCCCTAAACTAAACTAACAATATTAAACTAATATACGGTACGTACTGATTTCCATGAGGTCTTCAGGTTCCCGTTTAATAGAAATGGCGCTGGCTGGTTCTGGAGGACTCTTCACCTTCAGGCTGGACTGCACACACTGGGCTGGAACGAAGGAACACAATAAAGACTTGGACGTGAATTGGGTTGTATAGGGTGTAAAAACGTGTACGTCACCAAGAGGATGGCGGCGTCTGAAAAGCTAGCAGCGCCATTCTTGTGGGCTTTAAACTCTAGCCCACATCACTCAGAATAGGCTTACAAGGACAAGGAAAATGTTGTTGCTTAGATACTTTGTTGAACGCTATGTCTCTGCGCCCGTGCGCCATTCAGCCGAGATCCAAGCCATTCTATGTCTTTTTGTAAACTCGTCAATCTGTAAGCTGAAAATCTAATTCTGTTTTCTGGCTCATTCCCTCGACGTGCAAGTCTGCACCATTTTGAGGTCAGTTTTTCTTTTTTTAAAGAACGTGTACAAGCACACCGGATAGTCGCTCAATGTAAACAAACCAGACAAGCCAACAGGTATGGCGGCCGCTACCACGTGACACATATGTTGACGCCCCCCTCAAGGAGATTTTGGTACGATCTATATTGTGGCCATAATATAGATCTGAAATCAGTTTAACCGCTTTAACCCCTTTTTATTTTTGTATTACTATACTTTTTTTTGACTGCTCCTAGTATTGATAATTTATTCTATAGTATTGTATGACTTGATGTATTGAATACACAAGACCACAATGGAAACACATCCTCAAGGATTTTTGTGTTATCCTTTTATAATTAATAAATAATAACAATAAAAAACGTATATACACGTTTAAAAAAAGTAAAACAAAAAACAAAACAAAAACACACCTGTGTGAAGTGAGGGTCAATCTTATCATCATACATTCACTGTCAATGTGCAGGACAAAAATAGCCGATTTGCTCGTCCACATATGACGTAAATTCTCCATTCATTGTCAATTGGAATTTAATGTTTGTGTAAGACGGAAATCTACACTACAGGGCCAAGCGTCCGTCAAAAATAAATAAACTGAAATATTGTCAATGGCATAACATATTTTCAGATGGGGGTCTGCGGCCAAATACTTAATTTGGGGGTCGTTGACATGGAAACTTTGTGAAGCACCCAATGACCATGTATAGTGATTTATAATCACACTACAAATAACACAGTGATTACAATGAATTATAAAATTATTATGAATGTATTACAACTATACGACAACTATATCCAACTATATCCCAACTATGTCCCATCAGAAAAAGTCAGTGAGTGACCAGCATTTATGAATTATTATGATACCCAACTGTGTGAGTCATTATAAGAGGCATTGTAATGTGTTGTGATTCCATTATGAGTATGTGCAAGTGCGTTGAACTGTAATTAGTGTTATTTATGATACATTTATACAAAAACAGGGCCTTTATGAATCATAAATCATGCTTGTGTATGGGGATAATGAGTAGGCCTACTTAGGAGTTATTAATTATAATTGCACAGTGGCAAAAACAGCTTATAATTCAGTGGTTCTCAAACATTATCAACATCAAGGACCGTCCCTGAGAACCCCCTGGCCTCAAGGGGTCCCGGGACCACACGTTGAGAACAACCACATTATGATATGTACACATGAGAAGGGATGCATGCATCAAACTTTACACATACCTGCTATTCTGTGTAACTTGATCACTGGCATCAACATGGTAGCGATATATAAGCTTCGGTGCAGGTGCTCCTCAGAAGATGTTTTGATCATTTGATGAACAGTGTGGACACAGAACTGACCACGCTGTGTTCTTTTGTTATGGTGATGTTTTCCATCCACTGCCTCCAGGAAATAGACGGCACCGCTTTTCGTCTGGTTTGGTCTGACAACATCATCACCCAAGCTGTTCAAATACACAATAAGCAGGCGTTCAGAATGCCACGCACAGACGCTAGAATACACGTAACTACACAGACAGTTATTTGAACCTAAACATAGCAGGCATGCATGTCTGCCTACCTCGCTGCTGCAAGGCTGAGTTCACACCATATTATACGTGACGTCCACACCTCCTCCAATAACAAAATACTTCTTAAAAGACGGGCAAGTGTACAATACTTATTCCCTATAATAAACTATTCAAGTTTTACAAGCCAGCATAAAACATTCCCGCGAGGGGTCCTTTGCAACGTGTGTCATCATGTAGCCACAACTTACAAGTGTTCTTCTTCTTTTTGTTTAACGGCGGTTGGCATCCAGATTTGGTGCATTACCGCCACCTTCTGACCCATATAACGGGCCAAACTTAAACTTTCTACCATTGTGATCCCATCCCATCCCCTATTCCATTCAGTTCCCCCTGGCCCACTCGCCTGAGTGGACGCGAAGCCCTCCCTTAACGTTGCGTGTCCAGATATTCTCCTGTTACATCCACCACATTGAGGAACCTTCTGGCTGCATCCAGCACCATTTTTAATCCTCTCCGATTTCGCTTTAATGTCCGCGGCACAGTTGATAACCATAGCATTAGCAATGAACGCTAGGAATTGCCTTCTATCCATAGTTAGCCACAAGTGTTGCCAGCTGTTGAGAGAAATAAGCAACCATGCCTATGAAAAAACAAGCCCTGTGAACAGGCAAGGATGGGGGGTGGAGACTTTTGTTTTTGTGGATAAGCAGATATGGCAACACACACACACACGCACGCACGCACGCACGCACACACGCACACACACACGCACACACACACACACACACACACACACACACACACACACACACACACACACTCACACACACACACTCTTGAGTAAATGTATTACAGGTAATAATAATAGGAGGACGTGGTGATGAGATGACACATTAGCGCATCACTGTGGCACAAACACAATATTGCACATCAACAATAAACAGTAGGCTATTGCACAGTAGCCTATTGTACACCTCAACAGTTATACTTACCCGTTCTGAATATATGAACACTAAATGATGTACAGTGTGGGTAATGCAATGCAAAAAATCACATTACTGATTGGGAGGGAATTGTCCTGTCTCGCTATAGTGCACGTAGGCTACGTACGCTATCGCAAACATAGCGGATTTATTCTATATATTCTGCATTTGCAGTGCCCCTATGGATGAAAATGGAATTCTCTGTTGATTAAACCACCCTCGACATGTGAATGAAATTTGGACGCTGATCACAGCCGAACGATACGGTTCGACTTCTATCTTAATATGACTATAAAGCATCGTATAACAATCGCTTTTGTGTTTTATTACACATTCAATTGGAATTTGTGTAGCTTGCTGCCGGGAGGTTAAATGCGCAAAGTGAGTTTTTACACCCTGAACTTTTGGCAGTATGGCCCAGGCCCGGCGCCACGGGGGTGCCAGAGGGTACCAGACTAACCCATATTCAGGACAGCTGTGACACCTGGCTGCTGACTGAATAAAGGGGAGCCACATGTGTCATGTGTTTTGATAAATGTATGTTTTGAGCAAAATATGAATGTTCCTTAACTTGCAGGGCAGGCATTGACAGTGGGAATCCCAGATGTCGTAGGCTTAAGGCCTTGTCTGCCATTAGCTGCTGATGGTTCAGTGGCATGGCGCCTCGAGTCATGGCCTCGTATGCCGACTGCATGCCCTTCGGCTCCGGTTCGGTGTCATGCAGCGTTTATGGACCAGAGCATGACGTCATGGCCTAGTGTGGCCCTCTTAATTTGAGGTAAAGGGCTGCCTATTGTATTTGTATGTTTTAAATTGTAATACATAAGTATTTGTTATTAATATTGTCCTTTTGTTTCATTAGGAGGAGCTCTTTACCTCTGCTGTTTTTGTCCCTATTATTTTGGTTATTTGTTTTGTTTGTGCAAATCAGCTGTTTTAATGATTTAACTTAATAGTAGTTCCTCATAACGGTGTACATTTGGCCCAGCTGTGCCATTATAGCAGGTATCAGATAGCGGCCCGACATGTGGGATGGTCACGGGTGGTAGGCTGTGTTTGGGATTTAGTATAGTCTGCCTGCTTATTCCTAGTTTTATTGCGAGTGTTTAACAATACTTCTTGTCTTGCAGTGATTGAAGAGTGACGCGTGTCTTGCCGTGTGTGGGCTCTTTGGTGGCGGTTAGACATTTCTCTTCTCTCCCCTCACTCCCTGCCTCTCTCCTGTGTCAAGACGTTTAAAACCCCTGCTACTGTATAGCATATAGGCCCCCAACTGTCATATTCGTAATCCCTTTTGATATTGACCTGTGATAAGTCACTTATGTAGCATATTGTATTAAACAATTCAATAAAAATATATATATATTTAAATTGGAACACGTCTTTTTGCAAGCCCACTTTGCCCAGTGGGCTTGCAACCTGTATTGTACATAATTTCTCTGGGTGAAATTCCCATAGTGGCCTAGTCTGGCTCTGTTTCCGGGCCTTAGTGCCCAGGTGACATATAAATCAAAAGTTATTTTCTACCAATTTGCCCAAGACACTAGAGGAATGAGTTTCCAGTGAGAGAGGGAGTGCCCTCTTACATTTAAACGGGCTTGCTTTCGGTTGTATCATAAAACTAGTAAAGCCACTTAAAATTGCAGACATGATGGGAAATAATCTCAGTTTAAAAGCCAAAGCAACAAAAAATAAAATAAAGAAAAATAACTGGTTGTCCTTGTCTACTTAACCAACTGCAAACATGCACTTACACACTTACAATTAATCCTTTGATTAGTTAAATCCCTTATCCGTCTTTCCTCACCCCACATCTGAAGCCATGCAGCTCGCATCAAACACTCAGGAAAGAAAATCTACAAATACCAAAGAGATTTTTTTTTTTTTGCAAAAAAATGTTTTATTCTTGTGCTTCAAAAGCTCTGCTTGTTGGTAAATCCAGTAGACATGTAAAATACAACCATACAATGCATTAGATTAAAAAAAAGGTACCAAAAAGTACAGTAAAAATAACACTTCCATTGCTGGAAATGTAAATGGACACAAAACAATATAAAATAAAAAGTGGAAAAGTTGATATGTACATATGGAGTCCAAATTTCTGCCAACTCCAAAGGAAAAGCCAGAGCCCATGATGGCTGCATGTGGTTGGACCATGGGTTCCTTCTATTATTTACTTTAGACCTGCACTACTTGTGATCAGTATGGCTGGTAGCTACTCTGGTGGCCTCCACGTCCTGGAGTTTTCCCATAGCTTGTATTGCTCTGCTGGTTGTAGTCGTAGCCACCCCCATAGCCGTAATATCCAGCAGAGTTGTCATAGCTGCCATATCCTTGTCCGTAGCCCTGTCCATAGCCCTGGGCCTGGTTCGAGTAGTTGTTGTATCCTTGGTTCCAGTTCTGGCTCTGCCCACGTCCTCTGCCACGCCCCCCTCCTCTTCCACCGCCGCCCCCACTGCCATTCTGCTGCTGGTACACCTCTTTGGGCTGGGCTAATTTAACCTCACACTTGTTCCCACCGACATTATGGAATTTCTTTTCCAAAACTTTCTTGACTGGATTCTCTTCCTTATACGTGATGAAAACAAATGCCCTCCTCTTCTTCGTGTTTGGATCTAGCGGGAGCTCAATCGTTTCGATCTCTCCAAACGTGCCAAAGTACTCCTGGATAACATCTTTGTCTGTGTCTGGGTTGAGGCCTCCAACAAAGATCTTCTTGACTGGCTCCTTCTTCACTGGCGCCTCCTTCTTCATAGCCGTGGCCTTCTTAGGGTCAATCTGTCGACCATCTAGCCTGTGTTCCTTCTGTTCAAGGACTTTATCTACTGCAACTGCTGCTTTAAAGAGAATAAAGCCGAACCCTCTTGACCGGCCGGTCTGCTGGTCCATTTTTATGGTGCAGTCTGTCACTTCACCAAATTTAGAGAAGTAATCTTTGAGATCCTTCTTACTCGTGTCCCAGCTGAGACCCCCGACAAACATCTTCCCCGTGTCCTCCTCCCCTTTACTGGCGTTGATCTGCCCGCCTTCCGAGGCTCCGCCGGCGCCGTTCTGGGCTTCGAGTTTGTCTCCTGCCTCGACTCCCCCCTCCTCCGTCGCCTGTTCTTCGCCACCATCGCCGTCGTCCAGAGCGGACTCTGCTTCTACTTCGGCTTCGGGCCCTGCTGCTTCTGCTGCCGCCGCTACTGCTGTTTCTGTGGCGTCGTCCACCAGTTCCGATTCGGCCTCTGCGTCTCCGTCGATCGCGTCATCTATGGCCGCCTCCTGCTCTGCCTCCTCCAACTCGTGCTGCGGTTCCTCCTCGGCGGCGCCTCCGTTAAAATTCTCGTCGAGTTCGTGGCCGTTTTCCGACGTTTCCATGATCTGCTGCTCTGCGTCGGACATTTTTATAAACCTAGTATGGTCCCTCTATTTTATAATCTGATCACACAATCGGAGAGCACTCTTCAAGATGGATTCTTGAGCTGTAGTTGGAGTGAGAAAACGGAGTGATTCGAAAGCTCAGAGACTTGCTATTTTATGCGTGTTCGGAGGACGTAAGGGAGGAGTTTACTAACCCCGCCCCCCTCTCTGTCTCTCTCTCTCACACACACACACACACACACACACACACACACACACACACACACACGCGCACACACACACACACACACACACACACACACACACACACACACACCCCATTGTCATGTAAACTAGAGAGGTAAACTTGTTT
The DNA here is from genome assembly GCF_963924005.1 of Protomyctophum bolini. Lineage (NCBI taxonomy): Eukaryota > Metazoa > Chordata > Actinopteri > Myctophiformes > Myctophidae > Protomyctophum > Protomyctophum bolini. The sequence goes on from NC_137872.1 coordinate 5,066,960, forward strand.
AACCAATAATTGTCACCCAATTTTTACTTTATTCTGGTTTCTCCTCCCAGAGACAGATCATTGACAAAATCCACATGATAAACCTGGCACATGTTAACTCAACCACTATTGCACACACCAAACTCTTGTACCAGACTCAGTTAGTTTAGCTCCTTATTGGTGTTAAATTTGTTTGATAATTGAAATGAATATTAAGAAAGAGAAAATTTGTCCTAAAACCTGAACATCACTGGAAGTGGAAAATACATCCAATTTCATATGGGGAACCACTAAAGTTACAAAGAGAAACGTATTATATAAGAGTAGAAATAATGGAGGCCTTGGGGCTGTGGACTTAGGACTTAAACTGAAAATGTCGTTTTGTAAAAATGTAGCAGCTGGCTTTAAAAGGAGGGCTATGTGGATAGGGGAGGCACTGAGCTGGACCAAAAAGAAGGGCCGGGCAAGAATCTCTTTGCCTTATTTTAAAGTGATGTATGGTGATTTGGTGTCTATTTATGCTCATCTAAATATTGACTGGACTGATATGTCAAGTAAATGCATTTATGCTAAAATATGTGATGACTATAAATATCTGGATGAAAATCAAAAGCGGGTGTGTATTAAAAATAATAGTAGTAAAAATATCTCTGAAAAGAAGAGAGACGTCATGTGGCTGGTCTCTGTGAGGAGACTAGCTGTACGAGCAGTTGTAAAATGGAGCTGCTTCGTTAGAACCGTTAAATACCCAATTTTAAATTGTGGTGCAGATTAGACAATTGAACACCTGCTAGTGGACTGCTAACTATAATGCTGCCATGTATGGGGTGTTCGAGGAAAGAATGTCTGCCCTAGAACAGGAATTTTACTGGACTGTTATTTGCACTGTGGATAACCAGGTGTGCCATGGTAATTCACCAGGAGGCCATCTCGGGAGAGGTGGTCTTCAAACAAATCCAAACTGAACTAAAAAGACAAAGAACTCTTGACGCACGAAAAAAATAAACTGACACCATGGCACCTATTAAACATTGTAAAAAAAGAAAGAAAAAAAACACTTTTGTATTGAAATGCATTGATTTACATTTTTATATTACTGTAACGTATAGTGTATATATGTAATTTTGCATAAATTGTAAACCCTGAATATTTTTTCAATATTAGTATGTACTGTATAAAAAGCGAAAATACATCCAACACATTTAACACACAATAATTAAAATGACCCCCCCCCAATACTAGAAACGTGTTCAACGCTCAACCCCCACCTCCACTTTGAGAAGCAAACGCTGATAGACATGCAGATTATATTTACACCAAAGCTCTCCTCTCTACACTTGCTTTGTACAGAAGAGTCTCGTTCCAGGACTATGAATAGCTGCTGGTTTTGGTGTGAAGCACCATGTTGAGTTCCACACAATGGAACAATGCCTCCCCTCTCCACAGGGTGGAGCTGAAAGTGAGTGATTGAGGTGATTTAAATAAAATCACACATTCAAATCTAGTTAATTCAGTTAGATGCAATATTATTGCTGATTAGTAAATTAGATCAGTAAGACCAGATCCCAAAGCCTCCAAATTCAGTTTCTACATAACTGGCTAAAAGCGTCATTGTAGTGGGTTAGGTTATTGTGGATATGTGAAATATTTTGTTTGAATATATATGTTTGATAATGTCGTAAGGACATTTTATCTGCCATTATGCCCGAGCCTAATAACGCTAAACGTTAATTTAAATGTCCCATGCATCACTGGACTGGGGGCAGGGCTGCTGTAATAGCCAAGTAATAAACACAACAAACTGAACAAAGAAAATACTTTGCTCTATCTTGTATGATATGGGGCAAATACTTAAGCATTTCTATTTGTGACAAAATAACACATGACACAGGGATGTATGTACAGTTCAAATTAAATCAAACTTTATTTATACTTGTGTATATGAAAGTAGAGATCTTAAGGAAAATATGTCGAATATTATGGACTTTGAATATAGGGCTTAAAGCCAAAAACAATCCCAAGACTGAAAATGTTTTTTTGCCAATCTGCACTGATCTCATTAGTGTTTATCGGTTATTCATTTCTTAAGGTATAACGGTTATGGGTTGGCCATCTCTATAATCCAGTTATATTCCGAAAGATTTTGGTCATGTAAACAATTGAGGATAAGAATACTTGTATTCAGGTTCCATGTAAACAGTTGGGTAAGAATATCTGTTCGGAATGAATTAATTAATTCTGAATATGTTGTGTAACTGCCAGTGTACTTATTGCCTAAAATAGTCTGCCTCGGGACTGCATAAATGTAGGGGAATAATTTCTTTAAATAACACATTTGGTGGCTCTTAAAAGAGCCGTTTTGGGGGTTGTGACAGTGACGGATTTGTTTAAGCACGTTCTCCACGGATACGACGGGCCAGCTGGATGTCTTTGGGCATGATGGTCACCCTCTTGGCGTGGATGGCGCACAGGTTGGTGTCTTCAAACAGACCGACCAGATAAGCCTCGGCAGACTCCTGCAGAGCCATGACGGCGGAGCTCTGGAAGCGCAGATCAGTCTTGAAGTCCTGTGCGATCTCCCTCACCAGGCGCTGGAAGGGCAGCTTGCGGATCAGCAGCTCGGTGGATTTCTGGTAACGACGGATCTCCCTCAGAGCCACTGTACCGGGACGGTAACGGTGAGGTTTCTTCACTCCACCGGTTGCTGGTGCGCTCTTACGAGCTGCCTTGGTGGCGAGCTGTTTCCTGGGCGCTTTGCCACCGGTGGATTTACGCGCTGTCTGCTTGGTTCTTGCCATAGCTTCTTCTATCAATGCTCTGAGTAGTAGAATAATTTTCTCAGAGCAAACTTCTGCTATTTATAAGCGCCGAGGAGACGCCGTCGTCCTCTGATTAGTCAGTGTTCTGGAACCTCCTTGTTTGGGGAGGTACCATGCATCACTGGCACCGATTGGAGGGGAACTCTTACAAACGTTGCTGCTTAAATAGCTAATAAACACTATGGTCTATGGAATAGTAGTTTCCACTGCATACCGAAAAAATAAAATGTATGACACGGCGCAAATAAATTTTCTACTTGTTACAAAATAAACATAGACATATCTTGTCCTAATACATAATGAGCACTCACAACATATTAATGTGGTCAAACTTTGGAGCTGACTGCCTGCCGCCCTAATCTGACTATCTTATTAGCATAATTATACGCCAATTAAATTGTATGTACATACATACATACTTATACTTTATGTACATTTAGCCTACACTACATTTAGTGTCATATTGCATGGATAATATTTTGTATCCCACTTGCTCTGAGAGACATGCAACCTCCGTCTTTGGGAAGAGTCAGAGTTTAGACTGGGAGGAACCGATCACACCACTAGCAGTGATTGGTGGGAAACTCATACACACTCAGCCCGCGCTCTCATCCGTCTCTATGATTGGTGGGGCGCACAGCCGCACACACAGAATGTACTACGTTGAACATATAAAAGGTCTCCCACGCCTCTACTCCAGCATACTTCTTCGAGTGCTTAATATTCTAGAAATAAACCCATCCTACTAGAAAATGAGTGGTCGAGGGAAAACCGGAGGAAAGGTCAGGCAGAAGGCTAAGACCCGCTCATCCCGTGCCGGGCTCCAGTTCCCGGTGGGTCGTGTCCACAGGCTGCTGCGTAAAGGCAACTATGCCCAGAGAGTCGGTGCCGGCGCTCCGGTCTATCTGGCAGCTGTCCTCGAGTATCTGACCGCTGAGATCCTGGAGTTGGCTGGAAACGCTGCCCGTGACAACAAGAAGAGTCGTATCATCCCCCGTCACCTCCAGCTGGCCGTTCGCAACGACGAGGAGCTCAACAAACTGCTGGGTGGAGTGACCATCGCTCAGGGCGGTGTGCTGCCCAACATCCAGGCTGTTCTGCTGCCCAAGAAGACCGAGAAAGCCGCAAAGAAATAAATCTACTTAACTCTACTGAACAAACCCCCACAAAGGCTCTTTTAAGAGCCACCCACTGTTTCTGCATAAGAGTGATTTCCAATATTCTAAATGCGCACTTTTATAGCTTAACTTTCTATTTATCCAGTCTGTTAATTTCTTCAGTTTGAGTGAAATGAACCCACACTCCCGCTCTATTCTCCATGAGGTCCTAAATTAGGCATACCATATTCTGAATTACCAAAAAGAGGACACATGCGCGCGTGCGCGTTTGAATTAAATCAATTTGTCAAAGTTTGGCTCCTAAATTTGATCTGGTAGTACCACTGGTAGTGGTCCTACCCCCCCCATGACACTTATTTGTTTATAAACACTTGGGATTTGTCTATAAACATTTTGTTATTTGTTTATAAACATTTTGGTAGTGGTTTACAAACATTTGGGATTTGTTTATAAACATTTTGGTATTTGTTTACAAACATTTGTAAACAAGCTGTCAAGATGAGTTAGTTAGTTCTGTATTTATTTAAAGCAGTGGCTCTCAAAGGTGTGATCCAGGGACCCTCATGGTTCCTTGAGGGGGTTCCAAATGGACCCATTATAGGTCTGTAACTCTGAGAGTGTAACACATGGACCCAAATGGACCCTTACAGGTCTGTAACTGAGAGTGTAACATATGGACCCAAATGGACAATTACAGGCCTGTAACTCAGAGTGTACGAATGGAACCAAATCATGGTGTTGCTTCAAATTAATGCGCAGTATTAGCAGTTATTCAGAACAGTGTCAGAAAACTGACGTGGACCAACTGGTTTATCCTAAAGGACATTTGCTTATAGCATTTGGATTAACTCATTCTTGGAAAAGATGAGTGGTCCTTAAAAGGACCGTTGTGTTTAGAGCAGACAGAACAGTTTACTTGGAGCTGGTGTACTTGGTCACAGCCTTGGTGCCCTCAGACACGGCGTGCTTGGCCAGCTCACCGGGGAGCAGCAGGCGGACGGCGGTCTGGATCTCCCTGGATGAGATGGTGCGGCGCTTGTTGTAGTTAGCCAGTTTGGAGGCTTCACCGGCGATGCGCTCAAAGATGTCGTTGACGAAGGAGTTCATGATGCCCATGGCCTTGGAAGAGACACCGGTGTCGGGGTGGACCTGCTTCAGGACCTTGTATATGTAGATGGCGTAGCTCTCTTTCCTTCCCTTTCTGCGCTTCTTACCGCCCTTCGTGGCGGTCTTGGTGACGGCGCCCTTCTTGGAGCCCTTCTTGGGCGCTGGTTTCGCTACTTCAGGCATCGTGGTTGAGTCACTAGAATAGTTCAGATGGAATGAAGAATGTGTAAAAGTGCGTTGTCGCACCACTATTTATACAGAGCCAATGCAAATGAAGCGTGTGACTCCTAGCATATGACTGGCTGATCGTGCCACAAAGAGTCTTTGTTTTCTGTATTATGTTTTCCCGCTCGTGTGCTCTATTGTCCATGTAACATTGTGAAAGGCTAAATATACCAGCCCCTTTATACATTATTAATATTTATGGTAAATGTATAATTTAAAGCCCCTTTTTGTGTTTTGTATTGATCCTCCTTTATGACTGCTGTTGCTGCTATGACCCCCACATTTCCCCATGGTATATCTATATCTGAATATTCATTTACCATGCACAACTTAAGCTAACTACAGGGAAACACTGCATTCTGAATATTGCAACGTAAGATAATGATAAACTGAGTGGGTCTCATGGTCAAGGCCTCAGGTCCCACCTGACAGAAACCGGCCTGAAACCAGGAACCGGATTAACTACTACATTAATTAACATGTTCTTTATTGGCACCACATTTCATTCATCCAGAGAGTGTACAAGCTTTACCAGAAGTAATAGAAACTGTTTTGTGTTGTTGTTTTGATCCCCTTCCTATAATGTTTGTTTTAAAAACGGTATTGACAGTGAAGGGATAATTCACGTTTGTTTTTAGTTCAATGTTTGTTTTGTCACCGTTTGTTTTACATCATCATTACACCTAATCATAGCAACATGAGTTATTGTACAAATATGAGACAAGTCAGAGAAAAGTCTGGATCAGAGAATCATATATTTTTGCAATAGTCTACATAATATTTGCAATACATATTTTAGAAAGGGTCCATATTTTTGATCAAACAAGTGTTTGGTCAAACCACATGACTTGTGCCTGGGATTCACATGGTTTGATCAAACAGTTGTGTTTGATGAGGGGGGAGGGGCAGAACACCACCACCAATCAAACACACATGTTTGGTCAACCCATGTGACTCCCATTGGAAAATCATTGTGGTGGCCCAAAATAACAATAAAACGACCAAACATTGCTTGATTGGTGTTTGGATACGTGTGAAGAGGCAGTTTTGCTATAAATATAATGTTTCCTGATCGCAGTAAACACACTCCAGTTCAAGGAAGCATGGTGGTGATCTCAACTTCCAATAACAGAAGGCTGTTGGAAAACGTGGTTAAGTCACTGTGATCAGAAAACTAAGAGCATTTAAATCTTCAATAAACTGTATATGCTGTATATTTGATTTGGTTTTGATGACACTTCTCAGGTAGGCATACGAAGTGTCATTCTGCAAAGCACAATTAACTCGTCAGTGTGCTCTGTATAAAATAAAATAAATAATATATTGGCATATTTCCTGCCATTTCACAAAGTTCCCATTGCTCGTGAAAGCACGTGGAATTGCCTTGTTGAAATTATGTGTTATTTAGAAAAAAAGGATGCAGAACATTGGGCCACACACACTATGTTTTACTGAACTATTATAGTCTTCACAGTTCACACAATGTCACCCAAAACAAGACATTTTATAAGATGTGTTTATCACTCTTCTACAGTATTGAAAAACACCAACCTGGGTGAACATGCTTTTCATTAAAAGCAAATGGCCCATTGTCATGTAAACTTGAGAGGTAAACTTGTTTAACCAATAATAGTCACCCAATTTTTACTTTATTCTAGTTTCTCCTCCCAGAGACAGATCATTGATCCACATGATAAACCTGTCACATGTTAACTCAATCACTATTGCAACAATGACACACCAGACTCTTGTAGACTCAGTTATTTTAGCCCCTTTATTGGTGTTAAATTTGTTTGATAATTGAGATGAATATTAAGAAAGAGAAAATTAGTCCTAAAACCTGAACATCACTGGAAGTGGAAAATACATCCAACACATTTAACACACAATATTTAAAATTACCCCCCCCCCCCCCAATACTCAACCCCCACCTCCACTTTGAGAAGCAAACGCTGATAGACATGCAGATTATATTTACACCAAAGCTCTCCTCTCTACACTTGCTTTGTACAGAAGAGTCTCATTCCAGGACTATGAATAGCTGCTGGTTTTGGTGTGAAGCATCATGTTGAGTTCCACACAATGGAACAATGTCTCCCCCTCCCCACAGGGGAAACCGAGCTACACTTCCTAACCATCTGTCCATTGTACCAAGACATCAGAGACACATACTTCCCACAGATTACAACCACACACAGAGATTTTGAAAACATGACCAATGACAAAAAACTCCCATATATGCTGGGCGAAGTACAACAAGCAAGATTTGTGAGTTGCTGTGATATGAGAAGGATATCAAATGAAACACAACGACCCTAAAGACTAATCATTGTGTATATTCCTGCACTATACCTGCATCGAGTGATGTTGGTACATAGAAGTTATCTATTGAAGATTCTGACCTTCAAAGTACATCATTTTTGTTTTAATACAGCAATACAATATTTCTGTATTGTTGTATTGTTCTTTCTGCTTTGGCAATGTAAACGTATGTTTTCTCATGCCAATAAAGCCCTTTGAATTGAATTGACTCCAATGGGAGTCACACTTTTTATTAAAAGCAAATGGCCCATTGTCATGTAAACTTGAGAGGTAAACTTGTTTAACCAATAATAGTCACCCAATTTTTACTTTATTCTTAAACTTAAAGGAGAATTCCATACTAAAAGGCTTTCTTACCTGTCTTTGTAGTTGTTACGTCCCCATCAAAGAGGTCCAGGTGTTATTTTGTGCAAAAGCTCCTTATTGGCTATTTCCCCTACCATAAGCTCTAAATGAATTGCATTGAATTGAATGAGAGGGTGTTGTGCTAATTCGCTTATTTCCATCGAAATAAGTAGTAAAGTGTACCGCTTGGGTTATTATTTACATTAAGAAGAGAGGATATATACAAAAAATATATAATTTTGAGCGATGGAAATAAGCGAATTAGCACAACACCCCATACATCCCATTCAATTCATTGAGGGCTTATGGTAGGGGAAATAGCCAATAAGGAGCTTTTGCACAAAAAAACACCTGGACCACTTTGATGGGGACGTAACAACTACAAAGAAAGGTAAGAAAGCCTTTTAGTATGGAATTCTCCTTTAAAGATTGAGTGATTGAGGTGATTTAAATCACACATTAAAATCTAGTTAATTCAGTTAGATGCATTATTATTACTGATTAGTAAATTAGATCAGTAAGACCAGATCCCAAAGCCTCCATATATTATATGGCAATGAATAAAATTCAGTTTCTACATAACTGGCTAAAAGCGTCATTGTAGTGGGTTAGGTTATTGTGGATATGTTAAATAGAATAGATATGCTCTGAATATACACAATGAAACAAGTTGGCTGTTCAATGCAGCACTATGGTGTAATACATGTAAAGAGATTGTATTAGACCTAACCACTGTCAGTCCATGAATCATATAGCTCATATCATTATGCAAACTTTAAGCACATGTTGCCTACTTGAATGGAATAAACTCTGTAAAGTGTATGTAGGTGGCTCTTAAAAGAGCCTTTGGGTTGTTTGTTGGTAGATCAATAAGCTCTACAAAGTGGTGTCCATCTTGGCATTGTATGCATCTAGCTGGGCATCAAGCTTCTCTGCAGAAAGCGGCTGTTTTTTGGCACCACCAGCACCGCGTCCGCCTCTCCCCCGGCCTCTGGCACCGCCTGCGCCGCGGCCTCCACGTCCCCTCTGCTTGCCTCCAACGCCACCAACACGCCTATTCATACCTCCCCCTCGTTTCAGACCCTGCATGGGAGGCTGTCGCTGGTTATCAATCTGTGAGGTGAGGAGCTGTATGTTCATGGGGCGCCCATCAAGTGGCATGCCGTTGTACTGTTTCATGGCCTTCAGGGCATCTGCCCTCCTTTCAAAGTGGACATCTGCAGTCCCCAAACCCCTTCCAGAGCGGTCATAATGGACAGCAGCCTTCTTCAGTGTACCAAACTCTGCAAAAAGTTCCTGGATATCTGCTTCAGAGACACCAATGTCCAGGTTTGAGATAAGGATCTTCCCTCCAGTTTCCACACCAGCTCCTCCACCACCAGCATTGTCGAGCTGTTTAGGCCTGCTGTACGGCGCAGGTCTGCCTCTACCTCGGTTGAGGTTGCTTCGGCTCCTCATGGGGCCGGAGCCGCCGGTGGCTCCCCCGGTGGCTCCTCCAAGACGGCCGACACCGCCGCCACGGCCACCACTGCGGCCTCTGCCTCCGCGGCCTCCTCCTCCGCCGGTGGCTCCCCTGGTGGCTCCTCCAAGACGGCCGACACCGCCGCCACGACCACCACTGCGGCCTCTGCCTCCGCGGCCTCCTCCTCTCTGCGACCTTTTCTGTTTGATAATGTCGTCTAAGGACATATCAATATTATCTGCCATTATGCCCGAGGCTAATAACGCTAAACTTAGAATGAAATAGAAAATGGTAGTACAACTTGGTCCGAAACCCTGTCTCTCACTGAACGACCTGCCTGGAAAGAGTTGAAGGTACTAAAGTCAAGAAGTGAATGAATGATGAGCTCAGATCCTCCTCATTTTATGTGTGCTCTGAGGACCTAAGTGAGGACAGGCAGACTGCTCTGCAGTGCCAAACCTGTTTTGCTGTCTTTGTTCTCACCAATGGTCTGAAATCTACAAGGATTTAATTTGCACATTGACTGGGGGCAGGGCTGCTGTAATAGCCAAGTAATAAATACAACACAGGGATGTATGTACAGTTCAAATGAAATAAAACTTTATTTATACTTGTGTATATGAAAGTAGAGATCTTAAGGAAAATATGTCGAATAGACATTATATATTCACACGGCATATTCATCTGGTTAATCTTCCAATATTTGGAAATGTTGGTGCTTTGCTGCACAGAAGTGTTGATTGTGGACTAGAACTAAAATGTTCATTGAACTTGAATCCATTCACACTAAATGTAGTCAACATGTAATATGATTTCTTATCATATTACATATTACTTACAAGACAAAGTCAAAGACAGTCAGTTTAGAGTTTATAATACGATCATATTTACGAGCGGTCTGGAACTGTTAGATTCTTGCTATTTTTTCACTCTCTGCCAAGTTAAGATAGGAGTTGTAGCAAAAGGGGCGCAAAACTGCTGCTTTTATCTCATTGGCTCCTCTTGCTTTCTTTGGGAGGCGCACTTCATGCCACTACTACTGATTGGTTGGAAGCTCATACACAGTCAGCCCAGGCTCTCATCAGTTTCTATGATTGGTGGGGCGCACACCCGCACATACAGACAGTACTATTCTCTGTGTTGTTGAATGTATAAAACGTCTCGCGCGCCTCTCCACCAGGCACCAGCACATATTTCTTCTAGATTCAATTCCAGAAATAATTCTACACCAAAATGAGTGGTCGAGGAAAAACCGGAGGAAAGGTCAGGCAGAAGGCTAAGACCCGCTCATCCCGTGCCGGGCTCCAGTTCCCCGTGGGTCGTGTCCACAGGCTGCTGCGTAAAGGCAACTATGGCCAGAGAGTCGGCGCCGGAGCGCCAGTGTACCTCGCTGCGGTGCTCGAGTATCTGACCGCTGAGATCCTGGAGTTGGCTGGAAACGCTGCCCGTGACAACAAGAAGAGTCGTATCATCCCCCGTCACCTCCAGCTGGCCGTCCGCAACGACGAGGAGCTCAACAAACTCCTGGGTGGAGTGACCATCGCTCAGGGCGGTGTGCTGCCCAACATCCAGGCTGTTCTGCTGCCCAAGAAGACCGAGAAAGCCTCCAAGAAATAAACCCGTCTCATTCGACTGAACAAACCCCACAAAGGCTCTTTTAAGAGCCACCCACTGTTTCCACATAAGAGTCATTTCCAATGAATCATGCCTACAGTTATGGTTGTTGTGTTGTAGCCTAAATAAGCACCATTTAACTGCACCGATCTTTACATTAATGCAAGACTAGTTCTCTCCAGTCAACTAATTGACCAGCAACAGCAGTTCAGTTACAGTATTTATTTAAGCTGCAATAAGTAATTGCATAGTGAGCTAAACCGGCCCTACACTGCTCTGTATTGCAATGATAATATGAGATTATATTATCATAGAATATATAGGTTTAACTAACTGGTTTTAGCATAACATTAGGTGATACAATGAAGAATTTAGTAATCTTTTATACTATGTAGCCTATTAATTTAATCATCTCCATTGTGTTATCAAGGTAGTCATACAACAGTATAGTCTATCCATTTCCACAATTTTACTAAATATCACATATCCATTTTACCATGTTGCATCACATTCATGTCTGAATAAATTCAGCAGGACAAACTGGTTTAGGTGGCAGCAGGCTCTGTGGTGGTTGGAAATATGCCTTCAGGGCGGGAACCCAATTTGGGGTTCTCTTCTAGTTGCCAACAGTATATAGCAACATAACATTGCAGTCCTTAATAGGCTAATAAACTTTTTCTAGGAATACATGTTGTGGTTCTAAAAGGACCGTTGTGTTGTAGCACTAATGACTGCATTTTGTAGTAAGTAGGCCAGGCCTACTGCCTGAATACCAGCACACACGTATAAATAGATAGTGAGTCCTAACACGAACACTAGAGTACACCATATAGGACTGTAGAATAAAAGAGACCCCCCGGCCCGCTATGATAAACATGATTAAATTATATGTGGTTGAAAGTACCTATAATTAAAGTAAAGGTTTCAGCTACAACCAGTCAACCATGCTCAATGTGCAAATTAAAAACATGTAGATTTCAGACCATTGGTGAGAACAAAGACAGCAAAACAGGTTTGGCACTGCAGAGCAGTCTGCCTGTCCTCACTTAGGTCCTCAGAGCACACATAAAATGAGGAGGATCTGAGCTCATCATTCATTCACTTCTTGACTTTAGTACCTTCAACTCTTTCCAGGCAGGTCGTTCAGTGAGAGACAGGGTTTCGGACCAAGTTGTACTACCATTTTCTATTTCATTCTAAGTTTAGCGTTATTAGGCTCGGGCATAATGGCAGATAATATTGATATGTCCTTAGACGACATTATCAAACAGAAAAGGTCGCAGAGAGGAGGAGGCCGCGGAGGCAGAGGCCGCAGTGGTGGCCGTGGCCGTGGCGGCGGTGTCGGCCGTCTTGGAGGAGCCACCGGGGGAGCCACCGGCGGCTCCGGCCGAGGAGGAGGCCGCGGAGGCAGAGGCCGCAGTGGTGGCCGTGGCGGCGGTGTCGGCCGTCTTGGAGGAGCCACCGGGGGAGCCACCGGCGGCTCCGGCCCCATGAGGACCCGAAGCAACCTCAACCGAGGTAGAGGCAGACCTGCGCCGTACAGCAGGCCTAAACAGCTTGACATGTTCGACAATGCTGGTGGTGGAGGAGCTGGTGTGGAAACTGGAGGGAAGATCCTTATCTCAAACCTGGACTTTGGTGTCTCTGAAGCAGATATCCAGGAACTTTTTGCAGAGTTTGGTACACTGAAGAAGGCTGCTGTCCATTATGACCGCTCTGGAAGGGGTTTGGGGACTGCAGATGTCCACTTTGAAAGGAGGGCAGATGCCCTGAAGGCCATGAAACAGTACAACGGCATGCCACTTGATGGGCGCCCCATGAACATACAGCTCGTCACTTCACAGATTGATAACCAGCGACAGCCTCCCATGCAGGGTCTGAAACGAGGGGGAGGTATGAATAGGCGTGTTGGTGGCGTTGGAGGCAAGCAGAGGGGACGTGGAGGCCGCGGTGCAGGCGGTGCCAGAGGCCGGGGGAGAGGCGGACGCGGTGCTGGTGGTGCCAAAAAACAGCCGCTTTCTGCAGAGAAGCTTGATGCCCAGCTAGATGCATACAATGCCAAGATGGACACCACTTTGTAGAGCTTATTGATCTACCAACAACCCAAAGGCTCTTTTAAGAGCCACCTACATGCACTTTACAGAGTTTATTCCATTCAAGTAGGCAACATGTGCTTAAAGCTTGCATATGAGCTATATGATTCATAGACTGTGAGTGGTTAGGTCTAATACAATCTTTTTACATGTATTACATCATAGTGCTGCATTGAACAGCCAACCTGTTGCATTGTGCCAGTTATGTAGAAACTGAATTGTATTCATGAGGCTTTGGGATCTGGTCTTACTGATCTAATTTACTAATCAGTAATAATAATGCATATAACTGAATTAACTAGACTTTAATGTGTGATTTGAATCACCTCAATCACTCACATTCAGCTCCACCCATGTGGGGAGGGGAGGCATTGTTCCATTGTGTGAAACTCAACTTTATGCTTCACACCAAAACCAGCAGCTATTCATAGTCCTGGAATGAGACTCTTCTGTACAAAGCAAGTGTAGAGAGGAGAGCTTTGGTGTAAATATAATCTGCATGTCTATCAGTGTTTGCTTCTCAAAGTGGAGGTGGGGTTGAACACGTTTCTAGTATGGGGGGGGGGGGGTTAATTATTGTGTGTTAAATGTGTTGGATGTATTTTCCACTTCTAGTGATGTTCAGGTTTTAGGACAACTTTTCTCTTTCTTAATATTCATCTCGATTATCAAACAAATTTAACACCAATAAAGGAGCTAAAATAACAATGGGCCATTTGCTTTTAATGCTCAAAGGCACCAGCGCGTCTGGCTCTTTCAAGATGAACAAGGCAGATGTGGTGAAGGTAAAGAAACCTGCTGCTAAGAAAGCAGTCAAAGCAAAGAAGCCAAAGAAGGCGGCAGCAGCAAAGCCTGCAGCTTTCACCCAAGAAAGCCAAGCCTTCCGCCAATAAAGTAGCTGCTAAAAGCCAGAAGAAGGCCAGCAAGAGGCCCAAGAAAGTGGCTAAGAAGCCCACAGCAGCCAAGAAAGCTCTAGCCTAACTTCTATTTTTAGGTCATCGTGGTCACACGTGAGCACTGGAATAATAACCACCTTATGTCTTTTTATTAATACATTTTCGTATGCCTTATGAGCAATGATGACGTAAGACATATGGTCATGAATGTAATCTGGTCCCAGCAAATCAGGCACAATTTGCTGTTTTATTTGCATACGCATCAAAAGTGGCGGGTTGGCTGGAATAGGGAATAGGGAAATATGATAATAAATAAACATTTAGGGTAAATCTATATTTCAACTAGAACTGCACTCTGCCGAGTGCATACTTGCTTGTTGCACACTAGTAGGCCATAAATGGCCTACTAGTGCGCAAGCAGAGCGCGCAAGTACTTTCGACCGCTGGAAAGTATCACATCTCAGTATCTCTGTGAAGGAACGTTTGAAATGTATAATCATTACGTGTAACTATTTGCTACCTAACTACTTTTTTACAGAAAAATGAATCATTGATATGTGATGAAAAAAAAGGTATATAAACTGAATTAAAATATATTATACAGTATAATTATTTTATTACTTATTGTAAATTGTCAATTGTTTTAAATGTATTTCATTTTGTACTATAGTGATATTAATACTAAATCATGATCAGAGTAATATGTGTCTCTAACTTCAATTTCTGTAATAATACTTTCAAATTTGTTGAAATATACATCCCAGCAGACCAGGCACAGATTTACAAATTACAAATCACATTACAACTACATACAGAGTATGTAGTTGTAATTTGATTAGCAGTATACCGTGGTTACTTGGTTCCAAAAAGTGAAGCCAAGTTTTTTTCAACCGTAAGTCTGTGCCTGGTTTGCTGGGACCAGTTACAACATTACGTCATCGTTGAGAACTGGGACCAGATACATGGTGTGTGTATATGTATGACTAGCTCTCAGTGATGACGTAAGAGATATGGTCATCTGTGTAGTCTGTTCCCAGCAGACCAGGCACAGATTTACAAATTACAAATCACATTACAACTACATACAGAGTATGTAGTTGTAATTTGATTAGCAGTATACTGTGGTTACTTGGTTCCAAAAAGTGAAGCCAAGTTTTTTTCAACCGTAAGTCTGTGCCTGGTTTGCTGGGACCAGTTACAACATTACGTCATCCTTGAGAGAGTACATGGTGTGTATATGACGTAATGTTGTAACTTGTAACTTGTAACTTGTAACTTGTAACATTACGTCATATACACACCATGTACTCTCTCAAGGATGACGTAATGTTGTAACTTGTAACTGGTCCCAGCAAACCAGGCACAGACTTACGGTTGAAGAAAACTTGGCTTCACTTCGAAGAGACCAAGCGAAATGATTACTTGCGCGCTCTGCTTGCGCAAGTAACTACATACAGAGTATGTAGTTGTAATTTGATTAGCAGTATACTGTGGTTACTTGGTTCCAAAAAGTGAAGACAAGTTTTCTTCAACGGTAAATCTGTGCCTGGTTTGCTGGGACTAGTTACAACATTACGTCATCCTTGAGAGAGTACATGGTGTGTATATGACGTAATGTTGTAACTTGTAACTTGTAACTAGTCCCAGCAAACCAGGCACAGACTGTATGTAGTTGTTCTAGTTACAACTACATACAGAGTATGTAGTTGTAATTTGATTAGCAGTATACTGTGGTTACTTGGTTCCAAAAAGTTGTTACAAGTTACAAGTTACAACATTACGTCATATACACACCATGTACTCTCTCAAGGATGACGTAATGTTGTAACTAGTCCCAGCAAACCAGGCACAGATTTACCGTTGAAGAAAACTTGTCTTCACTTCGAAGAGACCAAGCGAAACGATTACTTGCGCGCTCTGCTTGCGCAAGTAATTAGAATTAATAGCTATTCCACGCTCCAATTTAAATGTAACATGATTGTATACACATCACAAAGCGTAAGAGGTGTGAAACTATGGAACGGCTTAGACAATGAACTGAAAAAGTGCGGCTCAATAAAAAATCATATGACATTGATTATGAACATTCTTCTCATGTGTGACTCTGGATTCTGTGTGATCAAAATCTGTCTTCTCCTGTGTATCTTTCTGTGTTATGTTTTCCTTGTGTTTTCTTTTGTGTTTGGTTGTTTGTTTTTTTGTTTTGTTTTGTTTTCATGTTTTGTTTTTTAGTTTTCTCTCTCTTCTGTTTGTTTCTCTGTCTGTTTTATGTCGTCCCCCCCCCCGCCCGATAGGCACAATAAGCCATTGGCCTCAACCTAAACCCAAAAAGAAAATAAATAAATAAATACTTGTAATGTAATGTTTTTGCTTTTTGACCAAAATAAAACTGAACTGAGCTGAACATACTGGCAATGTAGCTCCAATTTAAATGTAACATTGTATACACATACATACTGGCACAATGTTTCTTGAGGGAAAATAAAAATAGAACCGGTCTTGTTGTGGAATAAGACATTTTAGTTGTATTTGTATTGTGTATGTAATAATAGTTAAAAAAAAAAATATATATATATATATATATATATAGTATAACTGTGCTATATAAGTTGCCTGCAAATGTGTGGTGTTTCATCTATTTTAGATTTTATTGAATTATACATTTGAGTGTGAAATGACCTGAACTGAAACATGTCAGATTTCTCATCCCAAAACAAGAGTTTTGCAGAGTGAGATAAAGTGCCCTCTGATAAGTCTCCATGCCACAGGGCCAACAGCTGTGTTTGCAGACACTGGAAAGTTGTATATTAAAAACAAACATCTTCAACACTAACGGCTAGATTTACTTTAATTCCAAACCCAGACATCTCTGCTTGCTCTGCAGCAAAAATGGAACAGGGTATCATATGGTAAAACTATTTTAAAAGACAAATGACAGAGGAAAGTTGACAAACAACGATACATGTAAGGGTGTACAAGTGAGGTTTTAAACGTCCCTACAAAACACAGGACTCCTCAAACCTCCACATGGTTTGATTATGAAGCTAAACTCGTCTGCTATCTGATCGAGTTTTTTGTATGACTTTAATCTGTTTCTTTGTATGTATTTGATTTAGTTTTAGTTGTAGAGAAAACACAACTGTCTCAGTATTCTGCAGCACAGAGTACTGACCTAGTGGGTTGAGTCTACATCGTTCTCACACATCCTTTAAGTTCCACCCCCTCCTCCTCTTACAACATTCTCTACTCGGAGTTTAGTTCGGTGCATCTGAAACTACAGAATGGCAGAAGTCGCTCCAGCTCCCGCAGCCGCCCCGGCTAAAGCCGCCAAGAAGAAGGCAGCACCCCGACCCAAGAAGATCGGCCCCAGCGTCGCTGAACTTGTCGTCAAGGCCGTCTCGGCCTCCAAGGAGCGCAAAGGTGTCTCCCTGGCTGCCGTCAAGAAAGCTCTGACTGCCGGCGGCTACGATGTCGAGAAGAACAAGGCCCGCGTCAAGGTCGCCGTTAAGAGCCTGGTCGCTAAAGGCACCCTGGTTCAGACCAAAGGTGCCGGAGCATCTGGCTCTTTCAAGATGAACAAGGAGGCACCGAAGGAAAAGAAACTCGTGAAGAAAGCAGTCAAACCCAAGAAGCCGGCAGCCAAAAAACCCACCGCGGCAAAGAAGTCTCCGAAGAAGGCAGTGGCCAAGAAGCCCGCAGCCGCTAAGAAATCTCCCAAGAAGGCAAAGAAGCCTGTCGCTGCAAAGAAACCAGCAGCCAAGAAGAGTCCCAAGAAGGCGACGAAGAGTCCCAAGAAGGTCAATAAGCCCGCTGCCGTCAAGAAAGCACCAGCAAAGAAGGTAGCGAAGCCCAAGGCGGCGAAACCCAAGAAGGCTGCCGCTAAGAAGAAGTAAACTACAACACAGCCCGTTACCCCACAAAGGCTCTTTTAAGAGCCCCCCACAACTTCATTTAAAGAATGTTCCTTTATTTAATATAGTTGTCATGTCAATGAATGAGTGTAGGAAACAAAGTTAGCCAAAACAATGCGATTACTTACGGGGAAACGAATGCTCAACACCATTATTCTGCAGTAGGCTACTCTATGTTACTGGGCGTGTTTATGAAATCACTTCATACCGAAATCAGCCGTTGCTTATTATACAAGTATCTCCGGTTAGTCTACTCTATTTCATAAGGGACTCAGAGGTATCCATATTATATACGGTAGCCTACAATTGAGCGCATGAATCCCAACAGCCATAATCAAACTTTATGGAGCGCGTAAAAACATGCTAAGGGGAATTTGTGACCTATAGTCCAAATGGAACAACAGAAGGCATAAATGCCTCCTCGTCCTCGTGCATGTTATATATTAAAAACAATTTGTGCATATAAATCCGGGATTTTCAAACACTATATTATATAATACTGTGAAATATATGACACGTATTTTATATTATAATAACAAAAAGCCCCCAAAATTATATTGAAATATTCAACACAGGAATAAATAACTAAATTAGAAGTAACAAACAGTTACAATAGCATACATACCAAATTACTTGGAAGTAAGATAGAGACGGTATTACATTGGCATATGTAAATGTTTAATGTGATCATATACATATAATGTAAATTATATTAATGCAATGAGAGTAGTCACTATACTAGATTGTAGTAAAATATATCAGACACTGATCTCTTCTCCCACTAACTATGCAAATGTACATTATTGCATAATTATCCGCGACGATACACTACAATGGTTGAGATCTCCCCCTCTTTTTAAATCAAACATGAATTTTGCGTAGTGGCTAACGGCTGCCACTGTTCACGTGGTATACAGAGGGTGGCGCTCAATGGAGTTAGTGTTGACTTGTCTGGCATAATGTCCACCGCCTGCCTGATTTATTGTCCCGCTAAAATAGTTGTCCCGCATGCCTCGTATAATATTGTCCCGCTACAATATACAATTTGTAGCGGGACGATAGGTATTTGCAACTCAATTCATCCCAAAATGAATCAATTTATGCTGGTAAATCGGTGTGAATTTAATCTGCATTAACCTTTATAGACAAATATATATATATCTTAATCTTGAATCTTTATCTCATAATTTACATTCGTGTTATATTACATATTCGCGTACCTTACTCAAGTAAAATGTGCTAAAAATTGCACACCCTAGACTTTTGGCAGGATACAATGTTAAGGCACATAAGGCCAACGGCTCCAACCCTGCCGTGCACCGGCGCTGGGGACTGAGGGCATATTGGGAAACTATGGGCGCGTTCGGAAATAGCGCACTGAGCAATGCAAACTAATAGGCCAGCTAAAGGAGATAACGAAGTTATTGTGACATGATATATATACAGTATAGTATGACCTTTCAATGTGTACATAATAGTTTTACATGCATATACAATTATACATACGGTCAGTCCTTGAATCATGGCTCATATGCAGACATTGCCTAATTTAATGGAATACTCTGTAAGGTGCATGTGGGCGGCTCTTAAAAGAGCCTTTGGGTTGTTGGTAGATCAAGTCAGCGTTATTAACCTCCGAATCCGTACAGAGTGCGTCCCTGTCTCTTCAGAGCATAGACGACATCCATGGCGGTCACGGTCTTTCTCTTGGCGTGCTCGGTGTAGGTGACGGCATCACGGATCACGTTCTCCAGGAACACCTTGAGGACACCGCGGGTCTCCTCGTAGATCAGACCGGAGATACGCTTCACTCCACCACGGCGAGCCAGACGGCGGATAGCGGGCTTGGTGATTCCCTGGATGTTATCACGAAGCACCTTGCGATGGCGCTTAGCGCCTCCTTTTCCAAGTCCCTTTCCTCCTTTTCCTCGGCCTGACATTTTGAGTTCAGCTGTAGTTGGCTTCAGAAAACTGAGTAATTTGAAAGTTCAGAGACTTGCTGTTTTATGTGTGTTCGGAGGACGTAAGGGAGGACAGGCAGAGCGAGGCTGCTAGCTGCGTGGGCGTTGCTAACTCCGCCCCCCACAACACACACACACGCACACACGCACACACACACACACACACACACACACACACACGCTCTAATATAATGTAATACAATCAAATATTATATAGCCTATGTATGCACAGTAGGCTATGCAGCCAGCCTATACACCTCCTGGTTCATTTTGGTCAGGTTAGTTTACTTTACAGTAAATATTATATTGCTAGTCAATATAATACTATTGTTTTGCATTCATCTCAGAAATGTACTTGCCAAATAAACTTAATATATCATGGCATAACTAAATCAGTAATATATCAGTCAACAGTCAACAACAACACCATTTTCATATAGTTTATAATACTTCAGTTGTTCAGTTTGTACTAGCCAACGCCATTGTATACACCGCCCCAGCTATAATTCAAAGTCAGTTAGTCTCAAGGTTGTATCTTTAGAATTAAGAAGTTCAAGAGTTCATCTAATCTAAAAACTAGACTAGGACCACTTTTCAATGTATCTTCATATAATTGGTCCTCACTAATGTTCATGATAAAATAGCACAAATAAAAAAGCAGTTCAGAAACCCGTCCACCACTGACATCATCGATAGGCAGTCCAAGCTAATAGAAACGGCAGTTTTTCTATTCCTGCAAAGTTGCAATGCAAAAATGGAAGCTATCATTCTCATGATATAAATCTAAATATATAGTAAAATCTTGTTTAATATAAATCTGCCTAACAATGATGTCACTGGGTTTCTAAACAGCCCACAGCAATGAGACACAGACCGACTAGAAACTGATGGAGGTATTTTTATTATGAACATTAATGAGGATAAGAAAAGTGGCGCTTAAATGTACGGTTGTGCTATTGTACTGTGATAGATCAATGGTATTTATAATATTTAACAAAACATAAAATGTTGGGTTGTTTCACAACTTTAAAAAAAAATCAGTTAGATTAATTAGTTGATTGATTTCTGAATAAAGTAAGAATATAAATGAATACTATTATTAAAACAAATGAGTCTAAGAAAAGAATATTATTGATGAACAAATTCAGGTATTGCAGTAGTTTTTGGATTAATGGCCATGTTAGTTTCATGACTTGACTGCAAGGTATGTCTTGCATACTTAGCTTACATAGGTCTGCTATGTTCAATAAGAAACAACACAGCACTTTAACAACACACATCTTGTATGGGGGTCCCTCCGGGACTCCTGGCACAACATTTCCAGATGGGGGTCCACGGTCACATTAATAGAGTGTATAAACCACTGAGTTTGACCATGGAATGCTCCTCTTCCTCAGCTCTTCTTGATGAGCCTGTGGACAGACAGGAAGGCCTGCTGTAGCCCAAGACCCTGAAGGGCGCTGCAGGCTTGGATCTCCCAGGCTCGGTCCAGATAGCTGGGCAGGTCCAGGTGCTTCGACACCTCGCACACACACACACATCAAAACATGACTGCCGTTAGTGTTCTGTTATACACCGAGTTGTTTCTGGGCTTGATCTTTTAGGTGATATAGCTTCTCATCTTTGAAGTATTGAGAATTTAATTTATAGTAAATTTAAATTATTATCAAGGCTTTAAAAGTCCACTCCAATAACAAGAGTACTGGGTAGACATTTGTCTATGTCCACAGGTATATAGTATTGTACACAACTGAATTATACACATCAAAATGTTCACAGAAATCTCCTGAATGCTAAGATGTACTCAATTCTACCTCTTGTATGCTCATGGCGTTGGGCAGGTCCTTCTTGTTGGCCAGCACCATCAGAGGAACTCTGGTGAGGTTGTCATCGTTCAGGATTTTCATCAGAGCTCTGTGAGCTTCAGGCATCCTCCCCGCATCACTGCTGTCCACCACAAACACCACAGCTTTACAGCCTTCCAAGTAGAACCTGCATGGACAAGCATCATATCAAAACTGTTGCTTTTCAGCTTATTTCGCTCTGCGTTTCGAGCTTGCAGACTTGCTATACTTTTGTTGCTTTTGTTTGACACTTTTCAATTTGGGCATTAATTTACAAAAAATAACATTATTGCCCTACGCACCTGTCACTACACTTTTGAGGTGTGCATCGGCCTTTTGCTAAATGAAAAAGATTCTTGAAAGCAATGTTTATATTGTAAATGACATTTTGTGTGTTTGTGTATGTGTGTGTGTGCTTTTTTTTGCATGGCTGCACAGCATAACATCCAAGCAGCACAGCCAGGTTCTCTGAGGCTTTGATTAGACATGCAGCTGTGTAATACATTATGATATTAGTCATTGCTAGAGTGTTTGTTCAGTAAATATTTCTCTCTCTCTCTCTCTCTCTCTCTCTCTCTCTCTCTCTCTCTCTCTCTGGTACCTCCAGTTGGCTCTCATCCGGTCTTGTCCTCCTACATCCCAGATGGTCAGAGCTGTCTTCTTATCCACGTCCAGAGTTCCTACGTTGAACCCTATGGTAGGAGACGTGTCCACAACCTGCACACACACACACACACACACACACACACACACACACACACACACACACACACACACACACACACACACACACACACACACACACACACACACACACACACACACACACACACACACACACACACACACACACACACGTGTAATATAGCAGAAGCTTTTGGTGATGTGTGTATTCGGGATTTCATTTCATTACTGCAGCTGGGTTCATTTCAGTTATGGAAATTTGACGCCATGTGCTCGTTGGGAATCAAACTCCAGCACAATCAATGCCTTGCTCACCTTCCCGGTCAGCAGTCGGGCCAGCAAGGTGGACTTCCCAGACGAGTCTAAACCCATCAGGATGACCTGAACGCACGTGCGTACATGTGCATGCGCGCACACGCACCCATATATACACATACACACAGTTTGTGTTAGAAGTGTTGCATTAAAATCATGCATCTCGTAATGTAATGGTTCAAGACACAGAGCTCATAATAACCATCTGAGCAGCCATCAGCATGGGTCAAGTTGAAACACTGAGTTCCTCCTCACAAAACTGATACGGTAATCTAATCTAATCAAGTCAAGTCACATGTTATCAAACCTTCCAAGTGTGTAATTTTACGTCTGTATTTTGATATGGAATCTTATACCAACATGCAACATCACAATGTTTTGATTTATTGCATACTATATAAAGTTTGTGTAAAGTGCAGCGGGACGATTAAACAATGATAAAAGGATAACAGAAAAAAGGCCAGAGGGCTTGTTTCCATTGTGGTCCTGTGTATTCAATTCATGGGACCACATGGACCGGTCATTCAGCTTCACAAACAAAAAAAAGGTTTTAATTTCTTGTTATTTAATGTCACAGAGTGACTAAGTTGTCTTCTGACCTGTAGTCCACAGGTCAGAAGACAACTATGTTTTCTTTCTGTTGTAAAGCTCTCTCATTGTCTCTTCTCCTGCAAGATGTTAAAATAGCATGAAAATATCTCCTAGGCCTAGGCCTATAGGGCCTAAAAAAAACTAAAGGCCTACCAAGTCTACTATACCATGCACCCATGACCAAAATTTGCATTATTTTAAAACAAAATGTGAGACGCCAGAGGAGTTCATAAACGATAGCCAATATTAGGCCTATGGTCAAATATGACATCAAGGCATTTAACCCATTCTGAACGGGAACCCCTTTTGGTGTTAGCATCATGTTATGCTTTAGCTATTGAAAAATAGCAGATCTACAAGCTCGTAGCGCGCCACCGAGTGGCGCGCTACGAGCTTGTAGGTCTGCTATTTTTGAAAAATCGAAGAGCGACTGACATTTTTAGAATCTGATCTCAGGTCAGAATGGGTTATAATCAGACCAGTGTGTGTCCAGTGGAAACCTCGTATGAATCTGATCTCAGGTCAGAATGGGTTAATAGTAACTCAAGTAATACGTTACTATACCCGGCCCGTACCCCTGTATTGCTTGTGTGGGACAAGTGCGATGGGGGGGATGGGAGGCCCCCATCCCAGTGTGGATCTGGTCACCTGTGGAGGATGCTTGATGGAGTTCTTAGAGAGGATCAGACCCATGATGACACCGTCCTCTGTGGTGGCGACACCTCTCCTCTACGGTCCTTCTTCTTTAGTATAGGGATGCAAATCATCGATCAATTCACCCATTGATAATTCATAACGTTATTGGTGGTCGATTAACCGGTCAGTTGATAAGCAGAGTTCAACTATCTTCATTTCCCAGAAAAAAAATATAATTAAAAGTGCACTGTTTTGTCTGTTACGCCACATGCAAAAGCAAAGCAGAGACGTTTCTACACAGAAATACACAGAATTATTATTTTTGCCAGGTGGATCACCGATTCCATACCATCAGTAGAGAAATTACTGAGCTTCAATTGTACAGTGTTTCGATTCCAAACGTTTGCACTTGTTAATCTGGTGTCCTGTGCTGTGTGTGAGTTCTCTCTCCATGGATGAAATTGCTATGCTGAGTCTGAGCTAAAATGTAGTTCCTGTTTACTAATGAGCTGGAGAGACAGAGAGTCGTGTTACTGAACAAACACTCTCTAGCAACTATAGAAGAATATATAGATACCGTATTTAATGTACTATAATGTTTACTATAATTACTTTTAACAATTACCTATAACTTACCTCCTCTCTAAATAGTGTAGGTTGCTTTAATCCAGTGTACTGTAAAGTGCTGGTACTGTATCTTTTATTTCCTCTGATGAACTTCAGTTCCAAATATCACCACAGCTCATCCACGAGAGAGAGGAAGGGAGGGAGAGAGAGAGAGAGAGAGAGAGAGAGCGAGAGAGAGAGAGAGAGAGAGAGAGAGAGAGAGAGAGATTGCTCTGAGCTGTACTGTACGTGTGTGTGTGTGTGTGTGTGTGTGTGTGTGTGTGTGTGTGTGTGTTACAATAGCTTAACATTATATTTATATATATACACATTTGTATTATATACTTTACCCCTATTCAACTAGCTGTCTTTATTATATACTGACACATATTTGGCAATGTTTAAATGCATTGTTTCTGCATGCTCAAATTCAAGTACATTATTACAACATGCATTATGTTTGAGGAAGTGGTACAGCTAGGGAAAAATACTGCCCTAGAAAGTAGACGCGTCGCTCCAGTGAATTGGTAAGGTATTATACCTGTAGCCTATAGAAGCCATTTGCATGAGAGATGCTATTTTTATTTATGGAGCACCAATAAACCATTTGAAAATAGAATATTAAAATTTCAAATACTGTCTCAGCAGAAATGTGTAAATGTATACACAACCCTTGGTTTTATGCATGCGTCGAGTCCATTCATTGGAGCACAGCTGACAGCAAATCAGACTAGTTAGGGAGGGAAACTCATAACTGGGATTGAGCATTTGGTTTATATTTCTTTAAAAAAAATCATAACTTTTGACAGGAATGTGCTAGAGACTTACTTTTTTTTTTGTTGGACAGACTCGTATATTTATGCTCTACAAGTGGGGGGCCGTATGTCTGACATGGCTGAAGTAGACACTCCAGTGAATTGGCAGACACTCCCTAACCAGGCTTCAAGCACGCTCTTTAAAACCCTCCGGTAGCCACGCCCCCTCCCTCTCCACACACACACACCCACCCACACGGGCTGCAAACTTGTTTGTTATACAGAGTGAAAAATATAAACAACTTATAATGTAACTTTGCACTCCATGAAGTGGAGTAGTCTGGCGTGTTAGGGAGTGAAAACTGCTCAGTCACAACACTGTGTGACAGCTTGAAAGAGAAGTTATCTTCATAACAACAAACTGGTGGGTTTGTTTTCATTCTGCAGGTGAGTTAGCTACCAATGCTAAGTGAGCATTAACGTGCGTGTGTGTGTGCGCGCGCACGTGTGTGTGTGTGTGTGTGTGAGAGAGAGGGAGAGGGGGGGTGAAATTAAATGAACAAACAAAGGTGCTTGAAGTGCTGTAAAGTGTTACCTGAATTGCACACAAACCTGAGTTAGCTATACCTTAGCCCCACAAGCAGAACTCAAATGTAGTAAAGTTTCTGACACTTTGATTACAAAGCGACAATCAAATTTCATAAAAGCTTTATGTAGGGTTCCGAGAGGGGCTAGCTATACCTATGCTAAGCATACTGTGTGTGTGTGTGTGTGTGTGTGTGTGTGTGTGTGTGTGTGTGTGTGTGAGAGGGAGGGAGGGACTGGGTGTTGAAATATAAAACAAAGGTGCATTAAGTGCTGTATGTGTGCATGTGGGTCCTATATATACATAAATAGAATACATATATACAGACACAATGTTTTGTTTGGGGTGTCACAGGACCAAATCCTTGTATAAAACTGAATTCTTCTTAACTGTTTACCAATGATGGTTTAACCCATTCTGACCTGACCTCAGATTCTAAAAATGTCCTCTAAATCCTGACAGTTTTCTGAAAAAGCTATGTTTCTGTCAGTCGTTGTTCGATTTTTCAAAAATAGCAGACCTACAAGCTCATAGCGCGCCGCTAAGAGCTTGTAGATCTGCTATTTTTTAATAGCTAAAGCATAACATAATGCTATATCACCAAAAGGGGTTCCCGCACAAAATGGTACTGTAGGATAAATCGATGCTAGAAGGCTTTCTTACTTTTCTTTGTAGTTGTTACGTCCCCACCAAAGAGGTCCAGGTGTTATTTTCTGCAAAAGCGCATTATTGGCTATTTCCCCTACCATAAACCCCCAATGAATTGAATTGAATTGAATAGGGCGTTGGGGTGTTGTGCTAATTTGCTTATTTCCATTGCTCAAATCATAATGTAAATAGTATCCCAAGCGGCACACTTTACTACTTATTTCGATGGAAATAAGCGAATTAGCACAAAAATCCAACCCCCATTGTGGGCTTATATATGGGGAAATAGCCAATACTTATACTCAAAGCTTATATGGTCTCTCTCTCAACCTGCTCCACAGGTACACGGGCCAGGGTGACGACCCCAGATCCCCAAGATCAGCTTCTTCTTAGCCCTGACATGCTGTGAATGCTGGACCCTATAGAGCCCTGACATGCTGTGAATGCTGGACCCCTAGAGCCCTGACATGCTGTGAATGCTGGACCCTATAGAGCCTATGCCCTAAATCCCTGACCACGACATGCTGTGAATGCTGGACCCTATGCCCTAAACCCCTGAATGCTGGACCCTAGAGCCTATGCCCTAAACCCCTGACCACGGCATGCTGTGAATGCTGGACCCTATAGACAGTATAGAGCCTATGCCCTAAACCCCTGAATGCTGGACCCTATAGAGCCTATGCCCTAAACCCCTGACCACGACATGCTGTGAATGATGGAGCCTATAGACAGTATAGAGCCTATGCCCTAAACCCCTGAATGCTGGACCCTATGGAGCCTATGCCCTAAACCCCTGACCAAGGCACTACAGCAGAATGCTTGCTATGTGCTGTGTAGTGCGAAACATCCAGACCAAGGCTGAGTGAGAAGATCAGGCAGCCAGGATAATGAGGCTGGTTGGGGGCCATTGATACTGGGAGGAGAAGTACTGCATGGCCAGCTAGCCAGCCAGATGTATGGAGGATGGAGATGAGATGACTGGAGTCTGGAGGAGCTGCTGGAGGTCTCATCATGAACTGGAGAGAGAGAGCCACAGTTTTCCCCTGGCATCACTACAACTATCTTATGAAGTCAAGTGGAAGAGTCGACAGCTCAAGGTATGAACTTTGTCTTTTGCTTCTTGGCTACGGCTTGTGTTTTTAATGCGTGTGATTCAAGCTGGTGTGCTAATGCTGTCATTTTGGGACCCATTGACCGGGTGGCAAATGGCAATGGAACTGGTTCTGGCTCTGGGGTTGAATGCTATAGTCATCATGTGAATCTAGAGTTGGTCTGTTGTGTTGTATCTGCTGTACAGTATGTGAGTTCAGTTGTTGTACCAGGGAACAGTATGTGTGTGTGTATGTGGCTCTTGATCACTTCAATAATCCCATGAGTGAATTTGCTATTTCCATTTGGTTGGAGATGGAGCTTTTGGGCTTTGACATAACAGCCATCAATTCCAATGGTTAATTTTCAATAGAAGACTGATTGACATTAGTTGATGTACGTTGTTGCGTGGTCACTGAGGTTCGTTGTGAGTCGTTGTGACAGGGTGGCTGTATTGGTTCATGACTGGCATGGTGGCAAAGAATGTCCCTATGTAGGTCCTTTCTTTCTTTTCTTTTTCTTTTTGTTTAGGGCACTAAATGGCAACGTAAGACATCATGTAAATAGTTGTATTTGCTACTCTTGTTTCTCTGCCAAGAGGCAGCGGTGGCCGAACGGTTTGCGGAGCGATGATTATCGGAAGGTCGCTAGTTCGTATCCCCGGACCGGCACGTTAAAATTACCACCGCTGAAGTGCCCTTGGACAAGGCATTGAACCCCTACCATGAAATGAGCAGGGCCTGGCTGTAAACAAGTTCTTGAGCTTAGTCCAGTTACCCTGGGTAAATATAGTAACTTCCCTTTGCCTGTCCTGAGCCCATGCAGGCAGAGGCCTTTTTGGGGCAGTTCTGGGCACGCACGCACGCACGCACGCACGTCTGTAATCCACACACCTCAACAACCAGTTTGCCCCACCGACTTCAAATTTTGACACCCCACCACCAGAACTGCCCCCACGCACGCGCACGCGCGCGCACACACACACACACACACACACACACACACACACACACACACACACACACACACACACACACACACACACACACACACACACACACACACACACACACACACACACACACACACACACACACACACACACACACACACACACTCGCACACACTCGGTGCATTTATGTGGAAATAAAACCGTCACTGGCGTCACACGTGCGTCTGCTTTGATGTGTGTTGTAAAGCAGCAAACAGTACGTTTTTTTTTTACAGCTGCTACTAAACAAAACATAATGTAAACACTTGCTAAATTGAACCTCAATCAAATGCTCGGCTAATATTATTAATTCTTACCTTAAACGTGAAAAAATGGTGAAGTGAAGACAAGTTGAAAGTTTGTGCAGGTGCTGTGAAAATGGCGTCTGATGTGAGGACACAGGAGGACTACTTGAAGGGGGAAAAGTTATTGAAGGGGCGTGTCCAGGTTTCCAAGGCTTAATTCTGTATATTTTACTGGATTCTGACCATTTTGTGTGGGTACAGAACAACATTGGTTGGAATTAAGTAAATGAGTCCATTTGAGAAATACATGCACACGTTCTTGTATTATTAACAAGAGATGATTCTCGAAAAAAAGTGACATATTCTTGTACACAAAAAACGTAAATGTGTCTTGTTAATCATAACATATTTAATCATGTTATATTTACTGTTTCTAATAACCATTTGCCCGTACATTTTAATGCATTTTGACCATTGTGTGTGGGTACAGAACAATATTGGTTAGAATTGAGTGAATAAATCCATTGCATAAATAGATGCACACGTTCTTGTATTTTTAAATGATAATCGAAATACTTGACATTTTCTTGTAAACGAACATACTTAAATGTGGCTTGTTAATCATAACAGATTGAATCATGTTACATTTACTGTTTGTCAGATCCACTTATATGAGTGTACTGGTTTGGTTGTTTACTGTTCCTCGTGTCAAATAGATTATTTACAGTGCACTGGTCATACTGGTTTGGTTGTTTACTGGCATATAGAACAGATCCACACATGATGTTGAAGTGCAGAGTGAGAGGTGTTTGTTCAAGGTGATTTAACTAAGTAAACCATACAGTAATTGGCTGGGATCCCACATGATTTCAGGGGGGGGGGGGGTCCCCATACGATAGTGAAGTGAGAATTTAAGGACTTTTAAGACTTTTTCAAACCTAAAAAAATAGACCATTACTTCGTTAAAAGTAATGAACAAACTATACCATGAAACAAATTGTGATTATAGCTTATCTAGGCAAAGCATATCTAAGCTCATGCACAACGCCTTGCAATGCGATCGAGGCACGTACACTAGTACAAATCTCAAACTTAAGAACCTACATTAAAAATCACTTCACCGGAAATAGCTGATCTACAAGCTCAGGATGTGTTTCAGCAATCTGCTACTTCTGCATAATGCTCGGCCGTTTATGCTGAATGCTCGTCTATGGTGACACCGTACGGCAGGGATGCTACAGCACAACGTGCATGTGGTTGAACCATTATGTAATGTCGATGACGATGCGTGTCTCCGACAGAACGAGAAGTGTCATGTGTTTCTGCCTCATGTGATTTAAAAAGAGAGCCTGCTGAAACCACCCTCTTCTTGGGTATAGGCCTACACTACAGGCTTTAGTTTAGACATACTATTGGTCCGACTGTCCGTAGACCGACATTCCCTGGCCCCTAGCTCTTCTTCCCTTCTTGGAAAAAATAACAAGAACTATGCACAAAAAAATAATTTCACCCACTTTTTAACTTGTTAAAACTGTGACGTGACAAATTATGATGATTCTGTTGCACGCACATGTTCTGTGAATGTTTCTGTGGCTGCAACAGGGGTGGAAATTACCTAAGACAAACGTCCCACATGGACGGTAAAGTTGACCGTGACAGTTAAGAACCTACAGCTGTACTCACTCATAAGTGCAGCGTCTTTGAGGAGGTGAACATGGAAGGTTCCTCTTTGCTTGATGAACACAGCATGCATTGGCCAATCTTCATTGGCACAGACTAGAGGCAAAGTTGGAACAAAGGAGAAACTCATGTGGAGGGTACACAATGGCTACAAAATGAAGAAATAGCCACACATTCATACACCGATGGCAGCGGAAACCATGCAAGGCACCAAGCAACACATCAGGAGCAATTAGGGATTCAGTGTCTTGCTCAAAGGACACTTCGACATAGCGTGCGCTACAAGCTTGTAGGTCTGCTATTTTTTGAAAAATCGAAGAGTGACCGACATATAGATAAAAAGATGTAATCTGATCTCAGGTCAGAATGAAAACTGTCAGGATGTAGAAGACATTTTTAGAATCTGATCTCAGGTCAGAATGGGTTAAGATAGAGCCTTTATTCAGCATGTGTTACACAACTATAGCTGGTTTTACTTTTACAGTAAACCTGTGCTAATTCTGAACATATTTACCAATGTCATTTTTTTTCTTTTTTCTTAGATAAAGTTACCCAAAATGTGGCTGACACCGGTCCTTTTTTTGGTAACGGGTACGGTCGCCCCCTTTTCCATCTCGCCCCACTACTCTACCTAGCTGAGAATAACAAACATCATTCATGTTGGTGATTATATAAAAGGTATCATCATATTAATTTATAATTGTTGAGTTCACTCTGTAGTCTGTGTATATCCATGGACATAATAGCACAATTACAAAACATGGGCTACATGGAAGAAATGTGTTTAATAAAACTAAGTGGATTGTGTACACAGCACTGAAAGAAAGCAGTCACCGTCTCACAATTAGTTGAAGGAAAAAAAAAAAAACTTCTCAGGGGAACTTCAGTCAGTGAACAGTGACTTGACTAATAGGTCCATATTGATCCATAAGAGTCCAACAACACCCTCCTAGCTGTTGGCTCCGGGTGCAGGGACTGTGAGCAGTGTGAGGGTCGAGCACGGTAGCTCTCAGAGTGGGGTCCAGGGACCCTCAGGGTTCCTTGTGGGGGGTTTCCAAATAGACCCTTATAGGGTCTGTAAGGCAGTGGTTCTCAAAGTGGGTGCTGTGACGTAGGTCAAGAGGTGCCACAGAAGACTTTGATAATATTTGGATTTTTACATATTTACATACCGCAATATGACATAAATATGGTAAGGTTCTATAAAGTAACAATGAAAACAAAAATCTTTGAGAAGCACTGCTGTAAGGGACCTCCATAGCGGAGTGTATACTAATGGAACCAAACTACAGTCTCAAGAGTGTCCTTGAAATTAAAACAAATAAATAAAAAGGTTTGAGAAACACTGCTTCTAGGAGTTGGCCCCGGTCCGAGGGCCCCGCATGACGTGAATCCTCGCCTCGTCATCAATCTCGTCCAGGACCCTCTCTTGTTTGACCGACAAGATGGTGTAACTGACTGGAGAACTGCTGTTAAGTATAAATAACAACAATCACGTTCTATGTAGATCGGCTATTATCATTTTTTTTTAAGTTTAGGAAAAATATATATTTTAAAATGAAAGAAATGTCTACATTTCAATACAGCAATGCATTATTATAGCAAAATGTGTCATTTTAAAATAAGTATTGTTTATTTTAAAGCATGTTATTTTGAATACAGAAATGCTCAGGTACTTTAGTTCCCAAAGTATGGTCTGGGGACCCCCAAGGGCTCCACTGCTTTAACTCAAGTACACTTTCACTTGTAGCGGAGTAATATTTAGACCAAGGAGTACTAGTGTAGCCTCGCCCGGGAGGCGAACCCGGGTTCCCCATTCCAATGGCACGTACGTTAACCAGTCGACTAAAGAGTCATGACACGATAGCCAAGTAGCAACGCAGCACCGTATAGCCTACAGTCGTCCCCCCCCCAACTGGAAGCGCGTCCACGCGCACCAGCCAGGAGCCAGGCTCGACTGACTGGGGAGACCTCCGCCCCAGGGAGTGAGACTGTTTGGGCTGTCGACTACCCAGGTTAAGGTCTGTGCCGCCTGGGAACATACTTGTAGAGGTTACCCAAACACAGCCTGCCACCAATGTAGCCTCGGCCGGGAGGCGAACCCGGGTTCCCAATTCCAATGGCACGTACGTTAACCAGTCGACTAAAGAGTCATGACACGATAGCCAAGTAGCAACGCAGCACCGTATAGCCTACACTAGTAGCCTATCTAACCACTTTCATACACAATACATCCATGATCCCACTAACTTATAAACAGTACAATAGCGCCCTCCTCTGGACTGGTGCAACTCGACAGTCCACTACTGTTGACCACTACATAACATGGCAGACACAAATAAAGAAAGAGGAAACATGAGGGAGTATTTAACAACTCCAATTACCTTTATCTAAGTTTTAAAAGGTAGGCTACTTATTCTACTTATTGGTTAAATTTGTTTAATTTCCTAATTATACACAATCCATAACATATCCGTGGCATGTTTTGTTTATAAGGTTGTTAATGTGTCTGATATTCCATACACATCACATACAAAGTTGCATTCTAATTATTTAGCAGCCCAAATCAGTAATTAACTGCTGGTTCACTCCACTATTCCATGAGATCCACAGACAGAGACAGATCACAACATTCCATTTCATCATAACCTCTGGTTTCTATTTCGACTTAACCCGTGTGATCCGGTCCTGAACCCGCCTTACTGCATCCGGTAATTCGAGGCTCACACTTAATATGCACGTATCGTTTCCGTTACCGCTCTGGAGCCAAACCGGATCAGCAAACTGCAGAACGAATTGACATGCTGTGTACATGCATAGTTGTACATGAGTAACATGACGGTTTGACATTCACAGTCAGCAACACCACTAATATAAAAGTAGACACGCCAACGTCCTTAAAATGAGCACATACTGTTTATATGGGACACATTGTCGTGCAATCACACCTATCAATCCATTGTTGTTATTACATGTATAAAAGGATACAGATTCCGACCACAAACGCTCCGATGGCCAGTCCGGTCCAAAGGTTGCGTCTGCGGACCTTTTCCATGTTCTGCTTCCAGTAAATTATCTCCTCTCTGCGGCGGTGAAGCTGCCTCTGGGCGGCCGTGAGGGGAGCTGCCTGCCCCCCCTGTACGGGAGCCTGCTGCTGGTCCGCCATGTCTCTGTGGCTGTCTACTCTAGAAATGTTAAACGGTCACCGTTGTTGTTGTTATATTCAGCTCGGCAGTGTCTAGCAAATATTAGAATAGCGTCTTCTTGTTCTTCTTCTTCTCTGGTGTTTAAAGGCGGTTGGCAAACCTAGTGGTACATTACCGCGACCTACTGTATGCATTACGTATTCTATACGAGAGAGAGAGAGAGAGAGAGAGAGAGACTTTAATAATAAATATGCACTATACAGACCCGTTTAGATTAGAACCAGTAGCATAGCATTACCATACCCTTTTAAAATAATACATTTAAAATTTCAATGCAAACATAATTTATTAAAATGCATATCATGGTAATTGACAGAAGACTTTAAAATGAACCCTGCATGGCTAATAAATAAGACTAAAATATGCCTTAAAACATTATACTTGCCCTCTATAACTAAAATTAAAAAAATGAAAACACCTTAAATATTGTATTTCTTTCATAAAAAGACAATGGGAACTGCTCCCGTCAAAGGTGCAATGTGTCAATGTGTGGTCTAGCCCGTGCATTATTCCATAGGGCTGGACACATGTTACATATATATATGGACACAATGGCATCATCAACTTGCGACAGGAGCAGTTCCTATTGAGTGAAAGTTTCTCTATTTATGAAATAAATACATTATTGTCTCCGCCAGGCCGAAGGCATGGTGAGAGAGTATGTTTTGCCGTCCGTCCGTCTGTCCGTCCGTCCGTCTGTGAACAGCTAATCTCCGGCCCTGTTAACCCGGTCGATGCTACATTTTGCACACACACTCCCTGGATGACTTTAAAAAAAACACATGTTTGGGTTAGGGTTTTGGATATTACTCCTCCAGATTCTGACCAGAATTCCCGCAAATCGTTACACACTATCTCTATAGTCATGTGTTCAAGACAGATCTGTCCGATATTTCATATTCTATCCTAATTGGCTAACAAAGTTTGCAGGATTGGGCCTGTTGACACAACAAGCCTCAAATCATGAACGCAGCGTGCAATTTACGTGAAATCTTTCACAGACTTTCAGGCTGAGGAATATATCCCACCCTTTTCAAATTGGCCTGTTATAGCGCCACCAACAGGTGGATTTTTTGCTAAACACATGCTTAGAAAATCATCTAATTTCCATCAGTGGTGTAAGAACAAATGGCACCCTTTTCACATTGGCCTATTATAGCGCCACCGGGAGGCCACAACCTGACCTGGCCTGGTGGAGACCTCGCTGTGGCCCTAGAGGGGCACTTCTGCTAGGTGTTTTTATTGTTTTATTTTAGTTGTAGAGGGCAAGTATAATGTTTCAAGGCATATTTGTGTTATTAGCCATATAGGGTTCCTTTTAAACTTCACTAATGTGAAGTTTAAAGTTTGGTCTAAATATTGTGAGATTTTAATCAGCTAAATCTACAGTTGATTTTGTTAACTAAAGCTTTTGGCGGGCGCTAATGGCGTCGTAATGCCTTAGTGCCTCTATTTTGGAGAGTATCACCCGTACACATGCACCCAAGCATAACATGACTTCCAATGACTTCTTCTCCACAAGTCCCTCCTTAAAGGAGAATTCCATGCTAGAAGGCTTTCTTACCTTTATTTGTAGTTTTTTTTAATATATCCTCTCTTCATAATGTTAATAATATCCCAAGCGGCACACTTTACTACTAATTTCGATGGAAATAAGCGAATTAGCACAACACCCCATAGCCCCATTAAATTCAATGCAATTCATTTAGGGCTTATGGTAGGGGAAATAGCCAATAAGGAGTTTTAGCACAAAAATACACCTGGACCTCTTTGGTGGGGACGTAACAACTTTAATTAAAGGTAAGAAAGCCTTCTAGCATGGAATTCTCCTTTAACATTAAAGTGTAGTTTTTAATGTTGACGGAATTATCAGTATATTTAGTCATAGTTTTAATCACCATAGCTTAGTTTTCAAATAGTTTTCTTCAGTAAAAAAAACCCACACCCGTGTGAAGTGAGGGGCGCTCTTATCATCGTACATGAAGTGAAACAGACGCTGACATAAAATGCTCCATTCATTGTCAATGGGAATTTAAAAGTTTGTGTATAGGACGAAAATAGACACTAAGCCAAATTTTCCCAGACACAATGACGTAAAATTATCCATTCATTGTGAAAATAAATGTATTGTTTGTGTAGGACGGAATTCTATACACTAATAGCGGAATATAGGAGTTGCTAGCGCCCCTCAAAAAAGTTAGTCGACAAACATTTTTCGTCATAGCTCTTTAGTTGATATAATAACATTGATTGTATTGAGTACTTTTTCCACCACTATACCAAATATGGAGTCATATGTCACGCTACTGCTGGCAGCTTCACGATTCTCAATATATAGTCAGTCAGTCAGTCAGTCAGTCAGTCAGTCAGTCAATCAATCAATCAATCAATCAAGCAAGCAAGCAAGCAAGCAATCAAGCAATCAATCAATCAATCAATCCACATAATTCAAGCCCACATAATGGAGAACTGCATTTTGAGCTCTGGTCTGGGCGAAGAAGAGGCCTTTTACCCAGGACAAGCCGGTGGTCTAGGAGAAGAAGATACGTTTGTCCCAGGAGAACCCGGTGGTCTGGATATCAGCCCTTCTATGAACAAGGACGAGAGAATGTATGTGGATAAACGGCTTAAAATAGTTAAAGACTGTTTGGCAGCGAAAGGCATTGAGTGCCATGAATTTGTCCCAAGAATAGGTCTTATATGTTCAGGAGGTGGGAAACGCGCCATGATAGCCCTTTTGGGAGCACTGGAAGGATTTGGGGAAATAAATCTCCTTGACTCTATCTCATATCTGAGCGGTGTATCTGGCTCCACATGGTGCATGGCATCGTTGTACCAAAATGGTCGTGATTGGTGCGCCGACCAGGCGGCTGTGACGGAAGTGATCATTGACAGGCTTGGTGGCGAAAAACTGTCCTGGGCCGAATGTGGAGAAAGACTGAAGGAATATTATAAACAAACAGACCACTACAATTTGACACATTTCTGGTCTGCGATTGTTGTTGCCACGTGGATAAAAGACCTGGACTCAACTCTTCTTTCAAAGCAGACGGAGGTGAACGGCAGGGTCCCATATCCCATATATACGGTCATCGACAAGAATTGCATGCAGCAGCTAGAAGGAAGTGACTCAAAGATGGGCCCCTGGTTTGAACTGACAGCGCATGAGGCGCGCTACTCACTCTTCGGGCCCCCTGCTCAGCAGAAAGCGTTTGGGAGTATGTTTAATAATGGTTCAATTGTAAAGCAAATGCCAGAGATGGACATGCTGTACGTGCAAGGCATGTGTGGAAGTGCTACGGCCGACCGCCAGATAGTGTGGAGAAAGATAAAAGAAGTAATTCAACAGTTTCTTTCCGGCCAATCACGTCCCAGTTGGCATCTAGCCCTAGAGACGCTCGTCGACATTAACAGCCTGGCCTCGGAAGGCAAAGATTATTCTCCTCATGTCCAAAGAATGAACGAGTTGCTTGCGGGCAAACTGGACCAGAGTAGAAAGCGTGTGATTTTAGATCCAAAGTCTACCAAGGCGGAACTCGAGCATTACACGCTGGTCTTCTGCGAACGTTTTTCCGACTGGTACGAGAAGGACCGCGAGAGTGGTGAGAGCGACGTTGTTCGTGTCGATTTGTGGACCTGGGCCAAGATATTGGCGAGCACCGTGTCGTGCTTGACGACCTGGAAGTGGGGAACCACATACAACTTCCTTCACGGCAGGAGTAAGGAAGATAACACCAGTGTAGATCAAGTAGTCCCCAGCCTCCTGACGACAGAAACACGGGACTACATTGACGCTGGCCTGCTATTAAATTCCCCGTATTTTTCCGTGCTGAGAGAAGACAGAAAGGTTGACCTCGTAATTTCTCTGGACTTCAGTGAGGGGGACCCCATGATGACGGTTGAACAAGCTGAAAAAATGGCGAAGGAGAAGGAGAAGGAAATAGTACCTTTCCCTAAAATACATCCCACAATAACTTCTGAAGACCGATCAGAGCCGAATGACTTTTATGCATATAAAGGAGACCGCAAAAAACCGACAGTGATCCACATGCCCCTATTCAACAAGGTCAACTGTGCAGAGGATATTGAGGAGTGGAGAGAGAATTACAAGACATTCGATCTAGCGTACGATCCCAAAAAGATCAAGGCTCTGAAGCAAAAATCCAAGGAGAATGTGATAAATAACAAGGACAGACTGTTGGATGAGATCAAAGAAATCATGAGACAACGTCAGAATCAACTTCTTGACTTCACTGGTTTACACATTTAAAGAAGTGGGTGATGTGTTTCAGAGAAGGTGATGTGTTTCAGAGAAGGTGATGTGTTTCAGAGAAGCGTAGATCCCTTGGCAGGCTGTTCCACAGCTGTTACGGTACCAGGAATGCAGAACCCAATTGCAGAGACAAAAGCAGAAAATGTATCAAATTAACTTATTTATTAAGGCAGAAAATAGTTTACAACAAAAATAGGGAAATGCAAGGAGTAAACTAGGAATTCCAAAAAATGCAAAACTTCAGGAACAAAATGCTAAAAAATGAAAAATACTTTCAATAGCATAATGCATAAACCAGAAGTCCAAAAGTTATAAGCTATGCAAAACACAAATACCTCTTAGAAGCCCAAAAACACACGAGGAGTCCAAGGCAGAACACTGGAACAGGGAAGTATGTACTGACAGTTTGTGTGTGCAAAGAGTCCAGTATTTATAGGTAGCAGGATAATGGCAAAGGGTTCACAGGTGTGTAATGGGAAGCACTGCAGGGCTGATGAGAGTTGGAGACAGGTGTGCAGTGTGAGGGAATGGAATGAGGGAGTGGCCAGGGAGGAGACATGGTCTGTGGAGTGACAGACCATGACAGTACCTCCCCCTTAAGGGACGGCTTCCAGACGTCCCACCATGCTGGCCCGGAACACAAAGCAGGGTGGGTGGAGGAGGGGGTCTGGGGGAAGGGAACTGATGCTGAGCAGATGATGTCAGGTGGGCGGCCAGGATGCTGGGACGAGGGGTCAGGCGGACGGCCT
Source organism: Protomyctophum bolini (assembly GCF_963924005.1). Lineage (NCBI taxonomy): Eukaryota > Metazoa > Chordata > Actinopteri > Myctophiformes > Myctophidae > Protomyctophum > Protomyctophum bolini. The sequence continues at coordinate 5,105,710 of NC_137872.1, forward strand.
GGGGGCTGGGACGAGACAGATGAGGAGTCATCAGGCGGACGACCGGGAGGCCGAGACAAGGCGGTGAAGTTGTCGTCGGGTGGACGACCTGGAGGCCGAGACGAGGCGGTGAAGTTGTCGTCGGGTGGACGACCTGGAGGCCGAGACGAGGCGGTGAAGTTGTCGTCGGGCGGACGACCTGGAGGCCGAGACGAGGCGGTAAAGTTGTCGTCGGGTGGACGACCGGGAGGCCGAGACGAGGCGGTGAAGTTGTCGTCAGGCGGACGACCTGGAGGCCGAGACGAGGCGGTGAAGTTGTCGTCGGGTGGACGACCTGGAGGCCGAGACGAGGCGGTGAAGTTGTCGTCGGGCGGACGAGACGAGACGAAGGATGCGTCGTCAGGTGGACGGCCGGGAGGCCGAGACAGGGCGAAGGCGGAGACATCAGGCGGTCGCCCCGGAGGCCGTGACGAGGCAGATACGAAGTCGTCGGGCGGTCGCCCCGGAGGCTGAGACGAGACCGAAGACACCGAAGGAGACGCCAGGGAAGCCGCAGGCGGAGGCAGGGCCAGAGATGCCGCAGGCTCAGGCGAGGCCGGAGGTGCTGCAGGCTCAGGCGAAGCCGGAGGTGCTGCAGGCAGAGCTGAGGCCGGAGGTGCTGCAGGCTCAGGCGAAGCCGGAGGTGCTGCAGGCAGAGCTGAGGCCGGAGGTGCTGCAGGCTCAGGCGAAGCCGGAGGTGCTGCAGGCAGAGCTGAGGCCGGAGGTGCTGCAGGCTCAGGCGAAGCCGGAGGTGCTGCAGGCAGAGCTGAGGCCGGAGGTGCTGCAGGCTCAGGCGAAGCCGGAGGTGCTGCAGGCAGAGCTGAGGCCGGAGGTGCTGCAGGCTCAGGCGAAGCCGGAGATGCTGCAGGCAGAGCTGAGGCCGGAGGTGCTGCAGGCTCAGGTGAAGCCGGAGGTGCTGTAGGCAGAGGCGCAGGCTCAGGAGGTGGGGCTGCAGGCGGAGCTGCAGGCCCAGGAGGCGGGGCTGCAGGCGGAGTTGCACACCGAGGAGACATAGAGGATGCTGCACACCCAGGAGATACGGAGGATGCTGCACACCCAGGAGATACGGAGGATGCTGCACACCCAGGAGATACGGAGGATGCTGCACACCCAGGAGATACGGAGGATGCTGCACACCCAGGAGATACGGAGGATGCTGCACACCCAGGAGATACGGAGGATGCTGCACAACCAGGAGATACGGAGGATGCTGCACACCCAGGAGATACGGAGGATGCTGCAGAATGGACCACAGGTAGATCTGCAGACACTGGAGGCGGAACGGCCAACATGGGAGGCAGGCCTGCAGGGGGTGCTGCAGACACTGATGGTCTCTGGGTAGGGGCTGACAGCAGACTGGAGATGGCTGGCCTTGTGGGCTTGGTTGCTGGGCGATCCCGGGAGATGTTGCCCCTACGGGGACCTCCCAGAGCCAGGCGTGTGCCCAGATGAGGATCTGGGGCGTGAAGTTTTTTTTTTTTTTTTTGAATTTGGGCCTTACTGCAAAAATAGGCACGCAAGTCCATATACTGAGTCTTCTGCTGGCTAGCAAACTTATCAGGGCTAGCTAATTCTAGACTCACCACTCCAAGCCTGAGAGAGCAGGGAACTGGTTGGGACGCATAGGGAATTGAGGCATTTTCAAAGTTCTTGAGCCTCCCAAGGACCACATCCAGGTGGGGTACAAAATGGCTTACCCATGGTCTCTCCTTGAACCACTGCTGCTGTACTGATATCTCCACTTGGAGTTCAGCAAGCAGTTTAGGTGGGGAGGCCAAGAGATGGGAAACCACATTTTCAAATTCTGCAACTTTTCTATGAAAAAGTTTTATCTCTGCTGGGTTCATTTATGGTCAGTACATTCTGTTACGGTACCAGGAATGCAGAACCCAATTGCAGAGACAAAAGCAGAAAATGTATCAAATTAACTTATTTATTAAGGCAGAAAATAGTTTACAACAAAAATAGGGAAATGCAAGGAGTAAAAAATGAAAAATACTTTCAATAGCATAATGCATAAACCAGAAGTCCAAAAGTTATAAGCTATGCAAAACACAAATACCTCTTAGAAGCCCAAAAACACACATGAGGAGTCCAAGGCAGAACACTGGAACAGGGAAGTATGTACTGACAGTTTGTGTGTGCAAAGAGTCCAGTATTTATAGGTAGCAGGATAATGGCAAAGGGTTCACAGGTGTGTAATGGGAAGCACTGCAGGGCTGATGAGAGTTGGAGACAGGTGTGCAGTGTGAGGGAATGGAATGAGGGAGTGGCCAGGGAGGAGACATGGTCTGTGGAGTGACAGACCATGACAACAGCACAGTGGCGTAGTAGCTTTTTTCTGCCATTGACAATGAAAGGAGAAATTAGGTCAAATTTCCGCCAAATATGACGTAAATTAAACATCAATACATTAAATACCATTGACAATGAAGGGACAATAATGTCATATGTAGTCGAGCAAATCGGCTAACCAATCAGATGTCGGTGGGAACTCTTGGCCAATAAGGGACCACCATTCTTGATGATGATGTATGATGATGTACGATAATAATTAGCGCCCCTCACTTCACACAGGTGTGATTTCTATTCTACAATGGTCTGGCACCTTCTTAGTACACGTGCGTTCACAGTGGCCACATGTCATCATGAGCGTTCATGTGTTTGGGCCCACACTGCAATACCAAATTTGGCCACTATGTCCATTTTGCCTCTCTATTCATTATGAAGAGACATATCTCTAAGGCTTGGATATGTCCCAGACTCGGGTCCTCTCCACCGCTGACCTGCTTGATGTGCCTGCAATGGCTTATAAAAAACATGGTGAAGCAGAATTCTGCTTCTATGGCCTGATGGCTTGGAATGAATTTGCTATACAAATAGTTTATTAGTGTTTATGTCACAGCAGTGACATCATAGAGGACTGATGTCATAGACTGGCCTCTGATATAAGTGCTGTCTCGGGCCACTCGATTCTGTTTAAGGCAAGAGTGCTCATTATTGGTAGTTTGTCGTTGTTGTTGCTGTACAGTCAAAATGTTGCGCTGGACAGTTGTGGTGAGGGAAACATTGAAGGAGGATGGTCAACACGTTGCCATAGCTGTGGGGTGTGAGGTGTACTCATTCGTTGGTCCTGGTGCTAGTGCACGTGAAAGGGGTCCAATCGATGTGTACGTCTTCGACACAGTGTCTCTGCAATGGAGGAAGTTGCCCCAAGTGACACCTGGGAGAGGAAAATGCCCCCTCGAGGTTCCCAATGTGTACTTTGGCTACACTGCCGTCCTGATAGAAGATATCGCCTACATCTGGGGAGGGTATGTAGGTGGGTATGTAGGTGGAAGATACTTAGGGCTTCATGCATTTGACGTGGACACCCACAGATGGTTCAAACCCAAGGTGTCTGGGACTGTACCAAAAGGTAGGACCGGACACTCAGCCTGTGTCCTGGAGAAGGCCATGTACATCCATGGAGGACAGTCATCACGTGGTAATGACACCTACAAGTTGGACACCACTGCGACGGTCTGGACTTTGATTAACACCGGAGGCACTCGAGTACCGGTTTCATCACAGCATTCTGCCACCATCATCGGGACAAAGATCTTTGTATTTGGGGGCTGCAGGATCAACAACGTCAGAGTGTTTGACACAGAGACCGACCACTGGCTGAGAACGCCTTCTGCACAGCTTCGTCCAAAAAGACGCTCAGGTCATTCAGCGTTTGCCTACAAAGGAGAGCTGTACATATTTGGGGGCCATGGCATGGGCTCAGGATACAGGGACTCAAATGATCTGTGGAAATTCAATCTAAAGACCTTCACCTGGAAAGAGGTTAAGCCCAAGGGGAATTGCCCATGGCCAACCATGTGTTCTGGCTTCTGCTGCATTGTGGGAGATCTTATCCTCTTTAAAGAGGATAATATGAAATGTGATAGCCTGTACATCTTAGACATGAGCCCTAGTCTAAAGACGTTATGCAAGCTGGCAGTTATTGAGTATGATCTGGAGCAGTCAGAACTCCCACACAACATCAGGTGGGAATTGGAAGCCATGACCGATTGTGTCATGGTACCCACCTGCACTGCCGTGCTACGTAACATCATGTACAGGTTCATGTGTAGGGCATCTGAGTCAGTAATAGTCATACTTTCATGCATGCTGTGCCTTTTCTTATATTTGCTTGTCATTTGTGCTGTAGTTGTTTTCGTTTTTGTCTGTTGTCTTAAGACTGAGAGTGCTCGGAGGACAATGTTTTTCATTGTATTTATATGTTGTATTTTGTATATATATTTAGGAACATATACACATGGACCTGAACCTCATAATGGACTGGTTCTCTTCTAGACTGTGGAACCATTGGTGCACATGTTTGTATATGTCACAAACTGAACAATGTTATTATTATTTTTATTTTTTTCTTATAGTGGCACTAGCCCCTCCTATGTCCAGCTTTTGCAGCAGTTTGTTCCACAACATGATTTGATTGGCTGAGCACGGAATGTGCTGTCTGATGATGTATGATTATAAGAGCGCCCCTCACTTCACACAAGTGTGATTTTAAAGGGGCGCTATAGCCCCTCCTCTATATAGACCTTTTGTCCTCACACGTCTCAAGGTGTGCCATTGACAATGAACGGAGAAATGACACCAGAATTCAGCTAAATATGACTAAATTAAACATTAAAACGTCGACATTGAAGGGAAAATATACGCCATATGTAGACGAGCAAATCGGCTAACCAATCAGATGTCGGTGGGAACGCTTGGCCAATAAGGGACCACCATTCTTGATGATGATGTATGATGATGTACGATGATGATTAGCGCCCCTCACTTCACACGGGTGCGATTTTTATTCTACAATGGTCTGGCACCTTCCTATATTAATGCTTGCCTATGATGTCCCAAACCCGGGTCCACTCCACCCCTGACCTGCTTGATGTGCCTGCAATGCCTTATAAAAAACATGGTGAAGCAGCATTCTGCTTCTATGACCAGATTACTTGGAATACATTTGCTATACAAATAGTTTATTAGTGTTTATGTCACAGCAGTGACATCATAGAGGACTGATGTCATAGACTGGCCTCTGATATAAGTGCTGTCTCGGGCCACTCCATTCTGTTTCAGGCAAGAGTGCTCATTATTGGTAGTTTTTCGTTGTTGTTGCTGTACAGTCAAAATGTTGCGCTGGACAGTTGTGGTGAGGGAAACATTGAAGGAGGATGGTGAACACGTTGCCATAGCTGTGAGGTGTGAGGTGTACTCATTCGTATAGGTCCTGGTTCTAGTGCACGGAAAATGGGTCCGATCGATGTGTACGTCTTCGACACAGTGTCTCTGCGATGGAGGAAGTTGCCCCGAGTGACACCTGGGAGAGGAAAATGCTTTGGCTACACTGCCGTCCTGATTGAAGATATCGCCTACATCTGGGGAGGGTATGTACTAGGCATGTGAATCTCGTCTCATCTCACGATTCGATACGCATCTCGATGCACTGCCAGCGATACGATACATTAGAGAATAGAGATACATGGAATCCTCTGGCGATACGATGCGATACGATTCTCCCTCTTCCCGATGCGATGCGATAACCATTTAGTTCAAATCAATGCGATACGATGCGATTCACCCCTCTACCAATACGATTTGATGGCGATTCATCACAATAGAAAGGATTTACCGGTATATTAAAGCTCTATTCATTTCCCAAAACATGTAAAAATGCATTACATTTAAATTCAAAGCAATTTATTGTTTTACTGTAGGTTAGTATTATAGCTCTGCATCTCAAACAACCCAACTTATAGAATTCTGTAAGTAAACAAAGGGTCTGCTCTCTGCTGGTTATTGTGGAATTGTTAGATTACTAATAATCATAGGCTATAGTATAATTATTATATCTCAAAGGTCAATTTGAGGTTTTGAGTATAGAGGTTTCAAGAGATTAAAATGTAATAGCCTATCGTTCATCAATTAATGTTACCAACATATAAATAGAAAATAAACAAATAAACAAAACAAAAATTACAGGTCACACTTGTAGTGCTGTCAAACAAGTCTATCTCTAGTTTAATCTGCAACAGTTTTATAATATAATTGCCTATGTATAGTGGGGGTCCCTGCTTGATCTCTCACTCTCAGCTAAGTGGTCCTTGGCTTGACCTGAAAAACATTGAAGACCCTGGCCTGCATGTATTATTAACGTTATAAATACATAGCAGATGTACAAGCTCACAACGCGTCTCATCCATGCCCCGCTGTGAGCTTGTGGATCTGCAATTTTAGGCGTGCGACACCGTCTTGCTGCAGAATATAAATAAGGCTTCTATCCCAGAGAACAGCAGGGGAAAGCTGGACAGTGGAATGTTGGGAAACGGTTGTAAACTACTTTAAACCATAGACTGTATAAAATATGGACAAAGCGTTCCCCGGGTCTAACATGAACGTAAAATGAAGCCTGTCAGTCCTTGCAATGGAAGTCGCCATCTTTCTCGTAGCGCGCCACTCGCTATGAGCTTGTAGATCTTCTATTTTTCAATGAAGCATAACATGATGCTAACACCAAAATGGGTTGCCGGTCGGAATGGGTTAAAGATGGAGTGCCGTAAGCTCATAGCGCGCCACCGAGTGGCGCGCTATGAGCTTGTAGGTCTGCTATTTTTGAAAAATCGAAGAACGAAACATTTTTTAGAATCTGATCTCAGGTCAGAATGGGTTCATCAGACCCGTCATGTGTGTCCGGTGGAAACCTCGTATGAATCTGATCTCAGGTCAGAATGGGTTAACACTGGTGTGCACTGTGCGCCCTTTCCTGTTTTGTCCGATGTGTGGTGATCCACATGAAGCCTGAAGGGTGTGTTGAAATGACATACGACAAAGAAAAGACATATGTGGTTTTCACCAACATTATTTTTATTTTCCACACTGCAAATACCGTATACTATCCATTTCAGAGTGTTCATTTCAGTCTGGCACTAGTGGGACTTAAAAGAGTGCTTAAAAGGGACAATTATGGACAACTCGGTCGTTGAGTCAATCTTTTGCTCCGTTTCCAGTGCAAATCAGCTCATCTCTCACGGCTTGACATCTGAGTCACGAAGACTAACCCCCTCTAAACCCCTTATCCCTAAACTATACTACTATTTTGAAGAAGAAAAAAAAATGTAATAGTTAAAATAGCCAATCTGAATCTACAAGCTCACAACGTGTCGATGCAGATCGGCTATTATGACTATTCAAAAATGTTTTTCAAAATAGTGAAAAAAGGAAAAGTATATAGTTTAGGGATAAGGGGTTTAGCATGGATGTGTAAATAGAGCCCTGTGTGTCTACATTTTCCAGACAAGACATGAGACATGACCTGACGACTCTCTGAGGATTATTTTCACATTTTAAGGCACAGTAGTGCCAGACGATACAATGAAATGTTCTGTTACAGTGGTGTGGAAGTGAAACAGCTAGAGGCCACATGGTGCTGAATGGCTGGATGAGACACGCCTCTCCAGTCCGTTGTCCTCTGCAAAGAAAACACATCGTTTGAGTGTGTGTGTGTGTGTGTGTGTGTGTGTGTGTGTGTGTGTGTGTGTGTGTGTGTGTGTGTGTGTGTGTGTGTGTGTGTGTGTGTGTGTGTGTGTGTGTGTGTGTGTGTGTGTGTGTGTGTGTGTGTGTGTGCGTGCGTACATACCTGCACAAGGTGTGTGTAGACCTTGCTGCCTACACACACTTGAACTTCACATATAAGACCCGGGGATTCCCTTTCACTCTGGGACAGGTGTTCTTAAAGACACCGTTGGCAGCCTTCAACACACACATGCGTTTCCCCGCACACCTGCCGTCCACGCGGGTACGCACACACACACACACACACACACACACACACACACACACACACACACCCTTCCATTACAATCCATTACATTATAATGTTGCTAATGTGGAAGCCATGTAAGCAGTGGGCACCGTGTCTTTTGTCTTTTTTTTAGAGAGAGAGAGAGAGAGAGAGAGAGAGAGAGAGAGAGTATTGCACTGTATAGAGCGTCGCAGTCCCTCCCCCTTTCAGAACAACGAGTGGCCCAGGAAATGAATCCCAATGCATTTTTCCCATAGGCATTTCAACACTTATTTATTTAAAGACCTTTTAAGCGTCGTACGAAGCCAACTCTTGGCGTGACAAATCATGACAACACACACAATTATTCGGGCCTTATTTGTTTGGTCTAAAATATTGTGTGTGTTGTCATGATTTGTCACGACAAGAGTTGGCTTCGTACGACGCTCAAAAGGTCTTTAAATCAATACGTTTTGAAATGCCTATGGGGAAAAATGTATTGGGATTAATTTCCTCTGCCACGTTCTGAAAGGGAGAGGGACTCATGCGACGCTCTATACGCGGCATCTTACTGTCTTCTCGCGGCGTATCTGGCTCTCCTCTTGTTTGTTCCGCATGTCCTCCTCCGACTCCGGCTCCGAGTGCATTGACGGTGACGTCTGGATATCCCATAGAACACGTACAGAACCTTGACCGTCATGTTCGCTGAGAAGTAAAGAGAGCCGGTGATGGGATTAGTTCTGCATGTTGTTGATTGCGAACACAGTGAGCACTTACTATGAGACCTAGCAGATCCTGTCTGTCTGTCTGTCTGTCTGTCTGTCTGTCTGTCTGTCTGTCTGTCTGTCTGTCTGTCTGTCTGTCTGTCTGTCTGTCTGTCTGTCTGTCTGTGTGTGTGTGTGTCCCCTTTGTGCCCATATATGGAGCTGAGTGATTTGTTTGTGATTGCACTCCCCTCCCACGTCAAATCGGCCCCCTCCATCGAGACTTTTAAATCTCGCCTAAAGACCCACCTCTATACCTTGGCTTTTAACCCCGCTTGAGTTCCTTCGGTCCTTGTATATGTTGTATATAATGTATATTGTCTCATTTGTTTTCACTGTTTGTACTTTGTTTTCTCGCTGTTGTTTTTCTGTGTGGTAGCTGTAGTGCATTTGTTTTTATTTTCTCCTGTACAGCACTTTGTAAACTCTGAGTTTTGAAACGTGCTATATAAATAAAGTGGATTGGATTGGATTGGATTGATGCAACACACTCCATATTTGGACGTATAGCTGCTTCGGGGACTCCTTATATGGTTATGGCTAAGTTAAAAACTTAACTTAAAAATAAATCTTAAAAAAACCCAAATATGTCCGAGCTGCGTTCGCTTCCCGCGTTTGCGCGTCTTACTGGTAATGTACTATATAGTAAGTACAATGTAATATATAGTCTAGTCTGAATCCATGGTACGAGCGTCGGATATTTTCCACTACTCATTTGTTTTCTAGTTTATTGCATTTTATTATCTTCATGACATTACTGAAAATAATCATTCAATTGGTTTCGTATTCATGAAAACAAAAAATGCTTTTGGGGGAGGATTTCTTTCTGAACATGTTTTGTCTGAATGAATGTTGTATCTTACATGCGCTGCAGGATAGCTTAAGAGATTTTCCCTCACACGCCACGGCAACATCTGAATAGAATGACAACAAGGTGGAGGTTAATTTGAGGTTAAAGTGCAATACTATTTAGGAACACATCCGTCAGTCTAGCAGTACATTTATTGTATGCATTCAATGTGAGTGTGTGAAAAGTGTCAGGTGTGATGTGTGATAGGAAAGTATCGGCAAGAATACAAGGGAAGGTGAAGATGTAGAGACAAGCTAAATATATAGGTTTAAAGACAGTTGCACTGAGGAAAAGACAGGAGCTAGCAGAGCTGGAGGTATGAGCCGTTTCTACCGAAAATCAACCGATAATTACCAGTAGGTTACTTATTACGCCGATCTTATCTAGCCGATCGGACCCGACCTACTGCATGTCGCAGCGTGTTCCTAATATTAACGCATGTTCGCCAACCTTAATCCTGTCGTTTTCCGGGTTTTCATTGTATCAATCGGCAGAGCATGCCCATATACTCGTCGAAAACAATCGTGCTGATCCTAAGTCTTGTCGATTGATAACAGTCGAAACGGGTGGAGGCAGAGACTAACATGTTGTGGCTCTCTCTGTGAGTAACAATTAAGATGGATAGGATAGGATCAGGAATGAGTACATCAGAGTGCATGTCAGATGTTTTGGAGAGGAGGGATAGTGAGCATAACGGTAGAAGTGTGTTTTCTGCCTCCATCTCACCCTGTCCTCTGCCTCCTCTTCTCTCACACCAAAGAGAAGATGTAGTTAAAGAGAACATGGAGTTATTTGGTGTGAGAGAAGAGGAGGCAGAGGACAGGGTGAGATGGAGGCAGAAAACACGCTGTGGTGAGTTTGGTGACCCGAGAAGGGAAATGCCGAAAGGAAAAGGAGAAGAAAACATTTTAAAAATAGTTCAACTATACTATAAGCTGATCTACTTCGACATAGCATGGCAGGCGGTGTGCAAGATGGGGCACATACAGTTGAGGGAACGTGCTATATAGGGCTGAGAGAGCATCTAGCTCCCGATGGACTGTCTGTTTGGTTTTCTGAGGTTTCCTCACATATACCTGTATCTTCATACTGGATTGTGTGAAAAATAACACATCAGATGCCTCGGAACTTCGGAAGTGATGGAAAATGAAATAAGATGAATATCATGCTGCTCATGTGTGGTTTTAGGTACAAGAGAATGTCAGGTGAATGCTCATGTATGGCGCTATAGGTAGACATTATGTAGATAAAATAATATCGAAGGAATGCTCACGTTTGGTTGGAGGCATACATACGTATCGGGCAGGCCTGACATGGTGGCCACGCAGGAATACTCTACACTGCTGTTTCCTTTGGCATGACCTGTAAGTGAAACGACAAAACGTATACGTATTTATATGCGTGCATGGTGTACCCGGCGCAGTGTGTGTGTAGCGACCACTGCAGCTGTCAGGAGTTGAGACGTAACATTTTGTTTGACACTGATTTTGTGAAAATAGCCAATCTACAAGCTCACAACAACATTGTGAGACGTTGTTCCATGACTTGCTCAAGGACGCTTTGGCATGTAGCCAAGAGAAAGTAAAAGTACTCTTTATGCATTATCCCATTTCACAAGTTTTCAAATGTATAAACATCCTTTGGATAATTGCGATGTTTTTTTTGTTTTTTTGGCGATGTTTGTAAGCTATGATCTATTTATCACAGCTATCTATTTTCAAATGACCCAAATATGTACAGGGCTGAAGTGGTCAATGTAAGTAATTATAGGCCTAACTAAAATTTTCAAATAATTGCAGATTAATTAATTAATTAATCCAAATTAACCATTGGGCCGGTGAGGCCGTGGCCCCCAGGGGCCCTTGGCTTTCAGGCGCCCTTCGTTGGCCGTTGATTTTGTTAAATCTAGGTCAAAAAGATGATAAAAACACAAAGAAAACATGAAACGAGTAGAAGTAAAAGTATTGGACATTCTCCAGTAAAGTGAAAGTACCTCAACATGTTACAGTACTTGTAAGCAAATGTACTTGTTTACTTTTTACCGCTAACCACTGTATGACGTATACAGCCCAAACCACACCAATGGGTTGCCAAGCAACCCCTTGCAACCAAACGGTTGTGATTGGCACATGCAGACGCATGTAGATGCAAGTAGTTGCAAGCAACTGTTGAATTGAACCAATTGAATCACTTGGGTGGACTTCCGTCGACGCGTGCCGACGTGCAAAAATACATAATAACGCGCGGACACGGGAAGCGAACGCAGCTCGTAAATTGCAATAACAACCATTAGAATAAATTATAGACCTTTTTATTTTTAAGTTTTGTGTGTGTGTGTGTGTGTGTGTGTGTGTGTGTGTGTGTGTGTGTGTGTTTGCGCATGTGTGTGAGGTTTTTTGTGTGTGATAAAGCTGCGCCCTCTGGTGGCGGGTGGAGGGACCCACACACACACACACACACACACACACACAGACCTGCCTGGGTTACATAGTAATGGCTTAGTGCAGTCGCAATCACCCCGCTGCGACAAGCGCTAAAACCGTATTGTTGCATCCTGACCCAGTGGCGTGGTTTATTGGGCTTACAACCCATCCGTTGTCTTAACGGGAATGTGACATAACAAAAAACAAGTTTGTAATTTAATTGTGTAAGTTCTACATTTCTTTTAGGTTTTCTGAGCTCAATTGCACCCCAAAAAGCTGAACTTTTAACATTCAGTAGTTTTTCTGTAGTCTGGGGTTTTCTGGCTCAAACAAGTGCTCTGATTTTCCTGCTGTTTGTGATGTCACAGCCTGCAAATCCCATCCCATTATATCAATGGGATTTGCCAGCAGATGTCACTGTTTTCACTGTCAAAAGGCTTCCAAACCCCAAAAAAACCCCACAGACAATCCACTGAAAAAATGTTCAAAGTGTAGGGTCTTTGGGTGTAATTGAGGTCATAAAACCTAAAAGAAAAATAGAAATAAATGAAAATGAATGTCATGAAACCTTTAAAAAAAACTTACCTATACATGTATGATTGCCCCTTCTTGAAGTGTACGATCACGCTAGTTTTCTTAGCTGCAGAGAAACATCAGCCTGTGTTAACTGACTCCAAACATATTTTATTCACTGCTATGTCCAGATGACCACATCTATGAATGTGTTATTATCTGAAAGGTTCCAAGGAACGGGAGACATTTTACTTACGACAATTCATCCTTGACACCGTATATCTGGCTCTTCTTTTTCTAATTCCTCGTGAAGTTGGATTCCCTGAAAATTAAAAACAGCAACGAATTGAGAGCTCTCTCTCCCTCTCCCTCTCCCTCTCTCCCTCTCACTCTATATCTCTCTCTCTCTCTCTCTCTCTCTCTCTCTCTCTCTCTCTCACACACACGCACGCACATGCGTGCGTGCGTGCGGCGTGCGCGTGTAGAGCTTTATTAGCATGAGAAAACATACGTTTACATTGTCAAAGCAAAAGTGGAACAAAGCAAAAAAAAATATTGAATATAATAAGGAATAAAATAAAGTGTAGTGTGTGTGTGTGTGTGTGTGTGTGTGTGTGTGTGTGTGTGTGTGTGTGTGTGTGTGTGTATGATTGTGTCCTTATATTACGTATGTTGGCGCGTGCGTGCGTGGCCTGCACTTACGTAGCTTGAGGCAGCTGTAACGGGTCTGCACGTAGTAGTTACTACCCACCATCCTACATCCCAATGTGCTCAAGGCGGCCAACTTGCTCACGGGCACCGCACAGCCTCTGTTCCACATACACCTGGGAGACAAGCACAGAGACCAGGGGTCAGTGGCGTGCACAGATACACACTAGGGGGTGCTAGAGTACCCCCCTGCCCTTTTGGCAATGTGCTCTAAAATGCGCTATGAGCTTGTAGATCTGCTATTTTTCAATAGCTAAAGCACCAAAATTTAGAACTGCTTCGTTACAAGTAAAAGTACGGAATTGAAAATGTATTTGAGTAAAAGTACAAAAGTATCGGCGTCAAAATGTATTTAAAGTACTAAAAGTAAAAGTACTCATATTGCAGAATGTCACATTTCACAAGTTCACACTGTGTACAAAATCTATTGAAAATAGCAGATGTCTACAAGCTCTTTTTTTTTTTTACACACAATAATGTTCTTATTTTGATCATATCACCCACTTATTGAATGTCAGTCTCCAGGCTTTCTTCAGAATATGTATGACAAATATTTTCTACGACATATGGAATATTAGGAGTCCAGCTATAGTACTATAGTGGTTCTCATTCTCAAATGTTTTAATTGCATAGAAAGTCTCCCCTTAACTCTGAGAGTCTTCAAATGGAACCAATTGGTTCCATTTAAACACCCTCAGAGTTACAGACCTGTTATGGTCATTCAGGGCTCTCATTTTGTACGTCCGTGGCAAAAATGGAATGTGGCAAAAATGTCCACCACAAGCCAACGTGGCGATGGCCCCTGACAGATACAGTCCTTACGTGCGTGCATGTGCGTGCACATGCGTGCGTGCGTGCGTGGTTTCTTACGTAGTCCTTATCAACCTCGCCAGAGCCTTGGTGGTACAGCGTGTCTTGGCCTCGCTGTTGGAGCTTCTCCAGGTATTGCTGCAGGTTCTAGAGTCTCCGCGTCTACGTCCGTAGAAAATGCCGCGTATAATGAGGACCTTCCCTTGTTCTGAAGAGAGGAATCAGTATAATGAGGACCTTCCCTTGTTCTGAAGAGAGGAATCAGCCTCACAGTCATATCACAGGTTAGCAATGGAGGGGGGGGGGGGTCAAGGGTCAAGAGAAGACAACAAGGCGTATCTACATTGCCTATTTACACATGCACATCCATACAGGGGGGCGGTGGTGGATCCGGGGTGGAGTGGCCGGATGGAAACCACAAGTAAAGGTTCCCGGTTCGAGCCCGGGCTCCCCCATAGTTAGTAACCTCGCCTCACCAGGCTTTCCACCGCCTCGGAGGAAAGCCTGGTCTCTGTTTCAAAAGTCCGTATGATCCGAGCCGGGGCCGGATGATGTGGTTACGTCATGTTGTAGTATTGTTTTGTAGTCGCCAGACAGGATGAACAGGCGGCGACAACTTCCTTTTCCCTCTCAATAAAAGCTCTCGCTTACGAGAGCTTTTATTGCTTTTATTCAAACAGGAAGCAACAAACAGCTTCCTGTTTGTTGTAGGCAAACCATTGCCTACAGCATGACGTAAGCATATCATCCGGCTCCAGGCGGGATCATATACCGAAATGAAATGGTGCCCAGGCTACTATAGTTAGTGTCAAATTACTTGAGAAAGACTCTAAACCCCTATTGCTCCCGATGTGCAGGTTGGTGCCTTGCATGGTTTCCTCTGGCGTGTGTGTGTGTGTGGGTGGGTGAATGTAATGCACAATATACAGTATATAAATGCACCATTGCTATACAAATGCACAATTTACCATACAAACATCTATGTACACACGGTTTAGAAATAAGGTGCATGAGGTATAGCAGCTGGTATGCTGTTTGTGACATATAGACAGACCTTATAGTTATAGTTATACGTTTCACTGTGATTAAAACACATCCTGCATGCTGGCGGGTATTGTTGGAAACTGTGCACTTCGTCTGGGCATGTGTGAATAAGGCTCATTCCAATTATGTTTCGGATCAAACAAATAAATGAGATTATGCCAACAAAAAAAACTGAGAATTAATGCAATCCGCACCAAATAGCAAGTGAACCAAAATACATAGTAATGCATAATGATTTTGATCATGCACCATATGTTGCATAATATAATTTATTATGCAATATAAATATATAATGTTTACACCACCTTTTTCTGCAGAAAAAGGTGGTGGTCTCTCTCTCTCTCTCTCTCTCTCTCTCTCTCTCTCTCTCTCTCTCTCTCTAGTTCAAGCTGACATGGCAGTAGAAAGTTCCATCTTACCACACGTCAGGCGATGCACGTTACCAGCACCAGGGCTTCTGCACGTTGTTGTTTTCATGTCTATTGGATGAGCAAGCATGCCCATGCCCCACACACACACACACACACACACACACACACACACACGCACACACACGCACGCACGCACGCACGCACACACACACACACACACACACACACACACACACACACACACACACACACACACACACATCCTTTTATTTATTTTTATTTTCAATATAATCAATATAATAATTTACTTTTCATATTATTTAGAAGTGAATATAGTTTCAACTTGTTTACTAATTGAATATACACGTCATTTCAGCTTGTTTTCTTGGTTTCTAAGGTAATTTAAATGCAAGCGATGCAGAGCATTATATGTCCCGTATTAACTAGTTGAAGAGAGATGGTTTACTCACACTGGCTGTTAGCCTCCCAGCACACAGCAGCCAGCACTGAAACACACACGACACGACAATGTGTCAAAACAATAACACAGATTACACGTCAAATTGCGTTGCTTACGTCGATCATTATGTAGTAGTAAGTAGCCTTGCCGAGCCTTGGGGCCCATAGGGCAGGAGCCTATCTCCTGTTTCTGTAGCGTGAGGCAGCTTGATTTACAAGTACACCCACTGGACATCACACTATAATATGTCACAGGGACCCCCAATCCAACCCTTGATGCTGAGTGTCAAGCAGGGAGGCACTGGGTCCCATTTTTAGAGTCTTTGGTATGACCCGGCCGGGGATCGAACCCCGACCTCCCAGTCTCAGGGCGGACACTCTAACCACAAGGCCACTGAGCTATAGTCATCGATCAGTATAGGCACGACCTACTAAGGAACAACCAGAATGTCAACATTTGAGGACAAAACTATCTAAGCTTAAGTATAAAACAAAGGGTTAAAATGTAGCCCGGTCCTGCTGTATGTTTTGAAGAGTTTGAAGAGTCTATTATACTCACCGCTGAGGACACACAGGAGTCGGAGGTTGGTCATCTTGTCAGATCAAAGCTGATCAACTGATGTATTCCTACTGCTTCAAATACGCTCTTTATATAGTGTAGGCTATACTCATTGTGATAAATAAATACTGTAAAAACAGGAATAATGTTTACATTAAATGATATAACACTGTTTGAGCTCAAACAGTATATCAAACTCAATATTTGTGTTAACTCAGCCCCCTGCAGCGTTTGCACTTCATCTCAAGTACATTTTCCCACCACCACTTTCTGCAAATACGGGAAAAGCACATCTTGTGTCATTTTATACTTTGGTGGTAGATACACAAGCTCATAGTATGTCACGTTGTGTCGCGTTATGAACTTGTAGGTCTGCTATTCTTATTTTTCTATCGTGAAAATGTGTGCAAATTTGAAATATGTACAAATATAAATAACACATTAAACTCAAATCTTTGCTGCGGCCAAATAAATACAAATATAAGTGTGGAGTGCTGGACAAAGTTTGAGCAGAAATAGAAACAAAGGTTTTTTTTAGAAAACTGTTATGAAAGACATTTGTAGAATCGGTCTCAGGTCTTAATGGTGGCGAGCATAGACATATAATCTAAATAAGAAAGCTGCAGAGAACTGTTGCTTTGTGTTCACTCTTTAATATTTTCTGTTAGTAATCTAATCCCCCCTGGCTCTGATGTTGTATTAACCCATTCTGATCGGGAACCCGTTTTGGTGTTGGCATCATGTTATGCTTTAGCTATTTAAAAATAGCAGACCTACAAGCTCATAGCGCGCCACCGAGTGGCGCGCTATGAGCTTGTAGGTCTGCTATTTTTGAAGAATCGAAGAACGACTGACATTTTTAGAATCTGATCTCAGGTCAGAATGGGTTAATCAGACCAGTGTGTGTCCAGTGGAAACCTCGTATGAATCTGATCTCAGGTCAAAATGGGTTAATAACTTTGTTGTTAGTGTTTGTTTGTTTGTCTTGTTTTGTATTGTAATGTATTGTCATGACTCTTGTTAAATTCGCCAATATTGTCCCAAACTCAATTTCTCGTCAGTCGTCACCGTGAGCTCACAAGTCATGCAATCCCTTTTAGTACAGTCACTGGAGGGGGGTATCATGCACCCCACAGAAATATACTAATCAGTGTTTTCTAATTGGCTCTGGCGAAATTGTGTAAAGGCAAATATGAATTCACTAAAATGACATAAATAGACATGGTATAGTCTGAAATTGGTCATGGAGTATCCTGACACACATAGGGGTAAATAGATTAATATGATTATAGGGCTTGCTATCATTATATTTTCAAATATGACCTACATTATCCCCAGAAACACAAACACACGCTGTCCGCTTGACAACAAAGATGGTTATTTCCCAGCACACTATAGTGAATATCACTGCCTCAGAGCGAAAATACATCGCCTGGATGCAACTGGGACGTATCCTCAGTGATGTATCCCAAGGTCATCGGGTTTCGGGTCTCTCGAACATCATACCCCTCACTCGGGTGACCCAGCCGGGGTGATCGAGTCCCGACTTATACGTCCCAGTAGCTACCCTCGATCAGAACCACTATAGGGAAAGACAGGGCTGCACAATCTGTTGGAACCACTCCGGAACTACTATGCCAGGACTGAGAGGTACAATTCTGGTATGTGGAGGGTGGGTTGCCTCCTGTCCGGGCCCCTCCTACGTCTCACCAGGTCCACTCCTGCTCTCACCAGGAGTATAGCGAGGAACCTGTGCGTTGCACCAGACTCCCAGCACCAGAACTTCATTCAGGAGTGGTGGATTCTTGAGCCTCACTTCTATATAGAAAACCTAAGCCTCAATTTGAGCCCAAGTCAAGATAATCTTTCTATCTTGAAAATTAGTCTTTCTGTAGCCAAAATTCTGAACTATACCTCAAAACGGTTAAAATTGTATATGGATTTATGGATTTTGTCTACTCTGTATATAAATGTTATCCTGTTATCTGTTGTTACTGGCAGAGCTGTGTCGAACCTGTTTTGCCTCTTCTCTTGGTCATGCAGTTCACACCTGTAAAGGAGACTTTAGTCTCGACGGGGTGTTTACTGGTTAAATAAAGGTTAAATGAATAACATAAAAATAAACTTGTTTGACAGTGCTATCGTGTCCCGCACCCCGGGCCATGGCCAGGAGGTTGAACATAATGTTTCACCAGTTTATTAACACAAGTCATGTTGTCATGTGACACACGTCACATGCATGTATAATAGATGCACTCAATTCACACGCCACCATTAACCCATTCTGACCTGAGATCAGATTCATACGAGGTTTCCACTGGCCAACACACTGGTCTGATTAACCCATTCTGACCTGAGATCAGATTCTAAAAAATGTCAGTCGTTCTTCGATTTTTCAAAAATAGCAGACCTACAAGCTCGTAGCGCGCCACTCGGTGGCGCGCTATGAGCTTGTAGATCTGCTATTTTTCAATAGCTAAAGCATGACATGATGCTAAACACCAAAACGGGTTCCCGGTCAGAATGGGTTAAGACCTAAGGCCCGTTCTACAAATGCCTTTTATAACAGTTGTCAGCTCAAACTTTGTCCAGCACCGCACAATTATGTATTTATGTGGCCGCAGCAAAGATTTGAGTGAAATGTATTTTACTCGTTGTGCCAGTGAACCACAATGAGTCACAACGTGAAACCCTGACGCATGGGCATTCACTGATAACGATCAGTGAATGCCCTGCACTGTTACACTATACCAACACACTAGTCGAGTTGTAAGACAGCTCCTGCAAACATGTTATCCTACAGGATTTGCAGTCTTTATCACCTATGATGGCCTGTTTTTGGTCATTTGGCCCAGTTCTGCTTTCAGTGCTTCGTTATAAAAGGTGCAATAATACTTGTATAGCTAAATTGTGTTATGAGATCACTCATGATTATGTTCATAAATAGATGGAAGCAGACGCAACCTGGCTCAACCAATTTATAACCAGGTTGTAAAGAAGTGGGTGAAACCGGTTGTTGTGTCAGCTACACAAGCTAGACAAAACTGCAATTCATCCAAATTATGAATCTGCAATGTCTTTGAAAAGTATATATTTGATCAACTTTAGTTAAGACATTTCTGCAATTGTTACAACAGTTGACAAGTAATTGCTCAAACTCTGGTTAAAACGTCCAGCAGGTGGCAGCAATGCATCCATATTCAGCATGCTATGTAATTTGAACTACCGGTATACCATATTTTGTTTGGGGTTATTTGAATGTAATTATGTACACGTTATAGTCTATAGAAAGATCACAGTTTGACAGAAAATGTACGGTTTATTTGAACAATAATCTATAACTAGATACAATATGATACAATTTCAGATTAGAAAGACAAGAATGCTGCAGTGTACTTGTCAAGACTCAGTCAATCACGGAGTTGTCCTACTGGGCATTCACATCACATTGTCCTCATAGTTTAATGATATAGATATTCCACTGTTCATGATGACTATTTTTATGGATTTGATGAAATACCTATGTTTTGTTCTTGCTTGTAGCCTACTGTAAATCACTCAGGATTAAGAGTGTCAATCTACGAAATGCCTAAATTGTAATTGTCATAAGAATTGAAATCAAAATAAATCAAATAAAGTTAATGTACTGCAAAACATGTATTTAAGTCATTGGTTCTCAGTGTGGGGTCCGGGCGAGGACACCCAGGGGTACTTGGGGGGGGTTCAGGGGGTCGCCAGCAAAAGCAGTATAGTGTCACATTTAATGTTGGCTATCCTAAAATAGCTGATCCAAAGACTACATCGACAATATAAAGTAAAAAAACTATGTTTTACACAAATCCTCTCCTCTGGGGGTCCCTGCCACTAAACAGTTTGGGGGTAGGCCTCCACGGCGACACACATATAGGCCTACATTTGGGCCCGGTCCTTGACTTGAGACCCACGTTGATTAGAGTATTGGCCTATCTGAGTAAATGTAGGCCAACTTTCCATGACGATAGCTTTTGGCCCACAGACACAGTGATGATGTTATGAGCCACAGCGCAAACCACTCCTCACCCACCGCGCTGAGAAACGCTAATGATGCTATACGCCAACCACCACAGTGAAAGTAATGATGATTACTAGCATAGCGACAGGGGGCAGTAACAATAACACACGCTGTGATGTCGGCCTACAGTAAATTATGACGATGAGCCTCCCGCTCCTAATTGCATATAGCTAAGTCACATTGTTCAGCGTGCGTGCGTGTGTGTGCGTGCATGTGCGATTGTGCGTGTGCATGTGCGTGTGTGTGTGTGCATGTGTGTGTGTGTGTGTGCGTATGTGCATTTGCATGCGTGTATTTATGGGCTTATTAGGCAAATCGGTTTTGTCTGAAGCTAATGAGAACATTTTGTCTAATGATGCATGTCTCACTGCATGTGTGCGTGCGTTCGTGTGTAATCTTATACAATACAATCGTGGTAATTTAATGTCTTTGTGATCAGTGTTCACTGATTTGTTACTTAATTGTCTCTCCTAGCTCCACTGCTGGTGGAAATTCCCTTGATTAGGGATGGGCCAAGTGCTTATGTGCAGGTGAGGGGTGGTAATTCTTATGCTTTGAGTAATTGTCATTAAGTTGCATGCTGATTTATACTTGTTTAATTGTAACCCATTATAGAGGGATGTATAGGTTACTTTTATGCAAGTCGTTATTTATGGAAGTATTTATGGAGAAGAAGGGTTTCTAATTGATTGTTTCCTGTGGTTGGATCCAGACAGTCCTATTTATATTACCGGCGGTAAGGAAGGCTGCAGGGACAGACAAGTTAGTTGGATGTGGGCTTTGACACAGATAACATCCGTGAGGGAGAGCTACAGGGCACAATTATTTATTTATTACTTTTCGTCCTTTCTTTATTTTGTTGCCTGTAATATAGTTTGCTATTGAGAATTATTGCACTGCACAATTGTCTGGACTTTTGGTGGAGGAGTTTGGGGAAAATAAAAGCCCTTAACTACAATTTCTGACTGTTCTTGGAGCCTAGCTTGGCCATTCGGGCAACATTACAGTAAGCTTTTTATTTAATTTCAAATGCATTTAGTTCAGTTTGTTTCACTATGACTATGACTTCATTAACTAAATACAAATGTATACATTGGACATGTTTGGAATTGTAACAGCCTAAATTAGGGATGTTCGCTTCTGATCCGATCCCGATACTACAATTTCTTAGCCGATACCGAATACCAGTGTCGTGATCTCGTGATCTCGTGTCGTGATCTCATGTGTTTACAGCAATCTAGCTATATATCTGGTGTTGTGTTTATAGCAGACTCCTCACTCAACTTGCAGTTTGAGGCAGCTCCAAAGCAAACTCCACATGTCCCAACATTTTATTTACCATGCCATAGTGTCAACCCCTTCCTTACCCCTGTGTCGGATCTGTGGTTACACTGGCATATTCACCGATACTTTTCCCGATACCGATACAGTTTTGGGACATCTCTAGCCGCCAGTTCCCCATGTATGCACTAGAACTAACTATAACTAGCATTGGGTGATTTTCACCCAAACAATTAATTGATTGATTGATTGATTGAAATCTTTATTAACAGTTTGCAGAATTACAGTACATTTCAAGCACAAACTCAATACAAAGACTGTTAACTGTGAGTGGACCACCCAATTAAGCCTTACACTTGTTTACAACAGGGTCCACATTGTTCAATTCATCAAAAATGGTTTCGTGATTTTCATTGAGTCGCCCCTCAACAATGGCGGCGGCACAGCGCTGCCGTTTCGGACGCAGGAAGGCTCGCCGGAACCCCTGGGGGTCAATAATTCTCAAAGATTTCTTCCAAAAATAATCACAGTACAGTACAGAGCACTATTTGGGAGATTGGCTGATTACTGATTTCAGATTTTTTTTTTTAGGAATTCCTTTTGTTAACAATTCCCACATTTTTCACAGATTTTGCCTACATGGTATTGCTATTATTGTGGTATTGCTCTTTATATGGGGATTGCAATGTTTTTGAGGGGTGCTAGCCCCATGCACAGCTTTGTGTGTCCGTAGGATGGAATGTGATGATTTGATTGGCTGAGCACGGAATGTGATGATGTATAATGATAAGAGTGCCCGTCACTTCACACAAGTATGATTTTTTCTTTTGAGGGGCAATGGCCCCTCCTATGTCCAGCTTTTGGTGTATCTGCTAACACAAACTTTGTCCTACACAAGCATTAAATGCAATTGAGAATGTTTGAATGTTTGTAAACACAAACATTAAATGCAATTGAGAATGTTTGTAAACACAAACATTAAATGCAATTGAGAATGAATGGACAATTTTGAATGTTTGTAAACACAAACATTGCGTAACACAAACACTGAAGACTCAGGTGAGGACGCAAATTATGATTGGCCGGAATGAGATGATGTATGATGTTGTACGATGATAAGAGCGCTCCTCACTTCACACAGGTGTGATTTTTGTAATTGTGTATTGAAATATTATAAAGAGTATAGCCTAACTCAATTTGCCTACTTTAATATATTTTTTATAAGAATAATTATTTTATGGAATATATTATTACATTATGTGAGTTATGAATGTGATAATATTCAATGTTAGACACTGTGGCATATGTTTGTTGTGCGTATTGCCAGTGATTGTAAAGGCACTGTACAATCTGTATAAACCCTATGTATACCATTGCGACTAAATACAGATCAACATGGCGGGTCCTCGACACGAAATGCTGCGTTCACACTGAATGATGCAAAAGATACAAAGCTACACAGAATGTTTGTATCTTTGCATCGCTGTAGCTGAAGTTGAGACTAAGCTTTGTAGCTTTTGCCGCAGCTACAGACGGATGCATCTTTGCATCGCCATGTCACTGGCTTCCATTGACAATTAATGGTAGACTGTATCTTTGCATTGAACCCGGGCAAAATAGTCGGAGAACCAATGGAGAACGGGACAAATATAACCTTATTGATTCTATAAAGGTTGATCTTATCTCTTTGACCGGCTGAGCTTTAGCCTGCTTTTCTCGATCTCCTGATCCAGTATCTTCTTCAGCTGGGGAGCACGTACGCCCACAGTGCCCCCGTGATGAGACTGCGTTGCCGGATCGGCCATGGCCCAGCCCTGGGCTGACGTGAGGATCTGGATGTCTTCAGTCCGCGAGGACGACGTCAGCACAGAGCTTCTCCTCTCTAGCTCAGCGACTTGCTTCTCCAGCTCTTTGAGTAAGCCCTGTTCCTGGTTCTTTGTCATTTCGTGCTTTTCAAGACAGCTTGTGAGATCAGTGATGGCCTGCGCACATTTTTCCGCTATCTCGTTGTCCAAGTCTCTCTTGCTGGCCACTACAGGAGAGATAATCAGAGAAGCAGAGTTTCTATCGTTGTTGATACCCGTGTTGAAGTATGGGTAGAGTTTCTCTGTGAAGGTGCAGCCAGTGAAAGTGTAGAGATCAACTCCGGCCTCCACATCATAAAAGGAGACCAGACCCTCCTCATAATCCACAAACACTCCCACTTTCTGTAGCTTGTGTTCTACGGTGAGGTTGACGCCACACGTGTCCAGAGCCTTGTACTGCTTTCCACTCCTCAACCATATAGCCCAGAAACCATTATCGGGGCACAGTTTAATTCTTCCCGTCATCTTGATGGACTCTCTGGCCACTCCCAAGTCCCAGTCAGTCTTCCCGGTAACCTGCACCTCGTAGTAAATCCTTCCAGAAGAGATGCTTTGTTTTCCCAAGATGCCGTGACTCAAAGAGAATCTCTCTTTGCTTTTTGGGAGATCATTCTCCAGCATTCCAGCATTCACTTGTTTTCCATCGTCGTAAAGGCAGAGATAGGGATTTGCCGTATCGATGTCCAGGGTGACAGCGATCGCATATTTCTTCATCCTCGTCAGCTCGGCGCTGTGCAGCTTCCTCACCTCTTGACGGAGAAGATGCTCCATCTTCACCAGCTGCGCTGGGCTCAGAGTGGTGAAGAACTGCACACTGTCCACTATGCCTTTGTCCTTGTCTTTCTCGTTGAGCGCTATGGAGTGTTTGGTCTCCTGGATCCTTGTTTGTCTGTCCTGGATCATCTTATGAACTTCAGCCTTAATTGCCTTAAGCCCTTCCTCCAGAGACATGGTCTGGTGTGTTCTGCAATCTGACTCTGCGCATAACCGACAGACACACGCGCGGTGGGTCTGACAGAATAGCTCCAGATGTCTTTCGTGTTCCTTACACAGGTTTTCCATGAGGTCCGTTGCTGCGTCAATTAGTTTGTGTCGTCTTAGCGCCGCGACTCTCTCATGAGGCTCCAAGTGAGTCTCACAATAGGAGCACATGCACACCAGGCAGGACTTCACGGCCTTGGCCTTGAAGTCCACGCAGACGTCGCAGGAGACCTCGTCCGGTGTGGCTGGCGGCCGCTGCGACTTCCTGAACTGAGCGGCCATCTCGGAGATGAAAGTGTTGACACAGGTGAGCGGCCTCCGAGCGAACGCCTTCTTGCAGTACGGACAGCTGTGCTCCTGCGTGGTGTCCCAGTTGTGCGTGATGCAGGTCTTGCAGTAGTTGTGTCCACACGGGATGGTGACCGGCTCGGTGAACACGTCCAGGCATATGGCACATCGCAGCTGCTCCTGGGTCATGAGGACGTGCATACAGGCAGAGTCCATTTGCTACACACGTCGAGAACGCCGTGTGAACGCCGACCTCCGTTCTTATACACGGATCCATTATCGGCGCATGATGTCACACAGTGTCATCAACGCGTGACGTCAGAGTCAGCGTCACATGATAATTTAACCCATAAAGGGTGCCCACTGCACTCACCCTTTTTTTTTCACTTGGGAGCTATACTTTCAATTTGGAAGTGCGACGCTGGCGGTGCTTATAGGAAAACGCACTGGGAATGGGAAATCGAGGGTTTTTTTAAGGTAGCCATTCTGGTAGCCATTCTAAAAACAGCTTTTGTCCCCACACGTCTCAAGATTTGTCTCATGCAGGTCAAATGTCCGCTAGATCTTGTCCCCAAACGTCTCAATATTTGACAATGAAAGGAGAAATTACGTCAGAATTCCGCTAAATATGACATAAATGAAACGCCATTGACATTGAAGGGAAAATGTACGTCATATGTAAACGAGCAAATCAGCTAACCAATCACAGGCAACAGGCATTCTGATTGGCCATGCAGTATGAGAGTTGCATGATGATGTACGATGATAAGAGTGCCGCTCACTTCACACGAGTGTGATTCTTTTGTATACAGACTTTAAAATGCTAACACTCTTTTGCATTGTGCATGGGTTTGAGCTGACAGGTCCTTTTTGTGTCAATCAATGAAGTCACCTTAAATCAAGTGTCAGTTTCTTTATATTTAGATTATATTGTTTGAGGGGCATGTCAAGTGATACCTGCACAGCCCCAGTGCTTTGAGTCAAAGGATAGATAGGCCTACTTCTGAGTCCTGGTCAAATACTCAACAAGTGAAAGGTGCGTGCTTATATATATATATATATATATGTATATATATATATATATATATATATGTACTAGCCAAATTACGTCACACTGTAGGCTCTACAGCGCCGAACCGGCTCTATTCGGCTCTAAAATAGGAGTATGAATCGGCCCTTGGGGTCACTAAAGAACATTTAAGTTGCAAAGTCAGGTGTGTGTGTGTGTGTGTGTGTGTGTGTGTGTGTGTGTGTGTGTGTGTGTGTGTGTGTGTGTGTGTGTGTGTGTGTGTGTGTGTGTGTGTGTGTGTGTGTGTGTGTGTGCGTGCGAGTGGGGCCCATAACTGTAGGTGATCTGTTGTTTACCATTCTGCAATTATTCACATTCTGAATCCTTTTTGTTTCATTTTCTATTTCGTTCTGCATTGAGAAACATTCATTGTTTTTGGTGTTGATAAATACCCCTGTCTATGCTAGGTAGTTAATTATCTGTAGGCCAGAGGTGTCCAAAAGGTAGATCTACCTACCAGTAGATCACAAAGAAGACCACATGACATGGCCCTAAAGAAGGTATAATTAAACATAGAACATGTAGACGTAGAACATGTTGAGCAGCCATTTTAAAAGTAGTTCTCTAGTCAAAAGAGTGTGGGCACCCCTTGCTCTATAGGCTGTACAGCTCATAGCCTCATACGTGCGTGCTGCGTGCACTGACACACACACACACACACACACACACACACACACACACACACACACACACACACACACACACACACGCAGGCCTAGACGAGCTGCCTACTCATCACACATTCTGCAGGGGGTGTGGTCACGCTGGCTGTGCTGTACTGACTATAGCTACACTCTACCGTGTTATGTGTGTGTGCGTGTGCGTGTGTGTGTGTGTGTGTGTGTGTGTGTGTGTGTGTGTGTGTGTGTGTGTGTGTGCGTGCCATGTGCATGCTCCACGGGGCATAGCATAAGCGTGTGGTTTGGGCATTTGTAGAGAGACATTTAGTTTCCTTGTTTAACAATGTGTCAATGTGGTCAGCCTGACAGCGCTGTGTGCTTCACTGCACACAGAACCACATCTAAGTGTTGGAGACAGCACGGTGTAAAGAACATTTTAAAACCTCCACTGCTTGTAAAACAATCACTAGTTATGAATGCATTTACGTAAACAAGCTTGAATGAATGCTTCAGTACAATGATTATAACTATAGTTAAATAATTGAATATCTGATCTCAAAATCAATGATATCAGATAAAGGGCCCCCCCCCCACCCCCACCCGTTATACCCAGCCACCAAAAGAACCTGGAAATCAATAGTTTTTTGTAGCCATTTATTAAACATATATATATATATTGTAGCATGGCGGTATGAATTAGAATAGCCAACAATGACTCTGAAGGGATTGGGGTATTCAATTAGATTAGGCCGGGGGCCACAACTGTAGAATGATTGTGTGTGGGGGGCCGCACAGTGTGCGCGCGAAGCGCGGAAATTTGTGGGTTCTCAAAATGCTTTTTGTGCTCAAACACGAAGATTTATGTATATTTCCGCACAGTAATGAGCAGGGTAATATGTCTATACAGGTATATGCCACCTTAGAATAGATTTAGGCCTAGACCTATTTGACAGTGCATAAACAGCATTGCTTTGACATTAACGACCATCAGCTGGACGGACACACACACACACACAAACATTACATAGAGCAGTGATTCCAAAGTGGGGTTCGGGGACCCCCACGGTCCTTGAGGCAGTTCCAGGGGGTCCCCAGGGAAATGGTTTGGAATCAAAAGGACCCTTATGGGTTTGTAACTCTGAGAGTGTACAAATGGAACCAAATGGACCCTAACAGGGTTTATTATTGTGAGAATGATGGCTTCCATTTTCGCAACTTTTCAGGACTAGAAAGCCTGCAGTTTCTATTAGCTTGGATTCTCCATTGATGTCACTGTGGGTTTCTGAACTGCCCACAGCCCTCCTATGTGACACAGACCGAGTAGAAAAAAACGTGTCATTTTATCATGATTATTAGTGAGGACCTATTATGAAGATAGGTTGAAAAGTGGTCCTTTAATGATTACTGTCATTATGGTAATCTCACAATTAATATCGCACACACATAACTGTAACTTTTATTAGCCCTATTATTATTCTCAAAAAAAAAAAAAAAAAAATGTTTTTTTTTTTTTTTTTTTTTTTTTTTTCCCTCCAAAATTCTTCCAGGGGCCACAAGGAGGCGCTCCGCGGGCCACATGTGGCCCGCGGGCCGCCAATTGAATATCCCTGGATTAGGCCCTAGGAAATAGTTTTGGGGGAAAATCTATATAGTGAACTAACGTACAGTAAACCACCTGATCATAACGATAACTGCCCACGGGGTTGGTTGTACAGATAAGAAGCAAGGCAGAGACGTGGTTTTTAAGCAAAGTACAAACAGGCTTTATTCAATTAGCAGATTGTTTTATGCATTTGGTCTCATCATCATCATCATCATCAGCAACGCTTATGGAATACTTTCATTGCCAAAAGGAAATACTTTGTTTTGTTTAAGTAGCCGTGTAATTAGTGGGATAATGCATGAGGTGGTGGTTGAAATAAACACCTGGGCCTGGGCCTTTCTGTGTGGAGTTTGCATGTTATCCCCGTGTCCCCTAGGGTAGGTACCCTCACAAAAACATGCAGTAATCCTGGTCTCTAAACTGCCTCCCCCTGGTCAGCCGGGGCGCCTGATGGAGGGGAAAGGAACTGGTTGGAATAACGTGTTCCTTCCACACGCTACGTCCAACCAGGGAAACTCCCCCCTGTCAGGTGTAAAGGAGCAACTTGGACACTCAGGCATGAAGGGAGCATGAGTTAAGTCCGTTGCTCTCCCCAGGTTGGCGGAGGGTGTGTAGAGCCCAGGATCACAGTAGATGATTGGCACAGGGGTGAAAAATGGGTTACAAAATTGTGGGATAAAAAATATATTATAGAAAAAAAATAAACACCTGGACTTGGTCTCTGTGTTCAATCATCCTGCCGGGCGTTACTGCGACCACCGCAGCCTCACACATTAACCCTTGCATCCCTTATTAGAGAGCATTTTACACAGACTTAGTTTTTAGCATTTCATGTAGACATCATGATAGTACTTTAAAGTAAACATGTACAGTTTCATTATTCCACAGGTACGTTCTGCATGTTTCATTGATAACTACTTCATATGTGATGTATTGTATGTATGTATTGTATGTGATGTATTGTATGGTATGTATGTTTTGTATGTGATGTATTGTATGTATGTATTGTATGTGATGTATTGCCATGCTTTTATGTTCTTGCTTATTGTAAATCGCTCTGGATTAAAGGACCACTTCACCACTTTTCAACCTATCTTCATATAATAGGTCCGCACTAATAATCATGATAAAATGGCACGATTTTTTTCTACTCAGTCTGTGTCTCATAGGAGGGCTGTGGGCAGTTTAGAATCATCATTAGGCAGATATTTTTTTAAACATTTTCTTTTACTTTTTCTTTTATTTTCATTATCGTGAGAACGATGGCTTCCATTTTCACATTGCAACTTTTCAGAACTAGAAAGCCTGTAGTTTCTATTAGCTTGTATTCCCCATCGATGATGTCACTGGAGGACGGTTTCTGAACTGCCCACAGCCCTCATATGAGACGCAGACAGAGTAGAAAAAAAATGATTATTAGTGAGTACTTATTATATGAAGATAGGTTGAAAAGTGGTGAAGTGGTCCTTTAAGAGCGTCTGATAAATGATTACATTGTAAATTTCATACAGTAGCAGTGATGTTATTGTCTAACTCTAACTCCTGTACTGTACACAGCCACGTTGGTGCGATTCACAGCAGCATACTACAAACAAACAAACGAAGAAGATAATCATGATCAGAGCAACAACACCCCAGTGTGGACTTTGTGGCCGGGGGGAAAACTTTGGAAGATATTAAGGTAAAATAATACTAGATAAGAATTATTACAACTTACCACTGTGTTTGTAGGAGACACTGGGGAGCCACGGGATTGTCCTATAAAAACCAAATACACATAAAGATTATCAGGCTGTATTCATCAAGGTATATCCAGCTGGACACATTCAGTAGAGTATTCATACCTCTGTGATCTTTATGACCATGTGTATCCATACCTCTGTGATCTTTTCTCCATGACCAGTAGAGCATCCATCCAAGGAGCAGACTCAGCAGAGTGGACATCCCCAGGGAGACAATTAAAACCACCAACACAATGACGGTAGTTGGATTGAGGAGATGTGGACGTTCACGTTCTGAAATGAGTCATCATTGGTGCACGTTCACCAGCAGTGGTGGAAACAGTACTCAATTGTTTTACTTAAGTAAAAGTACCAATACTGAAATTGTAGAACTACTCTGTTACAAGTAAAAAGTACAAAAGTATCGGCATCAAGTAGCCATGTTGCAGAATGTCCTATTTCACAAGTTCAAATCTTTTGAAAATATCCGATCTACAAGCCCTACAATGCGTCGCAACACGACACATTGTGAGCTTGTAGATCGGCTAAAATGTTAGGAAGGGACTAGTGGACAAGAGGTCCAGTTTTATGCTGGGTTGCATGCTGAAAATCTGCTATTTTCAGTGTAAAATATGTCATTACAACGACATCAAGGCCTGTCAAAACACATTTTAGTCGACTAAATCAACTGTAGATTTAGTCGACTAAAATCGTATGACATTTAGTCAACTAAAACTAGACTAAACACTAGAACATTCCAGGGTGACTAAAATGTGACTAAAACTAAGTGAAAACTATTCAAGAGGCTATGACTAAAACTAAAATAGAAAGCCAAAAACAACAGTGCACTCCTGAAATGAGTCATTACTGGTGCACGTTCACCAGTTCAGATAAAAAAAACAACAACCGTCATTTCCACTGACACTCCAGCTGCAAACATTACACATCTTACTTCTGTAAACAACCTATAGAAACTATTACCTAAACACAATTCACCGTAAAGTATGTACATTTATTTACCTTGGCCATTCAGTGTTGATCCAATTCCAGAGGTATCTCCCACAGAGGTCTCTCCCAGCAGCTCCTCTCCTTTGAAAGGTATAATCATCATTACTAACTGTTCTATTCTGATAGAATTACATTAATAACCTAAATTACACTACAGAGAAAAAACATGCCTTTTATCTCTAGGAAGGTTCCTGGTCCAATCCGAAGGGAACCTGATGTGTCCATTACTCCACAGTAGTACGTTCCAGTGTCCTCTGCTTTCGTATTCTTTATTTTAAGATGAGCTGGTTTATCTTTGTCGTCTCTCTCTACAACAACACGACCCTCTTCGTCACAAGGATGATGTAGTTTGTATTTCCATATTACACATTGTGTAGTTAAAGTATTCGCTGCTGTCAATTTGAACCATACATGATGTGTACCATACGAGACTTCAATGTGACATTGAAGGGTAACTTCCTGGCCCAGCTGCACTGCTAGAGTTGGAAGTGGCTGAGAGATATTCGCTTGTTGAGCCACACCTGAAACACAAGCATCAATGCAAAGACATACGTTAAAAACATTTACAGTATGGGGTTTGAGATAATGTTATTTTGGACAATGTATTGTTCTGCAAACTCGAGTTTCATATAACAAATGTGTACGAGACAAGTGAGTTATAACTCTCATAAATATTCAGTATACATTAAAAACTATCCTCTTACATTTTAATACATGTAGTGTATATGGAATCATACAGATGCAACTCTATTGCTGTGAATACTTACAGGAGCAGATTAGAAGAAACGCTACAAAGTATCCCATCCTTGTCCTTCTTTGGTTCACTGCTGTCACTGCTGTGTGCTTCACTGTGACTGGCTGCTGGTGACTCTATTGTCATTGTGTGAGTTCCTGTCAGCTCGTCTGATTGGCTCAGCAGCTTCATCCTGCACTTCATTTGATTGGCTGCTCAGAACCAGGATGTTGTATGAAACACACAACATAGTGGAATCTCTGTATGGATGTTTTCAGAAGCTTTAAATGACATGAACACGTCACGTGATAATAAGGTATGAAAGTATCTACAAATCAAGATGCATGTTTGAAATGACAGATATGGCTTTAAAAGTAAAAGGACAGAATTAGAACAACGAACTGGATGTCACTTGCAGGACATTTAAGACAGTAGAAGCTTGGATAGACCAAAGAGGAAAGGTTCACACTGGCAAAAGAGAAAAGACTGAGAGCTACATAGATAGATAGATAGATAGATTTATTTATTTCTGTGTCATGCACCAAAGGCGCCCAGCCCACATGGACTTACAGGACACACCATATCATTGCATTCAATATTGCATTGTGTACAATAAACAGATATGTTTTGTTGATATTCCCTTTTTTTTTTCTTTTTTTCTTTTTACACAAACAAAACATTCTGCCTTATTTCCCACGCCCTGCATAAAAAGTCTGCCAAAGCAAAAGTACCTTTCCTAAAACAAAATTCCAGTTTTTCATCGTCCTCCAACCAGAAAAAGTCAGCACAGATGGTTGTCATTTTACAAAATAATACATGTCTTAATTCTTCATATAATGGGCAGTAAAACAAAAGATGAATTTCATTTTCAATTTCTTTTAAATCACCTACAACAGTCCATGAAATGTTGAAATGAAAATATATAAAATATACAGTACACATTGCAATAATGATATTGTTGTGGTGACAAATGTTGTCTTTAATGTTCAGATTAATTTAATATGAAGGACCCCTGTTACCCTAATGGAAACAAATAGTGCTTTCTTGGGTTATAAAATCCTCTTAGCAGACCTTGTATTGAACTGTAGGCTAATTAAGTTCCTGTGCTTTTTTCTGCAAACTGTTTATAAAGTAATCAATATATGGAGGTATATATGCAGCTAAAGGCTGGGCTCTCAACAGTTGGGCGATTAATTTAGAGACAAATCAAAAGCAGTTGAGCTGCTTATAAGTTGTTAAAATAAGTGCAGACAAATTGAATTTGATTTAATTAATGGCTCTATAGTTGATTGACTTTGAGATGTTTCCTCAATGTGGACGTGGTGCAAGTTGCAACGACCTTTGCAGGAAACCATGGCATCGCATTTATTGCACTTTGCGTGCTCAGTCATTTCCCTCTCTAACCACACTCGCTCTGCAACGGTGACCGCTCGCTGAATGCACAGAACAGAACAGTGGTATCCGCCCCACTCACTCACTCACTCATCACAGAACAGAACAGTGGTATCCGCCCCACTCACTCACTCACTCATCACAGAACAGAACAGTGGTATCCGCCCCACTCACTCACTCATTCATCACAGAACAGAACAGTGGTGTATCCGCCACACTCACTCACTCATTCATCACAGAACAGAACAGTGGTATCCGCCACACTCACTCACTCACTCATCACAGAACAGAACAGTGGTATCCGCCCCACTCACTCACTCATCACAGAACAGAACAGTGGTATCCGCCACACTCACTCACTCATCACAGAACAGTGGTATCCGCCCCACTCACTCACTCATTCATTCATCGCAGAGTGCAATAAATGCGATGCCATGGTTTCCTGCAAAGGTCGTTGCAACTTGCACCAGTTGCACCACGTCCACATTGAGGAAACATCTCAAAGTCAATCAACTATAGAGCCATGAATTAAACAGAAATCTGATTGATAGCACTCCCCTACTTAGAACATTTAAACATTATTCTAAAAGCACCTGAATGCATGTGGTCTAAAAGAAGCCATGTTATTAAAATGTGAAACTAATTCACAGTGCTTTGAGTTGAAACCTTGCAATTAGAGTTCTCATCGGGCCCGACATTTGAAGCGCGGCCCGGCCCGGCCCGGCCCTAACTGGGTCAGCCCGAAGCTCGGCCCGACCCTAAAAATGACCATAATGTTAGGCCCGAAGCCCGATAAAGCCCGACAAAAAGATGCATGCATGGCCAGCGCAGCAGCACGCGCCGTCAGTGGTTCAGTGTGTGTCTGTGACTGTGAGAGTGAGAACGGAGTTCAATGGACTTATCGCCGAAATAAAGGGTTTATGTAGCTCACGTTAGACTGTTAAAACATAGTGTAAATATAGTGTAGAATAGATAAATGGCATAAATGAAAAAAGAAAAAAAGTAAGGGGAAAAAAGAAAAGAAATCCAGTTTTATTGGTCAGTTTATATGCATTTCTTCCTGTTTCTTGTGTTTTTGTTTTGTTTGTTTTTTGCCTCCTGTTTTTGTCTGTATTGTACCGTTTATTGTCTGTTGCTCCCCTTCCCCTTTCCCCAAGAGGACCACAATGGAAACAAGCCTAACGGCTTTCTTGTGAATTTATCCTTTTGAAATATATTTTCAATAAAGTATTCAATCAATCAATCAATGTACCATTTCCATATCATTCTAATGGATTCCATTTCCAGTGGTGGTGGAGTAGCTCCCCTTAGTTTCCTCTGAAGTGAAGCTATGTCCAAAAGAACAAACATAGCCTACAAAGTTTACAAAACAATCCACGCACCTCGACAGCTTTGAGATCTGTTATTTTAAATGGGGCACATATAACGAGGAGCGCCGCTGCCGCACCGAGGGACGGCGGTTATAATATTAATACTAATCATTTTGTAAATCAAATAGCCTGCAGTGGACTGTAACATTGCGTGCTCATCATATACACTACAGAATGATATGGATCGGTTGGTGACTATATGACGTTGATTAGGCCTAATGATATAGATAGATAGATAGATAGATAGATAGATAGATAGATAGATAGATAGATAGATAGATTTCTTTATTTTTGTGTCATGCACCAAAGGCGCCCAGCCCACATGGACTTACAGGACACACCATAACATTGCTTCAATATTGCATTGTGTACAATAAACAGATTTGTTTTGTTGATATTCCATTTTTTTTACACAAACAAAACATTCTGCCTTATTTCCCACGCCCTGCATAAAAAGTCTAACCTGACGCTGACAGATGAGGGCGGTATTGCGGAAACATATTCCCCAACACAACACTCATCTGGGATCTCTGACGGAGTTGAGCCCTGAGTCAGATCTGCTTCGTACCGAACCAATCAGCGTGAGCTAAAGGCGGGATGCGGATGTGACAGTATATAGACACGTTAATATGATTGGTTGTGTTTGCACGCCCACACGGTGATAGACAGACGCTCCCATCCAATCATCTACCATGTATCTTGAAAAAAAGGAACAGCCCCGTCATCGAATTTGCTTCCGCGATCCCAGATCCAAATAAGCTGTGAAACAAATTTGTGTAGCAAGCTTTTTGGATCTGGCAGCGTCAGGTTATAAAAAGTCTGCCAAAGCAAAAATACCTTTCCTAAAACAAAATTCCAGTTTTTCATAGTCCTCCAACCAGAAAAAGTCAGCACAGATGGTTGTCATTTTACAAAATAATATATGTCTTAATTCTTCATATAATGGGCAGTAAAACAAAAAATGAATTTCATTTTCAATTTCTTTTAACCTAATGATTAGGTTATTCATGGCAGCCAGCTGGGTTTAACGAGATGGCTCAGTGCAACTGTTTTCGTCATGTTGCGTGCAGTCTGTCGTGTGATAATCCGGTTGATTTATAAAACATTTAGCATTATGAACTGAAGCTCATCCTGGCTATAGCACAACCTATTTTGTTAGAAGAAGTTTGTGTCAATCTTGTTTTCTTTTCTTTTTTTAATTTGTTCATGCTTAATTGACAGCCAATCAAGAGTCCAGTCTCAGGTGGAGGTGGGTTCTCAGAGCCAGCTAGGGGACAGGTGTTCTAAATCAGCCCAATTAAAAGCCTCTGATCGGTCATTCTAACAGAGACAGGCAGAGGGAGAAGAAGTCACAGTTTGTTCAGTTGATCCTGTGTGAAGAGAAAATAAGTTTGTAACCTTGGTTGACGACCATGTTATCCAGTTTGTTGTGAACTTAATTGATCTGCACAAGGTAAATATATGCCTGTGTAATGTTTCTGTGCTGTAACTTAATGTTGGAGTGTAACAGTTAATGTGTATGCATATTGTCACTATAGCAATTAGCACTTTCACAACATTGCATGGCTTTGTATTCATGATGTAGTACATTATGGACTTGTTGCTTATAGCTGATTTATTTGCTTCAGGACACGTCACAGTTCCATTGGGACACACTGCCCTGCTGGAGAGTGGCTATCCCTGGACTCGTGAGTACTGTACATGAGCACGTGCATTTTATTTTATTTTCTGCTTGTTGTGAAACAAGTGAAGCGGCCACTACAGTTTGTAGGCCACAACGCACCCAACCACGACTCAGGCCTGTAACGAGCGGTCAGTTAGGGCCGATTCATACTCCTATTTTATTGCTGTTTCGGCGCTGTAGTGCCCAAATGATTTCGGCTCGTCAGAAATTTTCAGCAGCACCGAAGAGGCGACTTTAGGACGTCTGTAGAGCCTACAATGTGACGTCATTTGGCTCTGTAGAGCCTACAATGTGACGTCATTGGTCTCTGTAGAGCCTACAATGTGACGTCATTTGGCTCTGTAGAGCCTACAATGTGACGTCATTTGGCTCTTATAGTCAAATTTGTCTCCAATCACAATTTGCGTCCTCACTTTTCCTTAAATTTTCTG